>NC_059104.1:32739830-33339830 GCF_020740685.1 Jaculus jaculus
TAAATTAGCCTTGTGTTATTAACTAGTGTTAATATGACCCCCTCGTGTCATATATTTTGACCTATTTCTATTTGCTTTGGGCTCCTCTGGGCACAAAGACCCTTTTCATCATTAATGACCACTTCTGGTTTTTAGCATTGACCAAAAAGGCTGATCATCAACCCTGGGAATGAAGTGGCAGGAAAGGTGAAAAGCAGAAGCTGTCTTCCAGCTCTTTCAGGGCAGAGCACTTTGGAATCAAAGGCTTTGCGAGATTATTATTCTTGCCTTCCCTTGAAAGCTTGGCATGACATTATCTCTGATCCTCAGGGAAAAGTCTTTCAGGCTAGCCATTATGTTAATCACCCAGGATCCTCAAAAGGGAGCAGATATCTAAATTGATCAATGAAGACCCATAATCTCTTTTCCTTAATCCTGGTGCTATGGAACTGAACCATAAATAAAAAATAAATAAAATAAAATAAAAACAGAAGCATTGTAACTCCCGCATCTTTCATGCAAATTACCCAGCAAATGCAAACATTGCCAGAGCATCTAGCCAAACACTGTCAGCTCTGGACAAAGCCCAATCCATAAACTCAACAGGCCCCGGAAGGATGACGAGTTTGAATCCTAAATAATCCTTGTATATTTTATGCAGTTATGTAACCAGTTGCCTATTGTAATGATGATTTATATTAACACCAGCACACTGAGTAGAAGATAAAAATAAGAAGTTATTTTAGAGGTATGTAATAAATATTTGTAACAAAAGTACCAGTTAGTATTTATCAAGGCAAAATGGAATGGGTCTTACACCAGTCAGGAGAGAAAATGTAGCCAGCATTTCTCCCACTTGGATAGCTTCAGGAAAAGTATCACCTTTAGAGAGCTATCTAATAGCAGCCTGAAGACAAAGATTCGTTGAATCCAAAAAATATAACCATCTTTGAGTGGTTCATGTCATTGGAAGCCCCCCACAGAAGAGCTTAATAGTGAAACATTTTAACAGGATGCCGATGTGACTCCAAGATGCGACTGTCCAAAATATACCACATATTGACTTGCATGTCATAGCCATACACAGAGATACAGACTGGTGCTGTGGTAGGCACAAGAAAAGTAACTTAATTTCTTTGCAACCAGCTAAAGTTTACTTCATTTCCTACACATCCAGCCGAAGTTATATTAAAGGACATTTATTTCCAGGTATCTTCATCATTTGGAAATTAAAGAGATTGTAGACATCTGTGTGGATATGAACATTTTACAGAATAAACCAGTGTTACATTGGACCAGTCCACCAGCTAACAGTAAGTGGGACAGAAGTCCATTGAAATATAAAAATATTGGGTGAAGATAGTCTCAGGTTACACACAGGAATTTTTTTTTTTTCTTTGATATCTGAAAACCATACAGAGGTCCATTTTTCTAGGACAGTGGCAACCAATAGTAAGGGATTCTAGCCCTGCAGGACAGGCCTCTTTAAAAGCTAGAACACAGGCTCCATATTTTGTTCACTGAGATCCCAGGATTCTAATTAATTGACATCAGTAAATTGAATTATTGGCATGTTTTTCATAGGAAGTATAGAATACAGTAGCTAGCAAAAGAACTACATTGTTACTTCTAACTCTTGTTCTCAACAGCAAATCAGTAGGAAACACTCATTTGTCACTTCATATCTACAAGGAACTTGTCAGGCATGTGCCCACCTGGCCGTCTGAGGTCAGCACAGTCTGAAAGCAGCCGGACCCACATCAGAGCCCCTGACTCCTGCATGGCTTGGTTATCGCCCACGGTCACTGGTAGGAGTTGAACTCTGTGTCCCCTAAAATCCGGATACGGAAGGTTTAATCTGCATATTCTAAGCAGGTGACTTTCTTGGGGAACAGAGTCTTTGCGGATGTAAGAAGTTGGTTGGGATGAGGTAATACTGAAAAAGGATGGACCCCCTAATCCAATAGCCATGGTGTTCCTACCAGATAAAAGAAATTTGGGCTCAGATATGCTATGTAAAGATGAAATCTGACATTGAGATCGCTGCCTTTTCAAACTAGGGAATGTCAAAGCTTGCCACAAAAGCCTCCAGCAAGCTGGAAAGAGCATGGAAGTTGCTCTCACAGCCTTCAGGAAAAGTCAACCTTGCTGGCACCTTGGTTTTGCACTGAGGCGAGAAGTTTCCATCGCTTGAGCCACTCAGTCTGGAGTAGTTCAACATGGCAAACTCGTCCAGCCTCCTGCTTACTGACTGCAGATTGAAAGACCCCTTACCAAGCCACGGAGAGCCTGGGCCCACTCTCACTGGGCACTGCCTTCTGAAGGACTCAGAGTTTAAAAGACTTGCCTCCAGTTTATTCCAAGGCATCCACAATTATATGCTGCCAGTGTCTGACACATTCTTCGTGGCATAGCAATTACATCTGACACTTCCCCTTACCTTTTGTTGCCTCCTGTGTTTGGAGTGACACTGGAACCTGGAGGGGGTGGTGGGAACCAGGACTGCCTGTTAAGAAATGACATCAGTTATAAACATGGTGTTTGAAAGTCTGATTCCCCCCACCCCCCAACACACACACATCCATGTCTGTCAGGCAAAGCTGAAAATAATTTGATGGTTTAAAAGGCAATGAAGTTACTGTTATAGAAGGCTTTGAAAATGAAATGAATACTTTTTCATAAATAAGATAGGAAGCAACCCTTCTATACCCCAGGCCATTTGCTCCCCCAAGAATATTTCTTTTTTCTCATTTCCTTTGGCTTCAAACAATGTGGAAATTTCCTGAAAAAGAAATTTGAAACTACTGGAAAGGAATAATACTTGTTAAATCTAGACGGCAGGAGAGCTGGTTTTAAGTCCCCAAGGTAGGTCTGTCTCTTGAGGTACACAGGGCTATTCTCAGGCCGGGTGGGAGTCAAGAGTTTTGCTCAGAGCAAGAGTTGATGCTCTGCTTGAGAGCCAGTCAGTGATGTAATGCAAGACGGCGAGAATCCTATTGTTGGTTTCAAGGACCCTGAATTGTGCCTAACTTGTCAGAGTAAGGATTCTTGCTCTGGGTTGAACATTGAACTGACTGACCTAAAATTTGTCTTACTGGCATAGGACCCCGTATTTAGAAGACCAGAGGATCACAGGGCTGTGAAATTTGGGTTCAAAAAAAAAAAAAAAGATGAAGCACATTTTCTGAAATCTTACAATATAATCAGAACTCTGACTACAGGGAACATGAAAACAATCAGTCAACTCTCTCTGGGGGGTGGACAGTGGCGCCATGACCAAGTCAGCCAGTCCATCAACAAACACTGAGCCTCTGCCTCACACTGAGCCTGTCTGTGGGGCAGGTGTCAACTCTCAAGCACTGGATGGGCATCCTTGTTTCCTGTTTTAATCATGATTTCCTGACACTGTGTTCTCTTTAAAATGCAACAGTCTCCCCTACCACAACTTCCTGCTCCTCTATGCCCAGAGGATAACGGAACCCAGCACCAGCAAGCCACAAAGGCAGGTTGGAGGCGGAGGGAAAGCAAAACTTACGTACACAGAGACAAGTGTCAACAGAGAGGGTCTTTGCCTTTGCTAGGAACAGGAAGCAATTAGAAGCTTGGAACTAACAGCAGAGGGAGAACGTATGGGTGCATAGCAACATGTGGCCAGATGCCAGCCATGGTTTCAAGTTAAAGCTTTTCCTGTAGTACGGCTTCATAAAATAGGTCACTTTCTCTGTTTCTCTGTCTCTCTCTCTCTGTCAAATAAATATATAAAAATAAAGTGTTTAAAAAAAAACATTAGGGGGGCTGGAGAGATGGCTTAGCGGTTAAGCGCTTGCCTGTGAAGCCAAAGAACCCCGGTTCGAGGCTCAGTTCCCCAGGTCCCACGTTAGCCAGATGCACAAGGGGGCACACACGTCTGGAGTTCGTTTGCAGAGGCTGGAAGCCCTGGCGCGCCCATTCTCTCTCTCTCCCTCTGTCTGTCTTTCTCTCTCTGTCTGTCGCTCTCAAATAAAAAAAAAAAAAAAAAAAAACATTAGGGGCTGGAGAGATGGCTTAGCAGTTAAGGCATTTGCCTGCAAAGCCTAAGGACACAGGTTTGATTCTCCAGGACCCACGTTAGCCAGATGCACAAAGGGGCTCACGCGTCTGGAGTTCATTTGCAGTGGCTGGAGGCCCTGGCACACCCATTCTCTCCCTCCCTCTGTACCTGCCTATTTTTGTATCCTTCTTTCTCTCTAATAAATAGAGATAATTTTTTTTAAAAAACATTACCAGCCAGGCGTGGTGGTGCACGCCTTTAATCCCAGCACCTGGGAGGCAGAGGTAGGAGGATCTCTGTGATTTCAAGGCCACCCTGAGACTACATAGTTAATTCCAGGTCAGCCTGGACCAAAGTGAGACCCTACCTTGAAAAAACAAAAAAAAAAAAGAGCACTACCTAGAAGAGTTGGAAGTATCAATGGTAGAATATTTGCCTAAAATGAATAAGGATCTTGGGTCCATACGTAGGATTACACAACCACAAAACCACACCACACCACCACAACAAAACGTTACCTGGAAGTTCGAGGCCCTGAAGGAACTGCAGCATTTGAAAAAGAGACTAGGGAAAGGGCTGAGGTTTGGGGGCAGCAGAACGCAGACACTAGATCTCCCCATTAGGAGACAAGGGAACAGGGAGGACACTCTGGACATACCCGGGGCGTCTTGGGTGATGATCTGACAATTAATAAAGGACACTCATGTGCCAGACATGAGCAAGAGGCAGACACCGGGAGCCCACCTTACCTCTTTTTCTTCACAGGGGCCATGGCGGAGGTGGAAGCTGTGGGGGTGGGGGTGGGGGTGTTTGCACTCATCAAGCCACCAGGCCGCCTATTTAACAATCAGAACAAGAAATCACGACATTATGTGTCTCCCCACCTTTGAAATATAGTCTTCTCATCATACTGAAGCCTACTGTCTATCTACGTAAAACATAGAAGTTGAGGACTGAAAAGTAATAAAAAATGGTTGGCCTTACTTGATCTGCCTGGCGTGCTACCAGAATTTCCAGTAACTAGTTAAAAACAGAAATGACAGAGTGAAGACGTCACTCATCAGATGATGCTCATTGAAAGTCAAGCCAAATAGCTGTGACGTTCTACAGAGCTGTGTTCTCTTAATGTCACAATTATGTTGTGACTATCAGAATTTTACAGCGATTTTTTTTTTTCATTGAAAGTATTAGGTTGAGAAAGATGTTAAAATGGGCACCATTTCAATTGCCCATTTGGCCTGCTTCAGACATTAAGAATTCTCTTCAGCATGAAAGTTATATGAAAGTACACATTTAAAAGCTAATTAAACCTGAAAGTCTTCCCGATTTGTGTTGTTTATAAACACCAGGAAAAAGGTACGTCATCTAATAGGTTACTAACAGAATCGTGGGTTCATGATTCAGGGCTCCCCGAGGGAAGTCATAGATACGACAACTACTAAGGAGGAAGATGAGGTGTAAAACAAGGAAGAGTTGAGTGTTGTGACAGCTGATCTCTGTTGTCATCTCAACTTGACACCGAATACCTCTCAAGCCAGGTCTGCGAAGGCAATTCCAGGAAGGGTTTACCAGAGGGAGGAAGACCTCCCCCAGAGCGCGTGGCTTTTCCAGTGGCACCTACACATAAAGAGGCTTCCAGAGAAAGCAATGCCTCTCATCTGGCTGTCCTCTGAAACCCGGTGGTACCTGTTCTCCCCTCTGCCAACATGGCCTGGAGCCTAGTGGCTCTCCAGGAATACTCCAGGCCTTCAGTGCTAGATGGGAATTCCGACCTCATGGACCGAGTAGCTACCAGATGTTAAGTCCAGCTTGCTGAAAGCCATTATTGAACTGCCCATCACGCGAGGCAATCTAATAAGCCCCCTTGATAGTATATGTTCATTTTCTTGGTTCTGAGCCTCTAGAGAACCTCAATTAATAAAAGGGAATAGGAGAAAAATAGCGTGGTAGGTTGGACGTGAAATGCCCTCATAGCCTCGTGTGTTTGTGATGAGCTTCATGCTCAATCCCCAGCTGGTAGCAACTTGGGAGCTGGAGCCTTGACAGAGGGAGCATGGTAGTTGGGGCAGGCCCTGGGGGTGGTATCACCCAGACCCGGCTGGCCAGGGATCACTCTTGCTGCTACTTTCCAGCTGCTATCGCAAGATGTGATGCCCACCCTCTGCTCTGCCATCATTTCCCTGGCATGATTAAGTTTCTCCTGGCGTCAGTAAGCTGAGATAGACCCTTTCCTCCCATCAGCGGCTTCTGGTCTTGTGTTTCGTCCCAACAATGAGAAGGTCACTGTTACAAACAAAGGGTGCATTTTTAAAACAGAAGGTAAAAGGGGGTGATCTGAATGTTGGTATATTTGGTTGAAGTGTTGGTTGGTAAGCTTTTTCAGTAAGTAAATATTTCAGTCTTTACATTCTGGTAACTCTCCTCTACTTATAACTGCCAAAGCCACAGGCCTATGTCTATGTTCCAATGACACTTTGGGCTAAAAGTTAAAAAAAAAAAAAGTTCTTTTTTTAAACATGTATATGAAATACACACCAATTTAAAAAGTACTTACGACTTGGTTTTTTCTGGTGATCTGAACGTGGACAAGGTTCTGATGAGAGAGAAAAAAGTGTACTTTGAGCAATTAATACTTCCTCCATTGGTACTTTTCCATGAATTTAGAGTTGTTAAAAAGTGTTAGATTTATTTGCTAGAAAGAAAAAGAAAGCACCAGTATTTCGACAATTTGAATAGTATGATTATATGATTTGATTTTTAAAATTCTTTTGTTTATTTTTATTTATTTATTTATTTATTTATTTGAAAGCAACAGACAAAGAGAGAAAGAGGCAGAGAGAGAGAGAGAATGGGCGCGCCAGGCCCTCCAGACACTACAAATGAACTCCAGATGCATGCTCTGCTTTTTGCATCCGGCTTACATGGGTCGTGGAGAATTGAGCCTTAAACCGGGGTCCTTAGGCTTCACAGGCAAGCACTTAACTGCTAAGCCATCTCTCCAGCTCTGATTTTATTATTTTTTTTAATCTCCTGTATTGGATGCCAAGAGGATTATTTTCAGAAAATGTAATATTGTTCAAGACTGTTTTTAATTCCTTGGCTTCAGTCATTTTTCTTCATAATAGGAGTATAAAATTTACCTCTGAATGTGTTTTATACTCTTAAACAGAACCCTAAACATGGTAAGAATGATGGCCTGAAGCAGCGGGTCTTCCTTTTATAGCCACAAGCGAGAGCAAAGCCTTTTACTCCAGAAACTTTATCCTAAAAATGTAAAAGATAATAATTTGCAGAAAGACAGTAAGCACGATTCAAGAACTGTTAAGTGTAAATAAGTGCCACTTAGAAAGAGATTACACTTGAGCCTTTCCCAGAGTTAGTAGTCACGGGTACCTATTGGTTAGTTGGTTATCCAAGGAGTTGGCCTTATACGTTTTAGCAGCACCGTTTCTGTCTGGGATCCTTCATAAAGAAACAACACAAACGTCTGGATTAATGTTTAGGTTACAAAAGTCCTTCCAAATCTCTTTCCTGCACGAATAACCTCACAGTATAACCACTGTCTTTAAAATAACTATTTTCAGGCATTAAAAACATCAGACATTTTAAAAACATCAAAGCCATGAAGGAGTCCATTTTGACAAAGTTTTGAATTTTAAAAGTGTGTTGACTTCTGCTATTCACCTACCTGATCCATGGAGCATTTAACTCATTCATTATTTCTCATATTTTCATTCTTCAGTAATACATCTAGTTATGACAATGCTTTCTGTGTTGCTAAGAGGCATCAGTGGAATACCTCAGTACTTCTTTTATTATTGTGACATTAACAATACTTTGTGTTTGCTAACCTCACTCTCTTTCCTCCTCAGCACACAGGAAGACCATATTTACTTTATTAATTGAAAAGAAGGGCAGGAGAGATGGCTTAGCGGTTAAGCGCTTGCCTGTGAAGCCTAAGGACCCCGATTCGAGGCTCAGTTCCCCAGGTCCCACGTTAGCCAGATGCACAAGGGGGCACACACGTCTGGAGTTTGTTTGCAGAGGCTGGAAGCCCTGGCGCGCCCATTCTCTCTCTCTCCCTCTATCTGTCTTTCTCTCTGTGTCTGTCGCTCTCAAATAAATAAATAAAAATTAAAAAAAGAAAAAAGAAAAGAAGCTGGGATTACTTGATTGAATTCTAAAGATTGTGGGCAAAAGTGGTAATTAGCACTTCCTGACCCACCGCCAAACCACTTGCATAGTTTTGTTGTTGTGGTTTGTACCCTTTTATCACCATCCATATGGTTTTTCTGTCCATGGGTTGGAAAGGGCATGACATCATAGAAGGAAGTTAAGTGCCCAAGTCACTGCCTGCATTCTAGCAAATCTCACCAGACATCCTACAGGTCAAACAGTGAGTTCTGTTGTGCTAGGGTTAGGGAACGTGAGAGTAGTGGATACTAAAACAATTATTCTACCTTGACAGAAGTAAGTTACTGAAACTTTGGTAACAGACCACAACAGGCTGTCAGATGGCTGAAACTCTGTAATCTTAGGTCTCTTTCAAGAGATTAGGGTAGGAAAAAGTGTGTTTCTCTTCCCTTTGAATCAAGAGTGACAAATGGAGAATAGCACCGTTCTGAGCCAACAGTGGAGCCTCCTGGCTTCAGTTCCTACTCCTCCCTTCCTTGCCCCACTCTTTGGAAGCATCCTACAGACCAGCAGAACAGAGAATGCATGACATTGGGCCCTGACTGTCTATAACCTTTACCATACAATTTAGAATAGAACTTGTAAGCATTCTTAAGGTGGATACTAACTTGATTGTTTTTTTTTTTAATTGATATAGGGTAAAATTTGACTTCACTGTCATAACCTAAAGAAAACTTCAATTTCTAGATATCATCTTGATTTGTGTAACTAAAATTGTGGGTTATAACCCTAACATTAAAACTTCCAGATGAATCCCAAACACAATTTCTGTTTCTGGTACACAACACCATAAGCTGATAGCTCTTATATGCAAGAAACGTCGGCTGATTAACTGCTTCCAACATGTAGAACTCCATATTTTGGATAGTACAGACTGTCCACAATAAATCCTTGACCTTTGTACAAAAACTCATGTGTAAGCTAGGCATCATGGCTCACACCTTTACTCCTAACACTTGGAAGGCAGAGGTAGGAGGATCGCTGTCAGTTTGAGGATAGCTTGAGACTACCAAGTGAATTCCAGGTCAGTCTGGGCTAGAGCAAAACCTCACCTCAAAAAAGAAAAAAGGAAACTCACGTCTAGAGTAATCATAGTATTCCTGCCCTTACAGGAGCCTCTGAAGGTCAAAGAAGTTTTAAATTCAGGAGCTTTTAGTAAATCAGTACCCCCACCATGACATCAGTTAATCAATACTCCCAAAACACAGAGGTCCCCCTGGAAATTCTATTCACTCAGATTTTGTAGGCGTTTCTGAGATCCTGATACAAGATTTAAAAATAAATAGCCTCACAAAATCACTATATCAGAAAAATACCCTTTAAAACAAATACAACCTTAATATTAAATGTCTCCAATTTGAGTTTTGCTGTTAAAATTAAACGAAGTTAAGAATTCCACAGTGTAAATCTAGGCAGACAAAAGTATATGTTGTAAAATAAAAGTAGCAAACCTAGTTTTTGATGATGCTTTCCTTAATTTTTTTTCTATTCTTTAAATAATAACTACAAGGTATGGTAATTATTTTCACTTTACAGATGAAGATAGAGGCTCTTAAAGAAGGCATGGGACTTTCCACAAATTAAATAGGAAGGAACCTACCTACCTGCCGAGTTTGCAATGGGGCCCTGTGTCATACATCTGTTGGTATATTATCAGTATTTGTTTACCATAGTCTCTCCGAGGTCATTCGGAGGACAGATCTACCAAAAGTACTAATTATAATATAAAGCAAGTATTTTAATATGAGTTTGTCTGGGAAATAATACCATTAGTAGCAAGTTAAAACAAAAATCAAGGAAAACGTTACACTTCCACAATGGAACACAAGGGGGCGCCATCACCTAGGCTTTCCAAATCAGCCAACTTCACTGATTTGGACTTTTATCATTCCAATCACAAACATCATTATTTACCTGACACTCCATGTTTCTACCCACAGTGCGTATTTCAAAAGGAAACTCTTAAAATATGCATTTTTATTCTAATGCATCAATGCGTCATTAGTAAATTGTACAAAGCGAGCACCCCAGATACATTTGATCCTTTTCTCCCAGAGGTGGGTCCACGAGTAATGTTCTGGGGTGGCCTTCATTACGGAAGTCTGACTCCTGCTTTAGGGTTTGCCGTGACTTACTGACCCTTGTGCCCTCCTCAAATCTACTTTCATACTTAGTGCCTGGGCAATGAGCTAGCAAGACTACTTGAAAGTATTCCACGGAACCTCTGTGTAGACGTCACACAGTCTAGTCCCATTTGCTAGAGCACGAGATGAAGCCCGTGGCCTCTGAGCTGAGTCTTGACTGAATAATTCGAATCTTTTTATGCGTTTGAAAGCAAGGCGACATCGGAATGATTAAATCCGAATTTGAGGATGAGGGGCAGGGAGACAAAGACATCAGCCAAGTTCCAAAGCCCTGCACACCTCACACAAGTTGCCTGGCGTGTCTACAGAGTCTAGCTTGATCCTTGGCATCCAGAGGTCGGATCTTGCCCTGACCCATTCGGCCGTATGTCCTTCCAAAGGCTTGGGCCTTCCACTGAGCAACCTTTCTGGAAGCTTTGTCCTTACACCCTAAAACTTGTCCCCAGGGAAGGGCTTTCCTTTTCAATTAACTATGTCACAATCAGGACACGCTGCAGGGGCCAGGTAGGTGACCAGAGTCATCTTTCTACCTCTTCTTAAAGCACTGTGCGTGTACATCTGCAAATCTGTCTCTGCAAGGCTGGTAAAGGAGAGAAAGGAGCCAACGCAGATGGTCTTCACTCGGGAGGCTGACTTGGAAGCGCACAGAGGGCCGAGAACTAAGTGCGTTTGCTATGTTAATCAACACTGGCCTGTTTCTGAGTCTATGCAATGCTAGAAAGTTCAGTATATCTGCCTAAAATCCAGAAGATGTCATTTTTTTTTTTTTTGTCTACAATAATGACACATTTTCATGACAAGGAGCAAATTCAAGTATGGCCATCACTGGGTAACGCTGTGCCCAAGTCTTGATCAAGACAGTATCTTTACCTTTTACTTATGCTTAGTAAGCACCTACCAAACCTAAGTGGGGGTGGGGGGAAATGTGACTTACGAACTTCAACCTACATAGAAGTGTCTCAATTTCCTGTATAGGGATGAATGGGCCTGTTCTATCTGTGCCAAGGGTACCTACCACAGGCGTGGTCTAACAATCTTGATCTTCGAGGCACACAGGAACTCAAGAGTGAGCCAGAAGCACATTTCTATCTTCCAAAGCAAATAATTAATGCCTTTATCCTAGCCTAGAGTGGTCAAAAACCACTTGGTTATTAAATATTGCCATCTCTTTCTGAGTAGTCTCTCCACCATCTGGAGGAAATGGATAGAAGAATTCAGTGTTGGAACGAGGACTGCTCACATGCACTGAAATCACTATATTCTTCATTTTTAAATTGAGCTAACGGATACCACACAGGCCTCACCACTAAATAAGGATCCTTCATATTAATCTACCATTTCTTAAAATCTAGAGCTTTAGCAAAGATGACCTATGTCATTATGATGATGTGAATTTTGAAGGAGGTAATTCAATCCATACAGGCTTCTCTCACTTGAGATAAAACAGCCCTAGAGGGAAGCTTGCTTTGGCAACATCCCAGCATGAAGAACTTCATAAGAAATAGGACTTAATGCAGTAACACGTGTTGGATGTTGTGTGTGCTCTCCACTGACAGCTCTCACCAGTACCTTACCTGTCCAAGGTGTCATCCGATCTGTATCGACTAATTGTGGCTTTGGGTTCATCTCTCTCCTTCATTTTCCTGAAGCAAAAATAATTACCAAAAGTTCAAATGACTTATAAAATAGCTTATACAACATATACATTTGGCACTTTTAAAAAATTTGGGTAGAAGAGGTACAGGCTACCAAGAAAGGACAAGTTTGGCATGTACGGATTTTTCGAGCTATTGACTTGGACAAATATAATACATAAAGTTAAGTTAAAACATGAAAAATGACTGACTAGTATGAGCTCCTGTCATATTTCATTTAGGTGCGTACGTGTTCGTATATGATGATAATGGTGATTGTGAACGGGCACACGCACACACGTGTGCATGCCATGGCACACGTGCGGAGGTCAGATGGTGACCTGGGGTTGTTGGTTCTCTCCTCCCAACTTGCTTGACACAGGGTCTCCTCTGTGATTTTGCCACTGGGAAGGCCAGGCCAGCTGGCCCTACAAGTTTCAGGATTCTCTTGTCTCCACCTGCCATTGTTGTAGACGAGCTTGGATTACAGACGCATGTGCATGTGCAGCCAGCATCACTTAGGTGCTGGGATTCACATTCCAGAGGGAATCATAGTAGTTAGCAGGCTTGTGGACCAAGCGCCTTAAGCCACTTTAGCCGTCTCTTCAGCCCGCTTTTGTTGTTTCTTTAGATTTCTACAAAATCGGAACTCACTTCCTATTGCCGTGTTTGATTTGGCATGGTCTTAGTAGTTCCTAAAACCGTACAATGGGCTAAATCTAAACTGCTTATGTTTCGTTCAGCACCGTGGACAGGGATGGAAGCTCTTGGCTGGCAGAAGGGGGAAGGAACAGCGAACAGGGAACAGAAGGAAACACGAAGAGCCACCAAGAGACTGAGAAACGAAAGTGGCAGGTTAAAGAAAGAATCGCTAGAGGAGGATTATAAGAAAGAGTCTGGGATGGAAGGAATGAGAAGAGAGAAAAACAGACACACAACAACAACAACAGACAAAGACTCTTAAGAGTAAAATCAGGCCAGGCGTGGTGGCGCATGCCTTTAATCCCAGCACTTGGGAGGCAGAGGTAGGTGGATCTCCGTGAGTTTGAGGCCACCCTGAGACTCCATAGTGAATTCCAAGTCAACCTGGAGTAGAGTGAGACCCTACCTCGAAAAACAAAACAAAACAAAAAACAGTAAAACCATAAAATAGTGAAAACATCTTGACCTAACTGACCAAACAGAAGAAAGCCTGTAGAATACTTGCTAGAGCCCTGTGATATAGGCCGAGCAAGATTTGGGAAGGATTATACCATGATTCGCTGTGCTCCTATGTTGCAACAATTAAAGCCAACACACCTAAGATTTTGAACCAGAATAAGTACTAAGACTGCATTCTTAAATTTTAAACATGAGGTAGTATATTTACTTTTGCTGCACAAATATTTCAAGATAATACAAAGTACTTTGCCAAAATTACTGAAGATGTTACCTATTTTGAGGGACAAATTAGATATATATGCAAAGGCAGAAAATATTCAAGTCACAAAAGGAAGCCATTCAAAATTCAGGAAGTCAAGAGCTTTTATTTTCACATGTAAGAATTGCAGAAGATTGAAAGATGAGGTGCAGTCTGACGTAGACTTTGGTGGATAGACATGAACATTTACAAACATAAGGAGAATGAAGTCTTAGGGACTGCAAGAGAGAAGTAAAGAAAGATTGTCTACTGGGTTGGAGGGATGGCTTAGCGGATAAGGTGCTTGTCTGCAAAGCCAAAGGACCCATGTTCAATTCCTGAGGACCCATGTAAGACAAATTCACAAGGTAGTATAGTACATAATACTGGAGTTTGTTTGCAGTGGCTGGAGGCCCTGGTATGCCCACTATCACTCTCTCTCTCTCTTTTTCTTTCCTTCTCTCTCTCTCTCTCTCACACACACACACACATACACACACACACAAATAAATATATAAAATTTTTAAAAAGTTGTCTACTATAGATTTCTATCTGAAATCATGCTATGGTTCTGCCTTGAGTATTGTGTGAATATGAAAGCAAAATTGGGGGTGAGGCTGGAGAGATGGCTTAGCAGTTAAGGTACTTGCCTGCAAAGCCAAAGGACCCCGGATTGATTCCCCAGGACCCACATAAGCCAGTTGCACAAGGTGGCACATGCACCTGAAGGATATTTGCAGTGGCTGGAGAGCCTAGTGCATTCTCTCTCTCTCTCTTTCTCCATACACACACACACACACACACACACACACACACACACACACACACACACATATATCCATTTTTCTATCTCTCTCAAATAAATAAATAAAAATATTTTTAAATACAATTGTGGCATCTGACCCCTTCCATAAAAATAGCTCCTGTACAGGTTAGGTTTTAGCTCAATCATACAGTGCTTTTCTACTGTGCAGAGCCCTGGATTCCCTTCTCAACATCACACACAGAAAGCCCCTCCACAGATCTTAAGCTAGATCTTAACTGGCTTTATTATTCTCAGAACTGCCACTACACAGAGCACACAGTGTTCATTAGTTTTCATTCTCCCCTCTCCTATATCTTCAGCTAGAATGCAGGCTGTCTGGCTACCGGCACTCTGTTCTGGACCCAGCCCTCAACTCAGTGTCTGGCTCCCAGGGATATTCCCAATACACAGTGTATGCCATCCAAGGAACTACGCAGTAAAATTTCCCAGTTTGTAGACAGTATGAAGATGTTGTCTAAGGGGGTGAGAGTATGCTAGTCCAGTTCCTGCTCCACCAGATCATTTCACACACTGTCGCTTCTGTAGGAAGTACCTCTTCCCCTGCCCCACGCCCACCAGCCAGCCTTGCCCACTTGGAAACTTCCCCCTTAGCCTTCAAACAGCAGTATCGCCCCAACGAACACTTCCTAGGTGGCGTCTCCAGTTGTACAGTCCAAGGTAGTCTGTCTCTCTTCTCCATTTGCACACTGCTCTCACACACACGTATCTATAGCAGCATTTCCCTTGGCAAAGTGTAGTATTGTTGCTAATAGATCTTTCCCCATGATGGAGAGCTCCCTAGTGCCCATGGTTGTACAATGCATCTCTGTGTTCCCAGCGAACAGCCACTGCTCCAAAGTGGCTGTGTGAGCATCCCTGCTCGAGGAAGAAAGCCTCCGGGTGTGGGCAGAAGAGTGACAAGTGGTATCATCTCAGCCAGTGCCCTCTACTTTAGAGATTTATTTTGTGATATGCTTTTGGTACTGGTATGCTGCTATTGACAGAATTCCAGCCACCAAGAGGAAGAGCTCAGGCCACCAAAATAACATAATATAAAATTAGTGTAGAAGACATTAAGCTCATATTACATTGAAACACAATTGTGGTGGCACACGCCTTTAATCCTAGCACTTGGGAGGCAGAGGTCGGAGGATCACTATGAGTCTGAGGCCAGCCTGGAATGACAGAGTGAGATCCAGATCACCCTGAGCTAGTGTGAGACCCTACCTTGAAAAGAAAACAAAATAATAATAATAATAATAAACCTTTTACTTAGGCTGGGGAGATTGCTCAGTGGTTAAAGGCGCTTGCTTGTAAAGCCTGTTAGTCGAGATTCAATTCCCCAGTACCTACATAAACTCAGATTCACAAAGTGATTCATGTATCTGGAGTTTACTTACAGCCACAAAGGGCCTGGTACACTCATACATTCTCTGTGCCTCCGTCTCTCTCTCTCTTCACAAATAAATGAAAACATTTTTTAAAACATGTTATTGAAAATTTGATCGATCATATTGATGAACCAATATTTCAACTTTAAAAAGTAGCATTGTTTAAAAAGTACTTTCAAAGATAGTAGTGGGGATGAGGATAAATTAGGAAAAAGTGTAATGACACACATATATATGAAAAGGTCACAGTAAAGCTCATTACTTTATATACCAATTTAAAAATTAATTTCTTAGCCTGGCACATGCCTTTATTCCCAGCACTCAGGAGGCAGAAGTAGGAGGACCACCATGAGTTTGAGGCCACCAGGAGACTGCATAGTGAATTACAGGTCAACCTGGACTAGAGTGAAACCCTACCTCAAAAAAACTTTTTTAAAATTTCTTAAATAATAATAAATTTAAAACCTAGTAAATCAAATGAGCTAAAAACTGGCATTAGGAACACAAAATGGCCATTCTGTTTAGCAAATAATGAATTTGGCATCTTTAGAACAGGGCAAAATTATTTAAAATGTTTACAGTGATTGACAGAAATTCCCAGATAAAAGTCTCAGAAGTAGAGATATATATTAAAGGTGTCTGCTTAACTTCTTTACTCATTTATTTATAAAAGAGATAAAGAGGGAAACAGAGAGAGAGAGAGAGAGAGAGAGAGAGAGAGAATGGGCATGCTGGGCACCTCCAGCCACTGCAAATGAACTCCAGACACATGCACCACCTTGTGCATCTGGTTTTACGTGAGTACTGGGGAATTGAACCCTGGTCCTTGGGCTTTTCAAGCAAGTGCCTTCACTGCTGAACCATCTCTCTAACCTCACTTTCAAGATCCACATTCTTTTACTAAGTAGGCTCACTTTTAAACAAATAAAAGCTTCTGGACGAGATGAAACTTGATTCTGATAAGCATTTGGTTCTTCCGATGGGTGTGGCTGCTAGTGAGCCTGTGAGTACAAAGTGTGTAAGGAGAATACAACCTATTTGATCATTCTGAGATTATTTTGCATCACCATAATTTCTAGTTTTGTTCAAATTTTCCTACTGATTTGTTTATGTCAGTCTATTTAATACCAAGGATGTTAGTTGTTGTTTTGTTTTTCTTTTTTTAACCACAAACTCGGGAGCTCCTAAAAGTAATGTAGTATCCCATATAGCAAGTGAACTCTAGAGTTATTATTTCGATATTTTACAGCTCGCTCCTATAAGGCTCCAAGATGTCTTCTCTGCTCATGTTCCTTAGAGAGCTCTTTCTCTGCCTAGCGGGATGAGTGGAGGTTGATTATGTGTTGTCTCCTCTGAGCTGTGGCTTTAGAAGCATCTGAACTTTCCCCTACAGCAGCCCTGTTACTATCCCAGGGTCTCCTCTGTATACACGGAAAATGAGAGAAAGCCTGAGGCTAGCCACAGAGAGCCAGATGGCTGGAATACTTCTCCTCTCAGAACCACCATTTTTGTGTTTCTGCTAATAATATGACACGTCTGAAACACCCACCTGTCCAACGCATCGTGGGAGTTATGCCGGTTGAGCACCACTCTGCCGTAATTTTCATCTCTGGGGAGAAAGACCAAAATCGAGTCACGGTGTTTGCAGAGCATTGTAGGGAAATGGGACCAGGAGGTGTGGGGCAGGGGAGTTTACAACTTTTGGAAAGGCTCATTTGCATCCCTGCAGGCATAAGAACACCACTACGAATCTGTGTTAACCAGTCACTACTTGCAGAAGCACACAGTGGAATGAGACAAGCTTGCCAGCACAGACGAACATTCACCCGTGTGATTTCCACATGGCAACAATGAGCGAGTGTTCTGTGCTGCTCTGCTTAGCTGTTGCCGGTTTGTTTTCATTAGCTAGAGTATGGGACCGTGAGATCATCTGCTTTGGAAGTCTCAGTCCTTTCTTACAGGAAGACAAAGGGCAGGTTTCCTACAAATAGTCCCTAAATTTAATCAAGACAAATATGCCTGGATATTTGTGATAGATTTGACCATGTGCATTGGATAAAAAAAATATAGGAAAAGAAATACCAATATTTTTATGAGAGACAGAGAGCAAGGGAGAAAGAGAGGGAGGGAGGAAGAGAGAGACAGAAAATTGGTGGTGCACCAAGGCCTCCAGCTACTGCAGTCGAACTCCAGACATGTGTGCCACGTTGTGCACATGGGCAACCTTGGGCAGGTGTCACATGTACGTCTGGCTTACCGTGGAATCCGGGGAGTCAAACACAGGTGCTTAGGCTTCACAGGCAAGTGTCTTAACCATTAAGCTATCTCTCCAGCCCAAATGCCAATATTTTTGATGGAAGAGAGTGATCATTCACAGGAGATATAGCCCATTTTTGAACAATGAGAATACATGTGCTTAAAATAAGCCTATGGATTAGGCAAGGAAGTCACTATTTATCCAATTTACAGAAAAGGAAATCTTTTGATCTGGGATTATCAAGAGTGGTGGTTTGAATCAAATGTCCCCCCCCCCCGCTCCCCATAAACTCGTGTGTTTTGAATGCTTGGTCCCCATCTGGTGGCAGTTTGGGAGGTGGAGCCCTGCTGGAGATGATGTGTTTCTGGGGCATAGGATTAGGGTGTCATAGCGAGCTTCCCTTTGCCAGAACTTGACTCACTCTCTTGCTACTGTTTTCCACCTGCTGTGGCAGAGATGATGTCCACACTGTGCTCATGCCAAGCCTTCCTCTGCCAGCATGAAACATCTTATCAAAACTTGTAAACTGGGGCTGGAGAGATGGCTTAGCAGTTAAGCACTTGCCTGTGAAGCCTAAGGACCCAGGTTCGAGGCCCGATTCCCCAGGAACCACGTTAGCCAGATGCACAAGGGAACACATGCATCTGGAGTTCGTTTGCAGTGGCTGGAAGCCCTGGTGCACCCATTCTCTCTCTGTGTCTCTCTCTGCCTCTTTCTCTCTGTCTGTCACTCTCAAATAAATAAAAAATAGAGCAAAAAAATTAAAGAAAAAACTTTTAATCTGAAATAAAAACTTTCCTCCCATCAGCTGCTTTCTGTTTGGTGCATTGTCTCCATTACCAGAAGGTAACTACAACATCAAGTGATTAAGGAGGAACTAGGACCCAGATCATTGTATTTTAAACCTCTGCTCTCCTACCTAGTCAACCCTGTGACATAAGTCCCCAAAGCTATGTCTTTCTTATTTTGAACCAGTGGACTTGAAATGATAGGCAATTTTAAGAAATGTTAAAACACCTAGTACAGCCTTGGACCTGAGCCACTGCAGAGTAATTGCCTGGACTCTTCCTCTCAAACTGGCCAAACCTGAAACACTACATTTTTTTTTTTTTTACTGGTTTGGCTCCACTAACATTACTCAACACTTTGAAACCTTGTTTAATGAAGCTATAAAAGAACTGGAATAGATGATTAAAAAGAAAGGCAAGCATTGAAACCGAAGCAATCCTAGCAAGCATGCGCTCTCCAAGACCCCCAAGAGAAAGCTTCCCATCTTCCTTGGTAGCCTTGCCTACAGCTTATGGGAGTGGGACAGGCACCAGGCATGTTTTTATCTGACAACAAATTATAAGACAGCCAAGAACCAGTGGAAACTGGAGAAGAATCCAAGCCAACACCGTCACTCAGCAGCTCCCATGCTATCCAAGCTGGCTTCCCTGGCTGTCTTGTGGAGGCTGGCACAGAACCAGTTTTCCTACCAACTCTGGCTTATCTGAAGCATCTCTACCTTCGCCATTCTGTGTAGATATCTGAAATCCAAAATTTTATTATGTACATTTGACATCAAAAGAAGAGAAATGCCATACTATGCTTGGGCAGAAGTGCTAAGGGCTGTTTTATAGGGGAGAAAAGATGTCCAATAGTGGTTGATCCTCTATACATTGCTATGTCCATAAAATGAATAAGATTCAATGATGGAAATTAATAGATGCTTCAATGTGTTATTGATAAGTATGCTTCTTAAATAAATATATAGTTTATAGAAGGTTTAGAGTAAGTAGCCCATAGTGCTGGCTTCTTAGCCTAGGGTCATTGATATTATGGGCCTAACAATGTTGTGTTGTGGAAGATATCTTGCACAATGCAGCATGTTTGCTCACATTTTGGGCCTCTATTTACTAAATGTCAGGAATACTTCTCAATTTTGGCAACCAAAATTATCCGCCAACATTACCAAATGTCACCTGGAGGTTAACTTGTCCCTGCCTGTAAAACAATGGTATAGTGGAAAGACTATGTGGTCTTATTAAGATCTTAGCTCTACTACTCAGTAGCTGGGCTTCTCTCCAGCCACTGCAAACAAACTCCAGATGTGTGCATCATCACCTTCTGCATCTGGCTAACATGGGTCCTGGGGAATGGAGCCTTGAACCAGGGTCCTTAGGCTTCACAGGCAAGTGCTTAACCGCTAAGCCATCTCTCCAGCCCATAATGATGCTTTATAAACTAAGTATCTAACATCAAGCTTGACACATAAGGAAATCAGAAAATTTATACATATGTATACATAATCTATGATGTACAACTAAATGGTAATAAAGTTCTATGTGGGATAGAACAGCATTTATCATGTATTGTTGAAAATAAAGCTATAAGCCTGTGGTATAGTTTTCATATCTTTAGGCAAATAGTTAGCAGAAGCAATGTTCAAAGAAAATGAAATGTTACTGGGTTTTAAGTGATTTCACTTACAAACTAATGTGTCATTTTCCAGGCTCTAATATGCAGAGGTAGATGGCTTGGGACTCAAATGAGTGGAGAATTTCTTCATTTTACTTGTGCATGTAGAAATGTTTAATTCATTATTATTGCATTTGTACATTTGGAATTAAATCATTATAAGTTTGTTTCAAGTAGCATGATCAATTCAAGCCAAGAATGCCTGTGTCATAGAATAGATTAATGACTGTGTTTTGTGAAACTGAAAAGTTGTTTTCTTTTTGGGTTACCAAGGAAGCACAGTATCAGTAGTAGGTAACAGTCATGCTATCTCTCAGTAACAAGTTACATTCTCTCATGTATATATATATTTAAACAGGACAATTTTATGGAAAATCTGGTATCATTAATTTAAACTTACTAAATCTTACCAAAAATTAGACCACACTATGAAGAAAATATCTGCTTTTCAGATGGGCATGTCTCCCAAACAGAGACATCCCTCCCCATCCATCCACCGAAACATCCATCCATCTTCCTCTCTCCACACTTACTTTTCCTCCTCAGGACGTTTCTTTATCCAGCTGTTATCCTGTAAGAAAGCCCTTCTTTTGTTCATCTCTTGAAAACCCTGTTGTCTCTGTGCAGCTGTGTGGGTAGAGGTCTTCATGTCTATCAACAACAACAAAAACAAAAAAACTGTAAAACTTGGAGATTTTGTATGGCAAAGTTGAGCGTGAGATGTTAACCAGAAAGTGTTGAAAGGTCCATCTCATTGGCCAGGCTCATCTACACTGGAAAGTTGAGCAGTGTTTCAAAGCAGGACGCTCCAGCAAGAAAGAACAGATCCCGTCACCAAAGATAATATATACCACTGTCAGCTGCCAAGTGAAACTGTCAGTGCAGCTCAGGAGGCCTCATCTGGGTCCAGGGAATGTGGAATCACCAGCCTGGGACAGACCCAGCAGGGATCCGGTGAGCTGGCCATTCTGCTCAATAACAAACGTGCCTTAAGGGCACTCACCCTTTTCTTTTTGGTGCTTAGTAAACAGGAATGAATAAGTCTGGCACATTTGATTACAAGTAACTTAATTTATTGATCTCATAGGCACCAGAGCACAGAAAGTGAAGCCGTTAAGAAGGGACATTGCTATTGATCTTTTAAAACATCTTTAAACAACAATTATGTAACTGAAAGCTATAGAATTCTACTTTTTCTTAAGCCTAACTTAAGCAAGACTACTGAAAGAAGGTTATTGTTTTTAAGCAATCAACATCTATATTGAAAATTATTATCTGTCAGTAACTTTCCAAGATTTAGAGTATCTTTAAAGTATATTTAAAGTACAGGAAACATTGTCAACATTACCACTTTCAGCAGGAGACTTTTTTGTCGAGGGAAAATTAGACATGCTGCCTTCTGGTGAAGATCTAAAAGAAAAATGGGGGAGGGAGACAATATGGCAATGACATCCAGACAGTTTCATTGCTGAGAAATGTTTTCCAGCGACATTAAAAGCCACGTGATATGGTATAACAGATACTATATAAAGTGTCCTTAAGAACCTGTGAGCATTTCTATTCCGATGAATTGATTTTACAGACAAAGGAAAGGAGTCCCAGAGTGTTTAGCATCCATGGGGTTACTTAACAAGCAAATAAGTCAGGTTATAGATGCATTCATTTATTCAGCTAGCAACTATACATGGGGTGCTTGCATTGTGCCTGGCCCTGAGCCGGGAGTGGAGGCCAGCAAGAGGAGTTAGCCTAGTGTTTGTTCAATGGAGAGAAAACGACATTGTGCTGGGACTCAGCACAGGGGGAAAGATCCTAGGATGGGCACTCAGCCCCGACTCTGGGAAATCCAGAGTAAACTCGGGTAACTGATAAGTCAGGACGAAGGGAAGCAGTCAGGTCCACAGAAATCACAGATCTGGGGAAACCCTGTAAATTTCGGTTAATAACTCCAGAGGGAAGCCCAAAGCTCCTTATCCATGATCAGCTGCCACTATCAAGGTGCACAGGGGTTAATATAACCCTCCATGCCAGTTCTCTTGGGACTGACCCCATTCTCCAAAGTGGGGGTTTCTAGCACATTAACACTCATAGCTTCTTACACACACATTAAAAATTATGGAAAAAAAAAAAAAGACAGGCATGGTGCCACTCACCTTTAATCCCAGCACTTGGGAAGCAGACGTAGGTGGATTGCTGTGAGTACAAGGCCACCCTGAGACTACATAGTGAATTCTAAGTCAGCCTGGGCTAGAGTGAGACCCTACCTTGAAAAAAAAAATTATGGACATCGAGGCTGGTAAAATGGCTTAGCAGTTAAGGTGTTTGCCTGCAAAACCTAAGGACCCCAGTTCGATTCCCCAGGACCCACATAAGCCAGATACACAAGGGGTTGCACATGTCAGGAGTTCATTTGCAATAGCTAGAGGCCCTGGTGCACCCATTCATTCTCTCTATATATCTGCCTGTCTTTCTTTCCCTCTCTCTCTCTCTCTCTCTCTCTCTCTCTCTCTCTCTCTCAAATAAATAAATAAAACATTAATATTTTTTTAAAATTACAGACATGGAAGTATAAATAAAATTAGGTTTAGCTGTGTTATTTGTGATCATTCTTGTATTTTCTTTCTGTGGCTAGAAGCAATTAAAAGGAGAACACTTTAGTGAACCTTGGAATTATTGTGGGCCTTGGGCCTGTGCCTCGTTAGCCTTGGGTATCCCGGAAGACAGGACTTGCGGTTTTGAAACCAGAAAAATCTTGGGCAAATGGGGATGAAGGATCACTCCTGGTGGGGCACTGTATCCTGGGTCGTGTCTATCCTACCAGAGGGTGTGAAGAACATGTAAGCCAGATCCAACCTCAAGTGAGAAGCAAGTTTCGGGTCCAGTTTTATCAATTTTCATTCAAGTTCAAGTACCACTCAACTTCCCCATACATGGGGCTAATGAAACCTGCCATCTGCTTGACGAAGTTATTGAGATGATCCGATAAATAATATACACAGAGATTACTTTGCCAAACAAAAATGCTATTTAACACCATACTGACAACTATGTATATGTATGACTTGGAGGTTCTAAATACCACCACTTCCCTCCTCTATACAAAAGCAACACTGGCAGCACCTGAACCCTGGAACTAACTAGCCCGAGATTTAGGGAAAAACTGCCAGTCACTTGTCTCAAAGCAGATCCACGGCTGTGGGGACAATCTCAGCTTTGGAGTTCAGGGTGGGATCTGACTGAACCCCAAACAGCACTAAGCACAACATTGCTCAGCTCCTTCTGCCACCCTTCTCTTCCTTTGTTCTCCCAAGGACATACCGGCCATGACAGGCACCAACTCTCCTCTCAGGCGCCTCTTCTATAGAACCAGATCTAAGACAAAGATAGTAAACTGGGCGTGGTGGCGCACGCCTTTAATCCCACCACTCAGGAGGCAGAAATAGGAGGATTTTCAAGAGTTCAAGGCCACCCTAAGACTACATAGTGAATTCCAGGTCAGCCTGAGCTAGACTGAGACCTTATTTCACTAAACAAACAAAAGGAAAAAAAAAATAGTAACCATGACAATTGCCCTTCCCAGAGTGTCAAGTCTAATGGAATTAGAAAATAGACTGAGAGTAGGAAAGGGAGAGAACAGATTTGAACTTGGGCAGGTGGACATAGGAGGGTCAGCCCTGTGGGGTGGTTTGAATTAGGTGTGCTACGAAAACTCGTGTGTTGGAATGCTGAGTTTCCAGCTGATGGCAATTGAGGAGGTGAAGCCTTGTTGCAGGAGGTGTGTCACTGGGGGTGGGCCTTGACATCGATTAACCCACCTTTTGCAGGTGTTAGTTGGTACAGTCCTGCTGCTTTATCCACCTGATGTTGGCCAGGAGTGATACCTCTGCTCATGCCACATTTCCCCCTGGCTTCATGGAGTTTCCCCTCAAGTTTGAAAGCCAAACTAAATCCTTTCCTCCCACAAGCTGCTTTTGGCTGAGAACTTTGTGCCAGCAACAAGGAGGTAACTTGGCTGTGTTTCTAGGTTGATTTAAAAAAACAAAATTGGCAAGAAAGGTAAAGAAAGACCCAAGACAAACATATCTCAACTACTTGTCAATTTTGCCTGAATCTCATCCTGTTTCTTGAGATTCTTGGCTCACCCATTTCTTGTTTCCAAATAAGCTCTTAGACTTTTTTTATTTATTTATTTATTTTTTACACTCTTAGCTGATGCATTTTCATCTGATTCTGACATAGTCACATATTGAGTGCGAATTTGCTGATACACTTGCTGAAAACTTAATTGTGAGCTAAGGGACAGGGCAGTTGGAGAAAAGGCAATCTATAATTCTCTGCTGATTTGTGTTTCCTAAAGATCTCAGTTTCCAGATGGCAAGTCTTTCTTTGCTACTCCAAAGTCTGGAACAATGTAAGTACTGCCTATTGGCTGAATGTCCCCCCAAATTCACATGTTAAAGTCTGAACTCCCAAATACCTCAGACTGTAACTGTAATGTCTTTGAATTGGGTAATTGAAAATTAGGCTCTCCTATGGCTGGAGAGATGGCTTAGCAGTTCAGGTGCTTGCCTGTGAAGCTTAACCCATGTTCGACTCTCCAGATCTCACCTTAGCCAGATGCACAAAGGTAAGGCAAGAGCAAGGTCGCACATGCCCACTAGGTGGTGGAAGTGTCTGGAGTTTGCCTGCAGTGGCTGAGGCCCTGGCACACCAATTCTCTCTCACTTTCAAATGAAATAAAATGAAAAGAATTAAGCTCTTCTAGTGATAAGGACACAGCAAGGACTAGCCACTCACAAGCCAAGGAGAAAAGACTCAGGTGAAGCTGTGCATCTCAGCATCCCTGCAGAACTGTGACACAATAAATTTCTGTTGCTTAGCTCACACAGCCGGTATGTGGTGCTTTGTTGCCACAGCCCTAGCACCTCAGTCCTTGTGGAAGAAGTGTTCAAAACTGTTCCAAAGTAATGAAGTCACTCAAAGAGCTGTGGATCCCACTGTCCCTGTCCTGCGTCTTTTGTTTCTTCAACTTTTCTAGGGCACAGAGCAGTTCCCAATAGAGTAAGCATGGTTTAGCTGAGCCCTGCTTTGAACAGGGTACCTCACAGCCATTATCTCTCACTCTGTCGTACACAATGTCAGGTGGCTGTTATTACCTCCAACTCCAAGATAAGACCAGTGAAACTCAGGGACAATATAACTTGTCCAAGGTGCTAAGAGGCTGAGCCAGGCTTCTCAACCAAAGCCAACTCTTTCCTCAGCAACCATCAGACTAGACAGGTGCCCTGTCGTTAGAGTAAAAAAGATGCTACTCATCAGGGGCTGCCTGACCCATGAAATGTCACTCTTTGAACTCTACACAACCCATGTACTCTATGCACAATAATTGGCACTGGGACAGGCTTTCATGGAATCATGATAGCAGACAATCCTTCATAGTATCACCATCTTTATATTTTTGGAATATTCCCTTTTGTTATAAAACACATATCCACCACATAAAAATGTGTGCATGAATAGTCAGTTCAGCATTATTCATAATAGAAAAAAAAAAGCAGAAACAACCCAAATGCTCACCAAGCAATGAGTGGTAACACTATTTGGTATCGCTGCCCAATGGAAGAACACTCAAGAGCAAACAGAAACGCAGTGCTAAGTCATGCTACAATGTGGATGAAGCTTGAACATGAAATTAAATGGCAGAAGTCAGACACAGCAGATGACATATTGTATGATTTCATCATTTGAAACATACCTCATAGTCCTATCCTTGGAAAACAAAATGATTTGTGTTTTTTTTTCGGGAGGGAGTTTGGGGAGGTAGTAACGACTACTCGTGGGAATGAGGTTTCCTTGGGGAGTAAAAAAATGTTCTAGTGTTAGTGGTGATAATTGTACAATCTTGTGACATCAAATTTTATTCCACAAATTACCTCACATCCATGAGGAAGTATAAGCATGCATCTACTGGAAACACACATACTGTATTGAGAAACATCCTGTCTTTAAAGGTTTGTTCTTGCTTATGTTTTTTGCTGGGGAGATGGTCCATTGGTTAAAGGTGCTTGTTGGCAAAGCCTGCGTTCTAGGCTGTACACCCATGTCAAGCCAGGTGATCATTCGCTTGGAATAGCAAGAGACTCTGGCATGCCACTCACCTACATACACAAATAAGTAAATAAATAATGTCTTTTAAAGTTTCTGCCAGGCCTGGGAGATACTCAGTGGTTAAATGTGCTTGTTTGCAAAGCCAGATGACCCAGGTTCAATTCCCCAGTACCCATGTAAAGGTTCACAATGTGGTGAATTAGCCTGGAGCTGGTTTGCAGTAGCAAGTGGCACACTAATACTCTCCCCCCATCTCTGTCTCTGTCTCTCTCTCTCAAGTAAATAATAAACACTTAAAAAAAATTACATAAGACATAAAGGTTTTCAACATAAAGTTTTTAAAAAGAGTTTCTTTCTTCTACTCAGACCCCATTTTCCATTTTGGTTTAAAACAGAGTCACCCTTTGGTACAGGAAAGTACAAACAAGAATTGAAAAGAACATATTGAACCCATTCAAGATCACATTCCTGTGCATTCACTGTTTGATAGAGCAGGTTATGTGATAGTAAGAGAATAAAATTGTAAGATGTTTTTACTGCTGAAGCTAACTTCCTGTTGCTGGCACAAAGCACCTGACCAAAAGAAACTTGTGGGAGAAAAGGCTTTATATTGGCTTACAGACTCGAGAGAAAACTCCAGGACAGCAGGAAGAAACATGGCATTGGCAGAGACTAGAAATCACCTTATGGGCATCAGGTGGACAACAGCAGCAGGAAAGTGTGCCTAAACCTTGCAGGGGGAAGCTAGGTAGAATGCTCATAATCTGTCTCCAATGACTCACCTCCTCCAGCAAGTCTCCAATTCCAAAATCACCATCAGCTGGGGATCAAGCATTCAGATCACATGAGCTTATGGGACACACCTAGTTCAAACCACCACACTCCACTAGCGCCCATAAACTCATGACCATCCATGATGTAAAATGTGATGTAAGCAGTGCAATTTTAGAAGTGCCCATTGTTTTTATCAATCCCAATACTGCTCAAACATACCCAAAGTCCAAGGTCTCATAACTGTCAGCTATAAAGCCAAAAAAAAAAAACCATAATGTCACAGAATAAACATTCACACTGCAAAAGAAGGCATTTAGCATAGCAAAGAAAGACTGAACAAATAAGAGATTAAAAACAACAAGGTAAACATCAAATTCGGTAGCTCTACATCTGACAACTCTAACCAGTGACAAGTCTCTTTGAGTTTCCAGTTCTACTCCACCAGCTCTGCTGCTCCAAGCCCAGGGAAAATGCCATCCCAAGCCAGCAGCTCTACTTGGCAGCTGTCCAACAACCCTGGCATGTCAAAAAGCTCTGAAGGTCCTCCACTGGAACCCATAATTCATTTTCATGGCTCTATTGGGTCACCATGCAGGGACTTCCAACAACCCTGCCACACATAGCCCAAGGCCATTTCCAAAAAAATAAAACTGTGCTGCAGATCCAATAATCCTCTCTTCCCTGCATCTGTTATACCCCATAGTACCAGGTGAGCTACCAGATTTGTTAATTCAGGTGGGGGATAGAGTTGACTTCGAAGAGCAGGAAAACTTCAGCATTAAGTCTCCTTACTGTCCAAAGAGTCCACATTCCTTATTCTGCCCTAATGTAGAACAGCTGTTCCAATATCAAATGATAGTAATCTCTCATACAATTATGGCTAAACTGAGATGATGCCTTTAGCCTGAAGTTTTCATTTCTTTCTGTTCCAATTCCATCTACTCACACCACTACATTTTTACACAATGCAACCCCTCACAAGCAAGCCTCTCACACAGACTGCTTCTAGACCCGCCCCTACAGAGTTCTTTTTTCCCTTCATAAGCCAAACCTCATGTTCCATAGTTCTTACTGCATTCTGGTCCTTCAACTCTGACCATAATGGTCCAGGAAACTCTGCCTTCAGCACTTCAAGGCACCTCTTAGGCCAGTGTTTTAAATCCTTCTACATTCCTCCCTCAAATCAGCCCCAAATGGCCAAAAGTCACACAGTCAGGTTCTAGCAGCAATGACCCCATGTTTCAGTACCAAATTTCTTCCCATTGCTGTCACAAAGCATCTGACCAAATGTAGCTTGTGGGAGAAAAGGGTTTATTTTGGCTTACAGCCCCAAGATGGCAGGGGGAGACACAGCACAAGCAGATGCTGGAAACCACCTCCTGGCCAACATCAGATGGACAACAGCAGCAAGAGAGTGTGCCCAGCAATGGTAAGGGGGATCTGGTTATAATACCCACAAGCCTACCCATAAAACACACATCCTCCAGCAAGGCTCCAATTCCCACATTGCCAGCAGCTGGGAACCAAGTATTCAGAGCACATGAGTTTATGAGGGGCACCCAATACAAACCACACAGGAGACATCTAAGATCTAAGGTGTATTATAAAACATCTGCAGTCAATGTTCCTACCAAAAAGGGCCACTTGTTTAATCCTCATCATGTTCTGCTTACCGTGCCGTGTGCTCTATGCACATGATCTTATTTAATCCTTCCAAATGAGTACTATTATCTCTGATTATAGGAGTACAAAACGTAACCTGCACAAATTACACCGTAAGTGGAAGAACCAGGAACTGTAATTAAGTCTATGTGACTATAATGCCAGGGTTCTTTATAGTAAGTTATCCTATAGGGAACTCAAAGTTCCAGGTCATATGGCCAATACCAGGCCTGCAGAAAAAATGCTCTGGTATGCCAGGAGATGAGCAGTGAGAGAGGAATGGCTGGGGGGAGCAGCAGCAGTGAATGGCAGCTCCCACATCCTCCAGCAACTTATTCTGGAGCCTCCCATGTACCATCACCATACTGAAGCCAGGAGTGGCCTGACACTATTCCTGACCACACTCCCTCCCTGGTCCATCTCACTACAGGACAGCTGGACAGTAACTCATTCATTTGTTCCTAGACTCTTGCTTCCCATTGACACAAGCTAGATGATAAAGGAAATAAACATTGTCTGCTGCTTTTGGGTGATAATAATTAATTATGGATGCTGGACTTTTTTCTTCTCAATTATAAAAATGAGTGATATTGCAGAAATTAAATTTTCCTTATCAACTTTACATGCTGCCCAAAACAGTGGTGGCACCTGCCTGATGGTGTAAGGCGGGCATGGTCTTCTGTGTGGACTTCTCTAGCTCTCTTTTGGTGTCTCTCCTAGTCTCCTGCAGAACTCCCCTCATCTCGACCTGCTCCTTTCCCCCTCACAACTCACTGGACACATGTACCTATCTTCTGTATCAGTCCATTTAGTGTCCCCTTAGCCACTTCTAGAAGCCCCAGTCTAAATCCTCTGCGCTTCCAGGCTTTGTCTTCCACTCCCACTTCCCAGATATGTTACTGCAAAGGAACTTGGTCCATCAGTCCAGGATAGAAAGCAGTATCTTCTTAAATACACAGATATTTCTTACACTGTTGTTATGAAAGGATGAGCAGCAATTGTCTGTGTGAAGACTACGACTATTAAAAATGTCCTTTGGGATTATACTAAGTGAGGTAACCCAGGCCCAGAAAGCCAAGCGCCACATGTTCTCCCTCATATGTGGATCCTAGCTACAGATGACTGGGCTTCTGCATGAGAAGGAAAATACTTAGTAGCAGAGGCCAGTAAGTTAAAAAGGAGACATAAAGGGAAGAGAAAGGAAGGGAGGAGGGCACTTAATAGGTTGGTATTGTATATATGTAAGTACAATGATTGAGATGGGAGGTAATATGATGGAGAATGGAATTTCAAAGGGGAAAGTGCAGGGGGGGGGCATTACCATGGGATATTTTTTATAATCATGGAAAATGTTAATAAAAATTGTGAAAAGAAAAAAAAATGTCCTTTGGGGGCTGGAGAGATGGCTTAGTGGTTAAGGTGCTTGCCTGTGAGGCCTAAGGATTCATGTTCAACTCTCCAGGTCCCATGTAAACCAAACACACAGTGACATAAGTGCACAATGTCACATAGGTACGCAAGGGGCGCACATGTCTGGAGTTTGATTGCAGTGGGCTGGAGGCCCTGGTGCATCAATCAATTCTCTCTCTCTCTCTCATAAAAAGGCCAATCTGTTGGGCTTGCCTCAAAAAAAAAAAATGTCCTTTTGGGGCTTGAGAGATTGCTTAGTGGTTCAGGTGCTTGTCTGCAAAGCCTAAGGACCCAGGTTCAATTCCCCAGACCCAAGTAAGCCAGACACATATGATGGTGCATGCATCTGGAATTCATCTGCAGTGGTTAGAGGCCCTGGTATGCCCATTCTCTCTGTGTCTGTACCTCCCTCTTTCTACTTTCAAATAAATAATAAATTTTTTAATGTCCTTTGTAGAGTAGGTTATAGATTACTAGTCTCTCAAACTGATAGTGTTAAAAATTAAATGCATAGCTGAAAATGGTGGTGCAAACCTTTTAATCCCAGCACTTGGGATGCAGAGGCAACTCACTGTGAGTTCAAGTCCAGCCTGAGACTACAGAGTGAGTGTCAGGTCAGCCTGAGCTAGACTGAGACCCTTCCTTGAAAAAAAGATGCCTCAAAATCTTATGTTTATGGAATTCTTCAAAGAAATGACTTATTTTGTGGACCGCATGAAATTAAATTAAATCTATTTAACCTCCAACTGGGTCAAGACCAAGGGACCTTGTTCACCAGGCTTACTTCTAGTTGTCATCCTCCAGTCTCATTCCAGCACAGTTTCTAGCCTCTCATGAGAAAGAGAAAACTCTCCTCTTGGCTTCTCAAAAAGTTATTGGCTGGTCCTATGTGTAACAATGACAATATCAGCCAGGGCTTCCTGGTTTGGGAGACAGGCTCTTACCTTGTGGCCCAGGCTAGACTTCAATTCCTGGTCCTCTGCCTCAACCTCCCAGGGCTGCAGGGGCACATTCAGTGGGAGACACTACGAAGTTCTAGGCCTTCTGTTGTTGTTGTTGTTGTCGAGGTAGGGTCTCACTCTAGCCCAGGCTGACCTGGAATTCACTATGTAGTCTCAGGCTGGCCTCAAACTCATGGCGATCCTCCTACCTCTGCCTCACAAGTGCTGGGATTAAAGATGTGTGCCACCACGCCCGGCTCACACAGTATGTTTTTTAAATATTTATTTATTTATTTGCACATTTGTGTGTATACAGGTATGTGAATGCCAGGGTCTCTTGTCCCTGCAAGCAAATGCCAGACACTTGTGCCACTTTTTGTGTCCATCTTTACATGGGTGGCTGGGGACTTGAGCTCCGGCCAGCAAGCTTTGCAAGCAAGAGACTTTAACTCCTGAGCTATGTCCCCAGACCCTTCACACAATATTTTTAGATGTCGATAGTTGCTATCCTCCCTCCATAACTACATGAAACTTCATGATGAGTGGCTGCTGTGATTACAGTAATGTCAGTCATTCATTCAGTCATTTTATAGAAAACTAGGACAGGAGTTAGAGATGTAGGCATTAGAAAAAATAAATTATTTTTTTCTGGGTAGGAGACTCAGAGTGCATAGTTTGCCAATGAACTGCACAGTGGAGATTCTAGCTCAAATCAGCCTGACACCAAAGTACCCATCTCGGAAGGCTGAAAAACCAAGGGGTGCCATGGTGGACAGTTATTGGACTAAAAGAAGTGGGGAAAAGAATAACAACAGCCCCTGTGTAGTTTCAGTCAGAGAAGATTGTGGTTGTTGTTGTTGTTTTAAACATTATACCAAAGTGTCATGAGCTGAGTATAAATAACCACTGGATGATTTAACTGCTCCAGAATCTTCCAATGTATCAAATTCTTAATGTGCTTAGTTAAATTGCCAACTTTATGAAATGCAATGTGAACAGTTGTCTGGTACAAATTTCTACAGGGTGTAAAGTAGAAGAAGAAATAAAATACAATAAACGTCTAAAAAATGGTATTGATGGCCCAAGTGGAATTCATGGTTATCTATAAAAATGTATTTTCTTCAGAAACCAGCAACACAGGTAAGATCCCTAGGAACCAAAAGAGGACAGATGCTATAGAGTATTTTTAATATGGGAGTGAGGGGGATCACTACACACCTGTGAACAGAAACACTGTCTCCAAGACCATAAAACAAAACATCAAGAACTAAGAAGTATCACCTGAAAGAGCTTGAATTATTATGTAAGGAGAAAATAGAGATTTTATAGTATCAGTGTGAAATAAATCTAGTCGACATAAAGCAACCATCAGAAGCCTGAGTACACTGAATGAAGAAAATCCAAAAGTATTTGGCTGGTAAAGAACAGATTTTCTTAGCCTGCTGCGATGCTCAGAAATGAACTGATTCTTTCCTCTTGGCAGCATCCCAGGCTCAGGTTAGCACTGGGAATCTTGCTTACTGGTGGGAAAAAAAAATCCAAAGTGCAGTGTCCATGAGATCATCTTGTTAGCCAGATGTCCAAGTGCTACCAATTTTCTATCTTTATGAAACCTCCGCTATAAAATTGCCTCTCTCTTGATGCCTGGTTTAACTAGGTGCTGATATTTTAATAGTCTATGCTCTTTTCTACAGAATAATGTCAAATCTCAGCATGAATAAGGTCCTGCTTTCTGGGACAATTATTTATCTCATTTGACAAAAAGACACTAGTTGAATATTCATTAATCAAAATTCAGTCCAATAATCTATGACCTAGACCCCATCATGGACTGTGGATGTCTCGTTTCAGTTGATTCTGTGTCAAGCGTGCGTGGCATCTGGTCCCCCAGATTGTTTTGTATACATACAGATGTCTTCTAAACTTTTTCACACAGCAGCCCTAGCAATGAAATGAAGGAGAACAGGATTATGGGGATAGTTTCCTTCAGACCTTCTGACTAAAATCAGTTATCTGTGCATAGATGCACTCTGCTTATGCTATAACTTTTATAAACCTAGTAGAACCTTGGCATAGTCTCCTGGATGTATATATCCCAATTTTAAAAGTACTGTATGTAGAGTTCACGTCTCCTCCAGGATATTGCAAATAAAGGAGACTCACCACTATTTTAGAATCAAGGAGCTTGGATGTCAAGATAAATAATAATTTATTTAGACTCCAGAGCTCCCAGATGTGCAATTACAATGAAGATTCAGGACTACGAATTATTTTTATAGACGTGAGCTAGTTGGCATATAACAGGTAGCTATAAAATTCATTCTTCCAATTAACGATAGCAATAAAAGGATGATTAATGTCTTTAAAGAATTTAGCAACTGACATAAAATGAAAGTCTAATAAATGAAATGGTCATTTGGCAAAGCACACACTCGAGGAAGAGCCTCTCCTAAACCCTAAAATCACATAGGTTTGTAGCCTGGCAAATGAGGGTCTCTGGGCAGTTGTGGGCATGCGCAAGGCTATTAATCCATAAAACTGCACTTCAGAGTTTTTAGGAAGAGAAAACAGAACCTCAACAAATGGCTAACAAGCAAGATGATTCCAGAAGAGAAGCCAGATGAGACCAAGTAAGATTTCGCTTAGACTGTTGGGCTAAGGATTTTCTACCCTTGCTCTTAAGGAATATTCGAAGTTAGCGCCTGTACCATATTAGATGTTATCAGGAAAATCAAGTTTTATCAAGTGAACAGCTTGGTGGAGTACACACAGTTCACTCCACAGTATGCATTAGCTCAGTGGTTTCAAGCCATACCTCTGTTTTGTTTACAAGTTCCCATGGATGGGAATCTCTCGGGTACGACAATCAAAATTCTTACAGTTAACGAAGGTAGCAGGTAAACAGAACCGACAGAGTGGAATCTGAGCTGTGGATGTCTCTGACAGTGTGAGCCACTCCCTATACATGTATCACAGATCATCCCCCTGTTAAAGGTTCATTGGCTTCTAAGATTAGGCCCCCAAATATAATAAATATAAAGACTAAGTACAAAACCCACAAATCAGAAATGTCTCCCATTGTGTCATTAACACACACACTATAATAACATTTCCACATATTCTGGGCAAGGACAGTCTCATTCACACATCATTTGTAGTCCTTTTATGAAGATGAAGCATGGCTCATTTATTGCTACTACATATTTTATGTGAAAGAAATTTGAAAAATAATTGAGAAAATCCAATAAGACCAAGGAAGGAGGCTCTAACTTCACACTCTGCCTCTGCTGCTCTGGGCCTGGTGAATTGCTTAACATTTGCATTTTATTATCCTTATGTAGAAAATAACAAGTCAGACTGGATAAGATTATCATCTATTCCAGTTGAAAAAAATGCATCAATTATATTTAAGATTTACATGCAGTTAGAATAATTTTTCTTAAAAAGTTCCAAAACCAGATTTTCAGGACGAGGATAGAAATAGAAGTTGACAATGGTCTCTGCATACCCCAATCAACTCTCAGAGTGAGCCCATTGTGAAGTTATGCACATCTACACAAATTCCTGTGGAGAACCACACACCTCCGTATCACCCCACCCATCCTTTATTCCTTGATACACTCCTGTAAGAAAGGGTAATTTTCTTAATGGGGGGTATATGGTAGAAGGATTATGGGTTTAGCATACCACAGGCCAGCATCTTGCAATATCTTTAGCACTTGGTGGAAAATAATATGACATCATCCATAAAATAATACTTTAAAATTTCACTACAGGCAGGGCGTGGTGGTGCACTCTTTTAATCCTAGCACTTCGGAGGCAGAGGTAAGTGGATCACCCTAAGAACACACAGTGAATTCCAGGTCAGCCTGGGCTAGAGTGAAACCCTACCTCGAAAAGCTAAAAAATAAAATAAAATAAAATTTCAATACTAGGAAGATGTCTCAGTAGATAAAGCACTTGCCATGTAAGTATGAGTACTTGAATTTGAATCCCCAGAACACACTAAAAGCCGGATGATGTGTGTGTCTGCAATCCCAGTGCCTACAGCAAGATGAGAGGAGAGACAGGCGAATCCCAGAGCTTGTGCAGTGGTGAACGAGTGATCCTGTTTCAGACAAGGTGGGAAGTGAGGACCAACTTCAGAGGGTGTCCTCTGACCTCCACCCATACATAGTGGCACATACCTGCACTCCCCACACATATGCAGGTATGTGCACACGCACACATGCATGCGTGCACACACAAGTGTCATACATGCACATATATGGCTATGGTTTTAAAATGTTTTCACAATCACTTAGACACCAGACAAGTGAGTGCTGATTCCTTGATTCAAAGGCTTCCCTCTCCACAGTCGGAGGAGAGAATTCCCCGATTCACATCTCCCACAGGATAACTCCAAAGCCTTGTCCTTTTCTGGAATGCCGATAATGTGTATAATGGCCAAGTGACAAGCCACACAAACTAAAACACAACCAGGAAGAGCAGACTGTTGGCATGCCGAAGACTCATCAGAGGCTGTCTAAATTCAACTGGAAACAGGTCAAAGATAACGCTGACAGTCCTGGCTTGAATCATTTGGGAGAAACACAGAGAAGAGTATACTCATAAAGTTTTGACATTTGCCAATATACTCAACTTACGTTTCCTGCTCAGAAAGTCAGGGCTCTTGGACGGCCAGCCTGCAAGATTCCTCCGGTGGATCCAGCTAAAAGAGATGGGCACCTGGAGCTTCCTGTCTGCGGTTCCCACCTCCACCTGACCGTGTTCATGAAGAGCTCAGAGGCTCCTCGCTCAGCACTGAGTCACCAGGAAGGAGGTGGGACGTGTAAAATTGGGTGTCACCTTGTACAAATACTAATTCAGTGAAAACAGTCTCGCTCAGGGGCCTGCCGTGTCTGGTAAGTTCTTCATATAACTCACGGCCTTGTTATGCCAAAAAGTGCTCTTGTTATCACCCTCTTAACTGGCATGCACATTACACACGCCTACTGGCAGCCTGGCATGGGATCCAACCTCTCCTCTCAAAAGCTAAACACAACCTGGAGGTGGAGGAATCCTTTTCTCTCAGCAGGACTTGGAATGTAGACACAGGGCTCCATTAGGAAAGGAAAGTTCTCTAGCACACAAGAACTCTGGAACCAAAAAAAATACAGCAAGGATCTTATAGAAACCTCATACAGGAATTATCCACATGGAACACTTTATAGAACTATCAGAGGAAAACAATACCCCAGCTATAAAAAGTCTCATCCTCATGTCATCATATGTAAATAATGTGACAAGGACAGTTGAAACTTCTGTTACAACTGATGGTGCTGTAGACTCCAGAAGAGCCATCCTGGGTGGGGGCTCTGTTTGCAAGTGCTGAAATGCACCTTTCATAATGGCCAAGGAGGGTTGAAAGAAGCTTAACAAATCTAGAACATCGCTAAATGGGGAGCCAGATCATCACCATTTCCTGGGTCATCATAGTTGATCGGTCATACCAACAATTAACCTCCTTAAGACTGCCTCCGAAAACCAGTCCTGCTGAACTATGTTGTGACAATGACCATAACAAGAAGTAGGAAAGTCCAGCTAGGAGCGCAAGATACTTGGAGTATGGGCTGCAACTGGGAGATGACTTCCCAAATGTTCCCTTATCCCAGGCTGAGGAATAGGGAAAATCTAAGGAAATCAATTTTCAAGATGAAATATATATATATCAAGATGAAATATATATGACTACATAAGATACTTTTAAACTAAACTTTACATTTCTGTGATGTTCATAAATATCAATCTGATTAACTTGAATATTAATACTGCAAATCAGAAAAGTTGAAAAGCAAGAATGTGACTTGACTCGATTTAAAAAAAATAAACTAGGGCGGTAGATATGGCTTTTGGTCAAAACGCTTGTCTGTGAAGCCTAAGGAAGTGAGTTTGACTTCCTGATCCCACTTAAACCAAATGCACATGGTGATGCATGCATCTGGAGTTGTTTGCAGTGGCAGGAGGTCCTCATGCACCCATTCATTTTCATTCTCTCTCTCTCTCTCTCTCTCTCTCTCTCTCTCTCTCTCTCTCTCAATAAATAAATAAATATAAAATATTGTAAAAATAAAAAATAAACTGAAGTTTAGTCCTGCATTTTAACTTGATTACAATTGTAGGACTAAACAGTTTAAAAGCTATCTTGTAATAGACAAGTAGTAAATTATATTATAAGATGCTTAACTATGTTTTGTCCTTTATAAAACATATAACAAGAAAAATATGTCTCTACTTCATGGTGAAGTTAAAAAGTATGGCTATGCGAGCTACATTAAAGGTGTTTGGGCTTATAAGCAATGCCTTCTGCATATAATTAAGGGTTTTTCTTCCTTTACAATACAGGACACTGTGACCACTCAGCCAGTGTCTTTTCATTTTACAATATCTGATTCAACAACAACAACAAAAAAAGATCTCATTTTAAGCACTGGAGTAAAATTTAGACTTCCTCATACTACAAAAAAGCAGTCTTCAAAACAACTGCCTAAGAATCACTAATTTCAAATGTGAAGTGGTCAAATCAAAAAGCGTTTGGGTATAAAGATGGCCATATAGGCGTGGTAGCCTAAGTTTCACTCCAGCCTGAACTGGGACACTCTGAACATGCTTTGAATAACTTAGCTTGACCACACCCATTTCACTATAGAATCAATTCCAGTCTCCTAAGAAAGTCAGCTCAGAAACTGGGATGGAAAAAGGTCATACGTCAGGTGTCTGGACTAGTTGATAGGTAGTATCCATCTTGAGAAATAGGATGGGGCTCCTCAAATCTGGACTCACAGGAGGACACCAGAACAACGTCCATCACAGGCTTTGGATCTGAATCACTCATAAAATTAGGCATTATAGGGCTACAGGGATGGCTTAGCGGTTAAGGTGTTTGCCTGCAAAGCCAAAGGACACAGGTTCAGTTCCCCAGGTCCCACATTAGCCAGGTGCACAAGGGGGCACATGCATCTGGAATTCATTTGCAGTGGCTGGAGGCCCTGGTGCATCCATTCTCTTCCCCCTTCCTCTTTCTCTGCCAAAAAAATAAATAGATAGATAGATAAATAAAAATATTTTACAATTTTTTTTAAAGTTAGACATTATAATTATAATTGCTTTGTCTATATGTATCCAATGGAACAACTAGCTAAAAAGAGCATTTATTTTACACAATAATGAGAGAAAACACCACTTAGGTGCTGAATATTGTTCTAGGAAGTTTTCATGTAATTATTTAGTAATTGTTACTAAGTGATTGTTACCTCATCACCTCACAGATGTTCCCAAAGTGATACTGAAAGTCCAAACAATGAAGAACTCAAATCAGCATCTTATAGGTTTCTGATTGAGTATTCTGGGACTTGGAAGGATTGAGAAAAAAAAAAAAAAATAGAAGGCTCCACATTTTCCTTCCAGCCAGAAGAAATAAATGTTATATGCCTGTTAAAACAAGAGGCATCATTAGTGTGGCAATTACAGAAACAACTCCTCTTTTCCTGGGAGTAGATAGATGTCACAATTAAACAATTGCTGCCGGCATCACTGAGAGAGCTAGTGCATTCCTGAATGTACCTTTGATGCATACTTGTAGTGTGACTTGGATGAGGGCGGGGCCCACGTGTATGTGTGAGTGCAGATGTGTAAAGGACAGAGGTCAACTTGGAGTATCTTCCTCAATCATTCTCCATCTCTCTCTCTCTGTGTGTGTGTGTGTGTGTGTGTGTGTGTGTGTATGATCACGTGTTCGACAGCACTCACATGGAGGTCAGAAGACCACTTTCAGGCGTCAGTCTTTGCTTTCCACCATCAGGCAGGGTCCGTTGTTCAAAAGCTTCTGACAATGCTTTCTCTCTGCTTCCCATCTCACTGCTGGCATGCTGGGATTCTGGTTTAATATTTGTTTATTTATTATTTATGAGAGAGAGAGAGAGCACACCAGGGCCTCCAGCCACTGCCAACAAACTCCAGAAGCGTGCACCACCATGTGAGCATCTGGCTCACATGGCTTCTGGGGAAGAGAACCTGGGTCCTCAGACTTCACAGGCAAGTGCCTTAACCACCAAGCCATCTCTCCAGCCCAGCTTCTGTCTTTTTATGTGGAGTCTGGGAGTCTGATCTCAGGTGCTCATGCTTCCATGACAAGCACTTTGTCCTCCAGAGCCATCACCCCAGCCCTGCTTCAGGCACTTTGTAGCACCAGCATGATGTAGGCCAACAGAGAAGACAGCACAGACCTATGCCACCCTGGGTTCAATTTCCTGTAGAAACTCGGTAATCACTATGGGCAAATCACAACAAGTTGTGCCCACGTCCTTTTGGGGGCAATGTGACTCATGATATCCACATATTTCCTACACAGATCCTGATGGGATTTATTTTTAACTAAGACCCCAAACCTGTCTTGTAAGCATCAGGGAGGACTGGAAGAACTCAGACTTGAGTTCCTGCTGCTTGAAAGTTCAAAACAAGTAATAGATTTCGCTTTTTGTTGTGAGTATAGTTCTGGCTTGTGCAATCTGAGAGAGGGTTGGTCCAGTCGATGACAGAAGGAGGAGAAGATACTATTGGGCAGGCGAGATGTGCAGCCAGGCTCTCGTCAACAGTTCTGAAGTTGACAAATCCTGCTTGAGAGTTTTATTTCCTCCCTCTGTTTTCTGTGTCCGCCCAGACCAGGTACTCGGAGGTGCTGTTGCTCCGCGTGTGCGCTTGCTCACACGCGTTCTAGTCCCCTGACGTTTCTGTAGGCAGTCGTGAGCTGTGCCGCAAATGCAATGCAACCCTCCTGGTTGTAGGCTGGTTTAGACAATCACAACAGAATTACTCTTTCTCCTGCTTGGAAAAAAAAATATATCGAATGGTAAATTAATTTTTACAATTCCAAACTGACTTTTAAGCCAGGGTTGTGACTCATAATTTCATTACTTTCAATTTTCAGTTCATGGTAAACTCTTCCACTTTACACCATTTTCGCCTTTGCCAAATATCAAATGGTCCTACAGGATAAGCTCCCTGCGATCAGGACCATTATATTTACCACATTTATGTTTCTTGAATCATAAGCACACTTTGTATTTGTTGGCTGAATGAAGGAACAATTACCATGAACAGTAAGTGGTAATCATTGCTACCCAACAAAGGGTATTCTTTGTAAATAGAAGTCTAGTAGCATAGGTTTGGTTGTTTTTTGTTTTTGTTTTTTTTTTCAAGGTAAGGTTTCCCTCTAGCCCATGCTGACCTGGAATTCACAATATAGTCTCAGGCTGGCCTCAAAATCATGGTGATTCTATTTCTGCCTCCCAAGTGCTGGGATTAAAGGTGTGAGCCACCATGCCTGACCTATTTCTTTTTAAACAAACCAGTTTCCTTATTATGCTTTTCTATCTATTCTATGGATGCTATAAAACTGGTTCTTCAGTTCACCTGTAAACTTCACTACTCTCTTCCAACCAAGAAAGACTTCGTTGCATTTTCTAGAGATTGCTCAAGTACTAATTGTCATAGCTGGATTTGTTGTCCCAGGATGAACTCTCCATCCTCATCGCCTCCTCCTCCTCAAAGACTCTCTCTACTCTTACCACATCCAATTACTTGGTCAATAATCCATCACTGTCAGCTGCCCCTCCCATTTCAGCAGAACCTCTCCTTCCACTTGGTCCCCTCTGCCTACCTCCTTCAGATTCTCCTGAGAGAGCACGACTTCTGTCACAAGCTAACTGGCCTCCTCCCAATGTAAACCCAGCCCCTACTGAGTCTGTTGGGCTCTTTGGCTGGGCTTTTTCAAATCAGAAGAGTTAGAGATAAGCTTTGGAAATCTCAGCTCATGGGAACACATCATCAGCAGTTGTTAAGGGGAGACCTACAGAATCCAAAAGTGATGATGCTTAGAAATGGAGATGGCTCAGCTGGCAACGTACTTTTCACAAGCATGAGGACAAGATTTTGGGTCCCTGAGACCCACCTGAATACTGGACAGGCACTGGTGGCACATCTGTAATCCCAGCACTCCAGAGTGAAGATGTGGGCACGGCAAGCTGGCTCACTAAACTAGTCAAACAGATGAACTCAAGTAGGTTCAAAGAGAGGGCCTGACTCAGTAAGTAAGGTGCAGAACAATCAAGGGAGACATTGGACATTGATCCTTGACCTCCATGCAAACATGAATACTCATACATGCATACCACATGCACACACACACAAATAAGCATTATAGCTAAAGGCTGTCTCACCGGAAAGGATCAGAGAAGCTAAGCATGTACTAAAATTATCTTCTCAGGATTGATTTATGAATGGAACACCCACCACTAGTCTGGTGCTCACATAGACATACTCTGCTATGCAACCAGGCCTCTGGAAGCCTTACCAGATACAAAGAATCAGTTTCATCCATTAATAATGCTGACTAGCTGGTACAAGCCATCTCAAAAAAAAAAGAAAAAAGCAATCTTATCAGTCAGAATGTTTCAGATTAGTGCTATGCAGGCTCAGCTCTTTTTCTGTCTTATTCTGAATTTTAATTAACATATATGTGTTGCACAAAATAATAGATTTTCATTGTGATATTTTTATATATGCATTCTCATTACCCTGTCTTATTGGTAGAGCAATCTATGCTGATTTCAGATCTGTTGCAATGAACCTTCTCAGCCCTGGAGGTTTAATATAAAGATCCATGAGATATTTTTTTAAAAAAGGATGTAGTTTCAGCCTTTATTACATGTTAAGCATGATTTCCTACTGATTTCTTTGTAAAACCCACACTAGTTACCCATCAGAAAGCTGGGGACCCAAAAGCAACTCCGTGAGCCCCCCATGCCCAATGACTCAGTTCTCTAACTTTGATATTATACCTGCTGCTTATTTCTATCAGGCTTATTTCTTATCATCATCTCTGTGTGTCTCAGCTCAGCTCCATAGTTTATGACTAAGCTTTCTATTTAGTCGCTTTCTGCTTAGTCCCTAGTCTGTAGAACCTCTGGAAGAATCCAAAAGTGATGATACTTGGAAATGGAGATGGCTCAGCTGGTAAGGCACTTTTTGCAAGCATGAGGACAAGGGTTTGGATCCCTGGGACCCACCTGAATACTGGACAGGCATTGGTGGCACATCTGTAATCCCAGCACTCCAGAGTGGAGACGTGGGATATATAACCCACGGCAAGCTGGCTCACTAAACTATTTGGAAGGTGTGTCACTGGATGGTGGGCCTTGAGGCCTAGTTATCCAGTCCTGCTCAGCTATGGATATATGAAGATGAGAGTCAACTGTCTGCTTTTACGTGCTTTCCCTGCCAAGAAGAACTTTCCCCTCAAAGCTATCAGCTGAAATAAACTGTTTCCTGCCACCGACTGCTTCTGGTCAGGTGTTTTGCCTCAGCAACAACAAGGTAGCTTCTACTGTGCTTCTTGGGAGGGTGTGGGGTCTTTAAAAGGTGGGGCCGGCCTAGCAGGAGAATGCCACTAGGGTGGGCTCTTAAGGGCTATAGAGAAGCCCCTAGGCCTGACCCCTATCTTGTCACATGTCCCTGCCCCTGTGAAAGGCACCATGCCTTTCCTCCCATGACTAACCGAAACTTCTGAAACCAGGAGCCAAAACAAGCATTTTCTGCTTTATGCTGTTTTGGTTAGACATCGTGATCACAGCAATTCAAAAGAAGCCCAAACAGAAAAAACAACCACTTGCAGCTCTTCATGTTTTATAACAGTGCTTAACTGTACTCCATGCCAACCTACCGGAGAACAGGTTAATAGCAGAGACAGGGCAACTAGGACTTAAGGGCCCCTCGGATGCCAGTTAGCCTCTGGAAATGACTTCTTGAGTTAATGTATACTCGCTATTAACTGCTCTGTTTCCTCGTCTGCAAAAGGGCTACTGACTGAAGTGCTACCTCCCTTTCAGGGTCATTGTGGGGATGAACTGCGTTCCTGTAGAAAACCCGTTTTTGAACGTGCTGCCTCTTAGTAAATTATCAATGTCTTTTGCTGATTCACACACGGCGTACATCGGAACACAAGCACACGCGCTTCGTGTCCAACAGTCAGAGTCTAATTGCTCGTGCGTGGGATAGGTTGTCTATGGCTTGATGCGGGTTTAAAGGGTACATGAGAATCATCTCAATAGTCAACTTAGGGTGCAAAAGGCTAATTGTGATCTTTTGGCTGAGAATGGATTGCGGGGCTGGAGAGCTGGCTCTGAGATTAAAGGCACTTGCTTTCCTGACTGGGGTTCAATTCCCCACTATTCACGTAAAGCCAGATGCACAAAGTGGCACATACATTTGGAATGTGTCGGCAGTGGCAAGAGGCCCTGGAACACCCATTCTCATTCATTCTCTCTCTCTCTCTCTCTCTCTCTCTCTGTCACACACACACACACACACACACACACACACACACACACACACACACACTCATTGACAGCCTGCTCTATATCTGTCTTCACTATCAATGTACGCAACTTGAAGGTAGAAGTCTGGGCTTATTCATCCTTAATGGCCCCAACCTAACCATTTTCCAGAAATTGTTTTCTTGGCAGGACATATTAGCATCACCCTGTCATATGTGAGGAAACAGAGCAGAAGCCACCCACAGGAAACGGAAGACACCACACTCTCCTGCTGCTTTCATAGGGTCTTGGGCCTCAACTGCCTACAGAATTGTGGCTCCCACAGCCTGCCCCGCGCGCTTGTGTCCCTTCCTATTGCTACTTACTTTGCACATGTTGACTGACTCTAACCTGTGACCTGGCTCCCTGCTCACACATGATATCTGAAATGGTCCCTGTTGCAGTCAGGTTCGAATTGCTGGTAGAAATCACTCAACCAAGAGCAGCTTCTGGGAAAAGAGGTTTATTTTGGCTCACAGGCTCGAGGGGAAGCTCCACGAAGGCAGGGGAAAACGATGGCATGAGCAGAGGGTGGACATCACCCCTGGGCCAACATAAGGCGGACAATAGGAACAGGAGAGTGTGCCAAATACTGGCAAGGGGCCACTGGCTATAACACCCATAAGCTCGCCCCCAACAATACACTCCCTCCAGGAGGCATTAATCCCCAATCCTCCATCAGCTGGGGACCTAGCATTCAGAACACCTGAGTTTATGGGGGACAGTTGAATCAAACCACCACAGTCCCACTTACCAGACCTGCTGCTTCTCTGGCCTACTTCCACCTCCTTTCACACTTCCCACAATTCATCCTCAATGTCCTTTGTTTTATATAATGAAAGGATACATTTGGTTGAACTTTATTATTCCTAGATACTTCTGGAATTTTTTATTTCCAAGAAATAAAAGCCCAAACAAAATCTGTACTGATTATTTTAATTTCTCTATGATTTCTCAATGATATCTGTAGAAAACTGTGATTTTTAGCTATTTTGGAATTGGCACCTCTTCCTATTATTTCAATTTTACATTTCCCCTACCAACACCACATTTCTCTCCTAACCAAGTAATTGTAATTAAAATCATTAATAATGGTTGGATGCAATGATTTTGTAGTGTGTGTTTTGTGTTCATGTACATGTGTGTATGTAAGAGTAAAGAAGATAGGGAGAAACCTTGCTCTTTAGAATATTAATGTAATTTTTATTTTATGTATCCTAAGCTCTTTTTAGATTTTGATATATTTTCAATTATTTTACTATCGGTTTCTATTTTGTTTTTCATTTCTCTACTTAATATTATAGTCATTTAGGAAGGATAACTGCATATGTTTATGCATTTATATAACTGGTAGAGACTAACTAAATTCCCAAACAGACTAATAAAATGTGAGAACCTTAAGTGAGTTTATCTACATGCATATGATGCTCAACAACATCCTGAAATGTGAAATCCATTATCTGTTTAAATATACCATTTATCCTAAAAAAATACATTGGATAGAGTAATTCCTCCACATTAGAGTAAATGTCCCCTCAAAATTTTGGAAGCATTCAAATCCAAGATTAATGATTCAAATATGACACACTTTGCTTTTCAACACAAATGAGACAATGGTTGATAAGAAAACATCAATGAAAACATCAGGACACTTTTCACCTTTCATGTAAGTCACGCAACTCGAAATCAACCCATTTATTTATTTATTTATTTATTTATTTATTTATTTATTTATTTTTGGTTTTTCAAGGTAAGGTCCCACTTTTAGCTCAGGCTGACCTGGAATTCTCTGTGTAGTCTCTGGGTGGCCTCGAACTCACAGTGAACCCTTTTATCTTTTTCATCCAGATATCAGCAAACTTTTCCTTAAAGAGATAAATGGGATATTTGTTCTTTAGGCTTTGTGGCCCACGTGCAAAAATGTCAACTCTGCCATCCCAGCAGAACGCAGCACGGACCATCTAGTGAAGTCAGGGCAGTGAGAGCGGCTGCCATGACCAGGGCTGGCAATACGTGGCCAGCTCCCAGTCTGCGTTAACCAACCCCGCCGGGAAAACTTGACTCTTCCTTTTCTCTCCCTCCTTGGTTAGGAGGAATGTCAGATGTGGAAGGGAACAAAAACAAATGTTTAGCAAAAAATTATTTTCTAAATCACAATGCTGAGCTCCTGAGGGGTCTAGGTGACCTGCACAAGACTCATTAACTTAGCTTGTGTGGAAGTGAGATGACAGCTCACTCGCCAACATGGGCTTTATCCTGCCAATGTATTCCTTACCTGACTCATCCGCACAACTTCCTTCTTTCTTTCTTTCCTTCTTTTCTTCCTTCCTTCTTTTTTTTTTTTGACCCAAACTTGCTATTTTCCTGTCTCAGGCTCCTAAGTGCTAAGATTACAGGCTCAGCCCATCTCACCACAGTTTCACCAAGTGCCATCATCATTGTCAATTCATAGAGAAATACACTGGGATTCAGGGAGGTTAAGCAACACAGAGAGGGTTGATCTGTAAGCAAAGGGCACAGGGAAGGGCTCTCTCTCCTCAGTATTTCTAATCCTATTCCTGCCACTGCTCTAACACGTCCGCCATGCCACTTTCCGGAATGCGTAATCCCATGATGAGAAACAGCCTTTTCGGTTAAGCACACTCTTCTCTGTGCTGGGATCCCACCTGGAATTCTCACCAGCATATGGATATTTTTCCCCCACACAGGTAACCGCACTGCCTGACTTGTCAATCCAGTCTAACTATAATTCCGCAACATAGAAACAGGGAGTGGATCCTGACTTTACACGCCCACGGCCAGCCCCATGTACAAAGGCTGGGAAACGGGTATGTTTGATCTCTGCTTAGGTAAGAATGCAAACCTGAAGAGACTCACAGCCACGACCACGACCACAAGGCCTGAGAGAAGTCATGTGTGTGTGTGATTCTTATAGAAGTTGGACTTCCCTTCACGCCCCAGTGTTGCACGACCTGAGCACACACCCACTTTATTCACTCTTTTCCCATCATCCCTGATCGACAAATAGGTGTAGACACAAAGGGAGGAACAAAGACACATTCAACCCATGGTTCTTTCCTCACAGATGTACTTCCCTCCAACAAGTGTGAGAACTAAGGCCTCCATTATTAAAAGAAAGAGCCATCACAGGGTAAATGACAGATCATAAGCTGAAAATAAAAAGTTTAAGGAGAGGCTCGCAATGCTTTCCCACAAAGCTCTGTGGGTGGTGGCCATGAGCCAAAGCTGGAATGAACCACGCTTCCAAAGGGACAGTGGAGCTGGGCCAGAGCCGTGGCTATTACAGTGGTAGCAATTGGACTGACCATAACTGCGGCAGGATTTGCAAGTTGTTGGTTTACACCTCAGGAAGCATTTAGAGCCTCACATAAACCAAATTTTTCAAAGTCTGCCAAAAATCTGCCTTCAGTGGAAGATATTGCAGAGGTAACACAACAAAACGGGAAGCAGCATTAATACTAGGTATAAGGTGGATCTCCATATAAAGCAGCCAAAATCAATGAACTTAAAGATTTACTAGAAGGTCTAGCTAAAAAAAAAAAAAAAAATGAAGTAAACGTATGATGGATTTTAAATTCACATTACGTTGTGTACATGAGCACCAACTGTTTTGTAATAAAATGCCTCAAGCGACAATTTATAAAAATGGTTTAGCATAAATTAAAAGGAAAAGTTTAAGTTAATGGACTCATATTGCAAACTCAAACACAATTCCCGCATTCTGTGCAGGAGTCTATCACTCATCTATTTCCTTACGGGGACCTTTGTGTTATGCACACTCAGTCTGCTTTTCATCTCAGACTAGTCTAGAAGTAGGCAGATACAAAATGTGTTATCCTCAGATTACTTAAACCTAAAAGCATGTATTCTGTATCTGCCTTTCCTTTCCCAGCCACACTCCATCTTACACCTAGAAATAAAATTGATTAATTAGATGAAATGAAAGCAATAAGAGAAAACTTCTGTCTTAAGGCAAAAGTAATTCCCACTAGGTCCCGAAGAAGCCACTTATTAAGGTCTATTGTCCTTTGCTCTTCCTTCTGAATCTTTATGACTCCCGACATTAAAAATTAATAAATTAAGGCTGAAGAGATAGCTTAGCAGATAAGGCACTTGCATACAAAGCCAAAGGACCCAGGTTTAATTCCCCAGGTCCCAAGTAAGCCAGACACACAAGGTGGTGCATGTGTTTAGAGTTCGTTTGAAACAGCTGGAGGCTCTGGCGAATTCATTCTCTCTCTCTCTCTCTCCCTCTCCATCTCCCTCAAATAAATAAAATAAAATAAATTAATTTAATAAAAAGTAATCTAGTCAAATTGAGGCTAATCATAGTGAAATAAGACAAGACTTGATAGTGATGAAACAAAGTCATGAAATCAAGAGAGAAGGTCTGTGCACACTTCTCCCCTTGACTCCTCATCAGAGCCCTCAGAGGAAAGTGTGTTCTTGCAAGTGCTGCCTGTGTTAACTTGGAGAGCAGAGAGAAAGAGTACCCACATATTTCACATGACTGTGGTTTTCCAGTAGAGCAGAGACAAATCAAGAACTGCAACAAATTGAGTCAATTACGACAAGTGAAATAAATCAGGCACAGAAAGAAAAGTATTGCATGTTCTCACTTATGTGTAAAAGCTAAAATGTCCTTCTCAGGAACTGAGACCTCATGTTCCTAGGGTCTGGAAAAGGGAGAGGTTGTGATAGCATTAGGACAGAATGGCTAAGAAGCAAATCACTCTGTGTGCCTACAAACATACATTTATGATATGTGAGTTAGAAATAAAAAATGGCACCATAAAATCAGTAAACATAGATGAGGACTATTAGATACAAGAAGGAAAAATTAACAACCAAAAAGTCCCATCAGGAGACCCTTGTTAAGCACTCTGGATACCTGCAGGCAAATTCCTCACCCCAGTAAACAAGCCCTGCTGCCCGTCACTTCACTGGACAGCTTCCTGGGTCTCCCCAGAAAGGTATGCCTACCCACCCTCCACAGCCAAACCTGACCCGGCCCAGCCAAACACTCACAAAGCAAAGACATTCTCTGGGGAGTGCAAAGGAATTTGTCAAGAGTGTCTTCCCTATGAGGTGTGGCTTCAAGAACAAGTTTCTGGGCCAGAGGTGCAGGATCAGGACTAAGAGTTTCTCAAAAAGAAATCACTCTTCCATTGTATTTATCTAGAAATCCAGATGCCTGCACACTTCCTCTGCTACTGCTACCTGTAAGATAGATAGGAAGAAAGGAAGGAAGGAAGGAAGGAAGGAAGGAAGGAAGGAAGGGGGGAGGGGGGAGAAGAAACCTTACCCTGGCAATGTTTCTTGAACTAAGCGAAAGAGCCAAGTCAAGGGCACACCTAGCCCCTGACACTTTGCAGGCCCGTGCTGTGTGCGGCCTCTTTTCTCCAGTGCTTCCCTGCATGGACCACAAAAGTAGTTGTTGACATCCACAGTATAGGCCAGAGCTCAGGAAGGAAGACTCAATTTTTCTCTTTTTTTTTTTTTATTTTTATTTATTTTTTTTTATTTTTTTAAATTTTTTTAAATTTTTTTATTTATTTATTTGAGAGCGACAGACACAGTTTATTTGAGAGCGACAGACACAGAGAGAAAGAGAGAAAGACAGATAGAGGGAGAGAGAGAGAATGGGCACGCCAGGGCTTCCAGCCTCTGCAAACGAACTCCAGACGCGTGCGCCCCCTTGTGCATCTGGCTAACGTGGGACCTGGGGAACTGAGCCTCGAACCGGGGTCCTTAGGCTTCACAGGCAAGCGCTTAACCGCTAAGCCATCTCTCCAGCCCTCAATTTTTCTCTTTTAAAAATATTTTATTTATTTGAGAGAGAAAGGGAGAGAGAAACAGAGAGAAAGAATGAGGGCGGACAGGAAGAGAGAGAGAGAGAACATGTCAGGGCTTCCAGCTGCTGCAAACGAACTTCAGACACATGCACCACCTTGGGCATCTGGCTTACATGGGTCCTGGGGAATAGAACCTGGGTCCTTAGGCTTTTCAGGCAAGCGTCTTAACCACTAAGCAATCTCTCCATCCCTGTCACTTTGTCTTACATGCCAGGAGTCAGTGGTAGGTTTTCCAGCATCTCTTTCCAGCCCAGCGATGTAAAAACAAGATACCACAGCCCTTTCCCTAGGCTGAAACATCTATAGGAAAAGACAAGGGCTATTGGTTCCAGCCTCAACTTTTATCACCAGAATACCTGCCACATCCAACCTGAGCTTGCTACCTTTCCAGGTTTGACCTAAGGTCTGTTCATTGCTCTGGCCACTGCTCTGCTGGCCTTGCTGTAGGAGCTGAGGGTCCTCATGCTATGTGAGTGAATCATGGGTGATGCAGAGGTGAGCTGCACTGTCATCCTGGGCCTTGCTGACTCTCAATAGGAGTCAACTGTTGTGGTCCAGTGAATCATTTGTGAACTAAACATGACCCTCTTAGAAGCCAGAATGCAGAGGGTGGAGTGTTTAAGGATTTTTTTCTCTCTTTCTTTCTTTCTTTTCTTTTGTTGTTGTTATTTTGGGTTTTTAATAAGGAAGACTGACTTGTTCACAGGGAGGAGCGAATAAAATAAGTTGGCCAGTTCCTGAACACAAGAAAGACTAGCTGAAAAAATTAAAAGAAAAAACAAACAGGAAGGAAATAGAGAAAGCAGACATATCAAGTAACCATGGGACATTAGTTCTGGTGAAATGGAGTTCTTAGAGTTCAGGAAAAGTTCATGAACTCCATCCAAACCCTTGGAGTTTTTGTTTTGTTTTTTGTTTTTTATTTTATTATTATTATCATCATTATTATTATTATTATTGTTATTATTATTATTTTGGTTTTTCAAGGCAGGGTCTCATTCTAGCCCAGGTTGACCTGGAATTCACTATGTAGTCTCAGGGCGGCCTCGAACTCACAACAATCCTACCTCTGCCTCCCAAGTGCTGGGATTAAAGGCGTGCACCACCGCACCTGGCTTCAAACATTTGGAGTTTTAAAGAAAGAATTGAAATACACAGACTCAAAGGGACAGCTTACAAATCATTACATTAATTCAGGGGAGGGGGCTGGTTATACTCACGTGGCCTGGGAGTCTATGTAGGAAGATGATGGTGGCAATGGAAGCAGTAAGAAAGCAAAGAAAAAATCAACTCTCCCCCATGCTGCAGCCACAGGGGAGGCGGGATCTCACAGGCACTGGGGCCCCTAGGTTCAGGGGAGGAAAGATGAGTAGCCAGGATGAAGTAGAGACCCCAACTGTAAGCTTCCATTTATAATCTATTGTAGTGGGCTGCACGCTCAGGCTCAGGTGAGTTCTAAGAAAGAGCTGATCTCTGCACTCAAGAAAAGACCAGCACATCCGAGCAGGGGCCCTGTTAAAGGATGAGTGAGACTAGACTGAATCTTCCTTGAGCTGGTTCTTCACTGACTGCCTAAAAATGCCGCCTGGGGCTGGAGAGATGGCTTAGTGGTTAAGCACTTGCCTGTGAAGCCTAAGGACCCCGGTTCGAGGCTCGGTTCCCCAGGTCCCACGTTAGCCAGATGCACAAGGGGGCGCACGCGTCTGGAGTTCCTTTGCAGAGGCTGGAAGCCCTGGCGCCCATTCTCTCTCTCTCTCCCTCTATCTGTCTTTCTCTCTGTGTCTGTCACTCTCAAATAAATAAATAAAAAATTTAAAAAAAAAAACAATAAAAATGCCCCCTGGCTAATTCCCCCTCCTTGGGACTACACTCACGTTTTGTGGAGGGCAGATTATGTCTGTAATCACTTCTGCTTGTACGGTAAAGCAGATTTGTGAATCATGCCTGGCACCCTGACCCTCTGTCCAGGCCCACTGCAGTGCATAGGAGGAGCCTCTGCCCGGCCTCTTCATTTCACTCTCTACTGACGGCACTTCCCAAGTGGAGGCTCGGGAAGAAAGTTTTCATAAGCAAAGATCAGCAACACACCATGGGACCCGCACAAGTGGAAAGAAGTCCAGGCACTGGGCCCGGATACTTTTTTTTTTTAAATTTTATTTATTTATTTATTTATTTGAGAGCAACAGACACAGAGAGAAAGACAGATAGAGGGATAGAGAGAGAATGGGCGCGCCAGGGCTTCCAGCCTCTGCAAACGAACTCCAGACGCCTGCGCCCTCTTGTGCATCTGGCTAACGTGGGACCTGGGGAACCGAGCCTCGAACCAGGATCCTTAGGCTTCACAGGCAAGCGCTTAACCACTAAGCCATCTCTCCAGCCCCCCCACCCCAATACTCTTGAAGGAGAAATGTAGACTCCAAACCATTCCTCTCTCCCTCCCTCTTCTCCCTCCCTCTCTCTCTCTCTCTCTCTCTCTCTCTCTCTCTCTCTCTCTCTCTCTCTCTCTTTCTCTGTTTCTTGGCTATCATGAAGTGAACAGTCCTCCCCCACCATGGGCTCCTACATGAGGCACTGCGCTGGGGTAGTCATGAAGCAGCAGCATCAAGCAACTATGGAATGAAGCCCCTTGAAGCTGTGAGGAAGTGATGAGTCTGAAAAGTCTACTGAATGGCGAGGAAGGAGGAGATAGCAGGTAGAAAGTGTACACGTTGCAGACAGCACCGGAAAGACAAGAGAATGATAAGATAATAATAAGAAAATATGTCTTGGTCTACCTGGACACAAAGTAAGCACATTTAAAAAAATAAAATAAAAGTATATTTCTGTGCTGAAGAGTTGGCATAGCTGTTAAGGCACTTGCCAGTGAAGGCTAAGGACCCAGGTTCAATTCCTCCAGGACCCACATAAAACCAGATACACAAACTGGTACATGCACCTGGAGTTCATTTGCAGTGGCTAGAGGCCCTGGCGCACCCATTCTCTCTCCCTAAAAAAATGTATATTTCTGACAGCATAAAAAAGTTCAGGGGGCTGGAGAGATGGCTTAGCGGTTAAGCGCTCGCCTGTGAAGCCTATGGACCCCGGTTCGAGGCTTGGTTCCCCAGGTCCCACGTTAGCCAGATGCACAAGGGGGCGCACCCGTCTGGAGTTCGTTTGCAGAGGCTGGAAGCCCTGGCGCGCCCATTCTCTCTCTCTCCCTCTATCTGTCTTTCTCTCTGTGTCTGTCGCTCTCAAATAAATAAATTAAAAATAAAATTTAAAAAAAAAATAATAAAAAAATTAAAAAAAAAAAAGTTCAGGGATCAAGCCACCTACATGTATATTTTCCTATACTCATATCTGAGATGTACACTTTTGTGTGTTTTGAATTGTGTAGATGACATAAGCATCACCCACTACACACATTCCTTTAAATGCCTGACAGTGGAGTCTAGGTTGTATTCTGCTGGGGAGAGACTCACACAGCCTTGGAAGGTGAGAGAAGCAGAAACCATGGATGTTTCCCTAAGCCTCAGGAAACAAGTTGCTCTTGTGGGCAGACAGTAAATGTAAGGTGTTTCTAGAAGCTTCCCAGAAGCCTCCTGTGAATTATTTCATTTCATTTGTGAACAGGCAGCTGAATCATTGTCAGCCATTTACTGAAACTCCCTAGTTTCTGGAAGCTTTTAGCTGCTATATGTAACCTATATTTCCCCAGCCTTCCTGGTTCCCTGCCACAAGTCTCAGGTTGTTTTAGAAAATAGAATGTACAGAAAAGAAATGTCAAAATGATGAGATGAATACTTTGGGGTTTTTTTTTTGGTTGGTTTTGTTTTTGTTGTTATTTCTTTGAGATAGGGTCCCACTGTAGGCCAGGCTGACCTGGAATTCACTATTGTAGTCTTGGATGGGCCACATGCCCATCCAACCTATGTACCAAGAAATGATATAAAGGTTTTAAAAACAAATATATGGGGGGCTGGGGAGATGGCTTAGTGGTTAAGTGCTTGCCTGTGAAGCCTAAGGACCCCAGTTTGAGGCTCGATTCCCCAGGACTCACGTTAGCCAGATGCACAAGGGGGCACATGTGTCTGGGGTTCATTTGCAGTGGCTGAGGCCCTGGCATGCCCATTCTCTCTCTCTCTCTTTCTGCCTCTTTCTCTGTCTGTCACTTTCAAATAAATAAATAAACATAAAACAAAATATTTTTTAAAAAAGAAATATACTGGGCTGGAGAGATTGCTTAATGGTTAAGGTGCTTGCCTGCAAGGCCTAAGGACCCACCTTCAATTCCCCAGTACCCACGTGAGCCAGATGCACAAGGTAGCACATGTGTCTGGAATTCATTTGCAGTGCCTGGAGACCCTGGTATACACATTGTCTTTCTATCTGCTCTCTCTCTCTCTCTCTCTCTCTCTCTCTCTCTCTCTCAAATTAAATAAATTAAATATGTTTTATAAAGAAGTAAATATATAAAGAAAATACACAAAACTAAATTGCATTTCTCTATTTGAGCCATAACAAAAAATGAAATAAATGTGATGCTCCAAGAGATGAATCTAACAAAAGACAGGCAAGAGCTCCATGCAGAAAATTATTTAACTTTATTGGATGAATTGAAGAAGTGAGATATAAAATATTTTATGGGTTAAAAAAAAATCAAATGGTAATAACATTGTGGCACACGGACAGGTTGCTAGATACCCATCACAATCTATTTTCCCGTTCTTCGGCGGTTGTAGAGTTGTGAATGGGCCAATGGCTACCAGCTAGAACTACACCCTTCTAAGTGGGCGCGCAGGTGTAATTAACTTCCCTCCCACAGCAGGTAGAGTGAGACACTACTGCCTGACTTTATCAGGCACTTTCCCATCCCACTGGCCACAGCCAGAGTATTGCGGCAGGACCACACAGGAAGTTTCTGGGTTGTTGGAGGCCTTCTCTGTGATCTAGATGGTGATTATAGAAATACATGCATATAAAATCTGACTGAGTTGAGCAATTAAATTCTGACCATTTTACTATGTTTATGCTTTACCTCAATTAGAGCCTTTTTCAAGCAAATGACCAAGCTAGCTGGGGAGGCCCAAGTTCTGGTAAAATCATTTAGGTAGGTGGTGCCACATTTGAGCCAAGAGATACCACTACCCTGAAGGAGAGTGCTGGCGGAGGGAATGAAGGATGAGGGCTGAAGAGGTAGTTTACTGGTTAAGGCACTTTCCTGTGAATCCAAAGGAGCCAGGTTCAATTTTCCAGGTCCCATGTAAGCCACATGCACATGGTGGCACATGCATCTGGAGTTCGTTTGCAGTGGCTGGAGGCCCTGACGTGCCCATTCTCTTTCTCTGTCTCTGTCTCTGTCTATCTCTCTCTCTCTCTCTCTCTCTCTCTATCTATGTATCTAATAAATAAATAAATAAATCTTTAAACAAACATAGCAGAGCATGGAACACATGAGAAGCATTACAAAATTTCTAAGTAGCTTTTTGGCATTGTTACAGAGAAAAAAAAAAAAAGAAATGGATAAACATTCGATTCTAAATTCTCCTCATTTCATTACCAGGCAGTTAAAAAAGTTTCGTATAACTGCTAAAAATGTGAATGTCAGTACAACACTTTCCTCCTTTTCGGCGATTATTGCATACTAGCATTTTTATATTGATGGTCACCTTCACGCTTGTCATTATTAAGAGCTAAATAGCATGCCTGTGCACCCACGATATCCATAAGAATGCCTGGTGCAAAGAGATCTTGCTGCTTTTAGCAGAAATGGTTCCTAGGGAGATGGTGTGAGTCAGGACTCAACCTGGACCCCTAGGTCCATCACTCCTTCCACTGGGAGGAGCAGTACCCAAAGCCAAGCAGAACCCTGAGGGGGTAAAGTTACAAGGGCCTGTAGACTGAGGTCACAGCTACCCCAGTACTGTCCTCAGGGGAAAGGAGGCTGGAATACTCAGGAGCTGCATTGAGAATTTTGCTGAGGAGCTTGAAGGAGATGAGTTTTGATTTCATGTGTGGGACGGAGGTCTCTATGGAACCGCTGTTTGAATTTGATGTAAGAACATCCCTATAAACTCACTGTTAAGCTGAAAAGGCACTTGTACACCTGCTTTTTTTTCCCCCAGCACACTTGGCAGATCTGTCCAAACCTGTAACCCACACTCCACATGTGGCCAGGGAGAGCAATGATGACAGCCTAACATAAAACCGTAAACTTAAAACAATATGAGAATTCTTGGTAACTTGAATGTGCAGTTCTCAAGGACGGTCTTTGTAGGCGGCAGTGTTGAGTCGCTGTGGCAAACGGCTGGACTTAGCTGATAGACGACTCGGTGTCTCCCTTTCGTGATGGGAGCTTCAATTCACGACTGCTACCCACCATTGGGACCATTGCGTATCCTTATAACTAGCCCAGGACGGCATCAGTGTTCAAAATTCAAAGCATGCTTTCTACTGAAGGACTTTTTTTTTTTTTTAATCACTTTTAGGCCACCACAAAAATTGAAGAACCACTAATTGGAACCATTCTCAAGTTAGGACCCCATCTGGATAGAAAAAGTGACCCATTTGTCAGAGCCACAGGAATGGGTCCCTTGAGCATTGATTATTTTGTTGTTGTCGTTGTTGCTGCTGTGGCAAACTAAAAACGCTGTCTTCCTCAGCCGAGTCCAGGGAGCATTGCTATTGCCCAAAGTACCACCAGGAAAGCACAGCCTCCTGGTCACAGGCAGCCTCCAAGCAAAATCCAGGAATCTCTTCGGCACTGTGGCTGCCACGGGCTAATGGTTAGTTCTAAGTGGATTGGCTACCCCATAGGACTGCATGGGAAAGAGAACTCCAAGACTGCCCATTAAAAGGCAAATGAAGTATTTTCATCTATCATCTGTAAAAATCTCCACACCTGTCATAACTCCTAAAACCAATCAATCAGCCAAAATAATCACAAGAGAAAAGCCTTTGTCAATACCTAGGTCAACTCCACAGGTGATACACACATTAAGTAATGTTGTGCTGGGTGTGTTTTTAAATATCCCCAGTATTATAAGGATTGCTTCCCTAACTTGGTTTTTCTGGAATCACAACTTGCTAACTTGTTTTAGTTAACAGACTTTATTTTTAGTGCAGTGTTAGGTTTACATAGAGTTTCCAATCCTCATCAATTACCAACTTCTTGTTTGAACATGCTTTATTGGTTACAGTCGAGAAGCCAATATGGACACATTATTATTAAAAAATATAGTTGATGTTAGTGTTGGTGTTTTGCGTTGTATGATTCTGTAGCTTTTAACATGCATAATATCAAGTATACACCATTCTAATATCATACAGAATACTTTCATTGCTCTAAACATCCCTGTGTACAACTTAGTCATTTCTCTCCTCTCCCTCCCTGTGACCTGGAAACTATTGATGTATTTTACTATCTCTATAGTTTTGCCTTCTCCCAAAGGTTATATTGTTGGAATCACTCAATATATAGCCTTTCTAGACTGCCTTCTTTCACTCAATAATATGCATTTATGGTTCAACTTGCTATTTTTGACATGTGGTAAAAGAAAAATATAAAGATAACATAATCAATTTTACTAATTTTAATAAACCAATGCACTTTCTTTACAAAGAACTATCATGCACACACACCTCAGAAGTTTACACTCAGCAATATAAATGCCACAAATGTAAGAAACATTGAACTTTGGATAAGCTATCACCAGTCATTCTTATTCTCAATTAGTAGTCTTAGCAATGGAATGGATAGGATACACAGCTGACTTTGAAACCTGTTCTCCCACTAAAACAGCATTCATGGAGCACAAATGTGAAGGAGGTAGATGGAGAATTAGACATAAATGCCGAAGTCCTTTTGGTAGAGTTACTCATCATAGTGGTATGGGTGAAGAGATTATGAAATAATTATTATAGGATTGAGAAGTGGTTAATAGGTTTATATTTTTGAAAGCCAGAGTTTCACTAAAAAAGAAGGCTCATAAAACTATATGACTGTGGTGTAAAAAAAAAAAAAAAAAAGACTCCCATGGGACTTGACTGGAACTAGAGGTCCTGATGTGGACTCCTAATTTCTAAACAATGTTGGTATGCGTGTGTCACCTCTGCTGTTTGTAAAGGTATATATATATATATATATATATATATATATATATATATATACACACACACACACACACACATGTGTATTTTCATGTGTTTTCTAGCTCTGTTCATGGGAAGGACCAAGAAACAGACACCCAATAGTTAGTAAATGTGGAGGGAGGAATTGTGCTTAAAATCACCATTTTACAATATTGTGTTAAAGACAGGGTCAATCAAGAAAGATCGATGGACGCCAAATCTAGAGGGAAATTTTGTAGAAGACTCAACTTGGCCTGGACTTAAAGTGTCTTACCACCTGTTGTTAATTAGTTTCAAGTTAAAAACAAAGCAATTATGCAGCAGGTTTCGGGTGGGGTGGGGACTAGGCAACACTTTCAGGGGGTCACTAAAATTTAACACACAGGCAAGGAGCACATGGCCTTTTTGTGAGTCTTCAGGGAATGCCATGAGAACACCTGGGCAGTGTTTGTTTGCGAATGTACCCACCCTGACTCAAATCAGGAGCAAACGCAAGACCGACGGGCCATAGTCTAGTACCAAAGAGGAAGTTTACAGACTTCAAAAAAGGTTATTGGCATAAAAGACAGGTAAAGTTGTAGAAATGGTCCAAAGTAAGGGAAATTAAAGACGTGATAAATAAAGTCATTGTCTGACCACAGATCAGATCCTAAATTGGAGGGAGAAATACAGCACAAAAATGGCATTACTGGGCAATTACATAAGGATAATAGCTTTGATTAAATTAGTGTCACTGTCAGCATTACTGAGCTGCTGACTGAATTCTGGTGGTGAAAGAGAATGTTGAGAGGACAAGGGACACAGGGGCAAAGAATTATGATGTCCATCAATATCATAATGGTAAATGTGTAGTCAAGGTAGCAAATTATAAGATGTATGGGGTAAAATGATAGCAACAGATGAATCGGATGAAAAGGTTTAGGATGTGTTCCTAGAACTATTCATAGATATATATTTATTTACAATGTTTATATGTGAAATTCTTGCACAATAAATTTTTTAAAATTTTTTTGTTCATTTTTATTTATTTATTTGAGTGTGACAGAGAGAGAAAGAGACAGAGAGAGAGAGAGAGAGAGAGAGAGAGAATGGGCATGCCAGGGCTTCCAGCCACAGCTGACAAACTCCAGACGGGTGTGCCCCCTTGTGCATCTGGCTAATGTGGGTCCTGGGGAATTGAGCCTCGAACTGGAGTCCTTAGGCTTCACAGGCAAGCACTTAACCACTAAGCCATCTCTCCAGCCCGCACAATAATTTTTTTTTTTATTGCTGGAGAGATGGCTTAGCCGTCAAGGCACTTGTCTGAGAGGCCTAAGGACCCAGGTTTGATTCTTCAGTTCCCATGTAACCCAGATGCCCAGATGCACAAGGTGGCACATGCATCTGGAGTTTGTTTGCAGTGGCTAGAGGGTGTGCCTATTCTCTCCCTCTCTCTTTCTCAAATAAATAAATTATTTTTAATTGTATTAAAGGTAGTAAGAAACATCTTTCCATGTATTCCTTATCTCCTCTAACCTGGACAATTTGTCCTATGTAGCCTTTAAAATCACCTGTCAAGACATGACCCTCTCTGTGATACTGTCCTCCAGTATTTTCCTTCCAAAAGGAACCACACCTCTAGAATCATCTGAAATTGCATTTGGACTCTCGTGACAGGGTGAGAATATCAGGAACTTAAGACAGAAATGCATTTCTTCCTGCAAATTAAGAGAGCATCAGTCAGGATCTTGGTGGGTTATCAGTGCCCCAGTTCACTCTGTGTTCGTGCCCTGATATTCTGTACACAACTTCCATCCTCCAAGTCACAGAACTTCCACATTTTATTCTGTCGAGGCTGCTGCTGGAGCTCCATCCATCACATGCACAGTCAAGCCCAGCTATTTATTCCTTGTGCTAAGAAGACATCCCAGAAGTCTAACCCAAAACCTTCCACTTCTCCTTAGCTAGATGTAGTTTGATGGCTACATCAAGACAGGAGGGTGGAAAATGGACCGGGACATTTTATCACTTGCTATACATGTGGTTTAAATTTCTTCTAAAAGGAAAAGAGAACTAGGCCAGGTGACACAAGCCTAAACTCCCAGCTACTCAATAGGCTGAGGCAGGAGGAACACAGATTCAAATCCAGCCTGGAAAATTTAGCAAGAATGTGTCTCAAAGTAAAAAGTTAAAAAGGGGCCAGGCATGGAGGCACAGGCCTTTAACCCTAGCACTCAACAGGCAAAGGTAGGAAGATCACCATGCGTTCAAGGCCTTCCTGAGATTACATGGTGAATTCCAGGTCAGCCAGGACTGGAGTGATACCCTACCTCAAAAAAAACAAAAAAAAAAGTTTAAAAGGGCTCAATGGTAGAGCACTTGCCTGGCGTGTGTAAGGCCCTAGGTTCAGTTCCCATACCATTAAAAAAGAAGTGAGAGGGACTGGAGAGATGGCTTACCAGTTAAAGCACTTGCCTGTGAAGCCTAAGGACCCACGCTCAATCTTTCTCCAGATCCCACATAAGCCAGATGCACAAGATGAGGCAAGTGCAAGTTCACATACCCACTAGGTGGCACAAGCATCTAGGGTTTGATTTCAGTGGCTGAGGCCCTGGCACACCAGTTCTCCCTTTCTCTCTCTCTCTCTCTTTCTCTCTCTAAAACAAAATAAAATAAAATTTTACAAAGGTAGAGAGTGAGGACATATGAATGCCAGGTTGGGAATTAGCAAACCCTCAGCAAACCTTGTGATGTTTGCTGTTATTTTATTCATATCCCATTACTGTATCATGTTTTACTTATTTTTATGATAATATTATAAACTGTAATGAGATTTTTGGATATGAAATATGTATTCACTTCTGAGCCCTTAAAACTGGCTCGGGGACAGTTGCATGGTAATTATTCATGAAGGCTGAAGAAATTAAGCACCATCAATATCCAATGACAGACAGCCACTTGAGATGGTACAGATACCACGTCTTTTTCCACACAGGCACCCTTCAATTATGGAAAGACCTTGAGAACTGATTGATCAAAATTTAATGAGCTTATAAAATTCAACTTTAATTTTGGTACGGATGAAATTCATTGGTGGCTACAGGTCGTAAAATATGAACGAAATTATTAAACTGAAATCTTCAACAGCAAAAATTATTTCCCTTTAGCCTTAATGACTTGCCTTTTCAACTCTGAATGCTGAGAATTCCTTCATTTCAATATTAAACATTTGAAAACAGGTATATGCCTGACCTCATTTAGCCACTCAATAAGGAAGTAAGTTCAGAAATCACTTCAGTGCTGACAGTGAGCAACGTAATAGACACAGGCAGCAATGGGTGTCAGACTTCTAAGGAATGTTTCATCTTTTCCAGCATGTGTCACCTTGCAGAGCCTAGTTGTTCTTCAGAAAAGAGCCGACTGGCCAAACACAAGGTGGAAAAGAGTTTTCATGCACAGGAAGAAAAATCCATACCATGCTGATAGCAGAGCTCTAACAACGTACCAATTTGTAGCCACTGCAGGCACAATGGCATAGAACAAAGAAAAGATGATCTCATGGAGTCTTCCGTTTTAGAGCAGGGCCCTTGAGGAGAACCTCAAGGCTGGCTAGTCTAGCTGACTTGGTGGCTCTACATTCAAAAAACATAATAATAATAAGGTGGGATACAAGTGTAGTGACTCACGCCTTTAATCCCAGCACTCAGGAGGATGACATGGGAGGATTGCCATGAGTTCTAGGTTAGCCTGGGCTAGGGTGAGTCCCTGCCTGAAAAGAAAACGAAACAAAAAGTCACTGAGGATACCCAGTGTCAACTTCTGTCTTCCACATGGATGCATGAGCAACCACTTACACACAAGCGCCCACATACATATGCTATAAAAAAACTCAAGAATTAGTCCTTCTCAAACATTTCTCTCTTAAGATTTAGGTTTCAAACCAAATGATAGTTGAAGATCCTAAATCACAACCTCTCATATTTGTGAATGCTATTAAAAAGTGAAGCTCTGCTAATGACTAGTAAAAGCAGGATAATGTCTTTGTAAAATATGATGTTAGTTGATATGTTATGTTTACATTCTATATAAATAAATTATCAAAATTGTAAAATGCTCAGATTGTTCAATATTTGCCTCAGTATAACATGCTAGTTCTGAACTCAGCCATTTAGATATATTCCTTTACTTGGTGGAAACGAAAAAACAACTTTTGGGCTGGGGAAACAGCCGAGTGGTTAAGGCATTTGCCTATGAAGCCTAAGGACCCTGGTTTGATTCCCCAGGAGCCACATAAGCCAGATGCACAAGGAGGCACATGCATCTGGAGATTGTTTGCAGTGGCTAGAGGCCCTGGCATGCCCATTCTCTCTATATATTTGCCTCTCTCTCTCTCTCTCTCTCTCTCTCTCTCTCTCTCTCTCTCTCTCTCTCTCTTTCTCATAAACAAAGAAAATATTTTTAAAAGAAAAAGCAACTTTTTTTCTAATGTGACCAGAGAGTTTGGCACTGTGGGAAGTTTCAGCACAGCAGCCTGGGATACTGGAGAAAATATTACCCAAAATAAAGGGTAGGGCTTCAGAAAGAGTAAACAAAAGCCCTGCCAAGAAAGATAAATACAAAATACACACCCTCCTTTGAAGGTCACTGCCAAGTGTCTTTAAAATAATGCCAAAGGAAACATTTCATCCTAGCTTACTTCATCTCAATCTCGCCCCGTTAAAATCTAAATGAAATAGCCACGATGTCATTTGCAGCCCAACAATTCTGAGTTTTAAAAGGACATTCGGGAACTGAACGTCTGAAATCAGAGTGGCACTGTTTGTGCCACTGATTATATCTGATGGAGGAGAGGCAAAGAGATGGCATACGAGGTTTCCCTCCATGTATCTGAGGCCACAAAAAATTGGGGTCCCAATGCAACTGCAGGTTTCCCAGATGGCTTATTCGGTACCCTTTTTCTTCGAGACAACAGAAGCAGCCCTAGATTCTCTGCTTAAGAGATGTGCTGTCGTAGGAAGTCATCCAACTCGAAAGGTGAGATCATCAAACCCTAGAAATTCCATAAGAATGCTGTCTGGTTACACATATCCCCACTTTCTGCCAAAGGTAAGTCTTAGGGTTGGCATCAAAGTTCCAGAGCTCTAGCCCACAGTGACCCCAGAGCACATGGACACATGGAGCCTCCTTCAGAGCATGATCAGGAGGCCATTGCTGTGGTTTGTCCCAATGATGTCCTTATGATCTGTACTACAACTAAGCTAGAAAACTCAGGACCAGGCATAGGCTATGGAACATTGTGTGATCATGTGTTTAGTGTCTAGGAATCCAAGTGTTCCCAGGAAGAGATAATCAGTGGGGTTGGTGAGTTAGGGAAAGTGCGGGGGTTGGGGGAGTCAACCCTGAAAGGAACAGGAATGCTGAGCTTCTTAAAAAAAGACAAGAAAAAATTTTTTCAACTTTATTTTTTCTATGTTTGACATTTGACATTTTCCTACATGACACATAATGTATTTGATCTTATCTCCCTAGCAATTACCAATTACTCTCTCTTATTCCTCCTCCCATTAAAGCCCTTCTCCTCCATGAATCCCATCTTGTTTTCATGCCTTATTTTTTTTAAAACCCATTGAGTTAAATTGGGGTTGCTTGTATGATGAGGGACAGGAAGTAATTTACTGCCGAATAGCAACTTACCATGAGCTTACAATGAGCTACACCGCTGATGAACCTGACTCCCTCTCCCTCAGCAACCATTAGGTAGTCTGGGAGTTGTGGGGTCTCCTGTATCCTTCCTGCATCAGTCTAAGTGGAACGAAGGCCCACGCCATTGGAGGGTATTCATGTCTGGTACTGGAAACCTAGCCAAAAGCCTGTGGCTAAAGACATAGATTCTAGGGGAAACCTACTACTGTTATGCAAAATGGACAGCAGGTCAAATTTCCTTCTAAATATCTATACTTGTTCCCATAGATTAGGGATGAGTGCTGCTTGAAAACTCAATCACAAAATCTTCCTACTACAATGGGCAATGGTTAAGCTAATTTCTTGATTTATTTATTTATTTTATTTTATTTATTTGAGAGAGAGAGAGAGATACAAAAATAGGCAGGTAAAGAGATTGAGAGAGAGAATGGATGCTCCAGGGCCTCCAACCACTGCAAATGAACTCCAGACGCATACACCCCCTTGTGCATCTGGCTTACATGGGCCCTGGGGAGTCAAACCTGGGTCCTTGGGGGCTTTACGGGCAAGTGCCTTAACTACCAATCCATCTCTCCAGCCCTTATATTTTATTTTTTTTTAAACTTTTAGTTATTTATTTGCATGCAGAGAGAGAGAGAGAGAAAAGAGACAGATATATGGCCACAGTGGGTCCTCCAGCCACTGCAAACAAACTTCAGACACACTTGCCCCTTTGTGCATCTGGCTTTACATGAGTACTAGGGAATCAAACCTGGGTCATTAGATTTTGCAGGCAAGTGCTTTAACCATTGAGCCAGCTCGCTAGCCCCCCACCCTTTTTATTTTTATTTGTGTATGTGCATGTGCAATCACATGCATGCATAATACATGTGTATGGTGGTGGTAGTGTGTATGGCATGTGCACATGTATGTGCCCTTTCCATTCCCCATACACTTGCCTGCACTGGGAGCTCCTCACCTGTGGAGGCCACAGTGGAAGGACCAGCAAAGTGCTCCATCACACTGCTCTTTGATCAGGTTTTTTTTTTTTTTAATTTTATTTATTTGAGAGTGACAGACAGAGAGAGAAAGAGGCAGATAGAGAGAGAGAATGGGCGCGCCAAGGCCTCCAGCCACTGCAAACGAACTCCAGACGCATGCACCCCCTTGTGCATCTGGCTAACATGGATCCTGGGGAATCAAGCCTTGAACCAGGGTCCTTAGGCTTCATAGGCAAGCACTTAACCGCTAAGCCATCTCTCCAGCCCCAGGTTTTGTTTTTGAGCAGGGTTCTCCAGTCACTGCTTCCCTGTAGGACTGAGGTCGCTGGAGCATGTGGCCACGCCCATCTATTGCATATGGGATATGGAGATTTGAACTCAGGCCACCTCAGGCCCTCCTGTTTGTGCAGGAAGCTCACTTAACTGGTGAACCATCTCTGAGTTGCACTTATCTCCATGGAAAATATCCATGCACTTTTCACTTAGGACACTAGAGGGAAACAAAGTAGGAAAAATAATGAAGACCAACTTAGGAGCAGATAAAACAATGCTTTCTTTCCAACCTATTGTACTACCTTGTTGGAAAGTATGTAAATAGAAGCCAGCTTGCAAAATATGCAAAGCTGCATTTGATTTCTCAATGTATCAAGACCACTTTTTGTGAGCAAATCTACAACTACAAGCTCAGAAGAGCCATCCATTAACTCTGGCTGTGTCAGAAAAACAGTAAAGCAGAAAATCTGGTATGAGAAGGGCCTGGGTTACTCAAGGAAAAGGGTTATTCAAATTATCTTTAAGAAATTACTCTCTTGAGTGCACACGGGCATAACTATTTCTGACTTCGTTTTATTTTGTTAGCTCATCAGTGGGGTCGTCACTGTTTTCAGAAATAAAAGAAAAAGAGGTATTGTGATTTAGTGCACACTTCATTGTCATTCTTCTGTAAACAAAAATATATTTTCATTTTTCTTTCTTCCTGATGATAACAAGCTATTTGGAGTTCCCACTTGAGAATAGCCACACAAACAGCCCTAGAAAATGTCACTGTTTTATACCTGAGAAACTGATTTCCTCTAGTTTTCACAGAGGTAACAGGAAGAGATAGAAATTAATAACTTTCCCCTCTCTCTGCACCCAAAATTTGTTGGCTTAACTACTCTTCTAGTTCAAGAGCATTTATAGCACAGACGAGTAGAAAGTCTGGGTTAGGGCCTTGGGAACATAAGCAGTGATGGCCTATTATCTTTTCTCACTAGAGCCAAGAACAAGGAAAACATTCAGTTTTTACCAAATTGATTCAAACAGTGAGATCCATCACTCCAAGTTAAGTAGCTCTGAAAGGCGAATGAAGCACCCCAAGCCAAAGCTTTGGTCATCTCAATGTTTCTCTGGGCATCTTGTCCTAAGCACAATCTGATTCATCAAGAACTCACGGATGCCACCAACCTACCGCTCTGCACTGATCTCTGCCATGCAGGTTAGTCTTGTCCCTCTCCAGTTTATCAAGTGAAGGTTTGACACCCAAACCTTTTGGGTGTCACCAAGTTAGAACAGGTACAATAGTACCCAACCGGTTGTACCAGAAGTAAGATGCTTCACAACAGGCCTAAAGTGAGATTTTTGCAGATTCAAATGGGGTTTAGGTGGAGTAATATTACGTTAATATTCCAGCACTCCCCTCCTTTGACTTCCTTGTTGAACCTGTTATACTTCCTAAACTTTTTAATCACTAAATTGAAAACACCATAAAAACAGGGATTGTTGCAGTGCATCAAGTTTATTGCTTTCCTATTTTGCTTTGGTACATATGTGATTTTTTTTTTTAAATCTGATCTGTGATTGCCTGTTTAATTTTAAACACCCCATGAAATTGTAGTTACATTCAAATCTTCCTCTTTTTTAACGTGGCCTTTCAAGGCATATAATGCATTAGACAGTACAGTAAGTATGCAAATGAAATTGACCTTGATTCTTGTCAACAGCCATATGAGATGAGTTCTACACCTATCCCCAGTCTAAAGGCGAGAACTGCGTGTTGTGATGTAGCAACTTTCCCAGGGCAACAGCGGGTGAAGCTGCAGACCCCTGTGCTCCTTTCCTTGGCACCTGTCCTGCTAGACCGTCTTCTGAAAGCAAAGAATTTCTCATTTTAATTTTGAATTGTATTTTGTAAGGTCAAAGTTCCTTTCTGTAATGCATTTTCAAAACCAATAAGACAGTTCCAGCTTGGTATAGAAAATGATGCTCTGATAATTACACTATATGTGGGCCAAGGAGATGGCTCAGCAGTCAAAGCTGCTTGTATGCAGTCTGTAGGCCCAGATGCGATTTACCAGCACCCATGCTAAGCCAGATGCACAAAGTTGTGTATGCATCTACAGTTCATTTACAGTGGCAAGGGGCTCTGGTGCTCCCTTCCGCTCTCTCTATCATCTATCTATTATCTATCTATCTGATCACAAATAAATAAGTAATTTTTAAAAAATAAAGTAAAATTATACTGTATCTGACTTCAATTCCTTTCATCATGGGCTGAGCTTCTGTAACTAGTAGGTAAGTATATTGGGTCATTGTTTGCATCATGCAGCTGAGACGTAGCACGCGTCACAAAACCTCTCCTTTTCCTTTTGGACCATTAGGCATTATGAAGGTGTAACCTATCATTACAGGTCTTCTAGACAGGTCTGGAATCGGGAAAGGCAGGGCCAGAGGACTCACCCCAAGGCAGTCCAGAAAGAGCAGACGATGCTCAGAAGCCCAGAACATCTTAAACATAGGAATAAACAGTTTGGGGAAGATGGACTTCAAGCTCAGAAATGTAAGATCAGGTCAAGCAAGTGAATGTGAAAGCTATATGTGGGGCTGGGGAGATGGCTGCACAAGCCAGAGTATCTGAGTTTAGATCCCCAGAATCCAGGCCAAGCCAGATGCAGTGGGCATCTGTAATCCCAACGTGCCACAATCAGGATAGGAGGTGGAGACAGGAGAATCCCCCAGAAGCTCATATTCTAGTTAGCCTGAAGAATTGGTGATTAAAGAAAGACCTTGCCTCCAGCAAGGTGGAAGACAAGACCGACACTTGAGGTTGTCCTCTGACCTCCATGCATGGACACAAAGCTGGATTTGGGTGCAATTACAGACAGTGATGGGACTTCAGGAAAGGGATTAGGGCACATGTCTCCTGGATGCCTGATGAGAATTTGGGTCCTGATAAACATATTCTGTGAACTTCAAAGGAAACCCTTACTTTACAGAAACAAGAAGGAATCAACTAAATCAATTAAAATCAATTTAAGGGGCTGGAGAGATGGCTTAGTGGTTAAGCGCTTGCCTGTGAAGCCTAAGGACCCCGGTTCAAGGCTCAATTCCCCAGGACGCACGTTAGCCAGATGCACAAAGGGGTGCACGTGTCTGGAATTCGTTTGCAGTGGCTGGAGGCCCTGGCACTCCCATTCTCTCTCTATTTGTCTCTTTCCCTCTCTCGCTGTCACTCTCAAATAAATAAATAAAAATGAACAAAAAATATTTTTAAAAAAATCAATTAAAGCACCTTACAGAGAATCTCACTGTTGTCCTGATGCTGAGCCTTCAAGCTCTGCACATCTAGTTCCCTAGAATTCTCCCACCTTACAAGAGAGTTAATCCTCCAGCCAGACATGCGCCTCACCCTGAAAAGAACCCACTAATGGAATTTAACGATTAGATATTTAGGTAACCAAGTGGGTCGCTAAAATTGTACCTTCCTGGCCTACATTTCTAAGTTGCTGATGAAGGCAAACAGACTCCTTTGGTGTTATGGTGAGGCACATTTTTCAGATGGTTCCAAAGTTTCTGAGCAAGCTGGGCGTGGTGGCGCACACCTTTAATCCCAGCACTCGGGAGGCAGAGGTAGGAGGATTGCCATGAGTTCGAGGCAACCCTGAGACTACACAGTGAATTCCTAGTCAGCCTGAGCTAGAGTGAGACCCCAGCTCAAAACATCAAACAACAACAAAAAAAGTTTCTGAGCAGATGGCTGCATGGGGTAAGAGTTCAAGCCTCTGTTTCTTTTAAAGAGAGGCATAGCCTTGTGATGCTCTGGCGAATGTTTGGTTCAATCACAGGAAGTGTTTTTAAATGGTGCAACATGCTCTTGTAATTTTTCTAATTTGAAATGTCTGCCATGGGCATCTGGGGAAGAGAGACTCTGACTAGGGAACCCTAAGGTAGAAGCTTAGATTACCTCAAAATGCAGAAATGCCTGCCTGCTAGAGGCATCGAGTACCTATAGCAAGGAGACAAAAATGAGCTTCTTTTTTGGTTATTTTTGTTTTACTGATTGACACACTAAACTCTTTACTTTTTTTTTCTTTGCAAACCATGTGTCATTATATATCCCAGGCTGGCTTCAATATCTTGTTTTTTGTTTTGTTTTTGTTGTTTTGTCTCAGCTTCCTTAGTGCTAGGATTGCAAACATGTGCCAACACTCCTACCAATGAAATCCAACTCTAAATGATTCACTGAGCCATCACTTTGGAAAGAAATAAAACATCAAAGCTACTTCATTAAAGCTAAGCCTTCATAGAGGCTCTTTAATGTATTGATTTATGGGGGCTAGAGAGATGGCTTAGCAGTTAAGGTGCTTGCCTGGGAAGCCTAAGGATCCACATATGATTTCCCAGGACCCACATAAGCCAAATGCACATGGTGGTGCATGCATCTGAAGTTTGTTTGCAGTGGCTAGAGTACCCATTATCTCTCTCTTTCTCTAGTAAATAAATAAAAATAAAATACTTTAAGTATTTATGTATGTATTTGCGTGTGTGTACATGTGCGCATGCACACATTGGTCTCTTGCCACTGCAAACAAATGCCACAGCTTTTTGTGTCTGGCTTTATGTAAATGCTGTGCAATTGAACCTGGGCCAGCAAGCTCTGAGAGTAATTGCCTGCCTTTAACTGCTGAGGCATCATCCGAGCTAGCCCTCACAGTGGTTCTTGATATACAAAGTGAGTCTTGAGGAAATCCATTTTCCCATAATCAGTTTGGGCTACTTAACATTTACTGACACACAAGTTGAACAGTAACATTAACATACTCATAATTTAAAGCCTGCTTGTGGGGCTGGAGAGATAGCTTAGTGGTTAAGGTGCTTGCCCACAAAGAACCCATTTTGACTCTCTAGATCCCATGTAAGCCAGATTCACAAAGATGAGGCAAGCGCAAGGTCACACATGCCCACTAGGTGGTGCAAGCACCTGGAGTTCTTTCAGTAGCTGAGGCCCTAGCACACCAATTCTCTCTCTCTCTCTCCCTCTCTCTCTCTCTAAAATAAAAATAATAGGTAATGAAAAAAATATTGATGCCTTTTTTGCTTAGAAGCAAAAGTTGTGTGAAACCAATGAAATTAAAGGGGGAAAAATAAGGAACTAAGAAACCAGACAACTATATCACTGACAAAGGAAAATGATCATGAACCACAAGATGAGAAAGAAAGTGACACCAGACCGTCATCATCAGCCACATGGCAAAGTAACAATGGTTGAATGAATCTCCCCCAGACTGTACCAAGAGGAAAAGTAACCATTGACGACTGCCTCCACTTCTGCTGGTGGCCTCTTTATACTATTTTATATTGTGTCCATCTGCTAGTATCTTCATTGCTGCCTTTGGCTGCCTACACACACACACACACACACACACACACACACACTCCTTGCTAAGACAATACCTTCTCCAGATCTTTCATCTCACGAACATGATGGGAGCTGACACAGTCTTTGTAAACCAGCTCACCCAACCCCATGAAGTATGTGATTGTAAAACACCCTTATTATGACCATTGAAAAGATGAGCATGAGGGACGGGCAGCTAAGGCACTTGCCTGCAAAACCTGAAGACCCGAGTTTGATTCCACAGAACCTACATAAACCCAGATACACAAAGTGGTGCATGCATCTGGAAATTGTTTACAGCAGCTAGAAGCCTTGGTGTGCCCATTCATAGTCTCTCTCTCTCCCAAAAGAAATAAAATATTTTTAATTTTTTTAAAAAAGATGAGCACAGGGTTCATCCATCTCACCAACCATGGAGCTAGAATTCGATAGCAGACATGCTGGTTCAAAACATATCATCACTCAAATACATTCTCTTCTTCCCTCAAGAATGTTCGAAGATAAAAATGGTTGGTACTACTTGACAAAAAGTCATGTCTGCCACAAAGCATAACTCCTAACCCAAGCTAATCTGTCTTTTCAAGGAGAGTAGACAATAGAGATCTGGCTAGTGGTGGAACATTAGAGGAAAAGGACATTCTGTTAGCTTCATTCTCACCCTTTTGTGAGCAGGAGCCCAAGCTGGTCTCTCATCAAATCCTATGCATAGCTTTCCTTACATGACTGTTTTAATATAATCTGACCATTAGAAATTAAGCCACTTTTTGAAATCTGAGACTACTAAGAATGAGATCTGCTTCACCTGAGTCCAGTATATTTGGACTTCTCAATGGAGTTCATTTTCCCTTCCATGAAGTCCCAGTCTTGTTCAAGGAAAACTGTCGGAGTGTCATTATTTCCCTGCTGTTCTTCGGCAATACTGACTCTTCATTGTCACTGTCGCTCTGCCATTGACTTTTTTGCTCCTTCTGTATAAACTAATCTTTTGACCATGGCAAAAATAAGAGGCAAAGAGCTTTTTATATCCTATGTAGGCTGCTGGGAAGAATCAATGCTCTTAATTAGCAGTGGTCTCTGTAAACTACACATCTGATCAGCCAGGCAAGATGTGCCTACTGGTACAATTGTAGCGAGATTGCTATGGGGGTAACCAACAGCCCTATCATTGGATTTGAGGTCAGCTCCACAGGAGGTAACTTATGACTGGTACTGAAATCTTAAGCAAAAGTACATGGCTGAGAAAGCCATATGCCACCAAAGGGAAACTCCTACCGTTATTTAGCTGAAAGGATATACCGTGTCCAACAAGTTGCCCTCTAAATATTTATGTTTATTGCCACAGACCAATGTCGTCTCCCACCTTTGGTCAGTGTAGCTTCATTTTGCAGTTGGTGGTAACTACTGGAGTGGCTCAGAATTTGTCAAAGTACCAAGAAGAGATGACTATACCAGAGGCATGTCTTCCACACCCTCCAAAGCTCAGGGAACACTGTAGAAAAGTTGCAGAAATAACGTAGCGGGGGAAGGAGTGCTATGGAATGCTGTCTTCTGAATATGAAGTGGCCATTGCATTGATGAATTTACAGTGTCGGTTGTTGCCTAGAGAAGATCTGCATAATATTGGACTTCACTTTAAAAGCTTATTTTTTTCCCCTCATCACTGGGAGCCGCAACTGGCTCCCAACGAGCTCTGGAGGCTGTGTGCTGACCATGTCCCTACTGACTCCGGAATTGTCGGTTACCCTATCTTCACCCAGCTTGTTCAAGTTAAGCTTTATCCCATGACTTCATCAGAGAGTTGGTGAAGCAAACACTGCACTGAGTTCTGCTCTTGAGGGATTCCCAAGGTGACCTATCTGCATTTTCAGACCCCCACCCAGCAGTCAACTTCCCTAGAGACAGGAGCTTTTCGAAATCAAGCCATCTGGACTTTCAGTTAAGATGGCGGCATAGGAACCACACCAAAGCAGCCTAGGGGAGAAAAGGCCAAAGAAAACCCAGCAAAATACACACTTTTACTGAAAAGTGAGATGTATAAGGAACTAAAATGGCAGCAGAGAAGTAGGAGAGATCCAGAGCATCCAGGGTCCACACAGGCAGGCTGAAGCAGCTCCAGCAACGATGGCTCCAGCAGTGGAAGCAGCAGTGGAAGCCGCGGCTTTGGCTCTGGCAGCAACAGCAGCTCCAGCAGCAGCGGACCCAGCAGTGGGAGTGCCCATCTGCAGGGCCACAGTTACCAGGCTCGGTTTGCCCACAGGAAAAGCCAATGCCCAGCTCCAGAAAACAGAACAGTGGTCCAGTGACCCAGCCAGCCTACTTGACTAAGACCAAAATCATCCAAAAAGGTAACTGGGATTGCACCAGGGAAGGGTCTTACTTGGTCACAAGCTGACTTGGAACCCTCAACAGACCAGAAATCTTAACCTCTTTATTGATAGAGGATCTGGTTGTTATAATACCTACTCTTGCATACATACTCAGTGCTGTCTTTCATTGAATGTGTACATTGTTTAGTTATATTTGAGAATCTATCTGTATTTTGTTCCACTCAGCCTACTTGAATACTCCCATAGCAGGCAAACTCAACCCCTAGGAACACATTTCTAGATACTCTGAGAGTGTTAAAAGCCACACCTAACATCTTTGTCTCCTACACTGAAGATATATAACATCAGATCAATTGATACAGCTAAGAATACCCAGCCAACTAGAAAATCCAAGCATTAACTTAATCCAAGATGCAAAAATATACACATTATAACATAAGAAACACCAAAAATCAAGACAATATAAATCCACCAAAAAGTATTAATGCATCAGAAATGACCTCCAGTGAGAACAAGTTAGAGGAAATGCCTGAGAAAGATTTCAAAAGAATGATTGTAAATATGTTCAAAGAAGTCAAAGAAGAAATCAAAGGAATCAAAGAGGAAATCAAAGGAATCAAAGAAGACACAGGACACCAATTTAATGAAATAAAGAAGTCAATACAAGACATAAGTAAGGAAATAGAAATAATAAGGAAAAACCAGTCAAAATTACTAGCAATGAAGAGCATAGTTAATGAAATAAAAACTCTGTAGAAAATCTCGCCAGTAGAATGGATGAAGGAGAAGACAGAATATCCAAGCTAGAAGACCAGGTGGCAGATCTAATACAGTCCAACAAAGAGAAAGATAAACTAATACAAAAGTATGAATGGGAATTTCAAGATATTCGGGACACTATGAAAAGATCAAACATAAGAATTCAGGCATAGGGCTGGAGAGATGGCGTAGCAGTTAAGCGCTTGCCTGTGAAGCCTAGGGACCCCGGTTCTAGACTCGATTCCCCAGGACCCACGTTAGCCAGATGCACAAGGGGGCTCACACATCTGGAGTTCGCTTGCAGTGTCTGGAAGCCCTGGCACACTCATTCTTTCTCTATCTGTGTCTCTCTCTCCCTCTCTCTCTCTCTGTCACTCTCAAATAAATAAATAAAAATGAACAAACAATATTTTAAAAAAAAATTCAGGGCATAGTAGGAGGAGAAGAATCTCACTCCAAAGGCATAGTAGGCATCCTCAACAAAATCATAGAAGAAAACTTCCCACAAATCGGGAAAGAGGTGCCAATGCAGATACAGGAAACCTTTAGAACACCATCCAGACAAAACCTGGAAAGAACCTCTCCTTGCCATATTATAATCAAACTACCAAAAACACAATCCAAAGAAAAAATATTGAAAGCAGTTAGAGAGAAAAATCAAGTTACCTACAAAGGCAAGCCCATCAGGATTACAGCAGATTATTCAACACAAACTTTAAAAGAAAGCCAGAAGGGCTTGGAGTGATGTATTCCAAATTCTGAAAGATAACAACTGTCAACCAAGGTTACTTTATCCTGCAAAGCTATCCATTCAAATAGACAGAGAAATAAGGACATTCCATGACAAAAGCAGGTTAAAGGAGTATTTGAAGACAAAACCAGCTCTACATAAAATACTTGAAAGAATCCTCCATGCTGAGGAAAAGGAAAAGCACTCATATAAGGAACTGGAAAAAGCAAGCAATACTCAAATACTAATTAACACACAAAAGAGCAAATGTAGAACTGGAACCACAATAAAAAAAATGCAAACATAAATACACACCTTTCAATAATATCTCTTAATATCAATGGCCTTAATGCCCCAACCAAAAGACATAGGTTTGCAGACTGGGATAAAAAGCAGGATCCTACAATTTGTTGTCTCCAAGAAACTCACCTTTCTACAAAGGTTGGACATTATCTTAGGGTAAAAGGTTGGAAGACGGTGTTTCAAGCAAATGGGTCCAGAAAACAAGCAGAGGTTGCTATCCTAATATCTGACAAGGTAGACTTCAGTCCAACGTTAGTCAAGAAAGATAAGGAAGGTCACTTTATATTGATTAAGGGCACACTCCAACAGGAGGACATTACAATCCTAAGTATATATTCACCTAACATGGGGGCTCCCAAGCTCACAAACACTATTAGAACTAAGGTCACAGATAACACCAAACACAGTGGTAGTGGGTGACTTCAACACCCCACTCTCATCAATTGACAGGCAATCCCGGGAAAAAATAAACAGAGAGGCATCTGGACTAAATGAATCATAGAAGGAATGGACCTAACAGATATCTACAGGACATTTCATCCAAATGCTGCAGAATATACATTCTTTTCAGCAGCACATGGAACATTCTCTAAAATAGACCATATATTAGGACACAAAGCAAATCTTAACAAACTTAAGAAAATTTAAATAATTCCTTGCATTCTATCTGACCACAATGAAATCAAGCCATCCACTAGTACTGGTCTAAGAGCTCCAGTCTTCCCAGTGAAACCATGCGCAGCATGAAGGCAGATCTGAGGGCCGGACTGTAGTCAGCAGGACTGCCTGGCTTACGGTGTGGTGATGGTTCATTTCTCCACCCACGCAGAGAGAAGGTTGGAGCTGGAGACTGCCTCCTGTGTTCCTCTGTGTTTTACAGCTGTTCTCTCACTATTTCATGATTCCTGATGCTCTTCGTTTCTTTCCCTCCAAAGACTATAGTGTCTCTTTGGCTTCTCTGACTCTCCTTAGTCGTGGAATTGCGCATGGGAAATCTAACCCACCGCCACACCTATTCACTTGCTACACATTCTTAATTGACCCTGTGAAGTGATTGCTATTATTAGTCACACTACCCCTGATGAGAATGTTGAGAAGCAAAGGAATTAAGAAAGTCACCCAAAGTCAGACAGCATTTGAGAAGGAAAAAATGGGGAGGGGGGCTGAAGAGGTGGTTTAGCGGTTAAGGCACTTGCCTGCAAAGCCAAGGGACCTTGGTTCAATTCCCCAGTACCCACATAAGCCAGATGCACAAGGGGGCGCATGCATCTGGAGTTTGTTTTCAGTGGCTGGAGGCCCTGGCGTGCCCATTCTCTCTCTCTCTATCTCTACCTCTCTCTCAATCTGCCTCTTTCCCTCTCTCAAATAAATAAATAAAAATAAAATATTTAAAAAAAAGAAAGAAAAACAAGTGTGGTGGCACACACCTTTAATCCCAGCCCTCAGGAGACAAAAGTAGGAGAATCACTGTGAGTCTGAGGCCAACCTGAGAATACATAGTGAATTCCAGGTCAGCCTGGGCTAGAGTGAGACTCTACCTCAAAAAAAAAGGGAATAAAAAGATTGAAGGCAGGCTGCAGAGATGGCTTAGCAGTTAAGGTGCTTGCCTGTGAAACCTAAGGACCTATGATTAATCTCTCGCCAGCTCTCACATTAGCCAGACACACAAAGGTGAGGCCAGCACAAGGTCGCACATGCCCACTAGGTGGCACAAGCATCTGGAGTTCGATTTCAGTGGCTGAGGCCCTGGCGTGCCAATTCTCTCTCTTTCTTTCTTTCTCTAAAATTAAAAAATAAAAAACATAAAACCAAGTCATATGGTTTTGCTAACATATTTGATTTCACATAAAGGCACCTTGGTGTACAGAGAGAAAGATGATAAGGAATCATTCAAGCAAAAAGAAGCAGAAAGTCACAAGAAACACAGAGTAAAACAGCAGAGAGGGAGGGAAAGGGGAGAGAAAAAAGAAAGAGGGAGGTGACTCGAGACCCCTGGAGACATCCAGGTCCCAAGTGTGCTATAGCGCTTTTTCTCAAAATTTTTGTAAAATCCTTGGTTATGTCCTTCATGAAATTGCTTAAATGCCTCTGTTCCTTGCATGTAAAAAATCCTGAAATAAAATAGTGATTCCTTTTGGTACTTGGCAAAAATGAGTTCAATTGCTGTATTTCTTGCCTGAGGAAAAGATTGGATCTCTTTAAGGTTTAGGATTCAAAAGGACAGGTAAGGTAAATGAGCATGCAAGGTAAACAAACATACAAACAAGAGGAATATTTATAACTTAAAGTGTACACTGAGACAATGATGCACACTGGGGTTAGTGTAAACTGAATAAATTCAAAACTCCTGGTCACAAATCACAAAACTTTCTTGGGAAATAAGGCATATTTTGGGTTATAAGGAAAGGTCTGATCTGTATGCTTAGTGGACAGCTTGAGTCCAGATAGGTTGCACACTTTTTCCTTAATGGAGAGAAGACCAACGAACAGGAGAAGAAAAACTAGAGAAGAATATTAAAATAAAATTAAGTATTATACAACCATAAAAGAGCCCAGACTAGCATGATGAATTTCTACTTTTGTGGAAATATATCATATTCTTTTAGCTAGTACCTTAGTAAAAAGTACTTAAAACAAGTATCAAATTTTATGTTTATAAAACCACCACTTAATTCACATTTTGTGACTTTTTGGGGGGGTGGCTTTGATTTTCAAGGTAGGGTCTCACTCACTCATTCACTATAGTACAGGCTTCCCTGGAATTCACTCTGTAGTCCCAGGCTGGCCTCAGACTCACAGCAATCCTCCTACCTCTGCCTCCTGAGTGCTGGAATTTACAGCACACCTGTCACATTTTAAGACTTTTTTTGGTTGTTTTTTTTTTTTGAATTTTTTAATTTATTTATTTGAGAGCGACAGACACAGAGAGAAAGACAGATAGAGGGAGAGAGAGAATGGGCGCGCCAGGGCTTCCAGCCTCTGCAAACGAACTCCAGACGCGTGCGCCCCCTTGTGCATCTGGCTAACGTGGGACCTGGGGAACCGAGCCTCGAACCGGGGTCCTTAGGCTTCACAGACAAGCGCTTAACCGCTAAGCCATCTCTCCAGCTCTTTTGTTTGTTTGTTTGTTTGTTTTTTTTAAGTTAGGGTCTCACTCTAGCTCAGGTTGACCTGGAATTCACTAGGTATTCTCAGAGTGGCCTCAAACTCACAGCGATCCTCCTACCTCTGCCTCTGAGTGTTGGGATTAAAAGTGCACACCACTACACCCGGCTTCACATTTTAAGACTTTTAAAAAAATATTTTTTTATTTTATTATTTGAGAGAAAGAGGCACAGAGAAAGAGATGGAGAAAGAGACAGAGGGAGAGAGAAAGGGAAAGAGAGAGAAAGAGAATGGACGTTCCACAGCTCCTCTCCACTGCAAACGAACTCCAGGCACATGTGCCACCTGTGTGCCTGTTTGTAGAAAAAAATGTACATGGATACTGGGAATCAAACTCTGGTCCTTACATTTTGCAGGTAATCGCTGAGCCACATGGGAACTCGGGTCCTTAGGCTTTGCAGGTAAGGCCTTTAATGGCTCCAGCCCCACATTTTATGACATTTAATCAAAAAAGCAAGTATCCTAACTCAAATGCCTCCTTGCCCATTGGCCCCCAGCTGCAGATTGCCTTCTCGTTGTACTGTGTGCTAATACATGCTAGATACTAAGACATACAGGGAGACTGATTAATCCAGGTTCGTGTTACCTCCTTGTGCATACATAGGTTTATGTCTGTGAAAGTAAAAATCCCAAAGCATTTCTTTTCACAGTGCTGGGGATTGAACCCAGGGCTCTGCTCACACTAGGCCAGCCCTATGCTAGTGAGCTACATCCCCAGGCATTCAATTCCTTTTTTCATAAGTGGTCTATGGTCATCCTTTGCACATATCAACCTGCTTTCTTTCACCCTTCCCATCAGACTATCTGTTGATAATGAGTCACAAGCATTTGTGATTGGGAAAAACATTAGTTAAAAAATAAATTTCCAGCTATCTAAACAAACTGTGTGTGCTGGGGAATAGTTCAGTGGTAGAGCACTTACTCGGCTGGGTTCAACTCTTAGCATTGCCTTTTACCCTAGATTTGTCACCAGCAGTGCTATATTTACATACATAGTCCAAAAAACACCCTACTTCTTCTGCCCTGACTACTGATTTCAAAAAAACACACCACTTGTTATCAAACGCTTGGGAAAGTGACCAATCTTGTGAATAATTATACAATTCCCAAAGTGGAGTCAGAGAAATGACTCGGCAGTTAAAGGAGCTTGTTTGCAAAGCCTGAAGGCCTGGGTTCAATTCTGCTATTCCCACCTAAAGCCAGATACGCAAAGAGGTGCGGGTGTTTGGAGTTTGTTTGCAGTGACAGGAAACCCTGGGTGCTCCCATTCTCATCTCCTCTCTCTCTCTCTCTCTCTCTTTCTCTCTATCTCTCTCATTCATAGATAGATAAGATAGATAGATAGATAGATAGATAGATAGATAGATAGATAGATAGATAGATAGATAGATTATCCAAAGTGATATGGTATTGCTAAAATTCATCTCCTGGGCCGGGTGTGGTGGCACATGCCTTTAATCCCAGCACTCAGGAGGAGAGGCAGAAGCGTGAGGATCACCATGAGTTCGAGGCCATCCTGAGACTACATAGTGAATTCCAGGTCAGCCTGAGCTAGAGTAAAACCCTACCTAGAAAAAAAAATCATCTCCTGGAAAGGCTGTGGAGCTATACCTATGACGGGTCCAGTCCTATGAATCCAGCATTTTCCATTCCATGCCAGGTCCATTCCTGACAGGTTCATGACCTGTTTCAATCCTCTGGAAGTAATTTGACAGTGTGTTCTAGTAGGTGTGGTGGGCGGTTACTCGGTAGCCATCACTCACTCTTAGATTCTAGCAGCTCCCTAACCGGCTAAACTGCAAAAACTGGAAAGCTGGGACTCTGCTCTCCACATCCTCTTGTTGCCACAATTCTAACAGGAACTGGTAGAGGTCAATATCCTTGGGGAGCGCAGAAAGCAGAGGTCATCCCGGACGCTTGGCATTTTTTTCCAAGGACAGAAATGAGGTCATCTGGATTTCCACTGATAGGTTCGGCAGCTTGCCATGGTCCCTGCATTTCCTCTCTGAATGTCAAATACAGTGTACCCCCTTGCAGGCATGGATTTCGGGTAGTGGCGCACTGTGGCTCTGCATCTAGAGCCTGGCAGTAAGTTTTCAGTCTAGCAAGTGGCTTCCTGAAGATGCATTTGGCCCTTGCTGCTCCGTAGGAGGGCTACATAGGGAATTATTCCTGGAAGGTGAACTTTTTAAGACTCTTTCCACAAACTCAGTAAGCCTTCTCACTTCCTGATAATAAAGATTTTTCTACTAGTCCCCATGGCCCTATTCTTTGATAAACCCTAATTGATAAATACATTAAACTGCTAAATATTTATACTACTTTTCTAATTATTCCACTCTAAGGATTCTATCCTTTGGAAACAATCCTTTTATATATAATGCTTAAAAACTAAAATTTCATGCACTATAATACTATTACTTGATGAAAATTTAAAGTAAACAAGTAATTAACATGACCAATAAATCAAAATTTATAATCGCCTTTTTTAAAATTATTTATTTATTTATTTGAGAGCGACAGACACAGAGAGAAAGACAGATAGAGGGAGAGAGAGAATGGGCGCGCCAGGGCTTCCAGCCTTTGCAAACGAACTCCAGACACGTGCACCCCCTTGTGCATCTGGCTAACGTGGGACCTGGGGAACCGAGCCTCGAACCGGGGTCCTTAGGCTTCACAGGCAAGCGCTTAACCACTAAGCCATCTCTCCAGCCCTATAATTGCCTTTTAATGGAGAAAATGTTGGTCTACTCACCTGTCTCTAGAAGCTTCTCTCATCTCCTTCTCCTCAGAGGTACCAACCCTAGACATGTCCAATAATTAATTGCTTCTCCTTCCATCTGACTCCTGACTTTCCCATCTCTATTTGCTGAGTGCGTATGGCATGCCAGGCACCCATCAACTACCATGAGTATGCATCGGCAAACCAAGCAGAGAAAACGCTCCATAAAGCACTGAAGCTCCAATCTATAAAATATTGGAAGGAAATAATCAATAACAACAGAAAAATAGAGAAGTAGAGCATATAATACAAGAAGAGAAAGGGTGAAAATAGAGCAGGGAAGTGACTGCAAAAAAACAAGAGATGAAGGCTGCTGGCTTGATATTGAGTGAGGGAGTGCATTCTCATGAACGAGACACATGGAAGCAAAGATCAGAAGGCAAGCACCTTAACCACTAAGCCATCTCTCCAGCCCCAGAGCAAAAGTATAAATCTTAAGTCCTGTTAGATCAACAATCCTGTCAGTCACTGTCAACATGTCATATCAGCAAAACAACTTATTCTTTTGGTGTGTTTCTATTTCTGGTCCAAAAGTGAATGAGACAATTCCTTGTTTCTACTGGAAATATATCCTTTCTTTTTGAGGAATTAGCATTCCTGCTTTCACATGAGTTTTTCTATGATTTGGTTCACAATGTTAAAACAACTTATGGAGACTTCCAGTTAAGATGGCGGCGTAGGTACCACGCCAAAGCAGCCTGGGGGGGGAAAGACCAAAAAAAACTCAGCAAAATACACACTTTTACTAAAAAGTGAGGTGTATAGGAAGTTGAGGCGGCAGCGGAGAAGTGGAAGAGTTATAGAGCATCCAGAGCCTGCACAGGCGGGAACAGCGGCTCCGGGGCGGCTCGGCTACCCGCCGCAACCGCGGAGCGGCAGAAAACCGCCGGACTCTCGGCTCGAGCCGCAGGACAAGCCAGGTGCGGGATTTTCCCCTCACACCGCGCTCTCCGCAACTCGGGAAACGTGAGGGGAGAGCGGCAGCGAGCAACGGAGGGAGGAGCAGACCGCGAGGTAAAAGCACACGTGGAGAAGCGATACAACCAGAGCAGCCGCGGCTCCCTCCCCTCCCCCGCCGCCTGAACCCAGCTCCAGCGAACACAGCAGCGCCCGGGACCCGGCCACGCCAACTTGGGCTGACGGCGGGACCCAAGCAGGAGCAGAATTCGGCAGCAACTTCAGCGGCTCCAGCACCGGTACCAGTGGCCCCAGCAGCAGCGGACCCAGGAGCGGCAGCGGTGGCAGATCCCGCAGCAGCGGCTTCGGGGTGAGCAGCAGCGGTGGACACGGCAACGGCAGCTTCAGCAGCGGTGGGGGCTCTGGGGGTGGCAGCTACAACAGCTGCAGAGGCGGCAGCAGCGGCTCAGTTTGCCCCGTAGGAAAAGCAAGTGCCCAGCTCCAGAAATCAGAACAGCAGCCCGACGACCCAGGCAGCAACTTGACTGAGACCACAATCACCCAAGGTAACTGGGATTGCACCAGGGAAGGGTCTCACTTGGTCACAAGCTGACTTGGATACCTCAACAGACCAGAAATCTAAACCTCTTTGTTGATAGAGGATCTGGTCATTATAATAAGTACTCTTGCATACATACTCGGGGCTGTTTTTGATGGAATGGGTACAATGTTTAGTTAAATTTTAGAATCTACCAGTATATTATTCCACTCAGCCTGCTTGAATACTCCTATAGCAGGGAAACTCAACCCCTAAGAACATCTTTGTAGATACTCTGAGAGTCTTAAGAGCCACACCTAATACCTTAAGGTCCTACCCTGAAAATATATTACATCAAATCAATTGATACAGCTAAGAATACACAGCTAGATAGAAAATCCAAGCATTAACTTAATCCAAGATGCAAAAATATATACATTATAACACAAGAAACACTAAAAAGCAAGACGATATAAATCCACCTAAAAGTATTAATGCATCAGAAATGTCCTCCAGTGAGAAAGAGTTAGAGGAAATGCCTGAGAAAGAGTTCAAAAGAATAATTATAAATATGTTCAAAGAGGTCAAAGAACACATGAAAACAATCAAAGAAGAAATCAAAGAGGAAATCAAAGAGGAAATCAAAGGAATCAAAGAAGAGGCAGGACACCAATTTAATGAAATAAAGAAGGCAATACAAGACATAAATAGGGAAACAGAAATAATAAAGAAAAACCAGTCAGAATTACTACCAATGAAGAACACAGTTAATGAAATAAAAAACTCTGTAGAAAATCTCACCAGTAGGATGGATGAGGGAGAGGACAGAATATCTAAGCTAGAAGACCAGGTGGCAGACCTAATGCAGTCCAACAAAGAGAAAGACAAACTTATAGAAAAGTATGAGTGGGAATTTCAAGATATTCGGGACACTATGAAAAGATCCAATATAAGAATTCAGGGCATAGTAGAAGGAGAAGAACTCCATTCCAGAGGCATAGTAGGCATCTTCAACAAAATCATAGAGGAAAATTTCCCCCAAATTGGGAAAAAGGTGCCAATACAGATACAGGAAGCCTTTAGAACCCCAGCCAGACAAAACCCAGAAAGAACCTCTCCTCGCCATATTATAATCAAACTTCCAAACACACACACCAAAGAAAAAGTATTGAAAGCAGTTAGAGAGAAAAATCAAGTTACCTACAAAAGCAAGCCCATCAGGATTACAGCAGATTATTCAACACAAACTTTTAAAGCCAGAAGGGCTTGGAGTGATATATTCCAAGTTCTGAAAGATAACAACTGTCAACCAAGGTTACTTTATCCTGCAAAGTTATCCATTGAAATAGATGGAGAAATAAAGACATTCCATGACAAACGCAGGTTAAAGGAGTATTTGAAGACAAAACCAGCTCTACAGAAAATACTTGATAGAATCCTCCATGCTGAACAAAAGGAAAAGCACACATATAAGGAACCTAGAAAAAACAAGCTATACTCAAATACCAGTTAACAGAAGAGAGCACAGGTAGAACCAGTAACACACACACACACACACACACAAATGGCAAACATAAATACACACCTTTCAATAATATCTCTTAATATCAACGGTCTCAATGCCCCAACGAAAAGACATAGATTTGCAGACTGGGTTAAAAAGCAGGATCCTACAATTTGTTGTCTCCAAGAAACTCACCTTTCTACAAAGGATAGACATTATCTTAGGGTGAAAGGTTGGAAGACGGTGTTTCAAGCAAATGGGCCTAGAAAGCAGGGGTTGCTATCCTAATATCAGACAGGGTGGACTTTAGTCCGAAGTTAGTCAAAAAAGATAAGGAAGGTCACTTTATATTGATTAAGGGCACACTACAACAGGAGGACATTACAATCCTAAACATATATGCACCTAACATGGGGGCTCCCAAATTCGTCAAACAAACACTATTAGAACTAAGGTCACAGATAACACCAAACACGGTGGTGGTGGGTGACTTTAACACCCCACTCTCATCAATTGACAGGTCATCCAGGGAAAGAATAAACAGAGAGGCATCTGGACTAAATGAGGTCATAGAAGGAATGGACCTAACAGATATATACAGGACATTTCATCCAAAGGCTGCAGAATATACATTCTTTTCAGCAGCACATGGAACATTCTCTAAAATAGACCATATATTAGGACACAAAGCAAATCTTAACAAATTCAGGAAAATTGAAATAATTCCTTGCATTCTATCTGACCACAATGGAATTAAACTACAAATCAGTAGCAAGAAAGGCTATAGAGCATACACAAAATCATGGAAACTAAACAATACACTACTAAATGATGAGTGGGTCAATGAAGAAATCAAAAAGGAAATCAAAAAATTTATAGAGTCAAATGATAATGAGAACACAACATACCAAAATCTCTGGGACACAATGAAGGCAGTTCTAAGAGGTAAATTTATAGCCTTAAGTGCCTATATTAAGAAATTAGAAAGGTCGCAAGTAAACGACCTAATGCTTCGCCTTAAAGCCTTGGAAAAAGAAGAACAAGGCAAACCAAAAAGTAGTAGACGGGAAGAAATAATAAAGATTAGGGCAGAAATTAATGAAATAGAAACAAAAAGAACAATCCAAAGAATTAATGAAACAAAGAGTTGGTTCTTTGAAAGGATAAACAAGATTGATAAACCCTTAGCAAATCTGACCAAAAGAAAGATAGAAGAGACACAAATTAATAAAATCAGAGATGAACAAGGTAACATCACAACAGATTCCAGAGAAATTCAAAAAATTATAGGGACATACTATAAAAGCATATACTCCACAAAGTATGAAAATCTGAAAGAAATGGATGATTTCCTTGATCTATATGACCTACCTAAATTAAATCAAAATGAGATTAATCACTTAAATAGACCTATAACAAACATGGAGATCCGAGCAGTTATCAATAATCTCCCAACTAAAAAAAGCCCAGGCCCGGATGGATTCACTGCTGAATTTTACCAGACTTTTAAGGAAGAGCTAACACCATTGCTTCTTAAGCTTTTCCAGGAAATAGAAAAAGAAGGAATCCTACCAAACTCCTTCTATGAGGCCAGCATCACCCTGATACCAAAACCAGGCAAAGATAGAACAAAAAAAGAAAATTACAGACCAATCTCCCTCATGAACATAGATGCAAAAATTCTCAACAAAATATTGGCAAACAGAATACAAGAGTATATCAAAAAGATCATTCACCCTGACCAAGTAGGCTTTATCCCAGAGATGCAGGGATGGTTCAACATACGCAAATCTATAAATGTAATACATTACATAAACGGGTTGAAGGACAAAAATCACATGATCATCTCATTAGATGCAGAGAAAGCATTTGACAAAATCCAACATCCCTTCATGATAAAAGTCCTACAGAGACTGGGAATAGAAGGAACATATCTCAATATAATAAAGGCTATTTATGACAAGCCTACAGCCAACATATTACTAAATGGGGAAAAACTGGAAGCTTTTCCACTAAAATCAGGAACAAGACAAGGGTGTCCACTGTCTCCACTTCTATTTAATATAGTTTTGGAAGTCTTAGCCATAGCAATAAGGCAAGAGACACACATAAAAGGGATACAAATTGGAAAGGAAGAAATCAAGTTATCATTATTTGCAGATGACATGATTCTATACATAAAGGACCCTAAAGACTCTACTAGCAAGCTGTTAGAGCTGATCAAAACCTACAGCAATGTAGCAGGATACAAAATAAATACACAGAAATCAGTAGCCTTCGTATATGCTAACAACAAACACACAGAGGATGAAATCAGAGAATCACTCCCATTCACAATTGCATCAAAAAAAATAAAATACCTTGGAATAAACCTAACTAAGGAAGTAAAGAATCTATACAATGAGAACTTTAAGACACTCAAGCGAGAAATTGCAGAAGACACTAGAAAGTGGAGAAACATCCCTTGTTCCTGGCTTGGAAGAATCAATATCGTGAAAATGGCAATCTTACCTAAAGCAATCTACACATTTAATGCAATCCCTATCAAAATTCCAAAGGCTTTCTTCATGGAAATAGAAAAAACAATCCAAAAATTCATTTGGAATCATAAAAAAGCTCGAATATCTAAAATAATACTGAGCAACAAAAAAGAGGCTGGTGGTATCACCATACCTGATTTTACCCTATACTACAGAGCCATAGTAACAAAAACAGCATGGTACTGGCACAAAAACAGACATGTAGATCAGTGGAACAGAATAGAGGACCCAGATGTAAGCCCAAGTAGCTATAGCCACCTGATATTCGATAAAAATGCCAAAAATACTCATTGGAGAAGAGACAGCCTCTTCAGCAAATGGTGTTTTGAAAACTGGATAAATATCTGCAGAAGGATGAAAATAGATTCTTCTCTCTCGCCATGCACAAGAATTAAGTCCAAATGGATTAAAGACCTTAACATCAGACCGGAAACTTTGAAACTACTAGAGGAAAAAGTAGGGGAAACCCTTCAACATATTGGTCTTGGCAAAGACTTTCTGAATACAACCCCAATTGCTCAGGCAATAAAACCACAGATTAACCACTGGGACCTAATGAAATTACAAAGATTTTGCACCGCAAAGGACACAGTGAAAAAAGCAAAGAGGCAACCTACAGAATGGGAAAAAATCTTCGCCAGCTATATATCTGATAGAGGATTAATATCTAGGATATACAAAGAACTCAAAAAGTTAACTAATAAGGAATCAAACAAGCCAATCAAAAAATGGGCTAAGGAGCTAAATAGAGAGTTTTCAAAGGAAGAAATACGAATGGCATATAAGCACCTAAAAAAATGTTCTACGTCACTAGTCATCAGGGAAATGCAGATTAAAACTACATTGAGATTCCATCTCACTCCTGTCAGATTGGCCTCCATCATGAAAACAAATGATCATAAATGTTGGCGGGGATGTGGAAAAAAAGGAACCCTTCTGCACTGCTGGTGGGAATGCAATCTGGTCCAGCCATTGTGGAAAACAGTGTGGAGGTTCCTAAAGCAGCTAGAGATTGATCTACCATATGACCCAGCTATAGCACTCCTAGGCATATATCCAAAGGACTCATCTCATTTCCTTAGAAGTACATGCTCAACCATGTTTATTGCTGCTCAATTTATAATAGCTGGGAAATGGAACCAGCCTAGATGTCCCTCAACAGATGAGTGGATAATGAAGATGTGGTACATTTATACAATGGAGTTCTACTCAGCGGTAAAGAAAAATGAGGTTATGAAATTTGCAGAAAAATGGATGGACCTGGAAAGTATTATACTAAGTCAGGTAACCCAGGCCCAGAAAGCCAAGCGCCACATGTTCTCCCTCATATGGGGATCCTAGCTACAGATGACTGGGCTTCTGTGTGAGAATGAAAATACTTAGTAGCAGAGGCCAGTAAGTTTAAAAGGAGACATAAAGGGTGGAGAAAGGAAGGGAGGAGGATACTTAATAGGTTGATATTGTATATATGTAATTACAATGATTGTAATGGGGAGGTAATATGATTGAGAATGGAATTTCAAACGGGAAAGTGTGGGGGTGGGGAGGGAGGGAATTACCATGGGATATATTTTATAATCATGGAAAATGTTAATAAAAATTTAAAAAAAAAACAAAAAAAAAACAACTTATGTTAATTTTATTTTATTTCTATCATTTTTGTCCTTAATCCTGTTAGCTTTATCTAGGTTTTCTTCTCAAATGTGTGATAACTACATACTGATATTTCATGGGAACTAAGCCTAATAGGAAAGGGAGGAGAGAAAGGAATGTGTGCTCAGTGGAAAAGTGGTAGGAACAATAAACCATAGTCCCCAGAAAGATGCCTCAGTGATGTAGCTAGAAAGCTGGAGAACTCAGTTAATAATAAAAGGTTAGACATCAAATTATGATGATTGGCACAATGACAATTGCTTCTCGACCTGGGTGGTCAGTTCATGATGGTTTAATTTTCTCTCTATTTTTGTGCATATTTTAAACATTTTAAAATCAAAGATTCTTTTAAAAAAGATACCTTCAAATTTTTAATCTTACCAATGTTAAGAACACTTATAGAGAAGAAAATATAAGAAAAATACTTAAGTTTATTAGGGCACAGTTATTATAAATGGCTTGAGGTTTTTTTTGTTTTTTTTTTGTTTGTTTGTTTGTTTTTTCGAGGTAAGGTCTCACTCTAGCCCAGGCTGACCTGGAATTCACTATGTAGTCTCAGGGTGGCCTCGAACTCATGGTAATCCTCCTACCTCTGCCTCCCGACTGCTGGGATTAAAGGCATGTGCCACCATGCCTGGCTTTGAGGATGTTTTCCGTACCTTTTTGTTGTTGTTTTGAGGTAGGGTCTCAGTCTAGCCCAGGCTGACTTGGAAATCACTCTGTAGACCCAGTCTGGCCTAGAAATCACTGCGATCCTCCTACCTCAGCCTCCAGAGTGGTGGGAATAGAGGTGTGCACCATGACACTTGGCCTCTTTTCTATAGCTCTATAACGATTCTATCCTCTTGACTATTAGTTAGACCTGTGAAGGGATTTCCCAGAACTAAATCTTTAATCAGGTCACTCTTAGTTGATCAATAAGAAGATTGTGCCAGGTTTGTCAATGTCAGGCCTAATCAGGTGAGTCCTTTAAAAGGGATGCCAAGAATGTCCCTGAAAGGAACTAACCAGGTCGTGCTGAGCAAACAATCCACTATGCATCCAATGACAGAGGGAAAATAATTCTGTCAACGTTTGGATTTGGTTACCCCTGACTCAAGCATAGGCAGAGCTCAGCCAACAGCTTGAGTGAAGGCTTTGAGACTGAGCGGAGAAGCCATGGGAGTCGGGAGATAATAAACGTACGTTCTTTTAAGTTACCAAGTCTGTGGGAGTTTATCATGCATCAATACAGACTTTTCTTGATTTTCCAGAGGTTTTGTAATCAATGATTTTTTTTTTAAGTAAAGGATAAAGGCTTTTATAATGAAAGTTAAAGAAACTCAATGTGAATAATTCAAGCTCTGTTTTCCAGGAAAGAGAACTGACATCTTTTATCTTAATACTGTAACAAAGAGCTACATTAAATTGCAGGAAATCTTTGTACTTTAATTCTCTGGATCAAAGCCAAAGTCACCCAGCTCAAGGACAAAAGCCAATACACTCTATGTCATTGAGCTTACAGGCTCTGAAACAAATGGGCCGAGAGATAAACTCCGCCATGAATCATTCATTTCTTGCCATCCTGATACACGGCAACTATCCCAAACACACAGATTGTAATTTCGGTTTGGACACCGGCACCCGTCAGGGCACCCCCACTGGTTAATGGTGATAAAACTGAGAGCAAAGAGAAAAGCCATTCAGGAAACAAACAATGCAGCTGTCAGTCAAGCTTGGGCTGAGGGTAATTTCCACATGTTGTGCACTACTTGACTCTCTAGCACCATTCCATAGAGACCTACTGAGCAGCTAAACACATTAATAAGAACAGTGAAAATGATCAGGGCAGAGGTTCAATGAGGACAACGAGGAGGAGATACAGTGGGCCTGATCACACACTAGGAGCTGGAGTCTTTGAGATGTGCGCTTAGCTCGGTGTAATTTAGAAGCACAAACGCCCCTTTCTCCAACATCCATCTGCCGCTTACGCCTGCCAAGCGGGCCAGTGAAATGGAGGTCAGTGAAGAAACCTTCACCTCTGCATCATTTAAGTCCTTTCTGTGTGTTTTTGATTCCTGTGGCCATGCGAAGTTGCTTTGATTTATTTGCGCGGGTGTTGGTTGTTTTGCATTATTTATTATTTTCATAATCCCTGTTTACACATGGTTATGACAAGATGTCAGGACTCCCACCTCAGCCCTAGCCCCTCGGTTTTAGTCCCAGTGGGCTCCGTGAGAAATGAAGATCACGCCATCCCTCACATTACCCCTAACTGATTTTTTTTTTTTTTGCATTGCACCGATTACTGCCTGACATATAATATACTTTATTTACTAATTATTTTCTTCCTCTGCAATTTTCAGTGCACTGAGATGGGAATTTTTATTTGTTTTGTTCCCTACTATCAGTCCAGTGTCATCATAGGGTAAACAATCCATCAAAATTACCAAAATCAGACTCAGTGATGGGGTATCTGCCATTTGCAAGGGCCTGGGCTCAAAACAATGTATCACATAAGAAAACAAAACAAACAAACAAACAAAAAACCCAAAAACTAGCTCAAATGTATGCACATACTATTATTTACAAGCAAGCACATTTAAATTTTGAGCCAGCTTCCCAGCTCTGGTACTATTATTTGAAAACCCATTGGAAGGAAAATTCTAGGGTTTCTATATCATAATAATGTTTATTTTGTGTGTCAGGAAGCCAACAAATGGGTTTTTTTTTTTGGTTGCTGGGGGTTTTTATTCCGTCAAAAACTAAACAAAACAAAGGGATGAGCCTGGGTTTTAGGAAGATGGGTCCAAACTCCACCAATAGCCTTTCCCCATAAGCCCTCACTCTGATTGTTGTGTCATAGTACTTTCTGGAATTCTAGAAAGCTAACTTGGGTTAACCGTTGTACTGACACTTCCATTTCTACTTTTTTTTCCTTTCCCAATGCATGGTCATCTCAATGCCTGTGTCCTTTACAAAATGCTAGAAGAAATACAGACTTGTGGTATAATATAAGAATTATTTTCCAAGAATACCCAGGCTCTCCTTTTAGTGTATGATACTAAGTTTGGAGAATGGCTAAAAGCCAACACTTTGCTATATGGAAGTTCAAGTTGAGCTTCTGAGGGCCATGCCTAGAGTTTGCAATATGGATAGTGACGATACTCATTTTGCATCTACACAGAGCTCATTTCAGATATACTGTCATAGTTTGTTCACAAGAGGGACAGACTTTGTTTGAAGGCGTGGTCCTCACCTTGTGAGATGGTTTGATTCAGGTGTCCCCCATAAACTTAGGTATTCTGAATGCTAGGTTACCAGAAGATGGAGATTTGGGAATTAATGCCTCTTGGCAGCAGTGTATCATTGGGGGTGGGCTTATGGGTATTATAGCCAGTTTTCCCTTGCCAGTGTGTGGCACACTCTCCTGTTGCTGTTGTCCACCTGTCATCATAGAGATTCCCCTCAAGTCTATAATCCAAAATAACCCCCTTTTTCCCCCGACAAGCTGTTCTTGGTCAGTTTCTTTCTTCCAGCAAATTGAACCTGAGTACAACAGTAAAGTTGGTATCAAGAAGTGGGATCATTGCTGCTAGACAACTGACCATGTGGCTTTTGGCCTTTTGGAACTGCTTTGTAGAAGGAATGTGGACAAATTTGAAATCTTGGCCTAACAGATGCCTTGCAATGCTGCAAGTACAGCTTAATGGACTATTCTGGTCAGAGGTGAAGGATCTGAATGCAGTGAGAACTAAGGACTGTGAGGTTTGGCTTATGAGGGCGAGAAAGGGCTTTGCCTGAACTGGGCTAGAAGCAGTTTGTGTGAAAGGCATGCTGTTATGCCCATGTCCTGAGAACTTGTACAGGTTGCATTGCATAGAAATGGACTGGTGTGAACAGAGAGATATGGCACACACACACACACACAGAGAGAGAGAGAGAGAGAGAGAGAGAGAGAGAGAGAGAGAGAGAGAGAGAGAAATCTTTGGGCCAAAACATCTGCCTGTTCAGTTGCAATTGTATAAGAAATTACAACCATTGAGACTGGGCCACTTGACCTGCATTGGGATAATAGGAAGAATGCAGGCTCCTTTGAAGGGTCCTGAATGTTCAAGGAGTGTCCTATTCTTCAAAGTCTGCTTTAATCCCCCCCTGCATTAGCAAGTTGCCAGCCTACCTGGTATTATGGAGTATAACAATTGCAGGAAAGAGAGGGTCATTGAATTTGAAATATGGTTTTGTTTTATGGAAATGGCCATGGGCAGAGTGAAGTAGGCTTGTTGGATTACCTGTGTGGAGACCCAATGAAGCCATGAGGATAAACCATGGGTTGCAATGGAGACCCAGTGGAGATGCTAGGACTATGAGATGGCTGCCCAGGAGAGCTTCTGGCACCAGATGAAGTTTGTTAGGACTGAGAGTAGCCTAGCTGGAGTGGTGGAATTGGAACTACAGAGACTTATTGCTGGTTAGAATTATCAGACTTGGAGATTTGTCACTGACTAGAGTTGCTGGACTTGGAGCGACAGAGTTTGATGTTTGCGCTGTTTAAATCTTGTATTGGTTAATTATTTCTTTGTTATATCTAATGCCATCTTTGCAATGTGAATGTTTATTCTGTGCCATTATACATACTGGTGGGGGGCATAATAGCTCAGTTAAAAGACCTTGCACTATGAAGATGTTTTACCATCATTGGGATTGATTAAAAACTATGGGGACTTTTAAAGGTGGATGAATGAAATTGTACTTTACATCATGGATGGTTATCAGTTTATGGGGGCCAGGGGTGAAATATGTCCCCCATAAACTTAGCTGTTCTGAATGCTAGGTTCCCAAGTGATGGCAATTTGAGAATTAACACCTCCTGGAGGCAGTGTATTGTTGGGGGCGGGCTTATGAGTGTTACATTTTATTTTCATATGGTTATGCTTATTCTCCCCAATCAAAGAATTGCTTCTCATTAATGATCATGCTTAATACTATATGATCCCCTGAAAGCATTACAGACACACATGCACTCACCATGAATGAACCAGTGCACCAGACAATAAATCAAAATGAGAAATAGCAATGTTTCAAGCTAAAAGACTTAATCAAGGGATGGGAATATAACTCAGTTAGTAGATTCTTATCTAGCATTCATGAAGCCCTTCTGGCACATGTCTATAATCCCAATATCCTTAAAGTTTAGAGGCAGGAAGAGAAGATTAACTTTAGCTACATAGTGATTTTGAGGCCAGCCTGAGCTTCATAAGACCTTGTCTCAAAAAAGGGTAGGTATGGGCTTAGTGGTTAAGCGCTTGCCTGTGAAGCCTAAGGACCCCGGTTCGAGGCTCGATTCCCCAGGATCCATGTTAGCCAGATGCACAAGGGGGCATATCATCTGGAGCTCGTTTGCAGTGGCTGGAGGCCCTGGCATGCCCATTCTTTCTCTCTCTCTCTCTCCCTCTCTCTCTCTATCTATCTATCTCTATCTATCTATCTGCCTCTTTCTCTCTCTGTCTGTCATTCTCAAATAAATAAACAGAAAATGAACAAAAAAAAATTAAAAGGGTAGGTGGAATGAATCAAAGAACACATGAGTACCAAGTCTATCCTATTTCAACTTTCAAACCAACAAGTTTTGTAAGAACTTTTAGAAATGACTCTTGTTGTAGACTGAATGTATTGTACCTACAAAATTCATGTCTTCAAACTTGATCCTCCTAGGTAAAGATTGTGGATCAGTACCACAGGCTTGCCTAGCAGATGCCTAAGGCTCAAATATTGAGGATAGAGACATTGCCAATATAAAGAGCACTGTTTAAAGGTAAAGTGGAACTCAGTGAAATTTTTAAAGAGTTTATTTAAGCAAATAGCACTTTGAGAATCCAGCAGGTCCACACCAGAAGCCATCATGGTTAAGGGGACATGATTCAGGGTGGGAATGTTAGAGACGAGCTGTTACAGATCGAACACAAATCTAAGACAAAGAAACTGGTTCCGGTTTTCAGTTTTGCCTTATTTTTAAAATTTAGTTATTCATTTATTTGAGAGAGAGAGAGAGAGAGAGAGAGAGAATGAGTGTGCCAGGGCCTCTAGCCACTGCAAATGAATTCCAGATGCATGTGTTCCCTTGTGAATCTGGCTTACATGGGTCCTGGAGAGTTGAACCAGAATCCTTTGGCTTTGCTGGCAAACGCCTTAACCGCTAAGCCATCTCTCCAGCCCCAGTTTTGCCTTATTTGATCCATTCTGTATTCAACTCACCCTGTCACGTAGCACTAGAGAATGACTGTCTCTCTTCCACCCAGGTGGCCTTGTGTCACCCAGAGCCCTATCTTGACCTTCCCATACAGCATTCCTTCTTAGAATTAGGCAGCTTCACTTGGCCTTCCCTGGTTATTTGTGCTCCCTGCCAATATTCGACATAACCTTCAAATAAGTCCGTAGTCGAAATCCGGCTCCCTTGTCCTCCATCTCCTACACCCTCTTTTGTTTCCTTCACGCATCACCTCTCCTTTCCCTCACACATGAGGATACCTCTCGGTGTCCACCCTTCCCGCCTCTCCTACCTTTGGGACTGTCCCCACTCCTTATAAGCCTGTCTGCACCCGCTCTCTGGTCTTAGGTTTCGCTGCCATGTTTGGCCCTCCTAGACCTGGTGCTTTGTCTTGGCTAAGGGAAGTTCCCTTGGGATCTCCCCGCAATCTCACAGTTTCGACCTTGCATTCCCTAGCCCCATCTCTTTCCCTCTATGCAAATTTCAACCAGATTAGTGGTAACAACAGCAAGCAGTGACCAAACGTTTAATTGGGGGCAAGGAAGTAATTGTGGGGTTTCAGAATCAAGCTTTTTCTCTTTAGTAGTAACAACTAATTAAGAATGTCATCTCTTGAAAGTAAACAAAAGAAACTTTTTTGTGAAAATAGGATGGACTCATACTTTATTTGACAAAGATCTTGATCGTCCCATACATTCTGAGAATAAAGGAGATTTTATAAAGACAAGTTCTTGAACTAAAAAAAAAAAAAAAAAAAAACCACATACAGTTCCAGGAGAAGTGCATGTGAAAACAATCAACTGATAAAGGCATTGCTGCTGCAGCAGACATACAATTTAGGTGGAAGAACATGCAAAACAAGGTGTTATTCTGTCATAGTGCCATCTCACAGTTATGAGAAGATGTTAAAACTGTGTATGTCTTCTTTGCTACATATTATAGCCTTTTGCGGAACAAAGTATGTCTGTAATATCTCCATCATAAAAAAAAACTACTGTACCTTGTGTGCAGTAGTCACTCAATAAGTACTGATCTGCCCTGAAATAAACTGCATCATTAGTCATGCTAACGGATAGGAGGAAGATGTATGGATGGATAGGAAAAGGCATTTGAACTCGATCTTAAAAGATGCATCGGAATTTTCCATGAAGATAAAATAATAAACTAGAGTTTGCAAGATCATAAAATAAAATACTAGCAATAGTAACAGCTAACCTCTAGCATGCCAGGAGCTCTAAGTTTAATGCTTACCTCAATGGTACAATTGAGATAAACACAATTTACAACTGAAAAAGCTGACACACATAGTTATTAAAAACATGCCCTCAAAGCTGGGCATGGTGGCGCACGCACACCTTTAATCCCAGCACTCAGGATGCAGAGGTAGAAAGGTTGCTGTGAATTTGAGGCCACCCTGAGACTACATAGTGAATTTCAGGTCAGTCTGGGCTAGAGTGAGACCCTACCTCAAGAAAAGAAAAAAAAATGCCCTCAAACACACAGCATGGGAGTGGTAAGATTGGAATGTACACCAGGGATACCATAAGTCTGCCAAAGACTATGAACTAAATCATATTGTATGCACCTCCAGTAACCAGCCAGCTCCAGTATCCGTCCACCCCAGATGAATGCGCTGTTTTTTGCATCTGGCTTTACATGAGTGCTGGGGAATCAAACCCGGGTTGGTAGGGTTAGTAGGTAAATGTTTTAACTGCTGAGCCCTCTCCCCCGCCCTGACTACTTTTTTTTTTTTTTTTTTTTCTGACACAACTTTCCTATACTAGCAGGCTCCTCTTGGAGTCTCATTTTTGCTTCTTTCTGCTACTGGTTTTCTAGAACTTTCTCCTCCTCTGTGTCATGCCTATGTTTCCAGGCGAGCAACTAGAATAACTATCTAGAGTCACCATCCATAGTAGGTGTGAACAGCTGAGCACCCAACTCCTTTGATGACCTGCTCTCTTGCTAATGTCCTAGTGAAGGCCAGTGTGATGAAATACACACAGTAGTGAGCGAGCCAATGCCCTCTCTTCCTGCCCAGCCTTGCTGTGGGATGAGCAAGTCACTGGACCTACGGCAGTCAGGTCAGAAGAGTGATTGTTGCAGTTCACTGTGAAAGGAGCCCTGAAGGAAGTAGCAAGCTGGGCTTCTCAATTAGGACAGCTTTGGCAGTTCCCCTCACCTCCGCACCCCTGTGCAGACTCTCCAGGGCACTGCGGCTTCTCTTTCTCTTCTAAATCCTAAGGTCTTCCAGGCTCCCTTCGGTGTGCAAGCCAAACATCTATCCAGTGAATTTCCTATCGAGGTTAAATTAGGCATTCTCTACTGCTTGCCAACAGGAGCTCGGACGCCCTGTAGTTTTGGCTCTCACATCTCAACTGCTTTTGGCTACCGTCATTCCATCTGCTGCCTTTGGCTACAGCCATGTCAATAATCCAGTCCACTGAGACCAGGGTGGCAGGGTCACACAACGGAACCCACGGCACAGTCTGTTCACAGAGCCACTTGTGGCCTTCTGTGTTCAGAAGGGTGCTGATGGCTGCTCCCTGGACTCTCACAGACCCTAAGACAATATTCCAGGAGAGTTTAGTGTCGTGTTTATTTCCCGAGGGGACCAAGTGGAAGGGAAGTGAAGACAAAGGTGGGGGTGGGGATATGGTGGAGAGATTGGTCTTGGAAAATAGAGGCATTCCTTCACCCTCCTCGGTGGAGGGTAGATTGCTAAGGTAAGCGCATTTAGAGAGCAGAAAAAACCTGAATGAGTTATGTAAATAGATTGGGTCTCCTGGGATATGAGTCAAGGTCATCTGCTAACGGTGAGTATGGAGAGGGACAGGGAGGACTGTTGAGCTGAGCGAAGCCTTAGAAAAGCCACACTGAGGAGAGAGCGGCCCTTGGGAAGTGGCAAAAGGACCACAAAGGGGCATGGAGACAATTGTCTACTAACGACTGCTAAGAGCAATGAACCACCTCACAGACACCTTTCACTCACAGGCAAAAAGGCTCACAAAGCTGCTGTGAACCATATCCACTGCAAAATCAGGGACTTGCATCTTCAGTCTAGTTCACAGAACTGGAAGACATGTAACCTAGCTCTTCAGTGTTACAATTTCAGACTTCAGAGCGATCCACAGTGAGTTCCTTTGCCAGTATAGAAGAGAATAGTGATTGGACCAAAAAATGATGAGACCACTGAAATTTGTGCTTTAAAAAATACAGTCGTGAGCTGGGGAAATGGCTTAGCTGTGAAGGCATTTGCCTGCAAAGCCTAAGGACCCTGGTTCGATTCCCCAGGATGCACTTAAGCCAGATGCACAAGGGACGCATGTGTCTGGAGTTCATTTGCAGCGGCTGGAGCACTAGTGTGCCCATTCTCTCCTTCTCTCTGTCTGCCCCTCCTTCTCCTCCTCCTTCTCCTTCTTCTTCTTCTTCTTCTTCTTCTTCTTCTTCTTCTTCTTCTCTCTCTCTCTCTCTCTCTCTCTCTCTCTCTCTCTCTCTCAAATAAATAAATAAAAATATTTTTAAAATATATAGTTGTTGTTGTTGTCTTTTTCTTTTCTTGGACTGGGGAGATGGTACACCAGATAAAGCCCCAGTGTACAGATGTGAGTTCAGACCCATGTGAACCCCGCACTCAGAAAATGCAGATGTTAGAGTCCCCGGGAAGATGGCTAGCTAGAAGAGTTGAGTCAGCGAGCTCTGGGTTCAACAGAGAGTCTCTTCTCAATGAAATGGAGCACAGTCAAAGACACCTGAAGTTAACACCTGTTTTACACACACACACCACTACACACAAAAAAAAAAATGTTAAAACATATATAGGTTCTATCTAATCCAATTTTCTTTGAGATGAGGAAGGTATTGCTCTGTACACAAGAATGAAAGAAAAAGGACACAAAAAGTGAGATGTGGTGGTGCACGCCTTTAATCCCAGCACTCAGGAGGCAGAGATAGGAGGATCACCGTGAGTGTGAGGCCACCCTGAGACTACATAGTGAATTCCAGGTCAGCCTACGCTAGAGTGAGATCCTACCTCAAAATAAAAAAAAAAAAGAAAGAAAGAAAATCAAGACAAATGATTTTTAAGCTGGGCATGGTGGCACATGCCTTTTTTTTTAAAGTATTTTTATTTATTTATTTATTTGAGAGCGACAGAGACAGAGAGAAAGACAGATAGAGGGAGAGAGAGAGAATGGGCGCGCCAGGGCTTCCAGCCTCTGCAAACGAACTCCAGACGCGTGCGCCCCCTTGTGCATCTGGCTAACGTGGGACCTGGGGAACCGAGCCTCGAGCCGGGGTCCTTAGGCTTCACAGGCAAGTGCTTAACCGCTAAGCCATCTCTCCAGCCCAAGACAAAAGATTTATAGAGCCCTCCAAGAAGTATTAAGTAATAGTGGTATTCATATTGACAAGTTTGTTTGAAGTGGATCTTTGGTACTGTTGGTAAAACTTGGAGTCACCAAGATAGCCCTCGTTAAAATGAAGCAGAGGATGGAAAGCTCTTGTCCCAATTGTCCGGGGAATAACTCACCCAGTTTGGGCACCAGGGTGCATGGGAAGTTGTGCTTCGGGGAAGCACACAATGGGCCGATCGCTAACGTCTCCTGTCTGCAGGCTCTCTGGTAAGCAGCTGGATTGATACATAAATTGTAGATTTCATTGCAGATTGCCAGTTAGATTCACGAAATACAAATGTTCTTCTGACATGCCAAAAAGAAATCAACAACAGCATCATCTGGCCTGGCCTGAAAGACAACAGCATCTGGAGAGAATTCAGCATGTAATTGTAGCTTTTGTTGCATTTTGAATAAAAAGAAAAAAAAATGGTTGGCTGAACAACTACCTCCTTTTAAATTATTGAAAGCTAGAGATTGTTAATAAGCTGTCTGATCGTTAGAATGGCAAGAGAAACCATGTAGAATAGCATGAGGTTGACAGAATTAGTTTCCCCCACATTGAGCGATGCTCACAAAAGCAGTTTGGTCTCCAAAGAACTAGAGTTTGCACACTATGGCTTTTATGGGGGGGGGGGGGGGCTGTGCAGCTGTGTGTTAATTCACTTAACTCTTCAGAGGTTTGGGGGCTTTCAGACGGCGGCAAAGACGAGTCAAAACAGAGATTTAAACCCATCCTCCTTCTGTTATTCTTTTCAACCCCCGCAAGCATCACATTCTTCAAGGATGACTCTCAGACACGCAGGTTTTTATTTGAGACCAGACTCCCTAAAGAAGCAAAGGTTCTATTTGAAACCAAGTGCGATTCAAAGCAACCACCAGAGGGCACTCTTGACACTGACGGCGCCTATCAGAATCTTAAAATGAAAGCTGTTTTGTAGGATTATTTTAACAGCACTTGATCGCTTAACAAATACGAAAACAGAGAGAGGGGAGAGAAAGAGAAGATAACATTTTCTTGATCGTATTCGTGGAAAACTCATGAGAAACGGCAGTGATAAAGGCACACAAGCCTGCGTTTTCACTGACTCGTATTTCCAAGGCGGCAGACTACTGCCACTGTGTACAGGTGACAGTGGTAGCCACAGTGATTCAGCACATATGATGCAATGAGGTCAGTCCCCAATCCTCTCTGTGACTTAACCCTGCCTTACAAAGCCACACAACATCAAGGAGGCTGGGCAACCTCACCACAACAAAACACAAATCACAGCTGCCGTGGAACCTTGCGGAACATTCCACCGCAGCTGCATGGGTAGGTTCAGCCTCTCTCTCTCTCTCTCTCTCTCTCTCTCTCTCTCTCTCTCTCTCTCTCTCTCTCTCTCTCTGTGTGTGTGTGTGTGTGTGTGTGTGTGTGTGATGTCTTGTTAGATTGTGAAGTCAAAATTATTACTTAAAAAAATCCTACAGCTCTATTGAACCCACATCATTTGTGGGAGGTGAGGAAGGAATGACTCACATGATTGCTAAGATACTTGTACAAATGCAGATAAAATGGTTGTAGACATTGATGCTTTTAAAAATCTTTCCATATCGGGCTGTGGGGTGGGGAGGGCAACAAGCAAGAATTAATTCTAAACACTATGTAGAGTTCCACCATGTTATACTAAAACCTAAGACTATGTAGAGTTCCCCATCTAAAACCAAAAAAATAAAAGATAAAAAATTAAAAAAAGAAAAATAGCCGGGTGTGGTGGTGCACGCCTTTAATCTCAGCACTCGGGAGGCAGAGGTAGAAGGATCGCTGTGAGTTCAAGGATTGCTGTGAGTTTGAGACCACCCTGAGACTACATAGTAAATTCCAGATCAGTCTGGGCTACAGCAAAACCCTACCTCAAAAAACAAAACAAAACCCTAAAAAAAAATGCCTTTTAATACCCTTTTTTAAAAAATGTTGTTTATTTTTATTTATTTATTTATTTGAGAGCAACAGACAGAGAGAGAGAGAGATGCAGAGAGAGAGAGAGAGAGAGAATGGGTGTGCCAGGGCCTCCAGCCACTGCAAACGAACTCCAGATACATGCGCCACCTTGTGCATCTGGCTTACATGGGTCCTGGGGAATCAAGCATGAAACCAGTGTCCTTAGGCTTCACAGGCAGGTGTTTAACCACTAAGCCACCTCTCCAGCCCCTAATATCCTTTATTTATAAATAAACATACAATGTTTTCCATGAGTTCCAAGCTAAAACTTTGCTCTTGGCCACTTTGAGGTAGAAAAATCTGTAAGCTATTGCAGAATTAATGATGAGGATGTGAATACAGGTAGAGGTTACAAATGTTATGTTCATAGTTAGTAAACACATACTTTTCATGTGAGCACACAGAATCACATAATCAAACACACGATATCCTATAATGAGTCTTTTGGCCACATTTCCTTCCTCTTCTCCAAGAATCTATGTGGCCTTGGGCTTGCCTTGCCCTTCTTTTCATAAAACAGATTTGTATGGGAGCAGTAGATTTAGGCCAGCCTGAAATATTGGCCGCTTGGGTTCACTGGAGTCATTCTACTCACTGTAAGAGACAGTTCCAAAGATTCCTGAACACCTTCCAAAAACTGTGGTGGTTCTGAACACCAAAAAGGGGTGTATGCCCTGCTTCACCTACAAGCAAAGAACCCAAGCTACATGCTGTAGAACTTCCAGGATGAATTGATAGTCATAATGGAGGGTGAAAGCTCACATCGTCATGTACCCGCAACTTTTCGACAGTTTAGCGTTTGGTTAAAAATGTGCGTGCAAGCCTTTAGTCCCAGCCCTCAGGAGGCAGAGGTAGGAGGCTCACTGTGAGTTTGAGGCCACCCTGACACTACATCGTGAATTCCAGGTCAGCCTGAGCTAGAGTGAGACCCTACCTCGAAAAACAAACAAACAAAATAGAAAGTGCAAGTAGTTTGAGGAGATTCCAGAGATTTCTCTCTGAAGCTTCTAATGCTGGTCCTGCCAAAAACGAGCTGGGCCCTCCCATCACTCCTGATTGTCCCTTTTAGCTATCCCTGACCATTCCATGCTTCCTGCGCTCTCCTAAAGCATGGCTGTGTGTCACGCGGTCCTCAGTTACCCAGGATGGTGCTGCTCATTTGTTGTTCACTAAATGGTGGCTGTAATATAGGAGCTCAGCCGGAGGATCCCCCAGAGTAATTCCCTGGGCACCCTTCACTTCCAAGGGATCTGGAGGGGCAGGATCTAGAGCGCCCAGTTGTTCCCAGCTTCCCACTCCAGATGTGCCAGCTGTTCAGCTTCTCTGCCAGTGTTAGTCAATCTAATGGTTCATGAACACTGTTGGGCAACAGGGAGTATCAACAGGGTCATGCCCAACATTGCACCTCAGGCACTGAAGGTGTTCCAGATAGGAAGGGAGGGTGACAAGGAAGAAGCGACATTAAACTTAGTTGCTTAAATACCAACCAGAGTTTCAAAACCAAATCTGCAGGCTACTAACAAAGACCGCTTTCTGCTGCTCTGTTCTGAACTGCTGCATCTCCTCTCTCTCTTCCTTTTCTCGTGTTCTCTGATTTTTTTTTTTTTTTTTTTTTTGGTGTGCCGTGCATGTTCACATGCGTGAGTGTTGGCGCACGCTTGCAATAACACCTATATGCAGGTCAGAGGACAACCTCAGGCATCAGCCTTCATTTCGTTTAAGGCAATGTCAATCATGGTTCAGCTGATGAGCTGGCAAGTGTTGGGGAAGTTCTCTTGTCCCCACCGTCCTTCTCCCTGTCAGCACTTTACATGCAGGCTCATGTAGGGTCTTGGGATCCAAACTCAGATACTCAGTGTTGTGTGAAAAACTCTTTAGCCGCTGATTATTCTCCCCAGTCCACATGTTCCTATTAAGTGACGCCATTTGAATAGACCATGTAGCTTCCATGATGAAAATTTTGTAAAGTTGGCTATTGAGGACATGAATTCTTTGACCTCATAGTGAACTCTAGGCCATCTTGGGCTAGAGGGAGACCCTACCTCAAAAAAATAAATAAATAAATAAATAAACAAACAAACAAATAAAATAAAATCTGGTTTGCAACTCCGTGTCTGCTTACTCATTTCTAGGATCTTCTGTCAAAACTCTCTGTGTTGGAATGTCTATGAAATTATTTGACCCATAATTGTTTTTATGCACTCCTTACCAGATGGCCATGAAATTTCTGTATTGAGAGTAAGCTTCCTGGAGAGAATGTGGATGGATGGTTGGGTGGATGGATGGTTGGGTTGGGTGGATGGATGGATGGATGGATGGGTGGGTGGGTGGGTGGGTGGGTGAATGAGATGTTATAACTAAAACAAAACTGGCAATGCCAAAACAAACACAGAAATAAAGTTGTGCTTATTTTTCAGAGTTGGGAAAGAAATCTCAAATATTAATGTGATACAAAACAGCACAAAGGGCTGGAGAGATGACTTTGCAGTTAAGGTGCTTTCCTGTAAAGGCAAAGACCCCAGGTTCTATCCCCCAGGACCCATGCAAGACAGGCACACAAGGTAGCGCATGTGCCTGGAATTTGTTTATAGCTCCTGCAGGCCCATTCTCTCCCTTACTCTATTTGCTTCTTTCTCTGTTTCTCCTTCATAAATAAAACATTAAAAAATAAATAACAGCACCAAAATGATTATGAAAATGAACGCGGATGTGTTTGAGTCCTAACTATGCTTTTCCCTCCATACCTCCCTCCCTCTTCCTCTCTTTTCCTCACTGGTAGTCATTCCTAGTTATACGTGTCAGCAGATACAATGGAGAGACTTTTCTTCCTTTGGGAAGATGAAAAGGTAAACGTGAAGAGGGCAAACGTCCCTCCAGAATGGCCAGTCTGCAGTGGAAGTGTCTTAGGTGCGCGTTGCAACCCTGCTGATTGCTTTGCCATGGGGAAAAAAAAAAATTGGCAGAAGCATAATCCCACTTATCAACATGTATATTTTAAGCTTCAGTATACTTTTCTATATTTAACTGCACTCATAACACAGTCTCTGAAAGTGCAATGGTTTCTCTGGAAGGATCTTGGAAGACACAGCACTATACACTTTAAAACTGCCATTTCCGCGCCCCCCCCCCCAAGGCCTTAGTTAATAAAAATAAAATGATTAATAAAAATGAAATGAGAGCTTGCTTCATGGACTCTCTGACTGGAAATTAGTTAATTGTTCCCTGAACCATTTTTCCTTCTCTCCTGAGCACACAGTGTCTTTGCAGTTCGATGCAGCCTACTGATTAGGCGTTGGTCAAGGGGATGGAAATCGAACTGATGTTGCCTGTTCCCAGGCCTGGTACCCAATGCCTCCTTATCCACAATTCTTTCTCTTTTCTTTCCCTCTTCACTTAACTGGATTATAGAGATTAAGAAAAGCTTCTAGAGCCTTCTAGCTGCTTAGAGTTTAGTTTGTTGCTTAGAGGAGAGCTTCCCATTTGACTTAGCTAACCTGACTACCACTATAATATGAACCCCAAACTTTATATGGGATGCTTTAATTGCAAATTTTAAATGAAATGCTGAAACCCTGTATTAATTTTTTTTTTAACATTGTGTCAAAGGCTGCTCAGTGTTTCCTTTCTCTTCTATGTGAGAGCATATGTAAAATTTCCCCAAAAGATGAGAAAGTCACTCCCAACTAATTTTGGGCCCATGTCAGCCAATCCACCAATCTGGGAAGAGTGTTGTGATGGCAAAGAAAGATCTTCACAGAGCTGAGCTGAAATGAGAAAGGGAAGCTTCTGGAGGTTTTGTAGATGTAGAGACCAGCTGTCTTCTCCTGACCACTAGTGCAGGGGGCACCACACACGCAGCAAAGACACTAGAAACACTCAATTCAACATAATTATCATTAAACTCAAACTGTGAGCCAGAAACCAACAACAGGCAATGGGAATTGCAGATGCTCTTATCAAAAGGGAAGAAACCCAGCAGCGAACAAAAACTTTAGTTTGGCAATGAATGAAAGAGCCGGGTAGGGAGAAGCAAAGTAGGTATGAAGAGAAGGAGGGACATAAGAAGAAGGAAAGAGCTGGGGTGGGAAGCAGAGCCTGGAGAGACCATGAGACCCTGCAGATTCTCTCCAAAGGACCCGGAGGTCCTGTCCCGGAATAGGAAAGAAATAGGAACATCCATGTTGGGTCTGACTTTCCTGGCCTTCTCATCATTCCTCATCTTTCTGATTGGTCCTCATAAACTCTACTCTCTCTGGACATTTCATTGCCACCTTGTTTCTTAGCCCTCTTTTGAAACAGCTACCTGTGTAGACGTTGCACGGTTTGGCAGTTCAGTTCATAACCCAGACACAAGCAGGAAGCTTGATTGGAGACCCACTTCCCCGTGGTCACCACCCCACGCTCCAAACAAGGCCTCAAGTGCCTGGCCACTGTCAGGGTCCCTGGCACACCAAGCAGATGCGGGCAACCTCTGGCTCATCTGCCACAGCTCAGCAGATGGCTTTGTCCAGCCTTGGATGCCTATACAGTCTTTTTCTTCAGCTATCAAAATAAACAATTCTTGCCTTTTCTCCTCCTCCTCCTCCTTCTTCTTCTTCTTCTGATTCTCTGGAATTGGCTGCCACTGAAGAAGGTTGAGCAATCAATTTCTGTGAAGGGAACACCCATTTTTTCTGGAAAATATTTAGGCATATTTCTTCCTGGAAGAGAAGGAAAAGACTGAGTGGCCTTTGGCAAAAATTTTCAGACCTATTTGTCTAAGAAAACGACAGTTCACAATGACGAGATGGCATGGCAGTACAAATTTTAATTTGATGGTGTTGACTGCCTCAAAAAGACTCACAGTTCTCCCGCATACCGTCATTCAGTCATGAGATCCTGAGTTTTCCAATGGCCTCATTTGGGCAGCTAGGTAACTGCTTTGTCCAAGAATACAGAATGCTGGTGGCTTTTTTTTTTTTTAAAGATAACTAGACTGCCACTGCAATTTGGTGTATTCTTTTGCGCCATAGGACCTTGAACAGGCATGGTGACTCTGCTGTTTGGTCATGAGAGGAGCGTAGTGACCTTGTTCCTTTCTCCTTCACCTCATTGGCTCACCCTATCCACTGGGTCAATACAGATTGTCTTTGTTTCTATAAACATCGTCAGTGAAGGGGGCTTCTTAGCACAGCATGGAGATCTTCCTGTCCTCTATCGCATTGCATTTTCCCATAGAAAAGTATCACATAGAATATTCAATATTTATTTTTTAAAATATTTATTCATTTGAGAGAGAGAGAGAATGAGTATGGACCCTCCAGGGCCTCCTGCCTCTGCAAACAAACTCTAAATGCATGTGCCACTTTGTGCATTGACTTTACTTGGGTACTGAGGAATCAAATCCAGGCTGTCAGGCTTTGCAAGTGTCATTAATTACTGAGCCTTCTCTTCAGCCTTCAATATTGAATATTTACGTAGAATGCATTATTATCTGAAACTATTTTTTAAAACAACAATCACTGGTTAATTTGTCAACCATGTAGACACACTCCATAAATGTATACATATTGGGCTGTAAGTTACATGAGCACCCAAAATTGTCTGTTCCCCACTGAGTAGCATGATATCTAGCAAATAGTAGCCATGTCATGAAATGAACAAGAACATGCATAAATCCAAGATGTGCTATGAGATCTGTTATTATATTTTGTTAGTCTTATGGGTTGCTCCTCAAGAATGAAAGCTTACTGTGGCCATAAACATAAAAAGGAGGGTTGGAGAGATGGCTTAGTGGTTAAGGCACTTGCCTGCAAAGCTTAACAACCAGGGTTCGATTCCTCAGTACTCACGAAAAGCTGGATACAAAAAGTGGTGCATAAGTCTAGAGCTTGTTTGCAATGGCTGCAGGCTAGTGCCTCTCTCTTGCTCACTCATTCTCACTCTGTCTCTCTCTCTCTCTCCCTCCTTGAAAATAAATAATAAATAAGATCTTTTAGTCCTACCTAAGGTGTGTAGAGAGTCAGTATGGAGCTCTGGTTATTGATGTTTGCTGGCTGTTGGAGCTTGCTGGTATCGGTTTTTAACGACTAAACTTACCTGAAACTATTCTTTTAAAAACATTCATTCATAGGCTGGAGAGATGCCTTAGCGTTTAAGGCATCTGCCTGCAAAGCCAAAGGACCTCGGTTCGATTCCCCAGGAGCCACGTAAGCCATATGCGCAAGGTGGCGCATGCGTCTGGAGTTTGTTTTCAGTGGCTGGAGGCCCTGGCATGCCTATTCTCTCTCTTGCTCGCTCTCGCTCTCTCAAATAAATAAATAAATAAACTTTAACACACACCAAAAAAAACATTTATTGGTTCATTGGTCAACAATCTAGACACACTCTAAATTTTTAAGATGTCCAAAGGGAATTTTTTTTTATTTTTTTTTAAAAAGGGAGCTTTGTGTCATTAAGCTATGGGTGAGGGAGAAATAAGAATAGAAGACCAAGGCAGAAGTGATTTCTATGAGGTAAGCCTTTGCTAAGAACAAACTTGGCAGTGATTAAAAGGGAACCCAGGGTTGCAGTAAAGAAATATCTGCCCCTTCCTTTTGCATTTCAAAGATATTCCTAATAGCCATGCATAAGCCAGGGGCCAGCCATCTTTATTGGACTTCCTAAGCTGTTTGGAATGTAACAAGGTGTTACAACTGTGATACTTATCCCTCAGTGGTGGCGTGAAGATTAAAATGGATTAAAGTATGTAATGCCTGTAGCATACTGATAGAAATGGTGCAGTGGCCTTGACTCACTCTCTTCTCTCCTAGGACTCCCCAGCATCTCTCTCTCTCTCTCTCTCTGTGTGTGTGTGTGTGTGTGTGTATGTGTGCTCATTATCCCTGTCAACATTTAGACATGGGCTCAGAGCTCATTCTGAAATAATCTTCTCATCCTAGCATCTTTCTCTATCTATCCCTGTTTCTCAGTTCCCCTTTACAACCAAGCTCCCAAAATTAGCCCCTTGCCTTTCTGGTTGGACTACCATAATCTATTTATAGGGACTAGTCTCAAGCCAAGGCCACATGACTTCCCTGGTGTCAAAGCCCAGCATATTCATTCTCTTTCCTATTAATTGCTTTGCGGCATTCGACTTTCTTGCGTACTCATTACTTGAAATCCTTTATCTTGCTTTTTCAGACATCACCCTGGCCAGGTTCACTTCCCGCTGGAATGGCCACTAGTTTTGCTTCTGAATTTCTGGCTTCTTCTCCTCTACCCGATTTTTAAATGTAGCGATCATTGAACTTCTCTTTCTCCATTCCTTTTATATATTCATAATTTCTATGTCTTAAATCCATAATTATGAAAACTTCCAAATTACTATTCTACAGACATGTCAGTTCCTGATCTATCAAACATCTTCCTGGTATGTTCACATGTATATCCTACAGATACCACAAGTGTGACATGCACACCAGAACCCTTACTCTCCCCTTACCCAACGCAAGTCGACCTGTTCTTCCTCTAGTCTTTTCTGTCTTGTTAAACAAGATCTCTACTCTCCTAGAAAATAGGAAGTTTCTTTCTCAACTACCCTTACCAATCCATCACTAAGCCCTGGGAATCTTTCTCCAGTTACATTCTGAACCTGTCTCTCTCCATCTCTCCTTCCTTCTCCATGGCCTCTGCCTCCATAATCTCTCATCTGACATAGCTTAATTTCCTCCCAGCTTTGCCCAATTGTACTCCATTCTAATCATACCCTAGGATGATACTTTTAAAAAAATTAAATTTGATCCTAGCACTTCCCATGAAATAATAGAATAAGAATGATCTTTTCCATAGCCCACTTTGCATATTCAGTCTCTGCTCTTCCTTATCCTTATCCCTCACTATGCATCAAGCTCACAGGTTTCTTCTACTCACTGCACTTGCCCAAGACCTTTTTGGGCCCTGCTCTTTTGCACACCCATTTTCTAAACATGAAATTCTTCCCCCTCCTCCTCACTTGCAGCATCCAACTAGTGCTGCTGGTCCCCATTCAAGAATCTTCCCAATCTGCTAATCTAAACTAGATCCTTTTCCTATTTGCCCTATTCTTTATTCTTTCCTTTCACAACATCTGACACAAAGTGTCATTATGGAACAGCCTATTTAGACAATCAGGAGTATATATGTTTTCCTTTCTGTTGTATATCTAACAACTATTCCAGACTTGACATATAATAGGCAAATAATATATTTAATGAAGATCATTCCTTAGTAATAGCAATATTAACCTGACAATAATGTAGTCCAGAAATATATATCTATTTTTTTCTGAACCATTTAGAGTCAGGAGTGCTTTTGAATTTAGAAGCATTCTGACTTGTGGAGTGACAGGGTGGAAAATCTACATATGAGACATTCTTGGCTAAGTCTGTAGCGCACCTTTAACCAGATACTAATATTTTCAGTAAAAGTTACAAACCTTGTCTTAGAAAAGGAAAGAAAAGAAGAGAAAAGGGGAGAGGAAGGAAGAAAAAAATGAAAAGAAAGGAAAGGAAATGTTCATTTAGTCAAGGAAGGTCTACCCCGTCTTGTTAATACTACAATCATCTTCTCACAAGTCAACTGGTTTAACTGCCATCCCTGCCTATCATCAAACTTAATTGTAAAATTCATGTATTACAGAGATTGATAGCTAACCATCCTTGGTTACTAAATCTATTCCAATGAAATATAACCATTTGCCATATTTATCAGCTCAGTTACAAGGACAGCGAACAAATCCTTATCATCTAATTTCCCAGGGAACTGGGACACATAGATGCTTCAGAATCTCTACAGTTCAAATACCAGGTAGATTCTAGATGAAGGTCTATCTAAACCCCACAAAAGGAGGTTTATTATTAAGTTTCCATCTCGCCAGGTGTGGTGGCACACGCCTTTAATTCTAGTACTTGGGAGGCAGATGTAGGAGGATGGCTGTGAGTTCAAGGCCACTCTGCAACTACATAGTGAATTCCAGGTCAGCCTCGGCTAGAGTGAGAACCTACCTCAAAAAAACAAACAAACAAACAAACAAACAAGCAAAAACAAACAAAAAGAAAGAAATGAGTGAATGAATGAATAAACAATTTTTTAAAAGATTCCACCACATACGACCCATGCAATGAAGTTTTGAAAGAGAGACTCCCAGAAATTGTATCATAAAATGTGTAATATGAAAAAGGCCTTCAAGTCCAAGGTGAGAAACTCATCGTTTATATAAGGCCAAGCAACAGTAATTCCTCATCTTATCCTACAGCCAGGCTTCTTAACGATCCTTTTCAGTAGTAAGAAGGAAAGTAAGTTAGTAACGTCCTCTGTCTAATCAAAAGGAAGAATATATAACAATTTAATGGCTCTCAAGGCAGCTTACTGGGAAGTTATTTCAGACTCTCAGGCTACAGAGATTAGAGACCACAAATCCAAATGTGTCATCTCCGGAACGGGTATGAAAGTGGATATGTTTATCAGAGTCCCGATCTTGCTGCTAGCACACCTCACTGAATGCCTCGTGGAGGCGAACTGTACGCAAGGCGGATGGTCAAGTTGTACAGCGACACACGTGTCTTTTCCCAGGTCTAGCACGGTTTCACCCGAGCTCCTCACACCAGCTTCCCTCCCTTCCCATGTGCAGTGCTGACTCGCCACTGGATCTTATCCCGACGACAACAGAGGAGTCGTTTTCTGTGTCACACACTGTAAGGAAATTATAATTAGACATCCTACTGTTGCTACTAAATTTGTGCCACTCATAGGTGACAGCCTTGTCATTGGTTGCAAAATACTGCAGCCAGTCTCTCAAATCACATCGTATAAAAAGGAAGGCAATCGGGAGGAACAAAAAGGAACAAAGGAGACTCTTCACGAGCCTGAACCTATAATATCAACACATTAGGGAAATAGTGTTTACACTTTAAAAGAACTCTTACTTTTTAAAATATTTGAGCTCTGGGCCTTTGTTATGCCGTTGGAATGTTTTATGTATACATTTCATGAATAGAAAATAGTTGTGTATCCAGAAAATCAAAAGTGAGGAATCTGGAAAATAAGGCTCCCAGGCTTCTAGCCCTGTGAGACTGGAGAGGGTATAAAAATGCCTTGAAATAAATGCTGATTATATATATTATATGTATTATATATAAATGTATATAATATATGCATATATACTTCTGTATAGATGATGCAAGTAGTCATATATATGTGTACACATCGTGCACACGTACCATATATATAAGAGAGATATACTCACATGTGGCGGCAAGCCAGGCAGAGGATTTCCTGGTAATGTTTATTCTCCGTGCTGGCCTGACACATGCCGTACATACAGAGGGCCTCCTATGTGGAATGAACCACCAGCTTTTCCCTAGAGATGGTTATGACACTGTCACCCCTGCCTTTACTCATGAACTCTTAATATTATCACAATCATTCAGCAAAGCATATTTAAACAAATCAAAAATAAGGGGGGGGGGATAAAAGTGAACCAGCTAAGCCTGGAGGTTCCATTTTCTATTTATGAATTAGATGAAGGCGCCCCCCCCCCCGCGCCCCCAGACCTCTTCTAACGCAGCCGGCTGGCGTGTATTTGATAAGCCCGTTCCGCTGAGCGCTCTTGCATTTGCAGTCCTATCATCTGTGATTCGGCAACGTCTCTTGGTGACTCATCCTACAGGGAAACATAAGCCATAGTCACGTGCCTGGATAAACATACAGCCTACTTTGCTTCTTGAGTACTTATTAAGCAGCCATACTAATTCATGTCGTTACTTGAAAAAGAAAAAAAAGTACAGCTGGGCGTGGTGGTTCATGCCTTTAATCCCAACACTCAGGAGGCAGATGTAGGAGGATCACTGTGAGTTCAAGGCCACCCTGAGACTACATAGTGAATTCCAGGTCAGCCTATGCCAAAGTGAAACCCTACCTCAAAAACAAAACAAAACAAAACAAAAAAATCTTGTAAAACTCAAACCTCAATCTAACTACTATTGATATAAAAGCACATAGAAAAGCAATACAATCATACCTGAGTGTATCAGAGCTGAAAGGAGGCAAAAACCAAACAGAAGTAGAGTTGAGAGGCTGGAGAAATGGCTTAGCGGATAAGGCACTTGCCTGAGAAGCCTAAGGATACAGGTTCAATACCCAAATACCCACATAAGCCAGATGCACAAAAAAAGTGGCACGGGTGTCTGGAGTTCATTTGCAGTGGCTGGAGGCCCTGGCATGCCCATTCTTTTTCTATCTATGTCTGCCTCTGACTCTATCATTGTAAGATAGATGATAGATAGATAGATAGATAGATAGATAGATAGATAGATAGATAGATAGATAGATAGATAGATAGATAGATAGATAGATGATAGATAAAAAGATAGATAGGTAGATAGATAAAAAGATAGATAGATAGATAGATAGATAGATAGATAGATAGATAGATAGATAGATAGACAGACAGACATATTGGTAGATAGACAGATAGAATAGATAGATGACAGGTAGGTAGATAGATAGATAGATGAAAAGATAGATAGATAGATAGGTAGATAGATAGATAGATAGATAGATAGATAGATAGATAGATAGATAGATAGATAGATAGATAGATAGATAGATAGATAGATAGATGATAGATAGACAGATTGATAGATAGACAGATAGGATAGATAGATGATAGATAGATAGATAGATGATGGATGGATAGATAGATAGATAGATAGATAGATAGATAGATAGATAAAATATTTTTAGAAATGGAGTTGAGTAAGGCAGGTGTGCATGAAACCAAAGGTTGCTGGGACAGGTAAGTTGTTATTGTTGTTGCTTCTTCTGTCCTCTTCTTCTTCCTTTTCCTCCTTCTTTTGCACTGGGAATTTAACCCAAGGCCTTGCTCATTCTAGGCAGGTACTCTGCCACTAAGCTATAGCCCCAGTCCCCAATTTCTTTTTGAGAACAAACTAATTCTACAAAACTCATATGCTAATGTTTCCAGCAATATACCTATGCTCACATTTATTTGTGCTATATTTTTTTAAATGTTTTTATGTTTATTTATTTATTTGACAGAGAAAGGGATGGAGGCAGGAAGAGAGAGAGAGAGAGAGAGAATGGGCACGCCAGGGCCTCCAGCCACTGCAAACAAACTCCTGATGTGTGTGTCCCCTTGGGCATCTGGCTAATGTGGGTCTGGGGAATTGAACCAGGGTCCTTTGGCTTTGAAGGCAAATGCTTTAACTGCTAAGCCATCCCTCCAGCCCATATTTGTGTTTTCTAACATGACAATTTCCTTTTTTACAATACACTAAGTTTTTGGCACGATATGCATAAAAACTCCAAGTTGCTAGGCACGGTGGCACACACCTTTAATCCTAGCACTTGGGAGGCAGAGGTAGTATGATCACTGTAAGTTCAAAGTCAGCCTGAGACTGCATTGTGAATTCCAGGTCAGCCTGGGCTAGAGTGAGACCCTACCATGAAAAAACAAACAAACAAACAACAAAATATTCAAGTTAACTAATGACTATATAATCACCTCCATGGAAATTTCAACATCTACAGCAAGGGATTAATATGATCTGACGACAGTCTATAAGACCCAACTATAGCAAAACACAAAGTTCCCTTTGCATTGTGGAGGTTCCAACATCCCAACTTCCTGCCATTCACTGAATTTATAAACTGACCACAATAAATCACTGATTGGATTCTTGGTCATTCCAGTTCTGCCACAATGACAGGAATCAGGATAAGTAGGAAACTGATCAATAATCTAGTAAATAAGACAACTGGAAACTCCACTCCAAAATCACTTTCTTGTACACAGGCATTCATTAATGTTTCTGCTGTGCCGTGAGGTGAGGTCAGCTATATGCTTCTAGCTTTACTTAGTTACTCTGAAGGCCTTTAATTCTTTATTTAGAAGTGTGTGTGTGGTGTGTGTTTTCTTGTGTGTGAAAGAGGTCATGTTATATGCCATGGTACACATGTGGAGGTCAGAGGACAACCTCCAGTGTCATTCCTTACATTCCATATTATTATTATTATTTTTTAAAAAAACCACTTAACCTTAGCAGTAATTTTATTTTTATTTATTTATTATATACAGAGAGAGGAGAAAGAGAGAGAATGGGCACACAAGGGTTTGTGGCCACTGCAAACAAACTCCAAACGTATATACCACCTTTTGCATCCAGCTTACGTGGGACCTGGAGAACTGAACCTGGGTCCTCAGGCTTTGCAGGCATGCACCTTAATTGCTAAGCCATCTCTCCAGCTCCTATCTTATTTTTGAGGCAGAGTCTCTCTTGTTCATAGCTATGTTTGTCAGGGTCACTAACTCATGAGTTTCAGCATGCATCTTTATCTGCCCCCCATTTCCCTGAGAAAATGAACACTTGTCCTACATGGTAGCATTCACATGGGTTCTGGGGATCCAAACTTGGATTGTAAGGCTTGGGCAGCAAGTGCCTTGCCCAGTGAGCCATCTTCCCTGCCCTTGATGACTTTAATTCTCTGAAAGTTATGTACAATAGTTAATGTCGAATCTTGCCTTGTTCAAAAAATTTTAAAAGAAAGGTTTCTTGCTTGGAAATGTAATGAAAAATAGTGTTGTAGGTTTTTTGTTAGGGTGAATAGTATGTGTGGTGTGTGCATGCATGCATTGTATGCATGTGTGTTCAGGTGTGCACACTCAGAGAATGTATGTTCACATGTACTCGAGCAAGATGTCAGGTGTCCTCTTCTTTTCTTAAAAAAAAATTACTTATTTATAGAAAGATAGAGAGAGAGAACACAGGCTCACCAGGGACTCCAGCCACTGCAAAAGAACTCCAGATGCATGTACCACCTTGTGCTTCTGGCTTACATGGGTGTTGGGGAATTGAACCTGGGTCCTTAAGCTTTGCAAGCAAGCACCTTAACCACTAAGCCATCTCCCCAGCCCCAGGTGTCCTCTTCTACTGCTCTTCTGCCTTGTTTCCCTGAGATAGGGTCTGCCACTGAACCTGGAGCTCCAGGTTTCTGTGTTGAACTAGCTGACCAGGGAACCCCAGTGACCCTCCTGTCCCGACCTCCCTCATCACCAGGGTACAGCATGGGTGGCCACATCTGGCTTCTTATGAGTTGAACTCAGGTTCCATGCATGCGCAATAAGCACCCTTACCCTCTGCGTCACCTAACCCAAAAAGTATTTTTTGTTTATTTTTATTTATTTATTTGAGAGCAACAGACAGAGAGAGACAGGCAGATAGAGAGAAAGAGAGAGCAAGAGAGAGAGAATGGGGGTGCCAGGCACTGCAAACAAACTCCAGATGTGTGCGCCCCCTTGGGCATCTGGCTATTGTGGGTCCTGGGGAATTGAGCCTCGAACCGGGGCCCTTAGGTTTCACAGACAAGCACTTAACCGCTAAGCCATCTCTCCAGCCCCCAAAAAGTATTTTTTAAGGATAAAACTTGTAGTCTTTGAATTGGCTTTTCCAAGCAAGAACCTAGGACATAAACTTCTAAAGTTAACCCATGTCTCTTCCATAGGGAGTCAGTTTTGATGTTACTGTATTCATGTCCAAAGCACAGTCTGTCGGCTTCAATATGTCAGCCCAGCGCTCAGCAGGACTCTCAACCCCATGACAGCATCTCACTGCTTTGTCAGCTCCTCACGAGTGATCTAACTATTTTTAAGTCCTTTGCAGCACTCCCTGAGACCTAATTTTCAACACGAGTTGAACTAGAAATATTTTATGTGGCCAAATTAACAAATCCAAGCAAGTAAACCAGACAAAAGGAAAGCCATTTTGGTATACTTTGGTGTCATATAGATATAATTCTAAACACAATAACTGAATTTTATTGTCTTCTAATATCTGTCAACCATGCTTCCAAGAGGAAGAAAGTATAGTTTGGCAAAAGGAGGCAAATGATGAGTGAGGACAGATACCATTACTTTAAGTGGTGCTTCTCAGAGACCATCAGCCCTGCCCTAGCTCCCGTTACTACAACCAAGTCACTTATGGTCACATACACCAGAGAGCAAATGTTTCCTTGTGACACGAGCAAGTAACAACTGTCCAGTACATTAATCAACTGCCAAGGCTCCTTCCACAACCATGATCTAAGTCAGCAAAAGGAGATGAGCACTGGGCATAGACTCTATTATATATATATATTACTTAAACCTCATAAATAAATCATATGTAAATTTAATTACAAATATAGATCTAATCATAAATTTTAAGTGAAGGACTGAAAGAAGTCTACCCAGGAGTCCATGATATATATTTTTATATACACAGGAAGAATTTTCCATAAGTAGCATTATATTTCAGTCATTACAAATCACTCTTTGCAACTGGGCATAGCAGTACATGACTTTAATCCCAGCACTTGGGAGACAAAGATAGGAGGATCGCCATGAGTCCAAGGCCACTCTGAGAGTACATAGTGAATTCAGACCAGCCTGAGCTAGAGTGAGACACTACCTTGAAAACCCAAAAATATAAAATAAAATAAAGAAATAAGGAAAGAAACATTTTAAAAAGTCACTCTTGGGAGCCTGAGGAGATGGCTGCATGGTTAAAGTCACTTTCTTGCAAAGCCTGCTGGCCTAGGTTCATGTAACTCCAGGTACACAAAGTGGCACATTGATCTGGAGTTTGTGTGCAGTGATAAGAGGCCCTGGCATGCCCATTGTCTCTCAAAAATAAGATGGAAGGGGTTTGCGGGATGGCTTAGCAGTTAAGGCATTTGCCTGCAAAGCCTAAGGACCCCGGTTCTATTCCTCAGGACCCACATTAGCCAGATGCACAAGGGGGCACGCACATCTGGAGTTCATCTGCAGTGGCTGGAGGACCTGGCGTGCCCATCCTCTCTCTCTCTCTCTCTTTCTGTCACATAAATAAATAAAATCAAATAAATAAGACGAAAGAAGATGGATACTACCCTCTGACTTGCACATGCACCCCATAGTATATATGCTCATCCCACATCTACAAATACAAAAGAATCACTCTTACTCTCTTACTCTAAATTTTCTCAATGCCTAAGCCCTTACATAATTGTCTCCCTATGAGTAACTGTCCCCTTGATATTTGGTCACATATTATTTTTGTACCATAACCAATTGTTACTAGTCTGTGCATCATCTTCATTCATCAAGAGCAAGAGCTCTTATCTTTTTTCTCATCCTTCAAACCTGTCTTCAAATCCCTAGAGGTAGAGTCACCCAATGGTATTTTATAAACAAAAAAGATCAACAATGGAAACACATTTTAGTTGCTTTTACTTCTTTTGTAATCTCTGAAATATCAATGTTCATATTCTATACATGGTTTCCTAACCATTAATACCTTCACATTACTGGGTGACATCTAGAAGAAATGTATAAGAAAATTCCAATATTTTTAAAATAAGAAAAATTTATTTTATCATTTCACAATTGTCAATTTTTGTACCCCAAAGGTGTACTTAAGGAAGTGAAATTTACTTCCAGTTCTCAAGAGAATGTCTGCTTGAATGATTAAAGTCTGGATGTCATCCATTAATAAGATTTCATCCCCATTATTAAATTTTCTACTAGGAGTCTTGCTCCCATAGTGTGCTGATTATCTCGTGTGTGCATGCCCTCTTCCTCCCAAGATACTGGATTCTTCAAGGACAAAACTCACAAGACTGGCAGACTAAATGTCTGTCAATGATTTGCTTTCTCTTGGAAACCATCCTGGACTAAAATTTACCTAAACAGGATCAAGTCATACATCCTTTCTATGAAGACTGCCACACCTTCTCTTCCAAAAATAGGAAGGTCAAGCTTTGCTATGAGGGCCATCATAACAGCAAGTAAAATACTTCCATATCCCTCTAATTGTGTGAAACTAATGGGCAGCATACTCGACTATAAGGTGACATTTTGCAGAATTACAAAATGCCTAAATGCATCCATAAAGAATTCATTCTCTGTATAGAGAAATGTACTTTTATATAAATATATTGCACACAACATGGCTCTTTGTTTGTTTTCTTTTTCATGGAGGCAAAATTTAGAAAACATAAAAATTACCCTCAATCAATTCAAAGTTCAGAATTCAGTGCCATCATCACTTACTAATATACTTTCTATCTTTCTAGAGTTACCTGTCACGGGTATTTAAAAATATTTATTTATTTATTTGACAGAGAAAAAGGAGGAGAGAGAGAAGGAGAAAATGGGCATACCAGGGCCTCTGGCCACTGCAAACAAACTCCAGATGCGTGCGGCCCCCTGTGCATCTGGCTAATGTGAGTCCTGGGGAATCGAACCTGGGTCCTTTGGCTTTGCAGACAAATGGCCTAACTGCTAAGCCATTCCTCCAGCGTGGATATTTTATTTTACTTTATTTTTTGATATTTTATTTATTTATTTGAGAGAGAGAGAGAGAGAGAGAGAGAGGGAGAACAGTCATGACAGTGCCTCCAGCCACAGCAAATGAACTCCAGATGCAGGCACCATCTTGTGCATCTGGCTTACATGGGTCCCAAAGAATCGAACTGGGCTCTTTTGGCTTTGCAGGCAAATGCCTTAACTGCTAAGCATTCCTCCAGCCTGGATATTTTATTTATTTATTTATTTATTTATTTATTTATTTATTTATTTATTTATTTGAGAGAGAGGGAGAACAGTCATGACAGGGCCTCCAGCCACTGCAAATGAACTCCAGATGCAGGCGCCACCTTGTCATCTGGCTTACATGGGTCCTGAAGAATCGAACTGGGCTCTTTTGGCTTTGCAGGCAAATGCCTTAACTGCTAAGCCATCTCTCCAGTCCCAGCCTGGATATTTTAAATAAATGAAATCTCTCTTTCGTTCTCTCTGCTTGTAAACAAACAATAATGATAATAATAATAAATTAAAATTTTACATCCTTAGAGATGGCTCAGTGCTTAAAGGTGCTTGCTTGCAAAGACTAATGGCCGGGGTTTGATTCTCCAATATCTACATAAAACAAGATGCACAAAGTGACATATGCATCTGGTGTTTGTTTGCAGTGGCAGGAGGCCCTGGCACACTCATTCTCTCTCTCTCCTCTCTTGTCTCTTTCTCCTCTCTCCTTATAAGTAAAATAATAATAATATTTTTTTAATTTTTATTTATTTATTTGAGAGTGACAGAGAGAGAAAGAGGCAGGGAGGGAGAGAAAGAATGGGCACACCAGGACTTCCAGCCACTGCAAAGGATCTCCAGACGCGTGTGCCCCCTTGTGCATCTGGCTAACGTGGGTCCTGGGGAATTGACCCTCAAACTGGGGTCCTTAGGCTTCACAGGCAAGTGCTTAACATCTAAGCCATCTCTCCAGCCCAATAATATATTTTAAATAAATGAAATCATACAATATTAAAAAAATTCCTTCACACCTTAAGCACCCTCTAGTCATGAGGCATCATTGAATATCAGTGTTCCAAACAGACGTGGCTTTAATTTCATTAATTACTGTTCATTGTGTCAGGAGGTTTTGACATTTTCAGGAATGTGAATTATTTGAAGTCAGGGTTTTGTTTTGGGTTTTTTTTTCCTTCCCCTTTTTTAGCAATGAAGATAAATTCTTTTAAGCAGCATTTTCCAGAAGAGAAAGGGGAGGAGGAAGAGTCTAAAAGCATTATAAGAATCTAAGAGAATTCCTCTCTGCCTCTAGCTACTAAGTCTCCATTACCCCCAAATAGACAAACTGATCTGAGAAAGTCCAGGCCATACAGTGATAGTGTACAAACGGAAAGGACTTTGAACTAATAAAAGGGATACAAATGAATTGTCTTAAACATCAAGGATATTAATAATTGAGCTAAAGCACTTACTGGCCTATGTCCAAACAGGGTGGGGTCCTTATTACCTTCTTCTGGAACCCACAGTGGGATGAGCTGCAATGAACACCCTCGGTGGATGAATGGCTTCTGGTAGTCAGAACCAGAGACCTGCTTGTTCCCGGGTTTAATAAAATATGTGCCCAGTGAGCCCTCAAGATATGGGGGTTTGCAAGCCACTTCTGTGCTTTGCTCTGGAATCTCTCACTGGCCAATAGGCAAAGCTGGAAAGTACCCAGCTCTACTGTCCAGGACAGGGAAGCCAGGTTTCAGCACTGTGCAGATTTAGAAAGAAGGCAAAAGGGAAACTTTGACTAACTTCAGAGAGTTTTATTTATTTATTTATTTTTCACTGGAAAAAGTCTTGGATATCAGCCTTGGGAAAAATTTACGAAATGATGCCATGTTTTTGATCCTCTGTTTCTTTGGTATTCTCCCTGGCCTTGCTCAGAGGCAGTCCTTCCACGACTCTGGGCCCTCGTTTGCTGATTGGAAGTGGGTCCCCTTAATTTATTCCCAGGAAGTAATCTATCAACAACTGTGCTCTACTTGTCAATAGCCTGGCATATTTCTCCTAGGGAATCCTGCCTTCATCATGCAAGATTATGGAATCCTTTTCTGCCCTTCTCAACCAGCAGGAGCCAATCTGATAATGTGCTTCTCTCTGGAAGTCCTGTTCATGTGAATGTAACACTCCAGGAGTCAGACATATCACCTCACCTCAAGCAGAGATCAAATGAGTACTAGGAGAGTCTCCCCATTGACTTGCAAATGAACACAGTGTTGGAGGAACACTGAAACCGTTATGCCACATGCTACCTTGCTGTGGGTTTTTGTTGGTCTTTCTTATTTTTCTTTCTATACATCAGATTCAATTTTGCAAGACCCAACAAATATCCCCAAGGTATATCATGCTTCTATAGTTGACATTTTCCTGCTTACAAAGATGTTCTTTTGCCCTTAGAAAGCAGTCTAATAGAATTTCACTGCCATCTACAAACAGCTCTGCCAAGGGTATATTTTTAGTCTCTGCTAGTGAATTCAGTACACTTCCTGTAACAGAACCACCAAATTCTTAAAGAGATGAGGTGCACAGTTTGAGAAGTAATAGTAGTTTTCAACAAGATGCAAATTATGTAAATGCTTCTGCTACTATACATAGATAACATGAGGATCCATGACATATGAGTTCATAGAAAATTCCATTTGGAAAACAATTTCTATAATATAAATAGCACCATCTTCCCTAGAGCTATTAATGTAGCAATGGGCATAGACCTGAGGTTGCCTTTCCAAGCCACAGGAAGAGGTTCATTATACAGGCAGGTTATTTAGGAGGATGGTGTGTCTACGGTGGCACACACAGCAATTGTTGCTATTTCTACCAGCACTAGGGAGGCTATTTTAAAACCACAACTGGGGAAAGATAAAGGCATAAATGGCAATCACTGTGGCTGTTGCTTGTCATTTTAGATCTGTCTTTTGTCGGTTGCCACTAGCAACAAGAAAATTAAGCTAAAGGAATTTTAATCAAATCACCACTGCCTTGTACCTACTGATCATATATAGCCTGATGTGTTGCAAAGTGGATACATTCAATGGAAATCAAGAATCAGACATATGAGTTCTCTGGAACTTATAGAAATTGTAAAACAACCATCACCAGTCATGAGGATCTGATTGTTAGAACCATAAAAAATAACACCTACTTAGCTCATGAGCATGGCTCTGTTCTGTAAGCATGTGAAGTAGTGAGATTTCCTTTCCTGGAATTCATAAACATGGGCAGAAATGAAATTAAATATCTAGTCTTTGAACCAGAAAGTGATCTGAGCTCCAGCAATGCCAACTGTAATCCTGGTGGCTTTGATCATGTGAACACATGTCTCCCTGTAGCCCAGGCTGACCTAGAATTCACTATGTAGACTCAGGCTGGCCTGGAACTCACAGAAATCCTTCTACCTCTGCCTTCTGAGTGCTGGGATGAAAAGCATGCACTACCACTCCCAGCTTGGATGTTTTTGACCTTGTAAATAAAATCTTAATTAAAAAAAAATCTTAAATGTCAGGCACAGTGGCATATGCTAGTAATTTTCACATTTGGAGAAGTGGAAACAGAGGGATCTCCAGGGTTTTCTGGCCAGCTAGTCTCACCTATTTGGCAAGTCCCAAGCCAGTGAGAGACCCTGTGTCAAAATAAAGGTAGAGGCCCCTTAGGAGTTGTCATATAGACACACACACACGCACAGTCTTGGCAGCATGATCATGATATAACTGAAGCCTAATTGCACGTCTACTTTCCTGGGAAGTGGGCGCGTGTTTACATCTCATTATTCATTTTGTCCTCATGGGCCTGTGGATGTGACTGATTATCAATCTCCCCTCCACATGTCAGGAAACAGAACCTCCAAGGGACTAAGTAATTGGCCCAAAGTCGAAACACCACTGCATGGCAAGGCAGAGTGGAGGCTGATTTTGTAAAATTTTAAAGACTTTGCTCTCTTCATTCTACCACAGTGATTCTTTTAAAAAAAAAAAATGTAGAAAGTGGTTAATCATTGGGTTTCTGTCATTGTAGGATCCAAGAAGGCCTCCTACATGCCAGGCACTTTACTTCCATAATCTCTTCAGAAGCATGGCACACTGCAGCATGCTGTCGCCTTATAAAGCAGGAATTTAGAATATTGACATGTAAGCCCATTAGGGGATTTAATCAAGATTACAGAAATACTAGGTGCCACAGCTGGCATTTGAAACCAGATCTGCCTGACTCAAACACATGTTGTTTCTGCTCCCCCTTCCCAGCTCCTACACCACGGGAGCCTTCATAATGCTAAGATCTGTGGGGAAGTTTTTCTAACTGAATGTGGTTGGGTTTCACAAATTAACACTTAAACTAAGATGTAAAACATGTATACATCACAGTCTGCTGCATAACAAAGCTCTCCTGCATTTTCTGGGTTTTTTTTTTTTTTATTTTTTGCTTTAAAAACAAATCTCCCTTGGGGCTGGAGAGATGGCTTAGCGGTTAAGCGCTTGCCTGTGAAGCCTAAGGACCCCGGTTCGAGGCTTGATTCCCCAGGACCCACGTTAGCCAGATGTACAAGGGGGCACATGCATCTGGAGTTAGTCTGCACTTGCTGGAAACCCTGGCGTGCCCATTCTCTCTCTCTGTCTCTGCCTCTTTCTCTGTCTGTCACTCTCAGATAAATAAAAATAAACCAAAAAAAATTTAAAAACAAATCTCCCTATGACAATATTTTTACCTTTTATTTGCATAGAAAGGAAAAAAACCACAAAATCCAACAAAAAAATACTATGGTCAAATTGCATCAGATAAAACGTTACTCACATTTGTAACCTATCTAAAATTTTATTGCGTTCAAATGGAAAACAACACCAAAAACTTCATTGATCAAACTGTCATTTTGTATATATGAATTTATAATATATTTGTTTTCTAGCTTTACTAAGAGATAGATAACAAATAATTATCTATATTTAAAGGATGCAATCTGATGTTTTGTATTATGTATATTTTTAAACGGTTATCATAATCAAACTAGTTAAAATATTCATTACCTCATATAATTATCATTTTTCATGTGTATGATAACAATAAGGCTGAAGAAAATTTCGAGCATGAGGTATTATAGTCATTGTGCTACCGTCAGATCTCCAGAACTTATCCATTTGGCACAACTGAAACTTTGTACCTTCTGACCAGCATTCTACAAAATACCTGCTGTTCTCAAATTTCAACAGCATGCTAATCCAAAGGGAAAACAGATTGCTGGGCCTAGTGGTGCAGGCCTGTTATCCTACGTACTTGGGAAGCTGAGGCAAAGGGATGCAAGTTCAAGGCCTGCCTGGGCTGCAGAATGAGTTCAAGACCAGCCTAGGCAATAAAAATGCGAAAGGTGGGCAGGGGATATAGCTCAGTGGTAGGATACTTGCCTAGCCTGTGCAAGAGCCTGGGTTCTATCCCCGGAAAGAAAGAAGAGGGAGAGAGTGAGGGACGGAGGGTATTCGTTGTAGACAAGTTGCAGAAGCGAAGGCGTTATGGATGTCATGTACACGGATGTGAAGTATTTAGAGTTATATGATCTTTGTTTCTGGCACAGTATTCTTATTTTTTTTAACACGTTTTTATTTGAGAGGGAGAGAGTGAGAGAAAAAGGCATAAAGAAAGAGAATGGATGCACCAGAGCCTCCAACCACTACAAACAAACTCCAGAAGCATGCCTTGTGCATCTGGCTTATAGGGGTCCTGAGGATTCGAACCAGGGTCCTTTGGCTTTGGAGCCAAGTACCATCTCTCCAGCCCTCTGGCATAGAATTCTTAAAACCCTTGGACTTAGTTGGGTGATAAATGCTTTGTGTTTGTTTCATTAGGTTTTGTACGTTAAGATAACGCAAAGGGAGGAGGGGTCCTTTAAAATGGGAATTGGTCCCCAGAGGTCTAAGGAAACTGACTTTATATCTTACTGTGAAGTATATATAGTTATTGGGGCAATCCCACTTGCAAGTAGTGAGAGAAATGGGGGCAGCCTTGTAGGGCTGAGCTTTTTCACCCATGGGATCTTGTCCCTAATGACACAGATAATGTAATAATAGGTATTGCTTAGTTGGTATGAAGAATTAGACAGTTGGCATTAAAAAGACCACACAATAGGTGTGCTATTTTGATTATTTTCTATTCTGTGCTCCACTTGAACAATGTCTCCTGATCTCTTTCCAAGCTGTCTGATGCTATCTTGTGTTAAGTGAGCTCAAACCTCAAGCACACTCCATTCCTCTCCTCCAACATTTGGAAGTATGTTCAAGATTCAGTTCAGTGATATTTTTTTTTTTAATTCTTCAAAGAACTTCCTGGATTCCCATAGATGGACCTGATCATTTCCTCTTTTGTTCTCCTTGCTACATTTTAGACATCTTCTTTCCTCCTGGTAACCTCATTATTAAATTAGAGCCTGTCTCTTCCTCCCGCTTAATTCCCCCTTGATCTATCCCTCCTACACACTTCACATGGTGACCTGCTCTCCTAATATTCTGATGGATATTTTTCTTTGATGATCTTTTTTTGTTTGGTTGGGATTTTTTTGCTTTTTTGCTTTTTGAGGTAGGTTCTTATTCCAGCCCAGTCTGCCCTGGAACTCATAATCCCAGACTGGCCTTGAACTCACAGTGATCCTCCTACTTCTGCCTCCTGAGCACTAGGACTAAAGGCAAGAGTCCTGACTGATAATCTTTTTTTCTTAAAAAATATATTGTATCCATTTACTTATTTACAAGGGAGGAGAGAGAGAGAGACTGGGTATGCCAGGGCCATTTGCCACTGCAAATGAACTCCAGACACATGTACCATTCTGTGCAGCTGGCTTTACATGCATACTGGGAAATCAAACCCAGGCCCTCAGGCTTTGCAAGCTAGAGTTTTAAACCCTGAGCCACCTCTCCAGCCCTAATCTTTTTGTCAATCTCATGAAAAAAAAAATCCATTGAAAAGAAAATCAGTGCCAAGAGTAAAACTTTCTCTCTCCCTGAACTAGACAGATGTTAATAATTCTATTCTGAAAATTCATCTAACTGAACAGTTATGAGAGAATTCCTTTTGGAAATGACCCCTAACAACAGCACATTGGTGCCTTGTTGCTGTTACACTGAATTGAAATCCACATCACTGGAACTAATTCAATCAGCTAAAGGGCCTTTGAATTCCAGCAAAGACTCCAAGAGTTTCTGTTTACTAGATGTGTGGCCCTGAAGATACCTCTTCAGCAACATTACTGTTGTATCTACAAAATATGAATAGTGGTACTTAATTTGTACCTTTATTATACTTCATGTACTTACAGCACTTAGCAAATAAAATTTGCATCAAACAAGTAGAAGCCATTAATATGTCTGCTTCCAGAAGCGTCGTCATTACTAGGTGTTTTATTTATAGCATGCATCTAACCAAGGTCATTGGAAACTACTTAGGGTGTATTAAAGCTGAATTGTGAAATATCCCTGAAAATATTGCCCAAATTTAAATGCCTTTAAGATTTCATCTAGTATGCTGGTTCTTTGTTTAATCTAGAACTTTTAGATCAACATATGAAAATGGAGTTTCAGAGTAAGACAATTTCTGGGACCATATCTCCACAGTAAGTAAAGAAGTAAGTAAAAAAGGTGCTTCCCATATATTAGCTATCCCTCACAATAGTCATTTAAGGTAGGAGCTATTTCAAAAGAAGAAAGAAGAAAAGGCATGTGAGAATTTGCCCATGCTCATGAACAGAGTACAAGTCTAGATTTAAAGACCCATCTCTTGTTCTCTAGTCCTCCCCCTAGCTTGCCTGAATGCCAGTCCAGCAGGTGCATCTCTGAATGGCAAAGCTAACATAAATCAGAAGAGCAAGTACGTTGGTATCTGGAGTTCACATCATTTTGAAGATGGTACAAATAAAATGTTCTCGTAAACAGGAGACAGCCAACAGCAGCAGGCCTTCACACTCCTGAGACTGATTAACTTTTTGTCCAAATGCTTTGCAGGGCCTTTCCTGACGAGATGGGCCTGCTACTCTATACCAACAGAGAGAGGAGAGCCAGCCCCTGTCCACAGACCTCGCCCACACATGATGAATCATCCTCAGAATGAGGGGAGGGACAAGGTCTCTGCCTCATCATCACATTTCTTCCCATTTGGTTGCTTCTGTTTCATGGGTGAGAGACTTCAGGAATAAAGGGAACGGCACATTCTGACAGCCATCTCGGAGGTCACATTTTTAAATGCATTTGGGGACGAGAAGTTAGTGTTTTAACCTGAGGCCTTCTGAATGGAACTAAAACATTTCTTTCTCCATGAAATGACTTAGAAGTTTTTAAAGTGACCTGTGGTCTTTATTAAAAACCAGGACAAACAGCACTTCTACAAGTCATTCGGTAGCAGAGCTATGATCAGTGCAATAATATCATCATTGGTTTTGTGTTTGATCGGGAAAGTATGCTGGCTTCAGTCCGGAATTATTGGAGTATGTGTGTGCCTAGATGATATAAGATGGAGTCTTAGGGTGTAAGCTGTACTAAACCCTTCCTGAGATATTATTACCACCCTTCTTGAAGAAAATTACTAGAATAATCAATTCCAATTAGTTGGAGCTATTTGTAGAGCAACTAATTCTGACAGAATTCCTACATCTCAAGTAGATATGGTAGCACACACCTTTAATCCCAGCACCCAGCAGGCAGATGTAGAAGGATCGCTGTGAGTTCAAAGCCAGCCTGCAACTACACAGTGAATCCCAGGCCATCCTGGGATAAAGTGAGACCCTATCTTGAAAACCACCACCACAACACAAAATTTCCTACATCTCTAGATAAGTTCCTAAACAGCACAGAAAATCAGTGCGTGTATTGGTGTGTTCTTCTGTGCATATGATGTATATATACACATGTTTAGGCATGCACATGTGTACATATCTAGTAAGGATGTGAATGAGAAATAGAATCCAAACTTATTTAGATAGTAAATTTAGCTTTTTTTTCTAGTGTCTCACTGAACAAAAAAGAAAAAAAAATCAGTACAAAATTCACAGAATTTTTCAAAGAGTAAAATGTGCAGATTCAAAGTTTGATATTTTGGTCCTTCAAAAATTGAAAAGATCATATAGAAATTATATATAGATTATAATAGAAGGGGAAAAGAACTAATCACTTTAATGCACTGCCCTTGATAAAGACTGATATGGGTAGTGAGTAAGATATAAATCAATAGAATGCAATTATTTTCCATCATTTTAAGCTAGACTGAAATGGCACTTTCCTAGGTAAGACAAAAGAACATTAGCCTCTATTGCACATACACACACACCAAAACCAGCAAAAAAAATCACAGGAGGACAATGAGGTTAACCAGACCACCATCTACATTCTATGTTTTGTATACAGTTCAAATAGGCCTGACCAAGGGGGAAAGTGGGTCTGAAAGTTCAATGTTTTTCAAACTTGCATTCCTTCTACCTCAACCTACAAGAACTGAGATTACATGAATGTTATACCATACCCAGCTTAGAACCCTAATGTGTTTTCTTAGCTAAATTCCAGGGCTGTGTGGTACAGGGCTGTGTTGAGAGAATTCACCTAAATTATCTACCTACAAAGAACATATTTTCTGATGTATCTGAAGCTCTGTATGGGCTGACTATGGCCTGATGCAAGGACCTCATTCCTCATGATGTGCATTCCATTCTTTAGTTGTCTGTAAAAATGACTTATAATTAATTTCTTATAGGCTTCATTTGCTCTGCTAGCATTTACTGAGTAATTGGCTAGGCCAGACTTTGAAACAACCAGGAACAGAATGCAACACCTCACCTCAGATTTTCATCTAGAGAATGTGAAGACAGAACCCGAATAGTTAATTTTAGCCTTTTGTTGGGCTCTGTTCCTACCAAATGCCATCTTGTCAAAATTGGAGCTGGCAAAATTCAGAGGGGCCTCTGGAAGGATTTGCTTCTCACAATGATCCAGATTGTCTCATGTGAAAAACTGCCCTGACAAGGAATACTCTTTCTCCAGGAACTTAATTCAATTATTCAAAGACATTGTTACAAATATGGGATCCAACAAACTGTAGAGATTCCACAATTAGTCTCTCAGGATCTAATAAACCTCTTATTAGTATATGATATACCACGGGTTATATACCTCAGGTTTTCTTTTGTTGAGTATGGAGTCTCTTCATTTATAAATCTATCTCACTCATAAACCTATTTCTTTCTGGTATTTTTATTTTTTGGTAGTTTTGAAACAGGGTGTCATGTAGTCAAGGCTGGACTTCAACTCCTGATCCTCCTGCTTCTGCCTTCCAAGTGCTTAATAAGCTTATTTCTTAAAATTACTATAGAAAGTGAATGAAATAATACAAATAAAGTACCTGGCCTGATTTATACATGCTAGTCATTACTAATGTGGATCTGGTTTTATTTTAGTTCATTTAAAAAAATTTTTATTAGTTATGGACATACTCAGTATGTAAACAGCACATGTTGGTACTCTCCTTGCCCTCATCCCTGTCCTCCCCTCCAAAGGGACCCTCCTCATTGGGGATGCCAGCTATCCCCATGGGGATTAAAGGTCATACATTGTAGCCATCAGTTACAGGGAAGAGGCAATGTCTCTGTGCATAATGTCCCAACCTGTGGCTCTAACAATCTTTCTGCCCCCTCTTCTGTGAATTTCCCTGAGCCATGTTGGGTTCACTTTAGGTCTACTTCAGTGATGAGCTCTTAGGATCCTCTGTGTCTGGATCTCTGATTTGGTAGGCGTTGAGTGTTCTCTTTGTCTCTCTCCTTCACCCTTGTGCTGATATCAGGTTCACCAAGGAAGCTGCACTCTTGCTCATTTCCCCAATTACTCTATGATTTCAGCTGGGGCCCTGGTGAAATGTAATGGGATGATTCTCTCCTAAGGTCCTGCGTCCATCTGAAAAAGAGAAGCAGGCTTCCAGTTAAGATGGTGGTGTAGGTGCCACGCCAAAGCAGCCTAGCAGGGGAAAAGACCAAAAAAAAAAAACCAGCAAAACACACACTTTTACTAAAAAACGAGGTGTATAGGAAATTGGAATGGCAGTGGAGAAGTAGAAGAGATCCAGAGCATCCAGAGCCCATAAGGCCAGCAAAAGCAGCCCCAGCAGGGCCGCCAGACCGCGGCGGCGGCGTACCAGAAAGCCACCAGGATCAGCTTGAGCTGCAGGAAAAGCCAGGTGAGGGGAGCTTCTGCTCACACCGGAGCTCTCCGCAAACTCTAGAAATGTGAAGGGAGGGTGGCAGTGAACAACAGAGGAGCAGATCACAAGGTAGAAGAACACATGGAACAGTGAGAGAACTAGAACAGCATCAGCCTTCCCCTCCCCCACTGCCTATGCCCAGCTCCAGAGAACAGAGCAGCAGTCCTGGGACCCAGTCACACCAACTTGAGCCAACAGCAGGACCCAAGCAGGAGCAGAGTCCAGCAGCAACATCAGCGGATCTGGCACCAGCAACAGCGGCCCCAGCAGCTGCGGATCCAGCAGCAGCAGCTTCAGTAGAAACAGCAGCGGATCCACCAGTAGCAGCTTTAGCAGTGGCGGTGATAGATCCAGCAGCGGCAGCTTCAGGAGTAGCTGTAGCGATTCCAGCAACAGGAGTGCCGACCTGCAGGGTCACAGTTTCCAGGCTCAGTTTGCCCCGCAGGAAAAGCCAGTGCCAAGCTGCAGAAATCAGAACAGCGACCCAGCATCCCAGACAGCAACTTGACTGAGACCAAAATCATCCAAAAAGGTAACTGGGATTGCACCAGGGAAGGGTCTCACTTGGTCACAAGCTGACTTGGAACCCTTGACAGACCAGAAATCTTACCCTTTTTGTTGATAGAGGATCTGGTTGTTATAATACCTACTCTTACATCGATACTCAGTGCTGTTTTTGATTGAATGTGTACAGTGTTTAGTTAAATTCTAGAATCGACCTATATTTTTTTTATTCCACTCAGCCTACTTGAATACTCCCATAGCAGGCAAACTCAACCCCTAGGAACACCTTTGTAGATACTCTGAGAGTCTTAAGAGCCACACCTAACACCTTAAGCTCCTACCCTGAAGATATATAACATCAGATCAATTGATGCAGCTAAGAATACCCAGATAGCTAGAAAATCCAAGCATTAACTTAATCCAAGATGCAAAAATATATACATTATAACACAAGAAACACTAAAAAGCAAGACAATATAAATTCACCTAAAAGTATTGATGTACCAGAAATGACCTCTAGTGAGAACGAATTAGAGGAAATGCCTGAGAAAGATTTCAAAAGAATGATTATAAAGATGTTCAAAGAAGTCAAAGAACAAATCAAAGGAGTCAAAGAGGAAATCAAAGGAATCAAAGAAGACACAGGACACCAATTTAATGAAATAAAGAAGGCAATACAAGCCATAAATAAGGAAATAGAAATAATAAAGTAAAACCAGTCAGGATTATTAGCAATGAAGAACACAGTTAATGAAATAAAAAAACTCTTTAGAAAATCTCACCAGTGGAATGGATGAAGGAGAAGACAGAATATCTAATCTAGAAGACCAGGTGGCAGATCTAATACAGTCCAACAAAGAGAAAGACAAACTAATAGAAAAGTATGAATGGGAATTTCAAGATATTCGGACACTATGAAAAAATCAAACATAAGAATTCAGGGCAGGGCTGGAGAGATGGCTTAGCGGTTAAACGCTTGTCTGAGAAGCCTAAGGACCCCGGTTCAAGGCTCGGTTCCCCAGGTCCCATGTTAGCCAGATGCACAAGGGGGCGCACGCGTCTGGAGTTCGTTTGCAGAGGCTGGAAGCCCTGGCGCTCCCATTCTGTCTCTCTGCCTCTATCTGTCTTTCTCTCTGTGTCTGTCGCTCTCAAATAAATAAATAAATAAAGAAAGAAAGAAAGAAAGAAAGAAAGAATTCAGGGCATAGTAGAAGGAGAAGAATTTTACTCCAAAGGCATAGTAGGCATCCTCAACAAAATCATAGAAGAAAACTTCCCCCAAATTGGGAAAGAGGTGCCAATGCAGATAGAGGAAGCCTTTAGAACCACCGTCAGACAAAACCTGGAAAGAACCTCTCCTTGCCATATTAAAATCAAACTACCAACACACAAACCAAATAAAAAATATTGAAAGCAGTTAGAGAGAAAAATCAAGTTACCTACAAAGGCAAGACCATCAGGATTACAGCAGATTATTCACCACGAACTTTAAAAGTCAGAAGGGCTTGGAGTGATGTATTCCAAGTTCTGAAAGATAACAACTGAAAAAGAGAAGCAGATTCTCCAACAGAGATGAAGTCAGCACAGGCTAAATAGGATAACCATTGTTAGTTTAGAGAGAATGTAATAGGTGTAGGCTCTCCTGTAGCCCAAGATTGGTGGGAGCTTGATATTGGAGAGTGTACATGTTATTTGGATATTATTCTGACTTTTTTTTCCAGTTCCAGCTATGGGTTCCTTTCTACTGAGTAGATCTGTTAGCCAATCCATGAGCAGTTGGTTACCCACCATGGCTGTGTGCCACTATTGCACTTGGGTGAACATCACATTAGGTTGTTTGCATTTGAGTAGCTTAGACATAGAGTTGCCTAGAAAGATGTTTGCCATTTGCCCCCAGTAGCTCATGGAGTACCTTCTGGCACTAGGCAAGCTAACTGTTTGGGGACTGGTTCTCCTCCAGACTCCAGCCAGGTAACTCTATGTTCCATCTCGACATATATGGTGTTTTTGGCAGTAGTGACTTACCATTAACCTTTGGTGGGTAATCAAGTGCTCTGAGAGAAGTTGGTCTTCTTTTGGGAAACCTTTTGGGTCTCTATGATCAAGAGCTCATTGTGGATGTTAGCAACATCATGGTACTGGTAGTTATAGGCCAGCACCAATGGAAAAGGAGGAAGAAAAAGATAAAATATGAAAGAGAAAGAGAGAGAGAGAGAGAGAGAGACATAAACATGAGAAAATTAAGGTTAAGCTTCATCTCACCCTCTCTAGGGTCCTTTGATTCAGGTGCTCTTCCTAAGGTCCTGATGAGGGTTCAACCTTTTAGTCTGTCTTACATGACATAGGATTTTATGATACCAGTTCCATTTGCATCCAGTTTTGTACCCCCCTTACCCTCCCCTCCACCCCTACCCTCCCTATTGTCTGGTCCTTAAGATGTCTATTAGGTATGTTAGCATCCTGGGCTGATCCAGGTTAGGATCCACAGATGAGTAAGACCATGTGACAGTTGTCTTTCTGTGACTGGGTGAGTTTGCTGAGAATGGTCTGTTCCAAGTTCAACCATTTTTCTACAAAGTTCATTATGTCATTTTTTTCTAAGTGCTGAGTAGCATTCCATCATGTAGATATACCACATCTTGGTTATATGTGTATCTGTTTTTACACTGAGAGATTTAATGATAAATAGGTCTCTGTAGTAAACTGTAAACCAATCCAGAATGGTCTATGGTAAGGAGTCATTATTACTCCCTTTTGGGTTTTTTGTTTTTTGGGTTTTTTTTGGAGTTTTTATTGTTTTGTTGTTGTTGTTTTGAGGTAGGGTCTTGATGACCCAGAATAATTCACTATGTAATCTCAGGCTGTCCTCCAACTCACAACGATCCTCCAACCTCAGCTTCCAAAGTGCAGGGATTAAAGGTGTGCACCCCCGTGCCAGGATAATACTACCTTTTTAAAGAGAAATGCATTATAAGATTACACAGCTCAAAATTTGGCATTCAAATAATTACAAGGGACTGCTTTCCTATGATGGCATTTTAAAATTCACAGATTGACTCCTGGACCCTCAGTGGAAATTATCCTTAAGAAAGTGACCTTTTGACTGACACTGACGAGCAGGTAAGCACAGGGAAATGATACTTGCAAGTCCTGAAGGCGAGAAAGAGCACAGTGTGGTAGAAGCTAAGTGGTGTGGCTAATCAAGGTTTACCATTATACTACTTGTTCTGTTTTTATGACAAAATATCTAAGAAAAGCAAAACAAGGGGGGAAACATTTATTGTGCATCATAGGTCTTAGTCCAAGGTTGGTTGGTTTCCTAGCTCTTGGGCCTTTGATAAGGCAGAACATCATGACAGAAAGTATGTCTGTATCGATGGTGTTTGTACCTGTGCTAATGTAAATGTAAAAAAATTCCCATAGGCTCTCATGTTTGCAGTCTTAATACCTGGCTGCTGGTGTTGCTCAAGAAGGCTATGGGCCAGTTAGGAGATAAAGCCTTGCTGGAGGAAGAATGTCACTGGGGGTTGGGCCTCGAGTTTTATATCCTACTCCCCTCTCTATCTCTCTCTCTTTCCCATGCTGACGGGATTATGTCATCCCTGCTTTCTACTACCACCATGTTCTCCCTGGCTTGAAATTGTAAAGCAAAACTTAAACCCTTTCCTTTTGTAAGCTGCTTCTAGTCATGTGTCTTGTCCCAGCAATGAGAAAGTAACTGATACAACATTATGACCAAATACCTGATAGAAACAGTGTATGGGAGAAATGATTTATTTTGGCTCATGGTTTCTGAGGGACTTCAGTCCAGCATGGTGGAGAAGGCAGGGTAGAGTGGATCAATCTGTGAAGGCAGGAGAGTGAGGTGGAGCAGTTGTTCACACTGTGGCAGCTGACCAGCAAGTAGAGAGCCAAACTGGAATCTATAGTGAACTACTTCCAACAACCAGGCCTCACCTCCTAAAAGTTCCTGTCCCTTCAAAATAAACCTACAAATCAGGGATGTAGAATTAAAAATATAAACCTGTGAGGGACATTTCAGAATTAACAATAATACTATAATGGGATGGTCCTTGCTTCATGGTGGCCAGGAAGCAGACAGAGAAAGAGAGAGAGAAAAGAAGAGGCCAGAGACAAGACAGGATCCAAGTGACATACTTCATCCATCCAGTCTTGTCCTCCTAGTTCCTATCATTTCTCAATAATGCCATTGAAGTATGAATTCATCTACCAGTGAGGTAGAACTGACATGACTTAATAAGTTCCCAAAAGCTCACTTATTTACACTGCACTGGGAAACCAAGCCTTCAACACATACGCCTTTTGTTTGGGGATGTTTCATATAAAAACTATGAAAACCATACTTACAGAACATTTTCACATATGAATGTAAGTGATGAATCTACTCCTCTTTGGGGAAATCATTCTTAAATTGCATAGCTTTAGACTCTTAAATAATTTAGAAATCAAATTAAACTCTCCTTTTGAGATAGGCAGAGAAAATTCTGTAGTTAAATCAAAACGAAGAGGGAGACAAAGAGAGTAGCTGACAAATGGGCACTGACTACAGATCATATGACCTCATACACATGTGTGTGAAGAAAGAGCCAGAATTCGAATGTAGATCTACAACCCTCTAGAACCTAGGATCATTTTCACTATACTCCTGTAGGACTGTTATAGATTAACTCACATAAGAGATTATATCCATAATAGTATTGAAAGAATTCATTTTTGTGTTTATTTCTGCACTGTGCTATAAACCTTGGGGAGTCTCTTTTTCTTGTTGCAAGCACATCTTCTAGCAAAAAGATGAATCCAAGAAGATATAAAATGGATGGATGGATAGATGCATGTATGGATGCATGGCTATTTGAGAGGTGACTTGAAAGGATTTTTCTGAGGGTCCATCTAATTATCTTTTAAGAGAATTATGATACTATAAAATGTGTTTCCAAGTCTAATTACCTACATTCCACAAGGTGAAAAATCTACTGTAATTTTAAATAAAAGTGCAAAATTGAATGGCTCTGAATAAAATGATAAATAGCAAAGCCAGGAATAGAAGCCCTCATTACAAGACTTCTGTGCAGGTATAGTCAGTCCATGGCCAATTCCTTCACTTATTCTTAATATCTGCCTCTAAACAAATTTAGCATGCATATATGGAAAGTCTAATCCTTTGGCACTTTGATCAGAGTCATGTGTGGTTGGTCTTTTAAAGGCAGAATATAGGGGCTGGAGAGATGGCTTAGCAGTTAAGTGTTTACCTGTGAAGCCTAAGGACCCCTGTTTGAGGTTTGATTCTCCAGGACCCACATAACCCAGATGCACAAGGGGGCACATGCATCTGGAGTTTGTTTGCAGTGGCTGGAGGCCCTGGTACACCCATTCTCTCTCTATCTATCTACCTCTTTCTCTCTCTCTCTCAAATAAATAAAAATAAACAAAACAATTTAAAGGTAGAATATAAGTCCAATTCTAAAATTAACAACTTTCTAGTCAGCAAATCATTTTAGTCTCATCTTTAGAGGAAGAGAAAAGCCAGTGCTTTATGACAGAAAGAATCTTTAGCTGTTGTCTTCATACTCAAGTTCCAATGATGCTATCATATGTCAAATTAAATTGTGCTTATGAGGTAGAATGGAATAGAAAATATCTAATCACTGATACATACAGGCCACAGCTTCTCAAAACAGATACCATGGCACACTAGAAGAATGCCACAAAACATCAGAACAGACATCACTGCAAATAACCAGTCCAATGGACTCTTTAAGACATTAACATCAGCCATCCTCATAGGTCTTTTAGACATAAGGAACAGACATGTGTTGGGAGACCACAGAAAATCTTTTATGATGAAAGAAGACTATGAAACTCAGCCATAATGGTAGAATTTGATTTTAGAAAGAAGATAGCTTCTAGAATTAAACCACATCATCTGTGTCAATCTTTAACGAGACCCAGGAGTTCCTTAAAAATACAGAGCACAGATCCATTTTGTATATATGGGGCTGGATATTCTGAGTATGAGCCTAACAACAGCAGAACTAGTACAACAATTTTGATAAAACTGAACCCCTGGTTTGGACAGGGGTGCTAGGTTTAACAATGAGGAAAGTAGGCCATATTCTGACCTCAAGAAGAATAGCAAATGCTATCACCAGGGCCAGCCTCCAGTTTCATTTTTTCCTTTTCTTTCTTTTCTATCTGAATGAGTTAGAGTCAATCCTGGTTGAAGTCAGAGAGTAACTGATAGATAAAACACTGCTTTCTTCTGGTCACAATATCCATATTCATTTTATCTGATCTCAGTAGGTCATCAAGCAACTGATTGCTTACTTTCTGTCTCTGCAGATGTTGGCACAGGGTGGGGATGTTCTAAATATTTTAATGCAAAATGAAGGAGAATTATTTTCAGCAATCTGCTTAGTAGACTTTCCCTCTTTTGACTTCCTACCTCCACTCAGCACATGGAAGAGGCCATGACTGTTGCCAAATTGTAACCTTATCCTTTTCTATAGCCCATTCCTCAGTTTGTACTTCCTTTTCTCCCAGAAGTGGCCTTTCTCACTACCATCTCTTTCTGCAGAAAACACACTTTTCAGCTCTGGGAAGCCTTCTCTATTCCCCAAGATAGAACTAATCACCCCACATCTGTGATCCCTGGCAATGCCCCTGCTGTTAGAACAGTGCCTCTGTATGCCTTGAACTGCAGGTAACTGGTTCTCCAAATAAATCATCATGAGTTACCCAGGGTTAGAATAAATATATGTCATAAGCATAAAGATGACTATGTGAGTATTATATATTAAGATATTTATTTTGACCTAATAGTTCTACTTTTTCTTCCCATTTCAAAAGAAATTAAAACATTTTTGTGGAAACCTACGAACAAGATGGGCCCTTGGCACTGTGCCTGCTCTGCCTGAGGAGTAAGTTGGCCCCATAGGCATTGGCTTTCCTTTATACATTTTATCATTTATATAATGCACAGCATAAAGGAGCTTTTCTAGAGGAAGGCAATTGTTTCTAAGATCTGGTGATAAGACAAGGGTTATATAACTCAGCTTTAAGGGGGTTTAAAATGGGCTTATTTTTCCCAGTTGAATAATTTCAAATATGCTATGATTTTAAACAAAATTCAAAACACATTGATAATTTGCTACTTAAATAGAACCAAACTTTCATAGGCATTAACAGTCATCTGCTTTGCTGGACCATATTCCAAGTTGAGTTAACCTGAAATAAAATGACTCTATCTTGTATATTGCTTTACAATTTACAATGCACTTTCACATATATTATTAATATAATCTGCTCACTGAACCTGAAAAGTTGTTATCATTTAGCTTTCACTTTAGAGTCAAAAACAACAAGCCTTAGACAGATTACATGACTTACTCAAGGTCATATGGTTAGAAGTGCAGTCTGGGATTCATGCCCTGTGCTGCTCATTGAAGAACCTCATATTCTTTTTCACGACATCATTCTGCCCACAGAAGGAGAGCATCCATGTAAACACATGCCTAAAATGCTGAGTTCATTCTCTAAGTAGATTGATGCTCATTTAGAAAACCTAATCACATTTCTGGAGACATAATTTTGTTGTGGGTTTAGATCTAAAACATTTTTAATGAGGAGATGGCTGACAAAATTTATTTTCAATGGAAGTCAGAACTAACTGAATGAGAAGTTAAATTAATATTTTCTAAGGATCACAAACTTTGTTTAAAATTATGGTGACTATGTCAGAAATGTAAAGCTGTGCATATCTTTTAAATTTCGAGTTCTAAATCTTTGTTCTTTGAGTTGTTAGATCTCCTTCTTTCTTTCTCCTCCTAGCTTCTAAAGCCTACCCTCTCTGAACAAACAATCTAAAATAAATATACTGAGTGTTTTCTTTTATCAACTCTTTTGCTCCTGGAACAGCTAATTTCCTCACAAAAGAAACAAAGGGAAGGAAGGAAATGGCATTGAACAAGTCTGATCTTGAAAAAGACAAAATTCTGCAGTGTATGAAAAATAAATCATACATTATACAGAAAAAAATATGAAGGCTGATTAAAATTAGTCAGCAAGGCTCTTTACTCTTAAGAAAAAAACTGGGCAAAAAAGAGTGAGACTTCAGGAATTTCAAAAGAGCATGTGACACAATGCCAGACAGTGTGCAAATAGACTATGTCGGGCACAAACGTGATACTACTTTTCACTATGAGCTAGTCTGACCAAAAAAAATTATATTAAGCTAAATTTTTAAGGCCAGGAAGTAAGTAATTGGACAATTGAATTTGTACCTGTCACCTTAGTTCAACTTCATTTTGATTACTCATAGAAGAAGGGTTGGAGAATATTTATAAGGCTTTTTGGCATGTGTGTCTGAAATTTTAATATATCTATGTAATATTTAAAAGTTAAATTCATTTAGTATTGAAATGTCTTGTTTTTTACATCATTTATAACTTTATTTGACATACACATACAATTACAACCTTGTGTTTTCTAATATACATAGATGCACATTCCATATACAACTTTGATGTCTGCATCACAAAAGTCAAAGACATATTTCAAGTGTGGCCCCCTAAAGCTAGACTGGATTATGTGTAGCCAGCATCTAGACCAGAAATTCAGCAGTTGAAGCCATACTGCCTTACAACCTATCTCACCACACCAGTGAGGCACTTGGAGCAGTGTTTACACAAAATGTATGCCTTCTACCCATGTGATTGGTTGCTATAGCAGTGTGTTTCACTCGAAAAATCCAAGGGCAATATTTGCACCCCATCTTTTACTGTTTGGCATATGAAATGGCCCCAACATTAGATTGCAGAAGAAGCAATGATTGCAGATGGGGGTGTTAAGCATGCATGGACTTGGAGAGATGTTTAACAAGGATTTGTGGAAGGTGTAAAATGGGCCAGGTATGTGCTAACTACTAGAGCCATCTCCATGATGAAGATCTATGCCCAGGCTTCAAAGAGACCATCACTGCCACACTTCTGAAATCTAGCTCACTAATAGGCACATAATAGAAACCAAATAAATATGAATCTATGGAGGGCCTGCTTATTGCTGCAAAAAGGACAGGCGCAGAAGCTTCAAACCACAGGGCCAGGGTAAATAATAAAAGGATCAAGCTTGATTGGAATGTGAGAGTAATAAAAAGTGTGGCACCATTTAGTATGGAAAAATCTTCCTGCAGTGAAAGATTTCAGTGAATTTATCAGACAGGAAAAGAAATTAATGAAAATACCAGAAATTTGGAAATTTTATATTTACTTTCAAAGTGAAATTTTGTCAACCTAAGAGTATAAACATTTAAGACAAATTTTGTACTTTAATTATGACCCGCCATATACAAAATCATTGGTGTTTTAAAATTGCCATTTTCCAACCACCCAAATTTCTCTGATGAATAAGGATACATTATTCAAACACTGTTTCCACAGCATCTTCTTGAATAGTTTCTGAAATTAGTGTAACTTAGAGAAAGAATGGTGTGCTACATATACAGCAGTGGAAATTACCAAAACCAAAATTAAGAGTGTATCTTAAAAAAAGAAAGATATCTCATGCAGTTTCTGACTATCCCAGAACATTCTTCACTGAATTAAAAAAATTTTAATAACATTATAAGAAAACAGCAAGCGATAGTTTACATAAAGCATACTGAAAATGCTTTCTTTCATCTTCCCAGCAAACTTCCCATCCACTTGGTTTAATAGAGTTGGAATGAAAAATACAAGCAAGTCATGATTTTGACTTAGCTGTTGAAGTCTGCCAAGGTTGGGGAAGCAATTGTTGGCAAACCAGACAAAGTAAAGAATACAAAAATATATTTCAGATCCCCTTGACATTTTGGCTATGGGGGATTTTTAAATTGGAAAGCATGATAAATATTAAAGAGACAACTTATGTCTAGACTTTATGAGAAACAGCCATCTGAAAAAACATGTTAACGTGGTTCTTGCAAAGGTTTTTTTTTTTTTTTCATTTTTGTTGCTAAAATGTAGATGGCTATCAAACTACCAAAGATAGTTCATTGTCTCTGACATCAGTGATTTCTTTAAAAACCTGCAAATGTTCAAAACCTCGTAAAAGAAAGGCCCAGCTGGGCATGGCTGCACATACCTCTAATCCTAGAACTCAAGTAACAGAGGTAAGAGGATCACTGTGAGTTCGAGGCCAGCCTGGGACTATGGAGTAAATTACAGGTCAGCCTGGGCTACAGTGACACCCTACCTCAAAAAAAAAAAAAAAAAACAACACCATAAAGAAACAAACCAAAAATGTCCAGTCTTCCCAATATAACCTATTTGTGTTTTCTTATCCATTAAAATAATACAATAATAACAACCCTTCCCCCAAAGACAGAATAATAAATGCATTTCTTTCATTTTAAACTTTTTCATCTATAAGAAAGCTTCTGAATTACAAAAAGAGAATCTGGGGGCTGGCGAGATGGCTTAGCAGTTAAGCCACTTGCCTTCGAAGCCTGAGGTTTAATTCCCCAGTACCCACATAAGCCAGATGCACAATGTGGCTAGAGTTTGTTTACAATGGCTAGAGGCCCTGATGCACCCATTTTCTTTTCCTCTCTCTTTCTTAAATAAAACACTGAATTTGACCTTTCAAGGACATTGTTAAGAATGAATGTGAATGTCCACATCTTATTTGATAATATATAATTTTGTTTACAACTACTTAGCCACTACTTAGCTGAGGCTCATAATGTCACATGCAATTTACAGAATATTATATTACTGATAATGATTATTTGAATATAATACAGATTTTCTTTAAATATTTGGAACCTAGGCAGGCATGGTGTCGCACACCTTTAATTCCAGCACTCAGGAGGCAGAGGTAGGAGGATTGCCGTGAGTTTGAGGCTATCCTGGGACTACATAGTGAATTCCAGATCAGCCTGAGCTAGAATGAGACCCTACCTCGAAAACAAAACAAAACAAAAAAAATTGGAACTTATCCTAGTCTTGTGAAAGCTTCTGATAAATGAAAACATGTGTATTATATATGCCAGTGGTGTAATAGCTCAGCCAGACCTATCAGTGAGAAACTCTTAACAAATTTGATTCGATTCATTATAAATTATTTTTTAAAATGTAATGACAGCTATTAAAATATTGAAACTTCCTATACCTACCATGCCTTTTACAGTATGTGGATGCCAAGGTTCCCCCAGGGTTGCATTAATTTGCTTTACTCTGTTTAAGAAAAATAGATATCAACATATATCAATTCATTCTGGAAATACAGAGATGAATTTTATTAGGACCCAGAAGATCAAACCCTGGAGCATAGAACTTTCCAATGGAAGAAAAGCATCTGCTGTTCTCCAAAATCCTAAATGGGAGAACCGAGAGGACAATGTTCTAAAGGGGCCCAGCGACATGTAACCAACAGAAAATAACCTGCAGGAAGTGAACAAGAGGTCCAGGAAGTTTGAAAGGAGCATATAAAAATAGGATGGAAGTGATGTTGCAGTCAGGTTTGCATTGCTGGTAGACCAAGAGTAGCTTGTGGGAATAAAAGAGGTTTATTTTGGCTTACAGGCTCGAGAGAGAAGCTCCATGTTGGCAGGGGAAAATGATGCCATAATCAGAAGGTGGACATCACCCCCCGGCCAACATCAGGTAGACAATAACAACAGAAGAGTGTTCCAAACACTGGCAAGGGGACACTGTCTATAATACCCATAAGCCCACCCCCAACAATACACTGCCTCCAGGGGGAATTAATTCCCAAATCTCCATCAGCTGGGAGTCTAGAATTCAGAACACCTAAACTTATGGAGGACACCTGAATCAAACCACCATAGGTGGGTGTGGCTCAGAAGAGGGAACAAGATACAAGATGCATAATTGTCAAACCAAGGTAACTAGAAAAGACCTAAGTGAAAAATTTCTCTGTCTTAGGTATATATTGAACCCTCTATTTATGTTTTACTTGAACTTTCTAGCAAGAAAATAAATCTTTTTGCTGCTGTGGTAAGTTCGTATGCATAAGCCTAAAGATATACTGTTGTTAAATTATACCTAGAAAAGAATCATATGGCTCTACATAGCCAATATTGGTTCTTGGAAAATAAAATAAAATTTATAAACCTGTAATGTAATTCATTAAGACAGAAAAAGTCACAAATGATCAATTCAGGAATGAAAGTGGAAACATGATGCAAAGTGTAGAGTTATTAAAAATAATGAGATTATTAACAATATTTTGTTCATTTGAAAATTTAGATGGAATGGTCAAATCCTAGTGAAACATAGTATAACAAAACTGATTCAAGAAGAAGTAAAATAAAACTAGTCCTACATGTACCTATTGCAGTTGCCTTTGCATGGCTGGAACAAAACAATGCTACCATCTGAAAACCAACCAAAAGCAGCTGATGAAGAGGAAGGGCTTTTATTTTGGCTTATAGTCTTGAAAGGAAGCTTCATGATGACAGGGGAAAGCATGGCATGAGCAGAGATTGGACATCACTTATGCCACAGCAGGTGGAAAACAGCAGCAAGGAGGTGAGCTGAGCTCTGGCAAGGGGGAGCTGCCTATAATATCCCGAAGCACATCCCCAGCAACGCACTTCCTTCAGCAGAGCTCCACCTCCTAAACTGCCACGTGCTGGGAACCAGTCATTCCAAACACACAAGTTTAGGGGGACATCTGACTCAAACCACCACAGTACCAAATAAATGGCATATAAAACTAAAAATCCCCCCCCAAACAAAACATAAAATTACCTCCAATCCCAAATAAGCTCACTAGTATAGTTAAGAAAAAAAAAAAACACCATCAATCTTAACATCAACTGTTCCATCAAATATAACAGAGGACATTTTGCAACTCACCTATAGATCCATCATAGCTTCTATGTCAACATATGATAAGGACACTGTAAGAAAGAAAACCGTATGCCAGTGTCTCTAAAAAACAAAGATGTAAATGTCAGATCCAATATTAAAAAATATCAAGCAATATATAAAATGCATGCATCTTGGTGAAGTACATATTTGCTAGGATCCAAAGGTAGCTTTCTATTTGAAAGTCCAGTAGTATAATTTACTATATTTTTAAATAAAAAGACAGATAATACAATAATAGATGCAAGAGGGACATTAACATTTGTGATTTTTATAATTTTTTTAAAGCAAAAATAGGATACATTATAGCTTAAGGATGACCGCCCATTATTTGCTATTCCTTCAGTTGAAGGTAGAGTCTAGTTCTCTCCTTGAATCTGGGCTGGTCTTAAGGATGTTTTTGACCAGAAGAAGTTAGGAGTGACATTCTGGGACTCCAAGGATTAGTCATAAGAAGGCTTACTGCTTCTTGCAACACTTCCTTTGGGAGCCTTAAGCTGCCATCGGAAAACCACCTGCTCCAAGACTACCATGCTGAGGCACCATGGAGAACAGCCCCAGCTGAGCCAGTCTTCCAACAGGGCATACCCCACGCCTAAACACCTAAAAGTGACCTTTGTCAATATCACATGAACCAGAAGCTCTCCTGGGGTTACGTTTATTACCATTATCATTGGCAACTGGTAAAAAGTCAAGGACATCTTGCATTAATGGTAGAGGCTAACAAATATTACCAATTACTTTCTCATTAACTGAGGACCTAAAAGACCAGAAATGACTAAAAGTATACAGAACATCTTCCATGTGTGGCACACTGGAATAAGTGCTGGAAAGTGTTTTATATAAAGTCCCGAATGCTGTTTGTTTAGGCAAGCTAAGGCCAGAGGCAAACAACAGTAACAGGACATACACATTGTACTTATAACGAGAGGAAACACGTTTCCACAATTACTTTCATGGAAAGTATTCCAATTTAATAGCTGCAACAATGGAGTATAGCTTTTGTCCCATGGGTCCACTAATGATTGTTTTGGTGGTAATAATTCTTATTTCAGTGGAAGCTCAGATTAATGTTCCCTGTCTTCTGATAGATTGTAAGCATTCACCTATAAAAGCCATTCTAATTTTATACAAAAATGGGCAGTGGGCCAAATGTGGCCCACAAGCTAGTTGCCTAATTCCTCTACTGTCATATGAAAAGTCTGTAAATGGTATAGGTGGAAGCTCCTCTTCCATGACGGGGACACATAAAGTTAGTATTACTATTTGTTTAGTATTAGTATTTGTTTCATATAATATTGAAAGGGCAGGGCAAATCCACGAACATTTACTGGGAGCTTTCATGGGATGTCTGAGGCACACTGCTAAGGAAATGAGAAACTGGGGAACCTTTACCTTTCAAGTTCCCCTTTTCTTTTCCTTACATAGCTGGACTTCACTTACAATCCCATTTAGAGAGCTTCCTAGATCAGGGCCTGGGGAGATGTCTTAGTGGTTGGTGCTTGGTCAGTGAGTCTGCCAACTGGAGTTCAGATCCAAAGCACTCATGTAAAAAGCTGTGGCTGGCAGTGGCCCCCACGTCTGTGATCCCAACTGCCTGTAGCAACAGGAGACAGAGTCAAGAGAGTCTCAAAGCTCACAGGCTAGCTAGTCTTACCTTCCCAGTGACAAACGACCCAAGGACTCTTGTCTCAAACAAGGTGGAAGGAAAGAAAAATGCCTCAAGTTGTCCACATGCATACACATACACACACACATACACACACCAATAATAAAAATAAAGCTTTCTTCTCTGTTATAAAATCGTAGAGTTGGTTCTATTCCCCTAAAAATCTTGATCTTGAGACTCTGGGTGACTCAGGCCCTGTTTTCTCTATCTAAGTGTAGGTAGCTTTACTTTCAAAACCAATTTTTTTTCCAACCTCATTTAAGTGATGATTATGAAAATGGAAGAGGCAACATTGGGAGTGGGGGGGTACAGCAAGGACAGGTAATGGGCATATGGAAGAGTGATGGATCAACCAAAACTGGGTATGCTTAATAATGCCATAATTAAGCTGGGCGTAGTGGCGCACACCTTTAATCCCAGCACTCAGGAGGCAAGTGGTAGGAGGATCACCATGAGTTCGAGGCCACCCTTAGACTACAGTGAATTCCAGGTCAGCCTGAGCTAGAGTGAGACCTTACATTGAAAAACCAAAGAAATAAAATAAAATAAAAAGCCACAATTAAAATTTTAAAAAAGAAAACAAAATGCTTTGTATATAATTAAAAAAGAAACTCAGGCTGGAGAGTGAGCTTAGTGGTTAAGGAGCTTACCTGCAAAGCCAAAATACCCAGGTTTGATTCCCCAGGACCCACATAAGCCGGATGTACAAGGTGGCTCAAGCATCTGGAGTTCGTTTAGAGTGCAAGGACCCAGTGCACCCATTCTCTCTCTCTCTCTCTGTCTTTATTTTTCTCAAATAAATAAGTAAAAATAAAATATTTTTAAAAGAGTAAAAAACAATCAATAAAAGGGAATCCAGTCGCTTCCCCAGAAGTAGCATGTCTGTTCCCTAGAGAGAGCTGCATCTCATCTCTATGAGAAACTTCGCTGAGTCCAGGAAGTATGTTGATCAGAAGCACATTGCTGTGCTTGATCTAAGACAGCCAGTGACACTATCAGTGAAAACAGTTGTGTGGTGTAATTGTTTCCTATCTGTGATTAGCTATGAGGCTGTTGTTAAAACCCAACACACTGTATGTGGAAAACAATGTGATTGGAGGTGAATCAACATTCATAGCAAAATTCCAATAACTTCTGCTAAAATCTGTGCACTGCCATTAAGTACATTCACATGCTGCTAACAAATAAATGCTCTTCAGACAATTGTATTCAATTACCCCTCAATTGAAACAATACTGTGTTCGAAAACCAGCATTTTAAACGTTACTGGGTGTTTTCCTATTTTATTTTTGTGTAAAAACATTCATTTTCTACGTCTAATTTTGGAATTTGGGGACTTAATTATAATCAACTTTCCCTAGTAGCACAATTTGTCAGAAATGACAGGGGATAGCAAAAACACGTATAAGGCACATAATTAACAAATATTTGTGCAAGCAAATGGATGACCTAGAATTTCTTTATTATATTTTTTGTGCCTAGAACTTGAAAGGAATGCATCTCCATCATCAGACTCTTACATGGTGTCTCATTATGTATATTTTACATTATATTAGGTAATTCATCTCGTCTGCACATCTTATCTTTCCTGTGGGGGACTTTCTCAGCCCCTTGTCTACATATTGCATCTACAGCACAATGCCAGGCCAAAGTAGGTTGATAAATTTCCCAGGCTTATCTAATGAGTTTCCACCAACTTGAGCAGTTTTATCTTCACTGATAAGGAAATTAAAGGATTAGTGGGAATATTGCTTGTTTTATACCAGGATTATATATCTTACCCTCTCTTGATTGGTCCTTTTTTCTGGAATGTATTAATTAGGACCCTAAGGAATATAGTATATTTTGCTTACTACCATGTTAAATATACATCATGTTCTTTCTACTGCAATAGGTTCTAAGAGAATAAGGGTTTTTTTGTTTGGTTGGTTTTGGTTTTGGTTTTTGCTGTTGTTGTTGTTGTTGTTTGGTCTCAGCTAAGAGACAGTAAAACAGTGAGACAGTTTCCAGAAGCACAGCAAAGTTCATGGCAGCAAAATGTCACTTGAGAGGGTCAGGTTCACCCGAGACTCCTTAGCTGCTGGCTTTGTTTGCTGCCTGGGAATGGGACAGAGGAATCCTACCAAAGTTTCTCTTCAGGCAACTCCATGTGTATTTCCTCAAGGGTCATAAATGTGGTCCATTATTATGTGGAATTGTAGAATCAAACCTGTGCACTTAGACTTTGCAGACAAGTACCTTAACCACTAAGCAATCTCTCCAGCCCTAAAATATTTTTTTAAATTATAGAAAGAGCATAGATTTACCTATGTATATGCATTGTCAAATGCATTTTTAATGTTAATTTTTAAAATTTATTTGTTTAAGAGAGAGAATGGGCACACCAGGACCTCTACCCACTGCAAATGAATTCCAGTTGCATGCACCACTTATGCATCTGGCTTATGTGCATTCTGGAGAGTTGAACATGGGTCTTTAGGCTTCGTGGACAAGTGTCTTAACCACCACTAAGCCATCTCTCCAGCCCTTGAATGTTAATTTTTAAGCACAATACTAATGATTAAAGCTTAAAAGTACTACTGTGAATAGTATGCTCTTAAGAGAGCTTTAATATATAATTATGTTAGTTCTCATTGCTGCCACAACTATACCACAAATATACTGGCCAAAAAGAACTATTACAGTTCTGGAAATTAGAGATCAAAAACTGAGGGCTGGAAAGAGAGCTCAGTGGTTAAAGCACCTACCTGCAAAGCAAATGACCAGAGTTTGATTACTCAGTAACCACATAAGGCCAGATACCCAAAGTGACACATGCATTTGAGTTCCTTTGCAACAGCAGCTAGAAGCTATTCTCTCCCTCCCTCCCTCTCTCTCTCTCTCTCTCTCTCTCTCTCTCTCTCTCTCTCTCTCTGCTATGGTGTTCCATGCCTTTAATTCCCCTTTAATCCCAGCCCTCAGGAGGCCAAGGTAGGAGGATTCCTGTGAGTTCAGGGCCAAGCTGAGAGTAAAAATTGAATTCCAGGTCATCCTGGAAAAACAAAACAAAACAAAACCAAAAAACATAAAACAGGAAAAAGAAAAAAGAAAAGAAAAAGAAATCAAAACCAGAGACGTTAGTTGGGCTTGTGGCACAAGCCTTTAATCTCAGCTCTTAGGAGGCAGAAGTAGGAAGATCACTGTGAGTTCAAGGCCAGCCTAGGACTACAAAGTCAGCCTGAGCAAGAGTGAGACACTACCTCAAAAAAATAACAGCAGCAACACAAATCAAGGTGTTATTAAGCCATCCTTCTCCTAGCAGCTTTAGGGAAGAACATTTCCCTCCCTGTCAAGTAAAAGAGGCAATTTTCATTCTGCCATTTCTGGCCTCTTCTTCCATCTTCCAAGAACATCCATTCAACATCTCCTTTTTCTGACTTGTCCTACTGCCTCCCTCTACAAAGACCCTTGTGAGGACACTGGGCTCCCTTAATCACAAACTCGTGTGACTATGGGGGACATTTTGCTTTCAAACCACCAAAGACTCTCATCACATAATCTTAATGACTCCTGCCAATTCCCTTCCACTAAATAAGATCATGTATTAACGGGGTCCAGGGAGCTTGATATCTTTGAGAGACCCCATTCCTCAGTGGACTTACCGCCAGCTTGGGCAGGCTATGAGTTAGGAATGCTGAAACAGTAGAAAGTGAGCGACTAAGCAAGCCAGAGAACTGTGGAAAGAAGGAAGTGGTGAAGGGTCCTGTCCAAGGTCAGCATAGGGAAGAAAGCTGGGCTGCTGAGGGGCAGTGCTTACCAGGCATGTGGAGCTCAGGAGGGGTTCAAACATGTGCAAGTAAAAGTTGCTCCCACATTTTATCAAGCCCTCCCTCCACCACAGACAATTAATTTTTAACATGTAGTGGGATGGAGAGATGGAAAAATTTTAATTTCATTCAGTCCAGAGCTCTGGCAACCATTCCAGACCCATGCCCTAATAAGTACTTAAACTTTACAGATATGCTACATTAAGACACAATCTGATGTCGCTTAATCACCTTAATAGAGCTGCTGAGAAAATGACACCATTAAATCTCAGAGATCTGTATATCATGATTGAATCTATGAGTATAAAAGTTATTAACTTATTCAGATTATGACAAGTAGGCACACTAGGCAAGAATTTTATACAAATACAAAATAAATATCAATAAACAGAAAACTTTTAGTTTTAGAAATGAATGGTGACCTTTGTTTCATTGGGGCTTTTTTTTTTTGGCCAGAACTTTCCAAATCTAATGTATACCTTTTCTACTTAAATTTAACCTTACAAGCCAGGCATGGTGGTGCACACCTTTAATCCCAGCACTCGGGAGGCAGAGGTAGGAGGATTGCTGAGCGTTCAAGGCCACCCTGAGAATACATAATGAATTCTGGGTCAGCCTGAGCTAGAGTGAGACCCTACCTCAGAAAACCAAAAAAAAAAAAAAAAAAATTTAAACTTACAGCCACATGAAGTAAATATACTTTATGAAACCCTTTATATACCCATGCGCATTTACTTGTGATAGAGCTTTAAGAGTCTTCTTAAATGCAAAACTGAACCATATGCTTCTGACTCTGGGAATGCTAAACCCACTTAAACTTACCAAAAGCTTCACACACCCACACACCCAAACTTACACGCTTTCGTCATATTATGAAAACATTCAGAACATACAAAGGAATCTGAATAAATTTTAAACCCTTAAAATATAACATGTATACTAAACATCTCCAGAACGTTTTTTCAAACAGTTGCTATAATTTGTGGATCTCTCTGAGTAAACAGGACTCTCAGTGTACTGTATCACTGGGTAAACTAGCAAACTCTTCCTGCAGTTTTTGTTCTTGCTAGCCGTGCAACTTTAGGTAAGTCATGTAAGTTTTCAGACCCTCCGTTTCTACTGGAAAAATGAGAGTGTTAAATTCAAGATGGCATAGATTGTTTCCAATTTTCAGAGCCTATGACTTTTAAGTCTGAATTATTATTTACATAGTGAACCCTCATCATGAGAAGTCTCATACAAACATTACAATTTTTAGTCAAGACAAAATGCTAGGAAGGAAATAATCAGTGCTGCGATTCACATCTTGTCGCTACAGAACTGAGATGAAACAGCCAGAGACAACTTACATGAAAAGACAACATTGGAGTGAACCCATTAATTAAAAGGAAAGAGCACAGTTTCCTTCTATTCTAGTCCACCTTCCTACACACTCCTAGATACTGCCTGTGAGATCCTACTGTTGTGCGTTTTCTGCAAATTCAGTGTATTTTCCAGGAGGCATTGTTGAAATACTACTAAGGCAAGAAAACAGAAACAGAAGAGTCCCTGACCTCCTTTGCATAAGAATCACAGAACTCTGGAGAGATGGCTTAACAGTTAAAGCACTAGCCTGAGAAGCCTAAGTACCCACATTCAACTCTCTAGGTTCCAGGTAAGCCAGATGCATAATGTGACACAAACATGCAAGTTCACACATACACACAAGGTGGCGCACGTTTTACAGTGTCTTGAGGCCCTGATATGCCAATTCTCTTTCTTTCTCTCTCTCTCTCTCTCTCTCTCACACACACACACACACATAAAAACAAAAAGAAAAAGTTAAAAGAAATTAATTCACAGAAGTCTATACTGGTGTGATCTACTGACAATTCAAACAGTACACAAATAAGCTATTATATTTATATATTATTATTATTATTATTTTATTTTTGGTTTTTCCAGGTAGGGTTTCACTCTTACCCAGGCTGACCTGGAATTCACTATGTAGTCTCAGGGTGGCCTCGAACTCATGGCAATCTTCCTACCTCTGCCTCCTGAGTGCTGGGATTAAAGGCATGCGCCACCATGCCCAGTCAAATAAGCTATTTTAAATTCTACCACAGACCAAGGAAAGAATATTTATAAAGGCATCATAGGGTAGAGCCAGCAAAGGACTGTGAGCCACTGGCAGAAGCAGAGAAATCTTTTGTTCCAGCACACTCTTCTCTGTCATATTTTCTTATCAATACATGTGTAGCCATGAATGTTACCTCACTTGATTTGAGGGCTTCCCACCTGCAGTGATGACTCAAGTTCCCACTGGCTGTGTATAGAAAAAGCCAAGACATGTTTACAGAGAACAGATGGGTTCATCTGACTGTAGGCAGTTCTGTCTTCCCAGAATTACCAGCCTGTTCTAGCAGAAGGGTTTGGAAAATGAAATGAATGAAGCACTCACTCTGTTCAGTCAAAGCAAAAAAAAAAAAAAAGCCACCTTTTCCCCCTTTGCCTGATTAAGTAGAAACTGCATGGGATAGTCTTGTTGATGAAAAATGTCAGTAGATGAGTTTCTACAGTGATCTGGAATCAGTTGAGAAAAACTTTCATTGGATTTTGCATATGGTTGCTGTACTGAATTGTTAAGTGTTGGGCCAAAAATTTATATCTTTTATCACACACACACATACACACACACACACACACACACACACACACAAAACAAAAAAGTTTTGATCAGGATTACGACAAAAATATATCCAAACCCAAAATATCCCATGACCATGAGTCAATGCTTTATTATGAAAATATGTGGAGCCTAGCTATAGATGATTGGACTCTGTGTGAGTAGGAAAAAAACTCAGTACCAGGGCTGGAGAGACTGCTTAGTGGTTAAGCTCTTGCATGTGAAGCCTAAGAACCCCGGTTCAAGGCTCGATTCCCCAGGAGCCACGTTAGCCAGATGTACAAGGGGGCACACGTGTCTGGAGTGCGTTTTCAATGGCTGGAGGCTCTGGCACACCCATTCTCTCTTTCTCTCTATCTGCCTCTTTCTCTCTCTGTCTGTTGCTCTCAAATAAATAAATAATAACAAACAAAAAAAAATTAAAACAAGCTCAGTATCACAGGCTAGGAAGATAGGAGATAGAAAGTGAATAGAAAGGAAGGGAGGGAGTACTTAACAGGATGGTATTGTATATATGTAAGTAGAAAAATAGATTAATTGGGGTAAAAAGGCCTAAGTGAGGTCAGGGGAAGAGATTGAGTAAAGGAAAGATGGAGGGAAGCTAATCAAAATCTAAGAGGATATAAATAAATCATATGGAAACCTACTTTTTTGGACAATGGAATACACAGGAGTCATAGATTGCTACTAGAATATTTTCAGTGCCAGAGATGAGATACCTCCCAGTGAGTTGTTGGCTAGGGAGGTCCCTGATGCCCGCAAAACATTATAGGCCATTGCCGAGGCCCTTGGTTTCCCACCAGAAAGAGATGGTAAGACCCTATTGCTCAAGACTACACATACTTGGGCTGCAAGATCACTGAGAAATCCTGCTGGAACTGAGCTGAAAACCTCCTCCATGTAAGACCAGCTGACCGAAGCTGGAAAAACCCACACAGCATGTAGCTCAATGGGAGAGAGAAAAAACACCAGTGAATTCCACAGTGAACACTATAAGCCTTATATTTGTCCAGCTAGGCCAAATGAGCCAATGGGTACAATAGTGGCATGTCTGTTTGGGGGAAACCAATTGCCCTCTAATTTGACTGGAGGCCCACTCCATGGGAGGGAATACATCCCTAATACTGAAAACCTACAACAGAAGTAGCCATGAGCCCTAGGAGCATAATATCTGCTGTTGTCTGGCTAAATGTATGTACTATGCTCATCAAACTGCCCAGAAAGCACTTCTCTCAATATTCATACCCAAATATTAATGCTACTCTCACTTTTTCATTAGAGAACTTTCTCTTTTCAGGTGGTAGTGACCTTCCTTGGGATGACTCAGAAGGCATCATGGTGCTGAGAAGAAGTGACAGAGGAGTGCTCAGCACTGCAATATCTCTATCACACCTTCGAAGGCTCAGAGACCATTGCAGAAGAGGTGGCAGAAAGAATGTAAGAGCCAAAGGAAGGATAGAACTCCTTACAAAGTGCTCCTCCGGACACAAAATGGCCTGGATATCCATGACCTCACAGCACCTGATACTATCTACACAAGACCATCATAGTAGAAGGAAAAGATGATAACATCAAAATAAAAGAGAGACTGATTGAGAGGGGGTAGGGATATGATGGAGAGTGGAGTTTCAAAGGGGAAAGTGCAGGGAGGGAGGGAATTACCATGGGATATTGTTTACAATCATGGAAGCTGTTAATTATAAAAAATAAAAAACAATTTTTTAAGGTTAAAAAAAGAAAGGCTGGAGAGATGCCTTAGCGGTTAAGGCTTACCTGAGAAGCCTAAGGACCCAGGTTCAATTCTCCAGGTCCCATGTAAGCCAGATGTACATGGTGGCACTTGCATCTGGAGTTCGTTTTCAGCTTTATTACTCAGCACTTTAAGGCTTAACCCCCTGACAAGGCAGGTCCATTTACATTACCAGTGGATGGAGGTCCTCCTTTGGATCTATTGTGTCAATCACAGAAATGTCTAGAGAAGATAACCCCAAAGATCTTAGGGAGAGTATCCTGAGTTCTGGTAAGATGTCCAAGTTCTCTCAACACTTCCAGCTTTGCCAAAGCACAAGGTGTTAGACCTGGAAGACCAGGAAAACACCCTCATGTCAGGGAGCAGTCAAAGCAGACACTGGAAGCTCAAGATAGAGTGCTCCCGGCACCCCAGTGTGACGCTACTGTACACATACCTATGGGTGTCTAATGTTCCTACCAGTGACTCTTAGTCCTTTGGGAACATGAGCTATACACACTTACAACCTTTGTTCCTCCACATGGAGCATCTGAAAGTGACCTGAACAGCCTCAAGCCTAAAGTTTTGGGTAGGAAAAGTCTGTCTTGACTATGTGTCTACCTAATGGCAGATCAATAAGCTTTTATCAACTGAAACCAATGATACACACACACACACACACACTTGTGCTAGAGATAAACTAGGACAAGGTCACTGGACATCTGTGTAGAATAAGTAATAAAGCAATGTGGAGGTCAGTCCTGAAGTGGCCAGTGTTGGTGGTGGTAACATGATGTTGGTGGTATATACATGTGTTTTACTTCATTCTGGTTTTGTGTGTTTATGCATGTGTGTATATGGTATGACAGTTGAAGCAGACTCAACCCAGAAAAAGTAACAGGTTGAATTGGATATAATTTCTTTATTCCCAAACTGTTCTATAGGATACATAAGCAAATAAACAATTCCACTAAAACTCGTTAGCTATTCAGATCAAGGAAGGATATTGTCAGAATTTAACTGGATTTGCACTTGTAACCCGCTTATGGTTCAAAAAGCTACCAGTAAATCATTTCCGTTATCTCAAATGCAAAATGATCAAAGTCTCAAGTTGCAATTTACCAGTTCCTTCTACAGATAAGTTCTTAGGCAACAACATCCACAAATTGTCTGCTGCTAAAAGACTGAATTATATTTTCTTCCATGTGACACTAAATAGAAATCATCATGCAGACTCAAAATAAGACAGCTCTGGGAGGTAACGAGATTATCTTAATTGTATAAGCCAAATGCTTTTATATTGCATTATAGAAACAAAACAGCTGGCCTTTGCATGTGATAGGGCAGCAAGAAGCTCCTTCAAGATGTTGATGTAGGCTTGTAAAGTCAGAAAAGTTCTCCAATCTCACTGGAGTGGAAAAAAAGGGGAGGCCAGTATACTGATCATTTTTTCTACCATACCAATTCAACTTTCTTTGTGTTTGTTTCAGTTGTTTCCATAAAAGTTTTACATGGAGCATTCTCTATAATAAAGTCTTACAATGAAAAAAGATTCAAAGCAATGCTAATAAGCTTTAAAGCCTCAACTAGCCAAAGTTTATTGCCAACTAAGTACAGGAAAGCTTTTGTTGACATTTGACTTTCAGTCTTAGAAATACTATAAAAAAATATTCCATTTCCTCCTTTTTCACATACAATTTGCTTCTATTTTGGTAAACATCAGCTTTCCTCCCAGTTATGCTGCTAAAGGAAAGGTTCAATTTAAGAGAAAAAAAAAATTCATAGTACTTAAGCAGATGTTTATACATCTGTTTCTGAGTGAACAAATAAAGAAAGGCCCCTAATGAAATGAGTGTCCATTGCGCGGCATTTGTTTATCCTGTGTGGGGCAGTTGGTTACACAAATTGGAAGGAGAGCCCCAGGGCCCTGGAAGGAGCTCAGTGGTGAGACAACGGGTTCACAATGATGGCCTCAGGGCAGTGATGATACTGGCTTTAGAGCAGACTTCATGTGTGTTCAGACTCAAGTTTATATAAGCAAGTCTTAGTGAAAACAGGAACCAAGAGATTTGCCCAAGGGCTGTGCAGTCTGCAGGCAACAGCCGGCTTTCCAGCTGAGCGAAGGAAGGCATTCTGGCTTCCCTGGAAACAGCAAGACACTGCTTGCCAGTCCCCAGGGAGGAGGCTGATGTAATGGCGCCATCACCTTCAGGTCACCAAGCTGCAAACTATGGCCCACAGGGCCCTTGGGAGGGATGGCGCTGCCTTCACCAGCTCTCGTGTAAGTGAGTAAGTGTCCCCTGTAAGTGGGAAATCAGAATTCAGACTCCCACCTGCACAGGAACACAGGTCCCTTCCTCCGTCACTCATGTTCTTTCTAACCACTTGCAGTCTCCCAGATTGCCTTCCTGTCTCCAGTCCCTCATCTTTTTAATCTCTCCTTCAAGAGATATCTTTTCAAGGTTATATCATTTTTTGTTCAATACAAAAGTAAAACACATCTCTAATAATAAAAAAAAAAACATGTTAAATAGAAAACTGTCCAAATCACTCTTCAGTTGTTAATGTTTTGGCACCAGCAGCCCCTAGTTCCTGACCTCAGCTCCAGATGTAGCTAACATCAACAAATTGTCTTCTTCTGTTCATTCTGTTTTTGTTTGTTTGTTTGTTTTTGTTTTTGTTTTTGAGGTAGGGTCTCACTCTAGCCCAGGCTGGCCTGGAATTCACTCTGTAGTCTCAAGGTGGCCTTGAACTCATGGCACTCCTCCTACCTCTGCCTCCCAAGAGCTGGGATTAAAGGTGTGAGCCACCACACCCACCTTTTTTTTTTTAAAGATTTTATTTTCATTGATTCTGTTCATTCTATGCTCACAAGAACATATTGTTGCCTGGTGTTCACCCAACACACACACACACACACACACGAAAACAGAAGCAGGGAATGAGTATGGTTTTACAAAGTGGTTTTACAAAGTGCTTTTGTTTCATGTATAACAAATTGTTTTCCAAATCAGCACATATGAATCCGCTGCTTTCTTCTTAACTGGTTTATAATTTGCTTTTTCGCAAATATCCTGTAGTTTTGACTCTACCATTTTCCTACTGAAAGTTTGCCATCAGTTTTTGGATACTAAACAATACTGCCATGAACATCCATGGACGTGTATGCTTTATGTTTTATACAATTAAGCAGCCTTGGAATTTCTAGTGAAACTGGTGCGTCAATAGTCATGCATGTTTGGATATTGATGGAGAAGTTGAATTTTTATCTAATCAAGTTATGTCTATATTCACTCCAGTAAACACAGCATGAGAATAGCCACTTTGCCTCATCAAGACTGGAGGTTATTGTCTAGGATGTTTGAGATTAAGCTTCCCATTTAACCCCCAGCCAATGGAGAGTATGAGAGGTGGAGCCTGGCTAGAGGAGGCATTTCTGGAGTGGGCTTGAGTTTGAGGAGTGTAACCCACTGTGTGTTCAGAGGCCACTTGTGCTTGCTGTTCTCTCTGTGCTGCAGATGTGTGATGATGTGAGCCGGTGGCTTTTCTCCACCATGACGAGATGGCTGCTTAAAACTGTAAGCCTGAAATGTATCCTTTCCTCCCATGAGCTGTTTTTGGCTGGGTATTTTTCCAAGCAACAAGAAGCTAACTATTACATCAGCCTATTGAAATGCTGACAGTCAGGTTATTGCAATTGTTGAATTTTCACTTTTCTTTTTTTAAATTTTATTTATTTTTATTTATTTGAGAGACAGAGAGAGAGATTGAGAGAGAGAAAATGGGTGTGCCAGGGTCTCCAGCAACTGCAAATGAACTCCAGACACATGTGCCACCATGGGCATCTGGCTTATCCAGGTGCTGGGGAATTGAACCTGGTCCTCAGGCTTCATAAGCAAGTGCTTTAACTGCTAAGCCATCTCTCCAGCCCTTCATTTTTCCTTAAGCTTACTGAACATTATATCCTCTCATCCCTGAACTTCCAGTTTATAGTATTTATCAATGTTCTATTTGGTTGATTGTCATTTGCAGTTTTATTAGCAGATTCTTAATAAATGTTCTAGGTTTTACTCTATAGATTTTCTCTTAGTCTCTCACTTGTCTTTCAACATTATTTATTCCTTTTAAATGAAAGATATTTTTAATAGGTTGATATCTCCTATGATTTCTGGGTTTCCAATTGCACTGAGAAAAATCTTTTCTGATCTTAAAGTCATAAGGATATGTTTCATTTTGTAATGACTGATTTTTATTATTGATTGGATTAAGAAGCACCTAGGGTGTTTTTACCCTCTCCTGGCTTCTCTTGGGCAGGAGCTCTCTGTACTTTCTCTTCTTTCCAATGAAGTCTCTCTAAAAATTAGCACCTAGGGCATTAATAAGGCACACCTTTGGGTGCGTCTGTGAAGACTTTCCCAAACATTGAGGAGGAAAGCTCCATCCTGAATGTGGGTGGTACCATCCCAGGAGCTAGGGTCACAGACTAAATAAGAAAGGGAAAAGGTAAAGTCAGATGCCTGCAGCATTCATCCCTCTCTCTTTCCTGGTCCATCAAGATGTGAGCAAGCAGCAGCAGGCTCCTGTTGCCAAAACCCATTCCTGCTGCCATGTATTTCCCACCATGATGGACTAAATAATCAAATGGTGATCCAAAAAAAAAAAAAAAAATCCTTCCTCCCTTGACTTACTTTTGGTCAGGTATTTATTTGGCCATAGCAAAGAGAAAAGTCATCAATATGTATTTTTTCCAGCATTTTTTTAATGGGCACACCAGGGCCTCTAGCCACTGCAAACACACTCTAGATGCATGTGCCACCTTGTACATCTGGCTTACATGAGTACTGGGTAATCAAACCTGGGTCTTTAGGCTTTTCAGGGAAGTGCCTTAACCGCTAAGCCATCTTTCCAGCCCATCTTCTAGCATTTTTATAGTGTCAATGTTAAGAACTTTAATCAATTTAAAATTTATGTTTGGGCTAGAGAAATGGCTTAGCGGTTAAGGCACTGGCCTGCGAAGCCTAAGGACCCAGATTCAATTCCCCAGTACCTACATAAGCCAGATGCACAAGGGGGTGCATGTGTCTGGAGTTTATTTGCAGTGGTTAGAGGCTCTGGTGTGTCCATCGTCTCACTGTCTCTCCTCTCTCTCTCTCTCTCTCTCTCTCTCTCTCTCTCTCTCTCTCTCTCTCTCTCTCCTCACAAATAAATAAAGAAAAGAAAATTAGGCCCGGATTGGTGGCGCACGCCTTTAATCCTAGTATTCAGGAGGCAGAGGTATGAGGATCACCTTGAGTTCAAGGTCACCCTGAGATCACACATAGTGAATTCCAGGTCAGGCTGGGCTAGAGTGAGACCCTATCTCAAAAAATGAAGAAAAAAAACTAAAATTTAAAATTTATGTTGTATAAGGTGGATATAGAGATTAAAATTAGATTATTTATTGTCATAATATCATTTCAAATGATCCTTTTGACCATATTTCTGAAATTCCACAATTGACATTTAGAAAATCACCAAATTTGCTAATCTGTATGTTTAGTATAGACAACCTTTGTACACTTACTGCATATATACATATGCTTCAATATTCTTTTAAGCAAGGTGGCTATACCACCAATTTTATCCTAAAAGCAGTATAATATCTCAGCATAAAGGACATTCAATGATATAAGATTATGTGAAGGTAACTCTGATTTATTTGCAAATGGTACCACATACAACCATCCATAAGATGTTTTTAATTAGTTTTATTAAATATTGAAAAATATATAGTATAAATTAATGTAAAAAAAGCATCATAGGAAAATAATCCTTTTAACATTATTTCCCAGTGTGGTTGAAGAAATGTGTCTTGTAAAAGCAGACAATTTTCTGTCATTTCTTTAAACAGTGAAAATAAATTATTGCTATTACATTTTTTAGAACATGTCATGACATCGCTTCAATTAGGAAATCACTTATTTTTGCCCAGTAAGACTGAATAAGTGGCTTGTAGTGGCAGTCCATCTTGCAATTTCCAGGACTCTAGTCCAAGAGAAATATTTTTTCACAAATGGGTGTTCCCAAGAGACCTAATCTTTAAAATCTTCCTTCACAGAATCTGAACTTTTAAAAATCTTTCTTTCAACACAGAGGAAACAATTTTATACTAAGCCATATTCTAACTAATACCAGAGTATAGAAACAAACAACAAAAAACAAACCTAGACAAAGATAGCACAGAGGTTGTCATCAGTGAGGGTCATATAGATCCTAATAATCCTACCACTTCTTTTTTTTTTTTTTGGTTTTGGTTTTGGTTTTTCGAAGTAGGGTTTCACTCTAGCCCAAGCTGACCTAGAATTCACTATGTAGTCTCAGGGTGGCCTTGTCCTCACAGCGATCCTCCTACCTCTGCCTCCCGAGTGCTGGGATTAAAGGTGTGCGCCACCACGACCAGATCTCCTACCGCTTCTTAAAAACAAATGTTTCTTGCTCGCCTCTAATCCTAGCACTCAGGAGGCAGAGGTAGGAGGATTGCCATGAGTTCTAGGCCACCCTGAGACTCCATAGTGTATTCCAGGTCAGCCTGAGCTAGAGTGAGACCCTATCTTGAAAAACAAAACAAAACAAACAAACAAACAAAAATGTTTACTGCTGATGCAGGTCACGGATACTGGATACTCTAGAAAGAAAAGGGGTGTGAGGGCCCAGGGTCAAGGGTGAGCCTCTCTACCCGGTGACATCAAGATGCAGGGCAGACAGCTTCACAGAGAGAATGAATGGAAATGCATACAAACCCCTGAATTATTAATGTTCTTCACAAGGGGAAGCTAAATGACGAAATGTTTCCCAAATTAGCTTAACATGAAGATGTGGGCTTTGTCATCCATGAGGCTATCATTGTGAACTGCTGCCGATCTCGCGGGCAGAGGTCCGATACAACCGAATACAGTTTGGAAAGCGGTCCGCCACATCGTGCTGAATGAATAGATCGGCTGGCTTCAGGGAGCACCGCCTGCCCTCCCCCATCAGAAGACATGCGCAGATCAAGTGCTCCCACGGGGGCACTAGCATCTGCCTGCGCACCTGAGCGTCTGCTCCTTCAAACTGACAGAGACAATTAAGCCATGCGCAATTTCTGTCTGGGGTATGTAAATTTTCTTTGTCTTAGTCGGGAGCCAAGGTGACGTCATCATGATTAAAGCTGCGTTCTTGTGCTTTAAAACTTGCATAAGCTACTATGCTCCGGGCCCACGTGTGACGCAGGCCACACTAGAGGCTACAACTGCGCTTTGCCCATGGTTATGTCACTTTTATAACTCCTACGCATTTTTTTTTTTCCCATCCCTTGCAGAATTTGCCATAGTGCTATGCACTACATATGACACAATGTGCTTCAGGTTTATAAGCCAGTCTATGAAATGGACATCAGGTTTTTCTACATTTTTCTTTTTTTAAAAAAAAAAAATTTTTTTTTAATTTATTTGAGAGCGACAGACACAGAGAGAAAGACATAGAGGGAGAGAGAGAGAGAATGGGCACGCCAGGGCTTCCAGCCTCTGCAAACGAACTCCAGACGCGTGCGCCTCCTTTGCATCTGGCTAACGTGGGACCTGGGGAACCGAGCCTCGAACCGGGATCCTTAGGCTTCACAGGCAAGCGCTTAACCGCTAAGCCATCTCTCCAGCCCTCTACATTTTTCTTTTTGAGGTTGGTCTAGCCATATAGCGTTGGATAGCCTGGAACTCACTATGTAAAACAAGCAGAGGGCTGGAGAGATGGCATAGTGGTTAAGCGCTTGCCTGTGAAGCCTAAGGACCCCGGTTCGAGGCTCGGTTCCCCAGGTCCCACGTTAGCCAGATGCACAAGGGGGCGCACGCGTCTGGAGTTCGTTTGCAGTGGCTGGAAGCCCTGGCGCGCCCATTCTCTCTCTCTCCCTCTATCTGTCTTTCTCTCTGTGTCTGTCGCTCTCAATTAAATAAAATAAAAAAATAAAAATTAAAAAAAAAAAACAAGCAGAGATCTGCCTGTTTCTAATTCCTCAGTGATGGGATGGCAGGTAGGCATCACTTCGTTCAGGTCAGGAATTATTTTCCCATGAGCTAATTCATTTATGTACACATACCACTTTTTATATTTCATGTAATAAAAAAATACATAGAAAATGGAAAGGCAGATAGCACCTGTATGTCCTCTACAATAGCCCTTTACCAGCCCACGAAAGCTTAGACAGTTGAGCCAGAACGTGAACATAATCTTCTTTCAAAGTGTTTTGTGAAAGCACATTAGAAAAACTTGTTGCATAATCTTATTTCTGCTTACCATCGCAATCTTTTTTTTTTAAATTTTTTTAAAATTTTTTATTTATTTATTTGAGAGTGACAGACACAGAGAGAAAGACAGATAGAGGGAGAGAGAGAGAGAGAGAGAATGGGCACGCCAGGGCTTCCAGCCTCTGCAAACGAACTCCAGACACGTGCGCCCCCTTGTGCATCTGGCTAACATGGGATCTGGGGAACCGAGCCTCGAACCGGGGTCCTTAGGCTTCACAGGCAAGCGCTTAACCGCTAAGCCATCTCTCCAGCCCACCATCGCAATCTTATTTGCCAACACTCAATAACATGAGCCCACCGTTGCAGTCAGGTTCACATTGCTGGTAGAAATCACCCAACCAAAAGCAGCTTGAGGGGAAAAAAGAGATTTATATTGGTTTGCAGGCTGCAGGGGAAGTGTCACGATGGCAGGGGAACCAAAGGCATGAGCAGAGGGTGGACATCACCCCCAGCCAACATAAGGTGGACCATAGCAACAGGAGAGTGTGCCAAACACTGGCAAGAGGAAGCTGGCTATAACACCCATAAGCCTGCCCCCAACAATACACTCCCTGCAGGAGGTGTTAATTCCCAAATCTCCATTAGCTGGGAACCTAGCATTCAGAACACCTAAGTTTATGGGGACACCTGAATCAAGCCACCACACCCACCAAACAGATTTATCTCCCAAACAAGTCTCCTGCTTTCTTATCATATACCTGTTATTATCTATGCTATTTCTCCAACCCTGCCCTGTATCATATACCCTCATTACCAAAGCATTTCCCATCCATTAAGGCCAGTTCAATTCCATGTCTCTCCTGAGTGCTTTTCCATTCAGTCCAACTTGAAATTACTGCTCACTCCTCTGAACTCTCAGGGTGCTCCTTTAACCTGTATATCACTTGTGTGATTAATATTTTCCTATTTGTATAATTAACTCTTTGAGAAGGCAGAGATTGTACCTTACCACCTTTGAATCCCTGTTGTGCATTAAACTACTCAGGAAAGATTTATTGAACTGAACTTAAAGTTAGAGGCTTTGCCTTACAGTATGTATCTCTGTATCTCCCTGGCTCTAGTGCAGACCTTGAGTTTAGGCCATCCCAAAGGATACACAGCTAGCTTTGATAAGTAGAGTAAAAGTATTTGTTCATTTTCTTTCATATTTTTCAAAAAAGCACTATATTTATATAATTAGAAAACTTTACTTAAGGCAGGTGTGATGGTTGAATGCCTTTAATCTCAGCACTCAGGAAGCAGAGGTAAGAGGACCTCTGTGAGTTCTAGGCCACCTTGAGACTACATAGTGAATTCCAGGACAGCCTGACCTAGCGTGAGGCCCTGCCTCAAAACAAAACAAAACAAAACTTTATTTTTTATTTTTTATTTTTTTAATTTTTTTTTTTATTTATTTATTTGAGAGCGACAGACACAGAGAGAAAGACAGATAGAGGTAGAGAGAGAATGGGCGCGCCAGGGCTTCCAGCCTCTGCAAACGAACTCCAGACGTGTGCGCCCCCTTGTGCATCTGGCTAACGTGGGACCTGGGGAACCGAGCCTCGAACCGGGGTCCTTAGGCTTCACAGGCAAGCGCTTAACCACTAAGCCACCTCTCCAGCCCCAAAACTTTATTTGAAGTGGAATTAGACCAAAACTACAAATTACAAATTTCAGTCTCCCCAGTAGTCACTGCCATCTGAAAAGAGAAACTTCTCTAACCAAAAGGGAGAGAAGCACTAGTACATAAATACTTATAAAAATGTAAATAGTGGGCTGGAGAGATGGCTTAGCAGTTAAGGCACTTGCCTGCCAAGCCCAAGGACTCACGTTCAATTCTCCAGGTCCCACATAAGCCAGATGCACAAGATGACATATGTTGGACTACAGTAGCTGGAGGCCCTGGCATGCCAATTCCCTCTCTCTCTCTCTCTCTCTCTCTCTCTCTCTCATTATCTCACATGAAACAGAAAAGGCCAGCCTGTTGGGCATGTTTCAAAACAATTTTTTTTTAATTTTTATTTATTTATTTATTTGAGAGCGACAGACACAGAGAGAAAGACAGATAGAGGGAGAGAGAGAGAATGGGCGCGCCAGGGCTTCCAGCCTCTGCAAACGAACTCCAGACGTGTGCGTCCCCTTGTGCATCTGGCTAACGTGGGACCTGGGGAACCGAGCCTCGAACCGGGGTCCTTAGGCTTCACAGGCAAGCACTTAACCGCTAAGCCATCTCTCCAGCCCACAATTTTTTTTTAAATGTAAGTATCTGGAGGTCCATTTGTTGAGCATAGTATGTCCATGAAACTAAACAACAGAAGTAACTTCTCCCCTAGGACTTATGACCTTCCCAGCCATAGCCTTTTGACAAGGGGTTCAGTATCAGGCATTAGTCCCCTCCTGTGAAGTAGGTCTCAAGTCTAGTCTGAGAGCAGTTGGTTATCACCATAACAGACATGCCTCTGTTGCACTAGGGCATGCATCTTGCCTCTGTGGCCAGTTGTATGCTCGTAGGGTCCATTGCTGGTTAAGACTGCCAGTGACCTCCCCTCCCCTGTTCCCCAGCAGGCTACATATCATTTCATACTTATGACTGTTAGGCAGCAGGGAAAAGGCTTTCAGGTCAGTTCTAGCTTGATTTCTCAATGTTCCACAACCAAAATGTATGTCTTCAAGTACAGAGTCCAACCACCTAGTTATGGTGGGCAACTAATAGTCTTGGCAGTACCCTGCATCGTTTGTGGGATATCTCCCTAACCAACAACTCACTGGAAGATTTCTTAACCCTGGAACTGAAACCTATGGCTTCGGGCCACAGGATTTATACCCCACAGGGTACTTTTGTCAAATCTCTCTCTCTCTATCTCTCTCTCTCTCTCTCTCTCTCTTTTCAACAGATATGTATTAATTGGGATAACATAGATAATCCATAACCTTATTCATAATTTCTTTAGTTGTCACTAACTTTTCTCCCACTCTCCCTACTTCCATCCACCTCCAGAGACCCCATTTAGATCATTCCACTCCCAGTACAAAATATAGTATTTTAAATTAATTTAACCAAAATTGGTTGTGACTGTTTCACAATATAACACCTGAGGAAACTGAGGGACATCGATAATAACAATTTGATAACTCTGCTGTTTTTGTACCCTCCAATTAAAAATCTGGGATTCTCCAGATGCTTTCAAAAATATCCCCAGTTCTACCTTGGAGTGTCCAGAGGCAAAGCTATTTTGCTTCTACTACCTAAAAAGGAACACGCATGGTGACTTTTAGCTGCAGGAGGCAGCGCCTTTGACGCTGAATTCCCATAACGCTAAATGTAATGAACTCTCCAGAAACTTCAGTGTGCTAAAGTCATCTTGCATGCCACCCCTCTCTGTCTTCCAGTGCGGGGCTCCTTCCCGCACAGGTAGTGCTGAGGGAAGGACCAGGCCTGCTGGTTCCTCCCTAGGGGTTGAGGGGATGATGAGCGTCGGACGACTCAGAAACCTCTCCTGGCCACCGGAGACAAACCACACTGAGTCGGGAGTCTTTGCAATGCAGGAACAACTCGCTTTATTACTCTGAGCAGTTGCCTATATCATGTTGGGGACAAAGGCGGGGATTTTAGGGTGGGAGAAGAGGTAAGGGCCAATAGTAAACTTTAACTATTGAAATGGTAATTATAATTACCAAGAGGAAGTAGCAGGCCAGAAGCCCTTAGGCATCCTGCTGAGTCCTAGCTGGCCAGAGACAGGTCGCCAAACTGTAGCTAGGCTCAGGAAGTTCCACTAGGCCTCACGCCTGGGCCTTTCAGGGCCCAACATTCCAGAAAGAGAAACTGTGATTCTTTCTTCTTTGCATTATGCCCAGAGAGGAAAGTAGAGACGTGTAGTGTTCCCATGACTTCAGTGCTGTGTGTTACTCCCTGCCCAGCCCTCCCTCTCCCCCAAAACAGGGAGAATGTTTCTTCCTTCAGGGCTTTGAGTCTAACGACCAAAGTAGAAATGCTTGGCATTCCTATGTCTTCAAGAGAGATGAGAGTGTCTGTGGTCACGCTGTCTTCAACTCTTATTCCCTGTGAGGCCAGGGACAGCTAAGAAACTAGCACAGTGCCAAGCATAAAATCAGCATAAAAATCAATGTTGCCATTACAGCCTGGAACATCTGTTAGGGCAAGCTTTCTGGCCTGACTCTCTCTCTCAAAGCATGAGTTCTTTCCCAGGGGTCTTCATTTAGTCATGCAAATTGACCACTGGCATCCCAGTCTGCAGCCAGACAGACATGTTTAGATCTTGGCAGGAAATATAGCTTTGATTCCAATGGGAATCCCCTAGTATGCTCAAAAAAACAGATAGTGTGATAAAGTTGGTAGTCATCCTTAATTACAATTCTATACCCAGGGGACATAAAAGACTACACATAGGCTGATGGATAGAGTGGAGAGACAAAGGAAGGTTTTCACGATAGTCTAGAGAAGGATTTTGATATGAAGATGAAGAACTTGATGAATAGTGAAGAATAGACATTCCAAAAGTGAACACCAGCATAGATCGATAGATACTTGGACACTTTTAATGGATTCTCAGGCAATTCTATAAGGAAGGATACTATTACAAATCCATGATGCCAAAGTAGTTGGATGCTAATATGCAAAACATAATCCTTATATAATACACATATTAATTTTTAAATATCAAAATAATGAAATTAAATACAAAAATATTAACTCTTAGGGAATAAACACATAGAAATCATTTGTGACCTTGAGTTAGGCAAGGAGGTCTTTGCTATGCCACCAAAAGCAAAATCTCAAATTGATATATTGGTGTTATGGTTTGAATGTTTATGTCCTTTCACAGTTTAAATGCTGAAATTCTAACCTGGAAGGTGATGATATTAGAAGTGGGGGGCTTTGGTAGTGAAGTATGTCTTGAGGGCAGACCTCCCATGAGCAAGGACAGTTTCCTCATAAACTCACACCAGAGGGCTACTTGCCTCTTCTACCATGCAAGGAGATAGCAAGGAGGCACAATCTACCTCTAAAAGGTTCTCACCAGATACCACATCTGCTAGTGACTTAATCTTGTACTCTTCCGCCTCCGAAACTATAAGAAATTAATTTCTGCTCTTTATGAGCTACTGACTTACAGTATTTTGTTATAGCAGCCTATATTAGTCATGTAGTTCAAGTAAAGTAAGGGAATGGGGTTTTTTCAAATCTTAAAAATTCTCTTGAGACTACCCTTCTGGGCTGGGGAGATGGCTTAGCAGCTAAGGAACTTGCCTACAAACCTAAATGACTCAGGTTTGATTCCCCAGTACCCATGTAAAGCCAGATGTGAAAGATGATGCACACATCCGTAGTTCATTTGAAGTGGCTAGAGGCCCTGGTGTGCCTATTGCCGCTCTCTATCTGATTCTTTCTCTTTCTCTCTCTCTCTCTTAAATAAATAAATTTATTTTTTAATTGATAGCTTCCATAATTGTAAACAATATCCTATGGCAATTCCCTCCCTCCCCCAATCTCCCCCTTTGAAACTACACTCTCCATCATATCCCCTCCCCCTCTCAATCAGTCTTTCTTTTATTTTGATGTCATCATATTTTCCTCCTATTATGATGGTCTTGTGTAGGTAGTGTCAGGCACTGTGAGGTCATGGATATCCAAAGCATTATGTGTCTGGAGGAGCACATTGTAAGGAGTCCTACCCTTCCTTTGGTTCTTACATTCTTTCTTCCACATCTTCTGCAATGGATCCTGAGCCTTGGAAGGTGTGATAGAGATGTTTCACTGCTGAGCACTCCTCTGTCACTTCTTCTCAGCACCGTAATGCCTTCTGAGTCATCCCAAGGTCACTGCCATCTGAAGAGAAAGTTCTCTAACCAAAAGTGAGAGTAGCATTAATATATGGATATGAACATTAAGAGAAGGGCTTACTGGGCAGTTTGGTGAGGATAGTACATACATTTAGACAGACAGAAGCAGACATTAAACTCCTAGGGCTCATGACTACCCCTGTTGTAGGTTTTCAGTATCAGGGAAGTATTCCCTCCCATGGAGTAGGGCTCCAGTCAAATTAGAGGGCAGTTGGTTTCCCCCAAACAGACATGCTACTATTGCACCCATTGGCTCATTTGGCCTGGCTAGACAAATATAAGGCTTGCAGTATCCACTGTTGGGTATCTTCACTGGTGATTTCTCTCTCACACATTGAACTTTATGCAGCATTCCTTTTTCCAGCTTTCTGTCTTCTGGTCTACATGGAGGAGGTTTTCAGCTCAGCTCCAGCAGGGTTTCTCAGTGACCTTGCAGTCCAAGTATGTGGAGTCTTCAGCAGTAGGGTCTTACCATCTATTCCTTATGGGAAATCAAGGGCCTCATCAATGGTCTTTAATGTTTTGGGGGCATCAGGGACCTCCTGGTCAACAACTCACTGGAAATAAATTTAAAAAGACACTTTTAAGAGAGAAAAATAGAAGAAAGCCATGTAATTAGAGAAAATATAAAGAATATATTTATGTACATACATATGCATGTCTTACTAAATTGTATACTTTATATATGTGCAGTTTATTTCATGCTATCTACCATATACTTAGGAACACAAAACATTTCCCCCAGGCCATCAAATGACAAATATCATTTGAAATTTCAAATTTATCAATAAAAATCAATAATTATCAGGCTGGAGGGATGGCTTAGTGTTTAAGGTGCTTGCCTGCCAAACCTAAGGACTCACATTCGACTCTACAGTTCCACATAAGCCAGACACACAAGGTGACTCAAGTGCATAATGTCATGCATGCATACAAGATGGCACATGCATCTGGAGTTCAATAGCAGTGGCTAGAGTCCTTGGCACACCAATTCTCTCTGCTCTCTCTCTCTCTCTCGCATAAAAAAGACCAATCTGCTGGGCTTGCCTCAAAAAAAAAAATCAATAATTATCAACATTCATCTTAACTTTCTAATTTTAAACAGTCTGCAAAGCCTAAAATAAATTAAGATTTGTAATTACAAGATGCTAAATTACTAATAGCCTTATTTTTCAACTTAGTTCAATAGAAAAAAGGTTAAATTATCACTGTTTATAAAATAGTAAAATATAGCTGGGCATGGTGGTGCATGCCTTTAATCCCAGCACCTGGGAGGCAGAGGTAGGAGGATTGCCATGAGTTTGAGGTCACCCTGAGACTCTATAGTGACTTCCAGGTCAGCTTGGGCCAGAGTGAGACCCTACCTTGAAAAAAAAAAAAAAGTAAAATATTAAATTAGTACTTTTCAACATGAAAGCCTTATAACAATCTGTAAAAGAATATACAGGTTAACATCTAACAAACATGAAATTTGACATGGTCTAAAATCAGAAACTTTGTGAATGATGGCATAATATCACAAACAGAAAACACCTGGCTTCACATGGTAAGTCACAGGAAAAACTTAGCTGTACTAAAAATAACACATAAGCTTATCTTTAGGCTAGACATGTGTAGCAGACAGCTTCAGGTTCACTGAGATGAACTTTCAGACCAGACAGTTATGGAGGAAGGAATATTTATTGAAGCTCACAGATCCAGGAGAAGTTCTATAAATGGACTGTCTTCTCAGGTCCAAGCAGAGAGAGAGAAGCACAAGCCTAAAGCCAAAAGCCACAGCACACTTCAGAAACTCCTGCTAGGCACACTTTGCATATCTTTAGATTGAAATCTGAAACCCACCATCACACCTTAAGATCCACCCAGTGACACTGCCTCCAACCGGGTGGCTGCAGATGCAAATTACAAACAAATAAACAACTGAATATATTGGGGGGCATCTATTCAAACCACCACAGCATAGAAAGCATAGATGAAACATAAATGAATTTTATTTATAGGCTGGTTTAAGCCCCAAGATATCTCATAATGTATAATAAAACATTTAAAACTCCAGAATCTGGCCAGGCGTGGTGACACACGTCTTTAATTACAGCACTCGGGAGGCAGAGGTAGGAGGATCACCATGAGTTCAAGGCCACCCTGAGACTCTATAGTGAATTCCAGGTCAACTTGGGCTACAAGTGAGACCCTACCTCAAAAAACCAAAAAAATAAAAAATAAAATAAAATAAAACTCCAGAATCCAAAACACATCTCATCCCAAGCATAGGTGACCTGAAAAGGGATACTGGTATAGCAGATCACTCTGTGAACTTTTAGCTTCAATGTATAGAACACAATGCAGATCAGCAATCTGTACTAGCAACCCCAACCTTCCAAATGTATTAACAGGATATTGGCATTTGATAGGTCAAGAATTTTATTTGAATTAACAATAAATGATAGCACCTTAATTTCATCTGTGTATGTTGAATATAAAAAAGTTATTGGAAGGCTGGAGAGATGGCTTAGCAGTTAAGCGCTTGCCTTTGAAGCCTAAGGACCCCGTTCGAGGATCAATTCCCCAGGACTCATGTAAGCCAGATACACAAGGTGGCGCATGCATTTGGAGTTCGTTTGCAGTGGCTGGAGGCCCTGGTGTGCCCATTACTCACTCTCTCTCTCTCTCTCTCTCTCTCTCTCTCTCTCTCTCTCTCCCTCTCTGTCTGTCACTCTCAAATAAGTAAAAATAAACAAAAAAGTCATCGGGGCTGGAGCAATGGCTTAGCAGATAAGGTACTTGCCTGTGAAACCTAGGGACTGAGGTTTGATCCCTAGTACACCACGTAAGCCAGATGCACAAGGTGGCACATGCATCTGGAGTTCATTTTCAATGGCTGAAGGCCCATTATTTCCCTCTGTCTGCCTCTCTCTCTCTCTCTCAAATAAATAGAAATATTTTTTTAAGTTATTAAAAGACTAGGGATATAGTATTTTTTTAACATGCTTGCCCTAGCTGGTGGCAATATGTTCACAAGTTCATCTGTAATGACATAGAAAGTTTTAGGCCAGCCTGGGAAAAATAAGATCCTATCTCAAAAAAAAAAAATTAAAAGTCTTGAATAAAGTTTCTGCCCTGAGAACTCATAGTTTAACATTGCCTTCATGTCAACATACAGTGGTATTGTGTCATGAATGTAATTTAGCAGACATATTGGTAACTTATATTTACAATGTGGTAATGTCACAAATATGATTCAACAATATTTTTCTATAAGTCTATAATTACAGAAATAATTATTTTGAAATTTATAAGAATTATTGCTTTATAATTAAGGAAGAATACATTTTACTCTGAGACTATGATTTTCATTTGTGAATACCCTGTGAATTAGACATTTCAATCCGAAAGAGAGAAAGCCCAATGCATAGACAGAAGAAGCAAAGGAGGAAAGTTTGACAGTCACTGCAGTGACTTTTCTGAAATAACGGATACAAGATACTTATAAAAAAGGAGGTTTATATGCTTACAGTTTGGGGATTTGCAACCCAAATGGCACAGTGTAGGCTCTATGCCAAGCCCTTGGCTGCCTCACCTGCTGGAGCAAGCCATCACATCTCAAGTCTGGAAGGATCAAGAGGGTCAACAAGAAGCTCAGCTTGCTTCTTTTATAACGACCCCCTCTTGCAAGAACTTAGTGGTTCACATAACAACTAACATGGTGTTCCAGGAGTAATACCTAAGGACCCCCACCACTAGACCCCATCTCTTAAAGTTTTTACTACCTGACCCTGACACCCTGGAAAGCCAGCTAAACCTCTGAGGGGCCAAAATAAAACCATACCCAAACCACAGCAAAGCCCACACAACATTTGCAGTTGAATGTATTTTTGTCCAATGTAAAGACTGCTATTTCCACATATCTCTTCTTTTGACATCTGTGGAACACTTACAGGTTGACTCTCTAGAGACTTTTACAAACCCTATTGCTAGACTTTCTATGCAAATTCCAGAACCAAGATCATTTTCCTGTGCATTCATTTCTCAAACAATATTTTGTATTATTCACCTACATGTGTCCCAGCAAGTTTAAGTTTAAAAAGTTTAAGTTTAAATATGACCAGCAAGTTTAAGTTTAAAAAAAATAGTGGCTATAATACAAGGATAATGAGTGTACCTGGATAGACTCTTCCCTGTGATTATTTTTCGATCTTTCACAATGGCCCTCATTCCCATTAACATATCGTTATGTTTTCTGCACTTAACCAGGCTAGAGAAACTTGGCTTCAATCCTAAATACATTGGCTGTGTCAACATACTACCGAGACATGAAAATCTGGGTAAATTAAGCTGGATTCAGTAAATCTAAATTAGTCAAGTGTAAAATGTTGACCTATAAGCTAAATAGTCAGTAATAAATTTGTCTCCTATAAACACGAAACACAACTCTTTATTTATTGTGTTAGCTTGAGATAACTGCACATTATATCTCTGGCTGATATGCCCATGTTTAATTACAGGGTTCTGGGGAAAGACAATGAGGTATTTCCAATCACTCAACAGCTTCAAATTTTCCATAAAATAAGTGAAAATAAAGTACAATAGAAAAATTAGGGGTAGGGGGGTGAATGAGAACAAAGTATAATGACATATGTATATAAAGATGACATGATGAATTCAATTATTTTGCATGCTACCATAAAAAATTAAAAATTAGGAAAAATTATATTCTGAGTCTAATTCATGCAAGACAGGATATTATTTTGCAAACCAGGATTGGTTGGACAAGCAATTCAGGCTACAATGCTAGAGAAGTTTGTTTTACTTCTCTCTCACTCTTTTTAGTCAAGAGTGGTCACAGCAAACCCAATGATACTGTAGAAATGTAGAAATCAAGACCTGTATTATCCAGATCAAGTTGACAACAACTTAACCATCACAAGAAACAAAGTTAAACTGATACCAACTTATTGGGTTTACAGGTAATACATTCTCAGTATAAACAGCTTTCTACTTGTTATCCTATTCCCAACCTGCTAATACAGAGTGCACCTTGCTGTTTTATGAATTATTGCAATATCATTATAATGTAATGTGGTGGTTTGATTCAAGTGTCCCCATAAACAGGTATTCTGAATGCTAGTCTCCCCAGCTGATGACAATTGGAAATTAAAGCCTCCTGGAAGCGGTGTATTTTGGGGGGTTGGCTTATGGGTATTATAGCCGGTTTCCCCTTGCCAGTGTTTGGCACACTCTCCTGTTCCTGCTGTCCATCTTATGTTGGCCAGGGGGTGATGTCCACCCTGTGCTCATGCCATCATTTTCTCCTACCATCATGCAGCTTCCCCTCGAGTCTGTAAGCCAAAATAAACTCTTTTTTAAAAATTTCCCAAAAGCTGCTTTGGGTCTGGTGATTTCTTCCAGCAAGGTGAACCTAGCTGCAACACATAATGAAACAAATTTAATAATATTAAATGAATGAAAATAATCAAAATATAAGCCTCCTTTGGTAATTTCTGGAATATGCTTTCTAATATCAGCAAGAGAAATGAAAGTAAAATCTAATTTTCATGACTCTGATCTCTCTTTAGGCAGTCTACTTCTAAAAGTGAGATGAAATGTTCTAAACAGAAAGTGACCTATGCAGGGATTTTTTTTCTCCTCCAGTGTTCCCTGTCCCCCTAATTACATACTTGAATTGTACACATGGCATGTCTTTTGGGAATTTTCCAATAACTGTTCAATCTGTCCATTAGGATCTTTTCCTTGATATGTTAAGCTCATGCTCTCATTTTCTGTCTTTCCCTCTATTAGTACTAGTTAGGTCCTGTTGACTTGGGAAGAATAATGCTATTCCATCTTGGTGCCCCCTCTCAATCTGCAGACATAATGCCCAGCTTTGTTCACTGCACATTGAACATGTTAACAGTGTCCCAAATAGTTGTGTGAAATTATAATTGTCATTTCTCCCTTCTCTGAGAGTTCTTAAACTATTTGATCTTTTCAGAATAACAAATGTAAAATATGTCACAATATACAATATTATAACAAAATCCATATAGACTTCCATACCAATAGTTTTTAAAAATATTTGTATTGGGCTGGGGAGATGGTTTAGCTAAAGGATCCCAGTTCAACTGTCCAGGACCCACTAAGCCAGATGCACAAGGGGGCACATGCATCTGGAGTTCGTCTGTAGTGGCTAGAGGCCCTGGTGTGCCTCTATTCTCTGTCTCTCTCGGTCTCTCTCTCTCTGTCTCTCTCTCTCTCTGCCTCTTTCTCTCTCAAATAAAATATATATTTAAAATTTTATTTATTTATTTGCAAGCAGAGAGAGAGAGAGAAGAGGGAAGATAGACAGAGAGAACGGATGCTCCAGAGCCTGGAGCCACTGCAAACTAACTCGAGATACATGTGCCACTTTGTTCATCTGGCTTTACATGGGTACTGGGGAATCAAATCTGGGTCATTAAGCCTTGAAGGCAAGAGCCTTAACCACTTAGCCATCTCTCCAGCTTCAATGATTTTTTTTTTAATTTTAGAGAGAGAGAGAGAAAGAGAATTGGCATGGCAGGGCCTCAGCCACTGAAGTCGACCTGCAGACACTTCTGCCACCTAGTAGGCATGTGCGGCCTTACACTTACCTCACCTTTGTGTGTCTGGCTTGCATGGGATCTGGAGAGTCAAACATGGGTCCTTGGGCTTTGCAGGCAAGCACCTTAACCTCTAAGCCACCTCTCCAGCCCCTAAATTCAGTTTTATACTAATTATAAAAAGCCATTTTTGAAACAGGAGTCAATTGGTTCACTATTATGATTTAGAGTTTGAATGTTTCCAAAGGCCCATGGGTTTAAGGCATTGATACAAAAGTGGTATTGTTGGGTGGGGATTTAGAAGTAGGGACCTCCTTAGAGGTTCTGAGATCACTGAATACATAAACCCTAAGGGGACCATGGGCCCCAGCCTCTTATTTTTCATTTTTCTTTTTTTTTTCTTTAATGCTTTTTAGACACTTTTTTTTTTAATTTGAGAGAGAGAGAAAAAAGAGGGAGAAAGAAAGAGAGAAAATGGGTGTGCCAGTGCCTCCTGCTACTGCAAACAAACTCCAAAAGCATGTGCCACCTTGTGTATCTGGCTTACATGGGTTATGGGGAATCAGAATCAAGCCTAGGCTTCACAGGAAAGCACCATAACTGCTAAGCCATCTTTCCAGAACTTTCTCTCTTTTTCTTTTGGACATGGGGTTAGAATTTTCATGTACCATATGTTCCCTCTGCCATACCCACTGGTGACTCAGTATAATAGGTATCCTAGTCTGGAAGGGGGACCTCGAAAGCTGTGAACCAAAATATAACTTTTCTCTTTGTATAAGTAAAACATGAGGTGCTTTGTTGCAGTGATAAACTACTACTATAATTATAGGTTAGGTATCATAGGATATGAAGATTACTGCCAATTTTTAAGGTATGATAATGGTACTGTGGTTACATAATAAAATTTATGTAATACTTAGCGATGTATCCTGAGTTAGTTATGAGTGAAATTAAATGCTACCTGGTATTTATGGTGTTATTGGCTGTATTTGATTTTCTCTCTCTCAAAGAAAAAATTAAAATATTTCAAGAAGAGAAATTAAAGTACTTTAAGAAAAAGAAGAAATTAGAAATACTTCCTCCAAATAAGAAAGAATAAAACTAACAGCTGACATTTTATTATAATTTATGAGAGGAGATAAAGCTATTTCTATACCAGGGAGGGAGGAGACATCGAAGTGATGAGCGGGAGAAGATTTGCAAGATGGAAAGGTCTGGAGACTTGTTCCACCACGATGTGAGCACATGTAGTACTGCTAGCTTGTGCACCTTTCATCATCAAGATGGTAAAATTTTTTGTTGTGTGTTGCTGAAGTTTCCTTTTAAATTTTTTTTGTTCATTTTTATGTATTTATTTGATAGCGACAGACAGAGAGAGAAAGAGGCAGAGAGAGAGAGAGAGAATGGGCGCGCCAGGGCTTCCAGCCACTGCAAACGAACTCCAGACGCGTGAGCCCCCCTTGTGCATCTGGCTAATGTGGGTCCTGGGGAATTGAGCCTCGAACCGGGCTCCTTAGACTTCACAGGCAAGTGCTTAACCGCTAAGCCATCTCTCCAGCCCTGAAGTTTCCTTTTAAATGGAAGAAAGAACTAAAAATAAAGTGAAAGTGATAGTAAAATAGACAAGTATATAAAGGTGTATGCGTGTGCATGTTTTGTTGTAGAGTTTCTTTTTGTTTGTTTGTTTTGCGGCAGGGTTTCACTCTAGCCCAGGCTGGTCTGGGACTCAAGGCAATCCTTCCACCTCAGCATCTTCCTCCAGCCCTCCCCCACTCCCACCCCCACCCCAAGTGCTGGAACTAAAGGCATGTGTCACCACAGCCTGTCTAAAGTTGTTTTTGAAAAGGTGAAGAAGATTAAATAATTAAATAAGATGGCTCAGCAGTTAAGTGTGCTTAAAGGCCTGGAGGAGTTCAAATCTCCAGATCCCATGTAAAATAGCTTGGCATGTACATGAGCCTGAAACACCAGTCCTCAGGGGAGCAGAGACCCTAGAATCTGCAGAGTCCCACACGTGTTGAAATTAGTAAAAAGAGACTCCTCCCCAAAGCAAGAGCAGATGGAAGAACTACATTCCCCCGAAGTTCCACTCCGGCCTCACAAGGTAACAACTAGCAACTCCCCTCCACGGGCTAGTTAGTGTATCAGTGGTCTTGAGGGCATATATAGTCATACATACCACACCACACACACGCAAGCAAAAATGAAAAAAAAAAAAAAGAATTAAAAACCCAAAATGGGAGATTTCACAGCTGGGCATGTGGCACACACCTTTGATCCCAGCACTAGGGAGGCAGTTGTAGAAGGATTGCTGTAAGTTCAAGGCCACTCTGAGATATAGAGTGAATTCCAGGTCAGCCTGGGCCACAGCAAGACCCTACCTCAGAAAACAAAACAATAAAACCAGAATGGGGGAGGGAGGAGATTTCATTCTTAGCAAATCAGCATTCAGAGGAATATTAAAAATAGCTCTTCAAGCAGAAAGAAAACACAACCAAGTATAAATATAAAAATGCAAGGTAGAATTAAGAACAACAAAAAGAAGTTAAAACTGAAGAAAATAGCAATATTCTTAAAAGATGGGTGCTAACATATGCATATTTATAAGTTTAAGTGAATACTCTTATTTGTACATATGAAAATAAAGGGGAAAATATCAGGGCATCAAAGTGGCATAATATCTTGATACTGTTCAAAAAGCAATGAAAGGCCTTAGTTTTCAGATTCTTTTAAGCCAAGGATGTTTGTTATAATGTTGATCATAAGTATCAAAAAAACAGGTATAATCAAGTATTAATAGAACATATGTTATGACAAATGATACATAACTATTTTTAAAAGACAAGAAAGGGAAGAAATTTTAAGGCAGAATGACAAATTGGGAAATAAATGATAACTTTAACAAATATTTCTGAAATTTGGATGGAATTTCCTACTTAAAGAAAACTATTAGGGCTGGAGAGATGGCTTAGCAGTTAAGGTGCTTGCCTGGAAAACCTAAGGACCCAGGTTTGATTCCTCACTACCCACATAAAGCCAGATGCACAAAGTGATGTGAACATCTGGAGTTCATTTGTAGTGGCTGGAGGCCCTGGCATGCCCAGTTTCTTTCTCTCATTCTCTCTCTCTCTCTCTCTCTCTCTCTGCTTTCAAATAAATAAGTGAATAAATACCATCCTTAGAATTGAAAAAAATTAAAATTCAATACTGCTTATAAAAGACACACCTTAAACATCAGGGCACAGAAGTGTTAAAAACACTGGCAAAGCACACAATGCAGAAACAACTTATTCTAGCTATATTAACATCAGAAAAAAAAAGCATTACTAAACACAGAAACAATTTCATGTTAATATATTTTATATCAAAGATCAATCTACTAAGTGAATTTAGTGACTATTACAAGTTGGATACCTCTTGCAACACAGTTTAAACAAAAGTTGATAAAACTGAAGGATAAATGGTTCATTCCAATTAGTTTTAGAGATTCTAACATATTTATTTCAGTAAAGACTGAACAAAGAAAAACATAGGATTTAAATTTTATCATGATTGACGAGCCTCATTTAATTGCTGTCTATAAAACTGCAGAATAACTTTTCAAGTACACATAAGCCATTTGCCAAAATTGATGAAGTGCTGGATCATAAATCAGGTCTCAGTGAAGCTCAAAGCATTGAGATCATTAATCTTAGGAAGTTAGGCTAGAAATCAATAGTACAAATAACTAGGAAAAGCCCAAAATGTTTGAGTTAAAGCAGCACACTTACACATAATCCATTGATTGAAGAACCACTCCAATGTAGAAGTCCAGACTGCCCGGTGACATAAAATACAACATTTCAAAAAGTGTGAGACATAATTAAACATGGACTTAGAGTAAAACTTAAGAGTCTGAAATGCCAAGATGAGGGAAAAGAAAAGCTGCAGTTCAACGATTTTAGTATCCATCTCAGTCAATAAACCCTCACGTTGCCTCTTAGGAGTTGCTTTATTTTTAAACGGAAGCATATTTTTGCATATGTCTGTACGTGAGCGTGGAAGCCAGAGGACAATCCCAGGTGTGATTCCCAAGGGGCCGTCTTTTCGAGACAGGGTCTCATCATTGGCCTGGAGCTGGACAAGTAGGCCAGATTAGCTGGTCAGAGATCCCCATCTCTCCAGGCCTGGAATTCCACACACTCAATGCCAGCATGCTCAGCGAATTACACAAAGAGTTCTGGGGATCAAACTCAGGTCTTCATTCTTACAAGGCAGGCACGTTAGCACCTGAGCCTGAGCCATTTCCACAGCCAAAAAAGAAACTTTTTTTTTTTTTAAGCAAAAGAAGGTCCATGAGATCCAGTCTCAAGGTCTGCAAGTGGTGAATGGATCTCAGACTGAAGACATGTGCTTCAAAACCCAGTGGATTGTCACCCGCACTGCATTGTTTGACTCCTGTGCACACCATAGTCTCCCGGGAGGTTTTGTTTGCTGTTTCTGTTTGTTTTTTTTTTTTAATTTCTAAAATCAGATTATTCTTTTCATAATCATTCTGAAACAGAAAAGAATACCTGAACACTGGGTGGCTCAGGCTCACTCTTCCAAAAAACAGGCAGACACAAGCCTCTGACCCAACAGAACAAACCAGTTACTCTCATCTTACCACACCCAGACTCCAAGAAAGATCTGTGCAACATATGCATTATCACTTTGGCCTCAAAACAAGATATTGGCTAAGATGAAATTACATAGGCAATATCTTTTTCTGTTTGTTTGTTTTGTTTTTCAAGGTAGGGTTTCACTCTAGCCCAGGCGGACATGGAATTCACTATGTAGTCTCAGGGTGGCCTCAAACTCACAGTGATCCTTCTACCTCTGCCTCCCAAGTGCTGGGATTAAAGGCATGTGCCACCACACCTGCAGCAATACCTTTTTAAAAAAAGTTTCTGACCTCCTTTCACAGCATAATAAAATGCGATAAATCCAATAAGTTGCATATTTTAGATTATGGAACAGTAGGTAACTTAATACTGCAATCTACTTTTTTTTTTTCAATTGCTCTCCACTTTCTTTTTCTTTTTTTTTTTTAATTTTTATTAACATTTTTCATGATTATAAAATATATCCCATGGTAATTCCCTCCCTCCCCACCCCCACACTTTCCCATTTGAAATTCCATTCTCCATCATATTGCAATCTACTTTTTTAATTTTTTTGTTAATTTTTATTTATTTATTTGAGAATGGCAGACAAAGAGAGAAAGAGGCAGAGAGAGAGAGAGAGAAAGAACGGGCGTGCCAGGGCCTCCAGCCACTGCAAACGAACTCCAGACGCATATGCCACCTTGTGCATCTGGCCTACATGGGTCCTGGGGAATCGAGCCTCAAACCAGGGTCCTTAAGCTTCACAGGCAAGCACTTAACTGTTAAGCCATCTATCCAGCCCCTGCAGTCTACTTTATAAAAATATTTTATTTATTTATTTATTTATTTATTTATTTATTTATTTATTTATTTATTTGAGAGAGAGAAAGGCAGAGAGAGAGAGAGAACAGACACGCCAGGACCTTCAGCCACTGCAAATGAACTCCAGACACATGTACCACCTTGTTCATCTATCTGGCTTATGTGGGTCCTGGGGAATCAAACCTGGGTGCTTTGGCTTTGCAGGCAAGTGTCTTAACCCTAAGCCATCTCTCCAGCCCACAGCAGTCTACTTTAATAAACCCTACCACAATAAATGTTATTATTGTACCTAATTCATGAAACTAAACATTGGTTTGAGAAACAATGTTTTTATTATTCAGCAGTTAAGTTTAGGAATGGAGTGATCAATGTAACTGAAAGAAAAAAAATTCATAATGTTCTGATGAATTTTTGTTTAAAACAGTCTTTTATATGATGGAGAATGGAATTTCAAAGGAGAAAGTGGGGGGAGGGAATTAATATGGGATATTTTTTATAATCATGGAAAATGCTAATAAAAATTTTTTTAAAAGTAAAAAAAAAGCAGTCTTTTGGGTAAGTGTAAATTAGTAAAAGGTATTCAAATCAATCTCCCCCTATAAATTAAATTGAATTATCTGTGAGCATTAATTAGAAAGACTTATTCGAAAACATTTGATGAGCATATCATCAATATGATGGAACTCTCAACCACATTAAATATTCAATAGCTTTGAAATTTTTTTCTTTTGCAACACTGACATTGACCCATTTATATAGTTAGGCTAAATAAGAATAGAAAAAGTGCTCTGTGGAAGCACATATTCTCTTACAAAAGTTTGAAAACAATGCTCTTGAGAAATCAAGAGCCCAGTGTTTCCATTCACTATAAGCAATCAATTTGCGTAAACATAGCGCAGTAAAGAAATTTGATCTCACTGGGTCCCTAGGTTTCCAGGGGGAGGAGGTAGCCTTGATAAGGAAGAAAATCAGTCTCCCTCCAGCCAGGACAGAAAACTCAGAACACAAAACTAATCTCTCAAGCAAGTAGAACCCCCACCCCCACCCCAAGCACACAGGCACACACACACACACACACACACACACACACACACACACACACACTTATCAAACAACAACAACAGAAAAATGGAAACAAAAATTCTAGCCATGTCTTGTACATTCCCAACTCCTGAATCCATGTCCTGCTGCTCTGCAAAGTGAGCCTAGAGGAGGATATTCCCTCACAGACATGCGTAAAGGAATTCCCTGTGGAAGCCTGCAATAGACTGGAAGCAGGAAGGATGATGGGACGGAAGCTTGGAGCAGATATTTAATCCTAGAAACTGGCAATTGTCAAGCGGGGAGAGTATCTGTGCCCTTCTGCAATATGTGTGCACCAGACACCACCCTTTGTTGAAAGCTAATCAGCCCTTTGCAGACCTGTCTCCACCCTCATCCGTGTCCATATTCTCTCTCACCTCCCTGACTCATTGTAACTCTCAGGACAGGCATTCTGTGCACACCTACTGCTTTTACCATTTTTGAATTCTTTCTATCTGCATTCTGCTTGTATTTTTTTTCAAAGACCTTTCAGAATTTACCAAGACGTTTCTCTCTTGTCAAAGCCAAATTACCTTTCGAAGCAAATGCTAACTTACAAAAGCTTCCTTACTTGCATTTCAGCACCAGAGCCTTCTAAATCATGTGGCTAACATAGCATTCTGGTACTTTCCCTCTTTGAGCATTTGTAGCAACTCAAATATTCCCGGCAATGATCCATCACCATAGATAATAATATCTGTGTGGCACTTAAGAAAAAGGGACACTTTCATTTTCTGTAGCGACTTGAAAACGGAAAGATGCTAAATATAAATTCAGCTACAGAGCTATAAGAACTAACATATCCTCCAGAGAGGAAAAGCCCACAGCTTGTTATAAGGGCATGTTCCAGAATCTGCTATTGACTTGAACAGGTATGGGTCTACACCATCTGAAGGGAAGGGCTTAAGGAAAGAATCATTACAAGTTTCAAGGTATTTCATGCAAGCTTGTGATGTCATACCATAGGCCCCTGTGGGAGCAGGGCTAGAATCTCAGAGCAGATGTCCAGGTGAAAGAGTAATTTATACTCTCCTTCTACTGAAGAGAGAGCTTGCTCTGTGTTTCAAAGTACGAATACAGAAATTCTAATATGGGTAAGCTTGCCCAGGGAAGAGCCTAAAGATGATTAAGAGAACCACCCATAGGGAGGTGTGGGAGCACACACCTGTAATCCCAATACCTGGGAGACTGACACAAGAGGAAGCAGCTTTAAGGTCTGCCTACCACAGCTCATGGCCAAAGCTGGTCGGGAAATAGAAGACATGTTATAAGATGCTTAGATATGTGTGTGTATGCATATATTACTTACCTAAGATACATATAAGATGCTTCTTATGTTGCTCTAGCTAATAACTCTGTGAAGCTCTCTGAATTCTCTATCAAGTCACAAGATTTGAAAAAAATAAAAGTTTAGAATATTCTACAATTACTTGTGTAACTCCAATTCAACCTTTTTTTTTTTTAACACAGATCAGTGGTGATCACCACATCTATTTTTCACAATCTCTGCCTCTTACCACCACCTTGCATGATTTGCTATAGCTCTCCATGCTCACACTTATCGCCTCTTTTGATCATTCTCAGCATATCTAGTTTGCCTGTAAGACTAAATACTGTGGAGGTCAGAGGCTAGCCCTACCATAGAACTTCCAAGTAATATGGACAGGAAGAGAATGGGGGAAAAGAGGAAGGAAGTGAGGGAGGGAAGGAAGGAAAGAGAGGAAGCAGGAAAGAAATGAGGAAGGGAGAGCTGGCATGATCCTGACCACATACAAGAACATCTGGCCAGGCGTGGTGGCCCATGCCTTTAATCCTAGCACTCAGGAGGCAGAGGTAGGAGGATTGCCATGAGTTTGAGGCCACCCTGAGACTACATAGTAAATTCCATGTCAGCCTTGACTAGAGTGAGACCCTACCTCAAAAACCAACCCCCCTCCCCCCAAAATTAACTTCTGGCACTTCCCGGTTGAATGACTAGATTTACCTTTTATCTCTATTCTTGCTGATATTGTTCCTCAATTTGGATCTAAGCTTTGTCCAATCCATGTGTGATGTTTAGTTATTTACTTATTTTATTTTATTTTTTAAATAAAAAATATATTTGTATATGTATTGAAATTAATATATATATATATATATATATATATATATATATATATATATAGAGAGAGAGAGAGAGAGAGAGAGAGAGAGAGAGAGAGAAAGAAAGAAAGAAAGAAAGAAAGAAAGAAAGAAAGAAAGGCAGAAAGAGATTGACAATGGGCAATCCAGGGCCTCTAGCTGCTCCAAATGAACTCCAGATGCATGAACCACCTTGTGCATTTGGCTTTTGTAGGTCCTGGAGAACTGAACCTGGGTCCTTTGGTGTTGTAGACAAGTGCCTTAGCTGTTAAGCTATCTCTCCAACCCCTTATTATTTATTTATTTATTTGAGTGATTGAGAGAGAAAACACATTCACAGGTGCCCCAGGGCTTCTTGTATTTGCAAATGAACTCCAGACCCATATATGTTGTTGGGCATTTGGCTTTACATGGATACTGGCGAGTTGAATCTGGACTGTAAGGCTTTGCAAGCAAGTGCCTTGAATTGCTGAGGAAGTTTCCAAATGAGACTAATTAAGGGGAAGATACACCATAACTATGGGTGGCGCCATGGGCTGGAGTCCAGACTTGGGCTGAGTACTGGTATTCATCTGTGCTTCCTGATTGTGGATGCAATGTGACCAGCCATCACTTGTGCCTTACCCTGCCATGATAGACTGTATTCTCTGGAACTGCAAACCAAAACCAATCCCACTTGACCTCAAGCTGATTTTTAAAATATAATTTTTTATTGGGAACTTTAATATCTGAACATACTCTAAATTGGCTGTATTCCCATCAAGTTGTCCTCCCTCTCCTAACCCTATTTGGAGGGTCCTCCTCAGGGGGGCTATTGGTTGTCACTATAGAGTCATGAATGCACCAGTCATTTCCTATGGGGAGGATCATGCCTCACAGCATACCTTCCCATCCTGTGGCTCTTACATTCTTTCCATCCCCTCCTCCCACAGTATTCTTAAAGTCTTGGAGGGTGGATTATAAATCTACTTTAGTCTCTCAGCAGCCTCCTATTTCCTGCTTTGATAAGTTTTTTTTTTAAATTTTTAATAGTTTTGTACTCAGTGAATACAGTCAAATTGGTACCATTGTTAGCCTTCTCCCTGACCTCCTCCCTTTGCAGGGACCCTCCTTGTTGGGGAATATGGGCTGTGCATTGTCTAATTAGCCCTCAATTAGGAGTAGGAGGAAATGTTTCTGTGTATCATGACACAACGTGTGGCTCTGACATTCTTTCCGCCCCCTCTTCCGCAAATTTCCCTGACTCGCATTGGGTTCATTTTAGGTCTGCCTCAGTGATGAGGTCTTGGGAGTCTGTGTCTCTGGATATCTGATTTGGTAGGGTTTGATTTTTCTCTGTGTCAATCTCCTTTACCCTTGTGCTGGTTCTAGGTTCACCAAGAAAATAGCACTCTTGCTTGTTTTGCCAATTATTCTTAGTTTCAGCTGGGGCCCTTTTAAAGTATGATGGGGTAGTTCTGTCCTTAGGATCTGCGTCCCTCTGAGAAAGAGAAGCAGATTCTCTGATGGAAAGTAAAGTTAGCACCAGATAGATGGGATAACCATTACTTTTTTAGAGAGAATCTAATAGGTTTAGGCCCTCTTGTAACCCACAATTGGTGGTAGCTTTATAATGGGGAGCAGGCTCATTTTTGGATATGGTTCTGACTTGTTTTCTAGCTCCAGCTATGGGTTCCATTCCTCAGTGTCTACCGCCATCTCCCCAGAGAAGGTTCTCTGGCTGGAAGTGACACCAGGACTCATGTTTAATCTACCACTGTCTCCGTAATGTTTCCTGGGCCATGTGGCAGGTGTCATAGGGGTGATTCATCCAATGTCAGGCATTCATCTTTCTTTCCCTGTTATTTTGAAGGGTCTTCAGTCTCCCTGGTATTCACCACTGTCTGCAAGAAGCAGTTTCTGTAAGAGTGAGAGAAGCATTCATCAAATGGAATAAATATATACATTTAAAGGTTGTGGGTTTTTTTGATGGGCATGACCTCTCCAATTAATCAAAGAGCAGTGTAAGTGTCCCTCTTGGGTCTATGATCTTCTAAGCCATAAGCTTCTGACTTGGTTCTCAGCACCAAAATGAATCCCCTCCCCCACCCCCAGCCACTGAGCAGGCCTCATATCCAATCAGAGAGGAACTGATTATCCCCATAACTTGTATGTGCAGCAGTGCTTATATGCACGGATGCACAGGTAGGCACATTCTTCCTGGATGGTTGATTTTGTAGCTTGCAGGATCCATTGCTTGTTCCCACTGTTGATGACTTATGTCCCACACTAGTTCAAACAGCACTATGACAGCTAGCCAGCAGGGAGCTGGCTTCCATTTCAGTTCTAGCTTGATCACTAAGTGTCTTTTGATCACAACCTGTGGTATCTTCAGCAGTAAGGTCTTACCATCTAGTGGGTAACCAAGTGCTTTGGCAATGGCCTGAATTTTGGGGGTCTTCATGGTTTTCCCTACCCAACATCTCACCGTGGAAGGCTACTGAATTCTGGCACTGAGATTTATGAACAACAGCATATGATTTTTTCTCGGGCTCCAATAGGCTACTTCTGCCCAAACTATCTCACTTTCGCTCTACTTCTCTCTCTTTTCAAGAGAGTAATATCTTTCAAATAGCTAATGGAGAAATAGGTTATGTTACTAATTCATGCCACTTTTCATTTTGTGTACCCCTCCTCCTCTCCCTCCCTTCTCCTGCCTGCTCTAGACTCTTCCATACCCTGTACCGCGTTCGTCTTCCTCTTGCCTGTCTGCTACCCCTTGCTTTACCCCCTGTCCGCGTCTCTTTTCTCCAAGCTTCCTGACCGGTACTGCTGATGCACCTTAAACTGCTTCTTGTCAGGCATTTGGTCACAGCAAAGAAGGGAGGAATCCTACATGTCAGGTCATTGTTGTCTTCCAACCAAAGAAGCCAACACAAGTAGCCCCATTCTTGTACCAGTTGCATCATAGCCATCACCAGGCATTGTCCCACCCAACCCCGTGACAAGCTGGATAATCATTGAGAAGGTCACTAATAGCTCCCTCTCCTCTAGTTTACTCAGTTAAAATAGGCCAGTCACTCACTGGTGTGTAATTTTGTCAGGGATCTTTCCCACTCTGAGCTGCCAACTTGCTTGAGTAACTTCTGCCAGTATTCATTTCCCCTGTCTCTCTTGCTGTGAAACTAAACTTTTCTTTTGCTTTCTTTCTCAGGCTCATCAAGTGTCCCTCCCCACTGACAAACTGTCCTTGGAAACTAATGTAGTTCCAAATTCCCAATTCCACTTCATTCTGATTGCTTCTCTCCCACTCCTCACTAACTCTTCCCTTTGATTTTCATGCCTCCTTCTTGAACTTGGTGTAGGACAGCCAGTTCTGCCCTGAACTAAGAACTAGTGTTCTGCTTGAGTGTCTTAGTTTTTGCTTACAAGCACTCAGGTTTGCCTTTTTTAATTTCAATTTTAACTTTCAGAACTACGTGCTCTGCTACAGATAAGAATAATCAAACTGAAGCACAATGCATGACATTAAACGTTCCTGGGATAAACTGTACTTAAATGTTCTCCTTAAAGTCATTAAAGCTATTGTTTGGGGAAACCTGCCAATCACATCGATGGGGGAGTTGATCAACCATGTAGAAGGACATCGAAAATCAGGCAAAATGAACAGCCTTAAAGAGCCTCCAAGGTGCCTCTATAAACTCCCATGTGATCATAGCATAGCCTTAGCCTTTCACGGCATATCCGTTTTTATAAATCTATTTATGAGCACAAAGAGGCAGCTACCACTGCCTCTGACTTGCCAGCATGGACTGACCGCTGCTATTTTAACCACATTCCCCTTTAGAAAGAGCACAGCCAACACTGTCAAGATTCCTGAGGGATCCATAACTGTTTGTGGAATGACACATCCTTTGGAAATTTGTTGCTATTTAAACCACTGTTAACTTGTGGTTTTTGTTTGTTTGGTTGGTTGGTGGTTTTGGGGTTTTTTTTTTCCAGATTGAACCCTTAGGACCCGGAATTCCAGACCTTCCCCACCCCCACCTGCAATGGTAACTGGTGCCAGGAGTGAAAAGCTATCCTGGAGAACAGACTAGCTACTCAGACACCAAGAACCAGCACCCTCCGAACGGGAGTCTCAGGGTTCATCTGATGTTCCCATTAGGCCAAGAACATCACTTTCCTTTAAACCTTGTAAGTGTAAAAGGTGATGGCAGTGTCAGGACTCAGGACCAGATCAACTCCACCACTCGTCTAAAGGGCAGTTTTAGTGGAAAGTTCAATCTGTACAAGTAAAACAGAATTAAGGGTTACTTTCTGCTAACCTCGTTCTGGGAAATGAGCCATCCAACCACAGAGGGCCACCCATTCTCTCAGGACCTCTTTGAAAGTAGTGTGGTGGCTGATAATATCAGATCATCTTGGCCCGATAGTATCTCTCCCTTGCCTCAGGCTAGCACTGCTCTTTTCTTCATATTGTATCTAAGCCCTCCCAGGGCATCTAGCAATCAGCTCATACCAGGAGCCCTGAACCAAGACAAGCTTGATGACGCTCAAGATAAAGCCTGATGAAGGGGTGGGGGATGAAGGGCTGGAGAGATAGCTCAGCAGTTAGGGGCACTTCCTGTAGGAGCATGGGGGCTGAGGAGGCCTGAGAGACTTGTCATGTTCAACCATCAGAACCCACATACAAAGCTAAGGTTGGCCACACATATCCATAACCCTAGTCTTGTGGGGAGCAAAGACCAAGGAATCACCAGGGCTCTCAAAATAAATAAATAAATTAAATAAACATAAATAAATAAAATAAAGCAAAGGCAAGCTCTGGGGTCAGTAAGACCCTAGCTTGCTATACCCAGTTCTCGGCACCCCCAGTGACCACCAAAGAGAACCAAACATGTATACAAAGGCAAGGAGCTTTATTTCGGGCTTAAGCTGGGACTCTTGACTTCACCAATGCAGTGGATCCGTACAAGAGCCCTGAGTAGCAGGAGGACAGGGTTTTTATACGGATTTGAACAAAGAAATAGGGGGAAGTTACATGATTGGTTGGTTTAAACAGTAACTGTATTTGTACTCTTTTTGATTGGCTGGGGCAGAGAGGCAGAAGGGACAAGTCTTGGGCAAGTCTTGGGGCATGCCTGGACATGTCTAGGGGCTGATTCAGGTCCTCTGCCTAAGCGGGAATTTGAAACTTAGGCCTAGCTGGGGCAGCGCCTTGCTGAAGCCCTCCATTGCTTGCCAGTCTGGTTTCCGGGTCTTTCAAGTTCAAATAGGAACAGGAGGAAGGTTGATGGAGGACACCCTACATATCCCTTACAGCCACTGCAGATGAGGGCATTGGGTGGCATATGGACACATACAGCACATATAACACACGTACAGATACACACGCAAAAAAAAAAAAATCCCTGTGTGAAGAACTATTACAACAGAGATGTTACCAAGATGCACAAGGTATTAACTTGCTATAGCTTCTTGGCTACTTGTGGAGCACTTGAGAGACAGAGAACTTTAGGGTACACCCAGCACCCTGAGCTATGTGCTCATAGTGGATGATCCTCTCATCTCTGGATCCCACAGAACTTACAGGGAGCAGCCTACGTAGACTCTGCTCACACAATGACTTTGGGCTGAAAGAACCTGAATCGAGAACACTTCATTTATTATGAAAAACTGGGCTGGAAGAAAACCTACCCAAACTTTGTTTCAGAAGAAGAAATATGGGTTTTACTGAATAGACAGCACACTAATTTGCTCCAGAAGTTAATATCCAGAGGGAGGCACTTTAACTTTTGTTTACTCATCAGACATCTTTGAAAAATTGGTCCAAGGAAAGGAGCTGTGAAACTGAGAAATCCTTTTTTTTTTTTTTTGTCATCAACATGAAAGTTAGTGGCCACATGCATAAGTGGCAAAATTTATGGACATCTTAGAAAAACTAGTGATTAGCACACAGTACCAATCATGATACCAAATCTGTGAGTTCTGGGCTCATGAGGAGCCCTGTCTCAATTGACAAGTCAGCAAGCAACTGAGACACCTGTCACTGACCTCTGGCCTCCATACACATGTACACACACACACACACACACACACAAAGAGAGAGACAACATTTCCCAGACCAGTACCACCATGCAAAATTTTTGATCTCATATGTTTTAAATAAAGGGATGCTAGAGTTCTATAGAACCCAGAAAAACTCTGTGACACAATCCAGTCCAGATGTGAAATAGGAGAGCAAAGTCATTGAGATAGCTGAGTGTTTTGTTAAGGGTGCTGAATTATATGTTATTTGAAGTTTAATATATAGGCATTGAGGAAACAGCCCTTAGACATTCTTTTGGTTTATTTGGTATGTTTTCATGTAGTTATTTCAGTCAGAAACTTACTTAACAATTCTAGAAACGTTCTGTTTAGTAACAGGGTACTCTGAAGAAGTCTATAGGAAAGAATTACCTTTGCAAGCAACACACAACTTCAAATCTTAACAGCATTCACTGCTAAGGAAATCTCCTTGATGTTGTGTAAGAACCCCAAAACGAGGACCCCATGCTCTGCCCGGATATGGCGACACCCCAAATCACTCACGAGAAGCGGTCTTGATGTAAACTGTAAGAGGATTTTATTCCAAGCGCGCTGGGGCCCACAGTCATACACCGCACAGGGGTAGAGGACTGCAGAGCCCCGAATGCAGGAACGGGACAGTTTTTATAGGGTTTCTAACAAAGCCTGTGCATTAGACCAATCATTTTTTTAATATCAGGAGCCTGCGGGGTGCGAGCCAGTCAGTTTGTGCCACCCCATAGTTTCTAAGCCAATTAGTTTAATTTGTTCAAGCCCCTTGTGGACCAATCAGTCTCTTATGACCTTGGTGGTCAGTATTTGCGCAGGTCCTTGGGTGGGGGTAGCAGAGTGTGGTATCAGTCTCCTATGACCTTGGTGGTCTGAGGCAGGCTGCTACAGCTTATGGTGCAGGCTACTAAGGCTTACAGTGTGGGCTATTAAGGCTTATGGTGCAGGCTATTTACAGAAACCAAATAAGTGTTTTACTTTTTTACTCGTTTCCCATCCTTGAGGGCTATCTCATGCCATTTTTACCTAGCTTTATATGAGGAGCTGGCTCTGATATAATGAGGAGAGGGATTCTTTACTTGCTTTCAACAGAGAGTAAAGCCTGGAGTTTGAGGTATGCAGGGGCCCGCTTAAGCTCCCTTTGGAGAGTGATAGTATTTCTGGGCTTCTGAATTTTTGGGCCTTTCAGTTGAAGACTCCCTAGTTTGTATTTTTATTCTATTCTGTGTTCTTGCTTTTCCTCTTCTGTGAATTTCAGCTATAGAACTTAATCTTGCAGCATAGGTGAGCTGAGGTACCATGTCCATTCATGGATAACCCCCATATAGAAAAACTAATTTTTCAAGCTTTATTAGTGAAGCTGATTTTCCAAAGTTGGACCATCTTTACAACTGCCTTAGGCACTCTAATCAAATTTTTGTTCTATCATTAAGTGCTGAGGTAAATAAAAGGAGTTATACAGGGCTGGATAGATGGCTCAGTAGTTAAGATGCTTGCCTGCAAAATCTAATGACCAAGATTTGATTCTCCAATACCCACCTAAAGTCAGATGAACAAAATGGTGTATGTGTCTGGCATTTATTTTCAGTGACTACAGGCCCTGGCATACCCATCCTCTCTCTCTCTCTCTCTCTTTCTCTCTCTTTACCATGAAACATATAAAATATTTAAGAAATATTTTATTTTTTAATTTAAAATATATTATCTCCATAACACATTAGTGTTATTGTTAATGTTTTGCTTTAAGATCAAATTTCTTTCAAACTCTGATTTATGGAGTTAGCAAGGGCCAAGCATATAAAGAACCACTCAGTCTATTAGTCACTGTACATTTATATAGGCTTATAATAAACCCAATATCATAGTAGGTATTGGGGATACAGCAATGAGCAAGTGACATTTCCATGACAGCTCCATGGCTTCTGATTTAGGTGTTTTTATATCACAGCCTCCAAGATAGGAACCAAATCATTGCAGATGAATAAACGTAGATTTAGTGTACACGTTCCCTACCACAGAATGCCCCACTGCAAGTAGACACTATGCCAGGATTTAGCCAGTAGTTCAAATAAATAGTCTATAAATTATTAGCATAATTAGTCTGTGGCTAAGAACATAAAGTGAATTATACAGACATATGATCCCTTACCACTCATCTGGCCTTTTGTAAGCCAGTCTCCAAGCCAAGCATATGTGCTTTAATGAGTATAATAATCTGTAACCACAAAACTCAGGAGATTTGCTATCTATATGCTAAAATAGACAAAAAGGACTCTTTTCATCCAATGCAGTGAAAAAAAAAATACCCAAATAAAACAGTGGGTGGTAAGAGAAAACATAAAGGATTTATGTGGCTTTTAATTACAGCTCCCATTCCCCTCAGCCCCACTCCCACCAAATGGATATTATTATTATTTACACTTTTTTTCTTAAGATTTACAAGTTTCCAGGCACTTCAGTCACACATGAGAAATCTACCTGTTCAGTAAGGAATATATGTACGAGAAAACTAAGTGTATAAAAGTGAAAGTCAGGAGAGTGTGCCAAACACTGGCAAGGGGACACTGGCCATAATACCCATAAACTCATCCCCTACAATGCACTGCCTCCAAGAGCTGTTAATTTCCAATTGCCATCAGCTGGGGGGACTAGCCTTCAGAAGACCTAAATTTACGGGGAACACTTAATTAAACAAGGGCCAAGTGCATGCTCCTTCATTCTTTTAAAATAAATGCATTGTGTGTCTGCTGAATGCAGGATACTATGCTAAGCAGTGAGTAAAAAGAGAATATGAGATAGTCTTTTTTTTTTTTAATTTATTTCTTTTTTTATTTTTTTAAATTTTTTATTTATTTATTTGAGAGTGACAGACACAGAGAGAAAGACAGATAGAGGGAGAGAGAGAGAATGGGCGCACCAGGGCTTCCAGCCTCTGCAAACGAACTCCAGATGCGTGCGCCCCCTTGTGCATCTGGCTAACGTGGGATCTGGGGAACCGAGCCTCGAACCGGGGTCCTTAGGCTTCACAGGCAAGTGCTTAACCGCTAAGCCATCTCTCCAGCCCTGAGATAGTCTTTGACCACAGAAAATTTACCCAACTCACTAAGCAATAATAACAGAAAAAGAAAAAAAAAAAAGAATCTAGTGTGGATGATAAAGAAAGCTAGTAGGTATAGTGGAAATAACAATGGGAACCTTAGAATCAGACTCAACTAAGTTTCTCTCTTTTATTTATTTATTCATTTGACAGAGAAAGAGGAGGGCGGGGGAGGGGGCACCAGGGCCTGCAGCCACTGCCAAAGAACTCCAGACACATGAGCACCCTTGTGCATCTGGCTAACATGGGTCCTAGGGAATTGAACCTGCATCCTTTGGCTTTGCAGGCAAATATTTTAACCTCTAAGCCATCCCTCCAGCCCTCAATTAAGCTTCTTGTCATTTCAAACCATTACCTGAGCTGGGTGTGGTGGTGCAGGCCTTTGATTCCAGCACTTGGGAGGCTGAGGTAGGAGGATGGCTGTGAGTTGGAGGCCACCCTGAAACTGCATAGTGAATTCCAGGTCAGCCTGGGCCAGAGCAAGACCCTGCCTTGAAAAATAAACATAAATAAATTTAAAAATGAAATAAAATGATTACCTGGCCCAAACTATGTAGCTTCTCAGAGCTTCAAGTTCCTCCTCTGTTATGGTCTGAATGTTGAAGGCTGCCACAGGCTTGTATATTGAGTGCAAGGTGCCTAGCTGATGGCTTGTGTACTTGAGCGCAGGGTCCCTAGCTGATGGAGGGCAGAGCCATCACAGTGAGGAGAAAGGGAACTAATACTCCATCTACAAAATGGAAGTCAAATGTCTACTTTGTTCTATAGTTCTAAGAAGTATGAAAAATTTGTGGCTATGAAAACACTTTTTATCTTTTGGTTGTTTTTTTTTTTTCAAGGTCGAGTCTCGTGCTAGCCCAGGCTGACCTGTATCTTAGTCTGTAGTTCCAGGCTAGCCTCGAACTCAGTGATCCTTCTACCTCTGACTCCCAAGTGCTGGGATTAAAGGTATGTCCCACCATGGGCATCTTATATAAATGCTTTTAAAAACACATTACTATAGACATTTCAATAGAATTGACAGATGATCAAGGAACACTAACTCTGATAATTTTGTATTCTGATGAACCTCAAAAACTATAGTACTAATCTCTGTCCCAAAAGAAGCTGAGAGTTCAAGTAGAATTTGAGGAAGGGACTCTTTATAGTGGTGAGGATAGCATTAGGAGACCCCAGATGGTATATTGAGTTACCTAGGAGCCAAGAATTAAAAAACTTAATACCACACCCAGTAAAAGCTAGAGTCTCCATAAGTCACCCTCTCTACAAACAAATCTATCACAAAACTCAACCTATTTAAGAGCCTTTTGTCATCAAAGATAACCATTACCCTCACTCAATAATCAGCTCATTCATTTTTTTTCTTTTATATATTCTGCAAAAACAATGGCTGGCTATTGAACATAAATGTTTATATGCAGCTCATTGAAAAACAATAAATTAGAGGTTTATGGAAAGTATTCAGATGATCAAATAACCCAATATTTTCATATTGATATTACTACATATTATATTTATACTGATATTACTATTGAAAATATAGGCTAAAGCCAGCAAAATCTGGTAACATTTTTGTCATTCTGCTTCTTTTATATGTGACCTACTTGGTCACCAAACAGCCTGCAATTAAAATTCCTAGTTTTTTGAACTTGTGTATATATAATAAGGTATGCTTTAAAAACATTTTATTAACATGTATTTTTTTAATATTTTTTATTTACTCATTTATTTGTCAGAAAAAGAGATAGAGAATGGGCACACCATGGCCCTCCAGCCACTGCAAATGAACTACACAAAAGCTACAAAACATGTGTGCCCACTTATGCATCTGGCTAATGTGGGTCCTGGGGAATCAAACCTGGGTCCTTTGGCTTTGCAGGCAAGCCAAACAAAGTAAAAATAATTTCTTAAGGTTGAGATTTTGGTATACACTCAGCTCCATAAGACTTGTTGCCTATTGTCAAAGAACTTAGAAGTTAGAAGGAAGGGGCTGGGGAGATGGCTTAGCGGTTAAGCGCTTGCGTGTGAAGCCTGAGGACCCCGGTTCGAGGCTCGATTCCCCAGGTCCCACGTTAGCCAGATGCACAAGGGGGTGCACGCGTCTGGAGTTCGTTTGCAGAGGCTGGAAGCCCTGGTGCGCCCATTCTCTCTCTCTCCCTCTATCTGTCTTTCTCTCTGTGTCTGTCGCTCTCAAATAAATAAATATAAATAAATAAATAAATTTATATAAAGAAATTAGAAGGAAGGCTAAGATCTTTGTTTAAATAACCAAAAAAAAAAAAAGACAGCTGGACATGGTGGCACATGCCTTTAATTCCCAGCAATTGGGAGGCAGAGGTAGGAAGATCACTATGAGTTCAAGGCCAGCCTGGAACTACAGAGTGAGACTCAGGTTCAGCCTGGGCTAGAGTGAGACCCTGACTTGAACACACTCCCCAAAATTGCAGAGACAAAGTATCTTGAGATAATAAGGGGAAGACACCCAAACACACTCCATACTGTGATAGAACTGATTGACTTTATTAAGCCATTTCAAAAGTATCTAGAAAATTTCCCCTTGTTCATCCATTTGCCTTGTTTTCAGAAGTTTTATCATTATACCTTCTTGTTATGGTGACAGATTTCCTCATTAAGCCAAGAATGCAGTGACTCTACAAGAAATCTTTTAAATAATAGAAATTTTTTCTTATATTCTTCAAAAGTATACATTTTCTTTTTTTCTTATTTTTCCCCCCTTTTTTGTCAGCTTCCATACTTATAGATAATAAACCATAACTCCCTCTCCTCTCCCACTTTCCCCTTCACAAATATACACTCCATAATATTCCCTCCCTCTCTCCATTACTATCTTTTGTTTTGATGTCATCATCATTTCCTCCTGTTATGAGGGTCTTGTGAAGATAATACCAGGCACTGTGAGGTCATGGATTTCAAGGCCAATTTCTATCTGGTTGATTGCACTGTAAGCAGTCCTACTCTTCCTTAGGCTCTTACATTCTTTCCACCACCTCTTCCTCAATGGACCTTGAGCCTTGGAAGGTGTGGTAGAGATGTTTCGGTGCTGAACATTCTTCTGTCATTTCTTCATCACATCTTCTCAGCACCATGGTGCCTGTTGGGTCATCCCTGTGATCACTGACATCTGAAAAGAGAAGCTTCTCTAGCCAAAAGTGACAGTAGCATTAATATATGGGTATGAACATTAAGTAAAGTGCTTACAGGGCAGTTTGGTGAGCATAATATATGCACTTAGCCAGACAAGAGCAGGCATTATACTCCTAATGCTCATGACCTCCCCCACCACAGACTTGATTATATTTTCAGTATCAGGTGTGTATTCTGCCCAATAGAGTGTGTCTCCAGTCCAATTACAGAACAGTTGTTTTTCCCCATAATAGACATGCCACTATTGCACCCATTGTCTCATTTGGCCTGTCTGGCCAAACTTGAGGCTTGCAGTGTCCACTGTTTTCACCACTGATAGCTTCTGTCTCCAATAAGGCTGCATGTAGTGCAGCTTTTTCCAGCTTTCTGTCATCTGGTCTACTGGGAAAAAGTTTTGAGCTCAGTCCCAGTTTAATTTCTTGGTGACCTTGTAGCCCAGGCATGTGGAGTCTTCAGCAATAGGGTCTTATCATCTAGTCCTGGTGGAAAACTAAGAGCCTTGGCAATAGCCTGTAATGTTTTGGAGGCATCAGGGACCTTCCTGGCCAACAACTGATTGGATGGTATCCCATCACTGGCACTGAAGCTTTTCTAGTAATAATCTGTGGCTTCTGGGTGTGCCATTATCCAAAAAAGTAGGTTATCATGTGGCTTATTCACAATATCCTGAATTTTGATTACCCCCCACCACACACACACACTCCTTTTACTCAATATCTTCCCGTGACCTCATTTAGACCATTCCACTGGCAGTAATCTGTCCATCTAGTTACATATATACAGTACCATCCCCTTAAATCCATCCCCTCTGCCATTTCTTATAGTCCTTTTCTAGTTTACTGGCCTCTGCTACCCATTTTTACTCCAACTCATACAAGTCTGAACATTTGTAACTAGGATCCACATACAAGAGAAAAAATGTGACATTTGGCTTTTTGGGCCTGGGTTACCTCACTTAGTATAATCCTTTCCAGACCCATGCATTTCCCTGCAAATTTCATAATTTAATTTATTTTTACTGCTGAATAGAATCCCATTCTATAAATGTACCACATCTTTATTATCCATTCATCTATTGAAGGACATCTAGGCTGGTTCCATTTCTAGCTATTATGAACAGAGCAGCAATAAACATGGTTATGCAAGGAAGTGAGAAGAGTCATTAGGATATATGCCTAGGAGTGCTATGGCTGGATCATATGGTAAATCTATGTCTAGTTGTCTCAAGAACCTCCACACTGATTTCCATAATGGCTGTACCAGATTACACTCCCACCAATAGTGTAGAAAGGTTTCCCTCTTTCTGCATCCTCACCAGCATTTATTGTCATTTTTGTTTGTTTGTTTTTTGTTTTTTTGAGGTAAGGTCTCACTTTAGCCCAGGCTGACCTGGAATTCACTATGGAGTCTCAGGGTGGCCTTGAACTCACAGCAATCCTCCTACCTCTGCCTCCCGAGTGCTGGGATTAAAGGCGTGCGCTACCACGCCCGGCTCGTCATTTGTTTTCTTTTTTTTTTTTTAATTAATTTATTTATTTATTTGAGAGCAACAGACACAGAGAGAAAGATAGATAGAGGGAGAGAGAGAGAATGGGCGCGCCAGGGCTTCCAGCCTCTGCAAACGAACTCCAGACGCGTGCGCCCCCTTGTGCATCTGGCTAACGTGGGACCTGGGGAACTGAGCCTCGAACAGGGGTCCTTAGGCTTCATAGGCAAGCGCTTAATCACTAAGCCATCTCTCCAGCCCATCGTCATTTGTTTTCTTGATGGTAGCCATTCTGACAGGAGTGAGAAGGAATCTCAAAGTAGTTTTAATTTGCATTTCATTAATTTGCATTTCCCGGATGCCTAAGGATGTTTTTAGATGTATATATGGCATCTGTATTTTTCCCTTTGAGAACTTTCTATCTAGTTCCATAGCCCATTTTTTTAATGGGGTTGTTTGATTTCTTATTATTTTGTTTTTTGAGTTCTTTATATATTCTGGATATTACTTCTCTGTCAGATGTATAACTGGCAAAGATTTTCTTCCATTCTGTAGGCTGTCTTTTTGCTCTGTTCACAGTGACTTACTGTGTTTTTCAGCGCTAGTATTTCTGCCTGGTTTTTCTTCTGCATTTCTATTTCCTTATTCATGTCTTATAATGATCTCTTTATTTTATTAAGCTGGTTTTCTGTGTTCTCCTTCAGGAGTTTATTTTCTTCTTTAATTCCTTTGGTTTCTTTGAATTTAGATAAAATCATTTTTTAAAAGTCTTTGTCAGGCATTTCATCTGAAACAATCTCAATGGGGTCATTTCTGATGGATTTATAATTTTTGGTGGGATTGTATCATCTCAATTCTTTGTGTTTCTTCTATTATAATGTAGTGATTTTTTTTTTTTTCATCCTGAGTTGATTTGATGCTTGGGTTTTCTAATTATCTACAGTGTTCTTAGACGTGAAAATCCAACTTTATATATCTTCAGGGTAGGAGTTTAAGGTGCCAGTTGCAGCTCTTGTACTCCAATCCAACTGCAGAAGTAATCCTAGGTGTTGAGTTTGCCTGCTATTCAAGTATTCTAGTGGGCTGGGTGGAACAATTTACTGGCAGGTTCTAAAATTCAACAGAGCAATATATACATTCAATAAAAACCAGCACAGAATATGCAAGTATGGGGATTAAGACAAACAGATAACCTTATAAAGGCAAAATCCCTAAGGGAGTGTGCTCTTCCACACCCTTAAGCTTGTCAGCTGGGAGGTTGAGATTGCCTGCATTTGTGTTCTAACCAGCTGTGCTGGATGCCTTGCCACAGGGGCTGAATGAGTGCTCCAGTGGTTCTTGGTTCTAATAGTTGTTTGGGGGGTGGGAGAGTACAGGAAGCCCGAAGTTGTATGGAACTGCTCAGTGGGTCCCACCTGTATCCCCATCAGCAGCTCCTCAGCTCATCTCTGCTGTCTCCCCTTCAGGTTTCTTGACAATGCAAGGAGGCTGATAAGGTGGTGAGACCCCCTTGCTTGGTCTCTGCTCCTGCAGCTTGGCACTTGGCTGGGTGGGCACGCAGATCCATGCATATCAGGGCCACAAGTGCCACAGTGGGATTCTGGCTGTTTTCCTCAGTTCTGGTAGATATTGATCTCTCCTGCTTCTCCCTGTGGAAGATAATCACCTATACACCTTCACTGTTCTGAAGAAGAGGGTATTTTGCTATGGTTTTTGCTTAAATCCCGTGAAAGGCTGGTTTGGTGTGACTCCTATGCCACCATCTTACCCAGATGTCTGTACATTTTCCTATTAACAATTAGAAAATAATTGTAAAGAAAAACCCTAAAAATTATTGTAAAATTACACTGCTGTCAACTTAGCTAGTTCTGTCACTTTCAGAAGCATGAAGATCATGCATCTTAACATAAAATATCTGGTGAGTTACTGTCATTTCTGAGAATTCTTCTTTAAAAATCATAATAGCAGTGATATTTTAAAATAGTCTATTCTTCTAAAAAGCTGAAGTTATCTAAAGATGACATACTTTCACCATCTCTAATAATATAGTCATCTTGCTTACACAATACTCTATCAGTACTGGGAAAAAAAGAAAAACATGGAGCCAATGTAACTGTGATTTGTTATTCACACATTTAGTTCACACCCTCATTTACATAAAGGCTAAAACGGTCAAAAAGTTTCCTGAGCAAGTTTTATCTTCTATGCGAGCAGAGTCAATTAAGCTCCTAACACAATGCCATTGCTTCACAGCAGCTCATAAGATCATTGTGTAGTAAACATCTTTGTTGCATAAACAATGTTTAAAAAGCTAAGACATTTGGATTAGACCATTGAATGTCATAATTAATTTTTTTTTTTTTTTTTTTTTTTTTACTTTTCTTAAGTGGGAAGGTTGTTTGAGACAGGGTCTCATGTAGCTGAGACTGGCCTTAAACTATCTATCCTCTTGTTTCCATCTCCCAAGCTCTGGTATTACAGTTAGGGTGATCACCATGTCTGCTAAATGTCATACTTTAAGATTACATGGAGTTTCCTTAAAGTATCATCTCAGAAGTTAACATATTTGCTTTTCCTTAGACCTAAATACAATAACTTATGCTTTTGCTTTAGAGTCAGAATAACAAAACAAAATGCTAATTCCTATTGACAGCAGTACACAAAATGTTATATCCATCACCAGACACTTAGAACTCTAGCAGGACATACAAGAGTATAAAGAAGGCTAAGCTAGATGTGGTGGAGCATGCCTTTAATCCTGGCACTCAGGAGGCAGGGTGAGTTCAATTGAGGTCACTGTGAGTTCAAGGCCACCCTGAGATTACATAGTGAATTCCAGGCTAGCCTGAGCTAGAGTAAGAATCTATCTTGAAAAACCAAGAGAGAGAGAGAGAGAGAGAGAGAGAGCTTAATGGAGATAAGATCTGAAAAGGTATAAGCATGGCTAAGGAAAAATAGCTAACAAATTTTAGTGAGGTACCCCAAAGCTAAACTAATAGAGAATCATTACCAGTTCTAGATCTGAAGGTAAGGAGGGTATGTGTAGGCAGCTGCTGGAAACTAAAGAGTGTACCTGTAGATAAAGGACAAAGATTCTCAGGAAGACATGTGGGTAAAGTCCTGATGCCTTGCAGAGACTGGGCTTTGGGAATAAATATCCTAAATGTAGAAACAAAAGGGCCCAAAATAAAACATTAAATTCCTCACTCTCTTGAACTGCTTAGAGCTTGACTCAGTGACTTGAGTTGTCCCATACAAACAGAGCCTATTTCCTAATGGCCCCTGGTATATCACATTGAATGGCCAGTTCCAGTATATCACATTGAATGGCCAGTCTCAGGGAGGACAAGTGGTACCATAAAATTTACTGCCTCAAGGCGTTCATGAGCTGCCCTCTTAAAGTCTATTCAAATTCCAACCCACACATAAGGCCCAGGAGGCAAAGCCAGGTAAATTTTCTTGCTGCCATAATAGACCCTTAAAACCTATCAAGGGTATGATCCCTTCTCTGAGAATTCTCCTGCTATGTTTCTGTGTACAGTGTGTGCAGGCATACACACACATGTGTCATGACATGAATGTGGAGATCAGAAGACTTTGAGTTTCAGTTCTTGACTTTCACATGAGGCAAAGTCTCTCATGGTTCATTGCTGGGTTCATCAAGCTAGCTAGTCCATTAGCTTTGAAGAGATTCTCCCATCTCTGCTTCCCACCTCACTCTAGGCACACTGGGATTATAGATGCTTGCACTTCTGTGTCTGGGTTTACATGGGTTCTGGGGATGTGAACTCAGGAACTCACACTTGCACAGCAAGCACTTTATTCCATTCCCTGTGACTATTCTCTTTTTATTTATTTATTTTCAAGAAGAGAGAGAGAAAGAGAAAAAGAGAGAGAGAATGGGCATGCCAGTCCCTCTAGCCACTGCAAACAAACTCCAGACGCATGCGCTATTTTGTGTGTCTGGCTTTATGTGGGTACAGGGAGTCAAATATGAGTCCTTAGGCTTAGCAGATAAGCACCTTATCTGCTGAGTCATTTATCTAACCCTGTGTATTCTTTATTAAAACTTTTATGTCAGGGTTGGGGAGATGGCTCAGTGGTTAAAGGCACTTGCTTGTAAGCCAACCAGCCTAAGTTCAATTCCCCAGCACTGAGGTAAAGCTGAACTTAATGTGTGTATGATCCCAACTTGCCTGTAGCCACAGGCCGCTGAGCCAGCAGATTCCAGAAGCTCATGGGACAGCCAGACTGATGCACATGCAGTGGCAAAAGCAGCAAGGTTTTTTTTTTTTTTTTTCTCCAAAATAAGGCAGAAGAACAGAGTGTGGTGTCGCACGCCTTTAATCACAGCACTCGGGAGGCAGAGGTAGGAGGATTGCTGTGAGTTTGAGGCCACCCTGAGATGACATAGTGAATTCCAGGTCGGCCTGGGCTAGAGTGAGACCCTACCTCGAAAAACTAAATAAAATAAAATAAAAATAAATAAGGCAGAGGAAGAGGACAGACATCCCTAGGTTGGACTCTGTATGCACACACACACACACACACACACACACACACACACACACACACACACACACACAAAACCATACACATAATAATAACAAAACCTTTTATGTTAATTCAGCCTGGTTAATAATTTGTCTGGCCTGGGGCTCACTGCTCCTGGTATGAAACTTACCTGGTGTTTCTGTCACTGGGATTTCCTTCCAGCAGCTGGCTGAACTCCACTGGAGGCCAGGAGGCAAAGGGGTGAGCGGACACCTTCCGCAAAGGTAAGCCGGAGTAGCATGCAGAACACAGGGTGCATTCAAAGGTCTGTGGGGTAGATCCAACATACACCCAACTCTGCTACCACTCGAGCTTGACTAGCAGTTTATCTCCTTGCTGATCAAATGAGAGAAACAATCTGATTGCTTTCCATATTGCAGCATTATAGTAAGTGCTCATAGAAAACATGAAGAAATCTAAGACATGGACTCTACCCTTAAGCGTTTTGAATTAGTTGGAAGGTAACATAAATACAAACGGATGAGATAATATATTATGGAAGTTATGAACCAAATAGCAGGGACTGAAAATTTGACTTCATGCAAGACCATGTGTAAACTTCTCAGGCATTTTAAGGAAGGGTTTGTATATAAGTTGCAGTTTTCTGAATTTTTATAGATAATGTAGGAAGAGAAAAACGTCAGCACAAAACTTTTTCTTTGGAGTGACAGTAACCTAGCATCCTTTGAAACACTGTAGTTATAAGCTGAAAACCTATGCAGCCTATTTTGTGGGATGATTTGTTCTAAAAGTAAAAAAGAAGTTCTATGTTTTCATCACATGTACATTTCCCTAAGGAGCAAAGAGCCATAGTCACAATAGTAGCTGTTTTCAACACTGCAAGGCAGTCACATAAAAGCCAAACCCAGCATCCACCGGAGGAGGAAGCCTCACACTAGCGATGACTCCACGACCTCTTCACCATCAGAACTTAGACTTAGCTCTTCAAGACGTCACACAAGCATGTTACCGAATATTCCTCCCTTGCACTTTACCCTACAAAAGGAACTTACAAGGATTGCTTTACAACTTAACCTGGTTCGTAGAACTCCTTTGAAGAAACAATGTGAATCTCTCTTCTTTGACTACTTCATTCCAATATAAAAATTGCATAAACATATAACATACACACATTTACATGTTTCACTTCATTAAGATCTAAAGCATTAGTCAAAGAGCTCTTTCCATAGAGAATGACAGCCTCTAAAGGAAGAAACTGGCAATAATTATGGTACCTTCTGAGACAACTCTAAATTTGAACATATGAAAACTCTAATAAAATAGCAATGAAAATTAAAACCAGATTCCATTAACTATCTCACCTTTTGTTGAATAAAATCTATTATTCATCTGTCATTCATTTATCTTTTATAGATTTTTCTGAAGCAATAATTAAGATAGTAATTTTGTTGTTGCTGTTTTCTAAACATACCAGTGAGATCTAATGACATCATAGTCTCACAAATCACTATTGAGCCTGGCTGATTTTGAAAGCAAGAGCAGAGGCAGCTACAGAGATAGGGACAATAAGTAAATTTTTGTTAAAGGTAATTATGACAAAACTGGGGACAATATGTTTCGAACTTCAGAGAGCAAATAATCTACCTGGGATAAATAGCTACATAAAATGGGCATAAATTCGAAGAAGCCATATTTTTTCTTATAAATATATTTTTTCTTTTTTTTAAGTATTTTTATTCATTTATTTGAGAATGACAGACACAGAGAGAAAGACAGATAGAGGGAGAGAGAGAGAATGGGCGCGCCAGGGCTTCCAGCCTCTGCAAATGAACTCCAGACGCGTGCGCCCCCTTGTGCATCTGGCTAACGTGGGACCTGGGGAACCGAGCCTCGAACCGGGGTCCTTAGGCTTCACAGGCAAGCGCTTAACCACTAAGCCATCTCTCCATCCCAGAAGCCATATTTTTATTAGCAATTTTAATACATGAATTTACTGTGAATTTTATCATACTCCTGTCATATTATCTTCTTTTGTCCCTTTCTCCCAGCCCTATTCTACTGAACTCTCTCCTTTTCCCAAATAGTCCTTTTTCTGCTTTGATGTCTCATTCTTTTCATCCTCCTCCCTCCTCTAGGTCAAAATGATGATGGGCCGGGAATTGTGCAGGTTTTGTGGGGGTAACAACATCCCTGTGAGGTCATCAATGCATCTGCAGATGGCGGTGAATACTGGGGAGATCCCAGACTCATCAAGGGGATGAGAAGAAGAGAAGATGGTCCAGTGGCTGTCACTGGACAAGGCACCTCTATTACACCCGCCAAGGCACAGAGAACATTGTAGAGGCGATTATAGAAAGAATACTATGCATCTAACCACAGGCACCTCTGAGGAAGTCACAGGGCTTAGAGTGGACAGAGTGAAAAAGGGCCGTGGGGCGCCACTCCCAGGAGAGTTGAATGTGGAGGAGCACGGGGAGGAGTGGCTGGTTCTGTGCAGTAGTGCCAGGTCCGAGCTCACAAAGAAAAAGAAAATGGCCAAGCGAAGAAGAGTAATGGAACACCTTGGAAAGGAAAAAGCAGCTTAGGGACAAACACTTAAAAATATGGTTCACGGGCTGGAGAGATGGCCCATGCATGGAATTCGTTTGCAGTGGCTGGTGGCCCTGGAGTGCCCATTCTCATACTCTCTCTCTCTCTCCGCCCTTTTTTCTCTCAAATATAATAAAAAATATTTTTTTAAATGGTCCATTTGAGGAATGTTGGGGAGACTAATCTCTGTGGCTAATGAAAACCACTAAGTGGTGAACAGCATCTCTGGGAAGTAAAATTGGGTCAATCTGTAAAAATGTAAGAGGCCTGGTCAGCCATGCTAACTAGCAACAGGATGGTACCTATGCACTCAAATTTGGAGTCCAGCATTAGCAAATGTTAAAAATAAAATGATTCCGTTTTGATTTTCTTTTCTTTTTACACTGGTGAGTTTCATACCGTGGATTTCTTTGTCATGGGACCCTGAAAAATTAGACACAGAGTTTGTGAGCTACTGCTGGCTATGGGCAACAGGCTTTGGGCATTATGTCATTAAGAGGATAACTATTCCTCCTGCTTCCTTAGCACCTCTGTAGGTGAGGTGTGGTTTCTGGGCCAGGTGATGGACAGGTTTAGCTGGATTAACCCTTAGGGGAAGGGACCATCATCTTATGTTTTGGGTAGTTTAGAATATCATGTCCCCACTCAGGGCCAGAGGTAAAACTCAATTTTTTTCTTTTCCTCAACAAAATCTCTTCCTCAACAAAAATCTCTAATGTTTCCATCCTCCTTTCTTTCATATTGTAAATCCTATGCAGGAGCAATCCTGATGGTTCTTTTTTGTCCCCTAATTTTATTTTTCATACTTGCACATAATGTAATTTCATCATAATCCCCTCCCAATACTTTCTTTTGTCCCCTTCCTCTCCTTCCTTCCAATGAATTCCTTCTTCTTTTTAATTAATAAACTTGTTTATTTATATGAGATAAAAAGAGGGAAAGAGAGAGAGGGAGGGAGAATGGGTGCATCAGGACCTCAAACCACTGCAAATAAACTCCATACACATGCGCCACCATGTGCATCTGGCTTATGTGGGTCCTGGGGACTCAAACCTGAGTCCTTTGGCTTCTTAGGCAAATACCTTAGCTGCTAAGCCATCTCTCCAGCCTCCAGCCTCTTCTACTTTAAGGACTTTTTTTTCCTACCTTCCTCTATCCTCCATGTCAACATGTTGATGAGCTCAATATTGTGGAGGTCTTGTGAAGGTAATGACAGCTGTTGTGAGGTCATGAAGTAATGGACACAAACTAGAAGACAGTGTCCCGAATTATTCCTCTCTGTCCTCTGGTTCTTACATTCTTTCTGGCATCTGCAATATTTTCTGATCCTTGGAGGGAGTGATAAAGATGTGCCACCTAGCACTGAGCACTCAAGGACCACATCCTGTCAGCGTGTCGATAATAATAATAAGTCCCATCACTATGGCACGAGTGGGCACGTTTTGCCTAGCTAGTCGGTGGTGTCGTATTCAGGGTGGATCCATAATTGGGGATGCCGTTGATGACTCTTGTCTCCTAGGAGGCTGCATAGTACTGTCCAGCATTATAATCGCGAAGTAGGAGGGAGGACGCTTCCAGCTTTGATCCAGCTTGACTTTTCAGTGACTTCCCACTGACACTTGTGGTAATAGAATCTTACTGGTGTGCAACCAAGAGCCTTACCAATAATTGGTATTGTTTTTTTTGGGGGGGTACTCTGAGTTCTCTGTGATAGAAAACTACACATTGTGAGATAGCCCATCCTCATCACTGATGTTTTCCTATAACAATCCATGGCTTCTATAGTCAGCATTGTCTACTCCCTTAGGGAGTTTCTGCCAAACTTACTTTTTTCTTAATTACATTTTTAATTGTTTAATAAAGAAGTGAGATTCCTTGTAGATTTTTCATACTATCTTTACTTTTTGTTATTCCTTCTCCCATTCGTCTCTCCTCCATTCGTCTCTCCTGAACCCACTTTAACTTTTCCACGCCCGATAGAACTTCAAAATAGTTTTAATTTACATTTTCCTGAGAGCTAAAATATTGGGCATTTTTATTGGCCATATGTATTTCTTGTTTTGAACAGAGCCGAAAGTAGAGAACATTTGGTAGAAAACTCATTGATGGACTAGGGCAGGAGCTGAGGAGAACGGAGGTAGCAGAGAAAAGCCAATGCCTAAACTCACCAATTGTGGACCAGAGGCTGCCTGGACAACAAGGAAGGTGTGGGAGAATTGGTACCTGAGCCCATCAATGGCTAACCCACGTTAGCCTGTGGGTCGCCGGCAGGGTGCGGGAGAAACACCGGAACCTGAACTCACTGTGGCAAATTGGCAGGAGCAAGAGGGCAGGTTCTGGCTAAAAGCCAGGCGGGAACTCTTAACACCCCACCCTCAGGAGCAGGAGAGGGCACCATAGGAAGGGCTGACCCCTGAACTCATCAACGGTCAAACCACTAGATCATGGGAGGAACAGAGTCGGAGAAGGAAAAAGTCTTGACCTGAACTGCAGAAGCCTGGGAAACAGAGATGGTGTGGAGAAACGCCAGACCCAGCTTAGCTGTGACTCACACTGTGAACGTGGCAAACAGAGATTGCAGGAGGTGGGCAACGGAATCTCAGGAATGGCAGATGTGTGCAGGGGTGGCTGATGTTACCAAGAGGTTGGGTCTGTCCTTCTATGCCCTCCAAACCTAACATCTTCCTAGCTACCTACTAATATAACCTATAGAAACCAAACTCTTCTATTTTTTAAAGTTTTTTTTTTAATTATTTATTTATTGAGAGTGAGAGAGGCACTGCAAACAAACTCCAGATGCATGTGCCGCCTTGTGCATCTGGCTCATGTGGGTACTGGGGAATCGAACCTGGGTCCTTTGGCTTTGTAGGCAAGGGCCTTAACCACTAAGTCATCTCTCCAGCCCCCAAACTCTTCTTTTACTCAACTTTTTTTAAAAAAATTTATTTATTTACTTATTTATTTGTGTGTGACAGACAGAGCAAGAAAGAGGCAGAGAGGGAGAGAGAGAGAGAATGGGCGCGCCAGGGCCTCCAGCCACTGCAAACGAACTCCAGACACGTACACCCCCTCGTGCATCTGGCTAACGAGGGTCCTGAGGAATCAAGCCTTGAACTGGGGTCCTTAGGCTTCACAGGCAAGTGCTTAACCGCTGAGCCATCTCTCCAGCCCCCAAACTCTTCTTTTAAAGAAAACACATGCCATGTTTTTCTGGTGCCAAGAGTTGTTGTTATGTAAATTGCTGTTTATGCTTTTGTTAATTGTGGTTCTTAGTAAAAGAGGAGGAAGATTTTTCTTTAAAAATAGAAATTAAACCAATTTTAAAATACACAGTGACACTTACTAAAAGTGCAAAATGTTCCTTCCTATAATTATTACTTTTCAGTGACGCCCTTCCTTTTCTTCTATGTTGTCAGTATACAGTTTCCACAGTTTGCATGGTTTTGTTTTGTTTTGCTATTTGGTAATATTTTGTCTTCCAAGCAGTGACTATCTCATCACTGGTTAAAAATATGTCCCAAGCTGGGCGTGGTGGCACACACCTTTAATTCCAGCACTTGGGAGGCAGAGGTAGGAGGATAGCCATGAGTTCGAGGCCACCCTGAGACTAAATAGTGAATTCCAAGTCAGCCAGGGCTACAGTGAGACCCTACCTCGAAAAACAAACAAACAAAAAAGTGTCCCAAAAGCAAACACAAGCCCATGTGCCTGATAAATAAGTATTTAACACTTTTAGAAATTGCTCTCAAGCTGATATGTAAGGCTGAGATCAAAAACCAAACTCCTAGTATATTTGTTCGAGAGTTAATCTTATAGCCTAAGCTCAATGCTTAGTATAGACTTTGATGTTGGGAATTCCAAACCCCTCAAGCTGAAGCATTTCCCCTGCGTGCAATGATAACATCTCATTTCCGTGGCTGGTCTTCTGTCCCACTAGCAAAACCTGTAGAGAGAACTCTCACTGGTTCTCAGGCCCTTGATCCATAACCCATTTGTTGTCCCTCAAGAGTTTACTTCCTTTTCACCAATGTATGGAAGCACCTCTCCCTCCTCTCCTTATTCCACCTAACTAGACTGGGAAACACAAACTCATCAGGCACAGGGTGCGTTAATGTCACCAAAGTCAAAGTGCCACCCGTCTGTGTTTCACTTGGGAAAAATCTCCTCAGATCTTGAAGACATGCCATCCTCAGGCTGGGGGAATAGCTCAGTGGCAGACCTTCCCAACACATTAAAAACAAATAAATGGTAAAAAGCCAGCCTCACGACTACCAAAAATTAAGTGATCTCAGACCATTTCAGTGACCAGATGAAGTGCCTGCACTTTTCTCTGTTGGCAGGCAGTCGAAATCTCTCACGATCAGTGTTATCTCTTTTCCCTGACTCCCTTTCCTTTCCATGAAAACGTGTGCATGAGAGGCCATACTCCATGTACCATGTATTTCTATAACCATGAGGACAGAAGTCTCCTTCGGTATCAGTTGGACATTGGGATATCCACTGGAAACAGAGGCTGTGTATGGAATCTGTACCTGCTAGAACTGGGGCCATGATATTCTTGCTGGCCCCTCCACAAATGGAGTAGGAATATTTGTAAAGTTCTGTCCCACACCTAATAGGTCTTTTTAAACCATGAATGCCACTTCTAGCTAGAATGTTTCAGTATTGTTAAGTGCCAAGATAGTGCTATTGTTATGTTCATAAAGAAATGTTATCTTCCAACTCAGCTCTCAATCACTCTCTGTGATAGTTCAAGTGTATGGCCGCACAAACTGTGGTGTTTTATTAAAATTGAGCTTGCAACTTGAGCCTCTAGAAGGCAGGTCCCTGCTATATGGTGCATGTCACTGGGGGCAGCTCTTGGAGTCCAGCCACAAGATGTGTTTGGGAGGAAGATTTTGAGTCCAGCTTCGAGGTCTGTGGAGAGCAGTGTGGAGCTCTGGCTGTTCATGTTTGCTGGGTGTTGGTACACACTGGCTGTTTGATGTTTCTCTCTGCTATGCATCTTTGGGCGTAAGCCAACTTCTTTTGCCATTGGTGGTGCTTATCCTGGACTCTGTAAGCTTGAACTAAAACCTTTCCTCCTATAAGCTGCTCTGGTCAGGTGTTTGTCCAGCAGTGTAACACTCTCCATCTGGACTCTCTTTCTTTTCAATGGCAGTTACTCCAAGATTGCAGCCAATGTCCTAGATGACTGGTCACTGACTATATTACTCTAGACAAAAAGTAAAAACTAGAGAGGAAAGATTGCTTAGTGGTTAAAGTACTTGCCTACAAAGCCTAAGAACCTACGTTTGATTCCCCAGTACCCACATAAAGCCAGATGCACAAGGGGCACATGCATCTGGAGTTTGTTTGCAGTGGCTAGAGGTGTTAGCATGCCCATTCTCTCTATATATATCTGCCTCCCTCCCTCCCTCCCTCTCTCTCTCTGTCTTTCAAATAAATAAATAAATTATAAAAAGCTTTTAAAAATAAAAATGTATGGATTTTATGTCAATGACAATGTACAGTCATAATCACTATATAATTCCAGAAAACCTCATTCAATCAAAAAACAAATCTGTATTACAGAGTTAGCTGCTAGTCTCATCCTTTCTTTTTTCAACCTTTGGCAATCAATCACTAATCTTTCTGTTTCCATGGGTTTTCCTTTACTCAAAATCTAATATAAATGGGATTAAAAAAATTTGCCTTTTCTGCTTAACCTCTTTCATTTAGCATAATGTTAACATGGTTCATCCATACTGTCACATGAACCAGTTAGTATTTACTGCATTTTTATGGCAGAGGTTAGTATTTCATATTCCACTGTGTGGGTATACAACATTCATTCATTCACCTATCAATTCTTAGGCTTCAGGTTTGTTTCCACTTTCGAGCCATTATGAATAATTGCTCTCTGAAAATTTGTGTAGCACTCTTTTTGTAAATATGTGATTTTGATTCTCTTAGGCATATATTTAGTAACAGAATTTGTGGTACTTGTGGTACTTAACAAACTTTTTGAGGAATACAAAACTATTTTCAAATGGCTAGCTGAAATTTCTCAGCTGTCTGTCAAAATAAAGCAGAGATGTCAAGAATAGACAAAAGGACAGAAGGCCTGGTCACTATGGCAGCATGGAAGCTTAGTTCTCTGGTACCCACATAAAACCAGATGCACAAAGTGATACATGCATCCAGAGTTTGTTTGTAATGTCAAGAGGCCCTGGCATGCCTATTCACACTCACTCTCTCTCTCTCTCTCCTTACAAATAGATAAATTTTTTTTTTAATTTAGATTCTCACTGAGAATTGTGGTGCATGCACACAACATTAGCAGCAGTCAGGAGCTTGAGGCAGAAGAATCTCCAATTTGACGCCAACCTGTGATGCATAGTGAGAGACTTTGTATTAAAAAAATAGGGCCTGGAGGGATAGCTTAGCAGTTAAGGCATTTGCCTGCAAAGCCAAAGGACCCAGGTTTGATTCCCCATGACCCATGTAAGCCAGATGCACAAGGTAGTACATGTCTGGAGTTCGTTTGCAGTGGCTGGAGGTCCTGGCATGCCATCTTCTCTCTATATATCTCAACTAAATAAATAAAAATATTTTTTTAAAAAAATGGCCAAGGGTATAACTCAGGGATAGAGCTCTTGTCTGTCATGCTCAGGGCCCTGTGTTCAATTCCCAGAACCATGAAAATAAATAATAAATAAATAAGAATCTTGTAGCTTAATTTTAAAGTCATTTGGCAGGATCAACAGACACAAACTAATTTTATTTTATTTTATTTCTTCAAGGCCAGGGCTCATTCTAGTCCAGGCAGAACTTGAACTCACTCTGTAGCCCCAAACTGGCTTTGAACTCAAAGAGATTCTGCTATGTTAGCCTCCCAATACCTGGGATTTAAGATGTGTACCACCATGCCAAGCTCACAACTGAACTTTTATTTTTACAGCGTAAAAGAGAAAATATGGGAAGATCAAATAAGTGATTTGCTCTTCTGTCAGCATTTTTGTAAGTTTAATATAGAACTGGAACTAATGAGGCCACACTTATTACATCAGAGATCATAGAGATTAAGTCAACTTGACTGTTGTTTGATCACATATCCCTCATTAGGACACAGAGGATGTGCGTCGTCTCAGGGTAAAGGACATCTGGATCAATGTGGCTATTAAGGTCACATCCTCAGTACATTCAGTAAATATACCCCATTGTTTTACTGACTAAGAAATAAAATTCCATTTATTTCACGAAATTTGAGTTGGCACTTACTTTCTTGCTACTCAGTACTCAGTAGAGGAAAAGCAACATTTCCCTTCATTAGGTTCACAAAATGACTTCACGGAAAAGGCACCATATTGGACAAAGCTCTGCTGCCTGCTTACTTGCCCCCCCCCCGCTGACCTGCACCCCAAAACTCTGTGGGGTAATTAGACCTTTACTGATTTCTTTCATATTCTAAATTTGCTCCTGTTTTCATGATTTTCTTGACCTTTGGATTCCATAAGTGTACAAATGACAACCCTGTGAAAGTAATTATGCCACAGGCAGAACATTCATAAAGTTTTACATGGCAACTTCAAGGAAGTTCATTATAGACGGACATACATAATTGAATTTGGCATAAGAATGAGTAAAGGACTATTTATTTATGTGTCCCTAATAAAAACACATAGAAGGCTTAATAGGAACTGATATTCTTTAGAGGATGGAAAGGGTTTCTATATAAATACAAGAAAATAATTCTCCTTGCCACATGCTATACAGAAATTACAGCAGGAAAGATTGAAACTAGGCCTTCTAAGATTGTAACATTGCCACTGGATTTTAAGAGTCTGTTTACAAAAGTAGAATGACTATCTAGGGAGTTGTCTCAGTGGTTGAAAGTGTTTGCTGTGCAAGCTTGATGACGAGAGCTCAAATCCCCAGAACCCACAGGTAAAGTCAGACGAAAGCAGTCACGGGTCTGGAATCTCAACATATTTGCTATGGCAATGGGAGCCAGAGCCAGGGGAATCCTGAAGTTCATAGATCCAGCAAGTCTGGTGTTCACAGCAGCAAAATAACAAGAGATGCCCTGTGTCAAACAAGGTGGAAGGCAAGGACTGACACCCCAAGGTTATAATTTGGCCTCCACATAGGTGTATCAATCAATACATATGCATCACACACACACACACACACACACACACACACACACACACACACACACTGGGGGTGGGGGGAGAAAGAGAGAGAGAGAAAGAGAATGACATTGAAGACTCTTCATAGAGATGAAGTGATAAATAATGCACATTTCAGTTCTCTGAGAGTTATGATACACGAAGGAGCCTGAGCCAAATAGAACAAAAAGTACAAAATAAAGCAAAATGTACCTGACAAAGATGAAAGCAAACCCCTCAGTTCCTGCAAGTCATGCCAGAGCGTTGGCCATGACCAAATTGCAATTCAGATGTGCAACCCTTAGAGCCATGACTGATCCTCAAAGTGGAGTTGCACAATGATTGTCCATAAGAGTAACTCCCTACAGAATATTTTTTAAAAAGCTGTGGGCTGGAGGAATGGCTTAGCGGTTAAGGCATTTTGCCTGCAAAGCTAAAGGACCCAGGTTCGATTCCCCAGGACCCACATTAGCCACATGCATGCATCTGGAGTTTGTTTGCAGTGGTCGGAAGCCCTGGTGCTCCCATTCTCTCTTCCCGGCTCCCTCTCTCCCTCTTTCTCTGTCAAATAAATAAATATAAAATATTTTTTAAAAAGAAGCTGCCAGTTTGCAAGGTTGCATGATAATGCTATTTAACCCAACTGTTGACCAGAGTGGGACATTACTCCTTTGTTCATGTTTTCACTGAGGAAGTAATGAGAGGTTTCAAGTTAGCAAAACCTGAAGAAAATGGACAAAGAAGAAATGAAGAAAATAGGTGGAGGGAAAAAATAAATTTAAAAATTCCAATTTCAAAATATGCCTAGAAGACTTATAATCAAGAAATTTCTATGTCATGCTCATGTACTCATAACTGGTACTCAATAGCAAGACTATATCAAAAATACCATTAGGAAGTATTTTCAAATGATTCAAATAGCTATGGAAGTCATTTTTAAACTTGCTCTATGTTTGTGACATTTAGGCAGAAAATATATTCACATGCATTTCTAAAAAATTTACTGAAGGGCCGGAGAGATGGCTTAGCGGTTAAGCGCTTGCCTGTGAAGCCTAAGGATCCCGGTTCGAGGCTCGATTCCCCAGGACCCACGTTAGCCAGATGCACAAGGGAGTGCACACGTCTGGAGTTCGTTTGCAGTGGCTGGAGGCCCTGGCGTGCCCATTCTCTCCCTCTCTCTCTCCCTCCCTTCCTCTCTCTCTCTCTCTCTCTCTCTCTCTCTGTCTGTTGCTCTCAAATAAAGAAATAAAAATAAACAAAAAAAATTTACTGAAGTCAAATGTGCTTAGAACTGACATTGATTTAAATTACACACACTTAAACATCCTGATTCTCATTAATATGTGCTAGAAAAAAAAGACAAGATATACAGAAACATTTTTGTATAGTTTTTATTGTTCCTTTAACTTGACAGTACCACAAAAAAATAATAAAATAGCATCCATGCAGTCAAAATGTAAAAAGTTATTTTTACTAAAATATAAGCTGTCTTGTAGTCACTGAGTATTCATTATTGGGAAAATGATAAAACTGTCAAAGAAAAATTGAAAGACATGACCAAAACAATGTCTAGGAAAAGTAGAAAAGCCTAAATAATATGAAAGATATAAACACAGAATTATAGATAAAGCATTTTCCTATTATATTCACAAAACTTTTTTTTTCTTTTAGTTTTTTGAGGTAAGGTCTCACTCTAGCTCAGTCTGACCTGGAATTCACTATGTAGTCTCAAGGTGGCCTTGAACTCACAGCGATTCTCCTACCTCTGCCTCCCAAGTGCTAGGATTAAAGGTATGTGCCACCACACCAGGTTCACAAAACATTTTTAACTATAATGATTATCATTGCAAATAGCTAGTACAAAGAAAACAGTATACCTTTTTGAGAAACTACAAGCAATTCAGATCATAAGCATTTAAGAAAGATGGCTCACTCACAATGGGAAAGTATACTGTGAGGCATTCCCTCCCCCACCACCCCAGAGACTGGTGTAATCATGACTCCACAGTAATTACTGATGACCCCACTAAGGAGGGCCCTCATTGGAATAGGAACAAGGGAGAAGAGATAAAAGAGTATAACCTGGGGCTCGAGAGATGGCTTAGCAGTTAAGCACTTGCCTGTGAACCCTAAGGACCCAGGTTCATGGCTCGATTTCCCAGGACCCACGTTAGCCAGATGCACAAGGGGACACATGCATCTGGAGTTCATTTGCAGTAGCTGGAGGCCCTGGCATGCCCATTTTCTCTCTTTCTTTCCCTCTTTCTCTTTCTCTCTCTGTCTGTCACTCTCAAATAAATAAATAAATAAATAAATAAATAAATTTTTAAGAAGAGTATAACCTGAGGAATATGACCAATTTGCAATATGTTTGTATATTAAAGTTCTCAATATAAAAAAGTTTGCTCAGTGGGTAAGTGCACTTGCCATGCAAGCATGAGGACTTGAGTTCAGTCCCCAGTACCCACATAAGAAAACAAGCATGGCCTATGACCTAAGTCCTGGAGTGGCAGGAACAGGTTCAGTGAGAGACTGTGTCTCAAGGAAATGAGAAGGAAACAAAGTAGAAAGTCTATAGAAACAGACTCGGTTTTTGACTGTGACCTCTGCACACGTACTCATTGGGCATAAGCATTGCATACATGTGCATACACTGTACACATACCACACAGACACCAAAGACAAAAAATGAAAGCTTGTGATTATGACCGAGTACATAGCTAAGACAAGAAAAAAAAATAGGGGCTCAGTTATAGTTAGACAGAAGCAAGAAGTTTTAGTGTGCCATTGCAAAGCACAGTGACTTTAAGTATTGATGATGCTTACTGGATTTCAAAACAGATCTCATTGTACATTATCATATTTCTCATTTCCTCGCACTCCTTGTTGGTCTACTTGCCTCCTTCCAAGTGGCCCCTCCTCTGCTTTCATGATATATAGAGGTGAGTGTGTGTGTGTGTGTGTGTGTGTGTGTGTGTGTGTAGTTAGGTTTAGATTTTTCATGAAATAAAACTTATATTTTGTCTTTCTTCCCTGCCCCCATTGACATCTTTTGTTCTTACCCTTCCCTCTCAAGCTTTTCCTCTCCCTCCCAGTCCCCATCTAATTAACATCATACAAATCTATGCAAATATACATATATTTAAATCTAGATTTTACACGAGAGAAAACATGAGTCTGGCTTATTTTGCTTAACATGATGATCTGCAATTCCATTGTTCATCAAAAGACATGCCTTCCTCCTTCTTCAGGCTGAATAAAAATCCATTATGTACACATACCACTTTTCATCCATTCATTTATTGAGCACTGAGGCTGGGGTCAAATCTTGGTTAACATGAACAATGCAGCAATAAGCATGGCTGCGCAAGACTCTGTGATATGCTGGTTTAAATTCCTTTGAGTAAATACCCAGGACTAGTATAGCTTGATCATGTGGTAGATTTATTATTATTATTATTATTATTATTATTATTATTATTATTCATAGTTTTTGAGGAACCTCCATACTGGTTTCCATAGTGGTTATGCTGGTTTACATTCCCACCAGACAGATATGCAACCTTGCCAGAATTTGTTGTTGTTTAGTTTCTGAATGATAGTTATTCTGGTTAATGTAATATGGACTCTCAATACCATTTTAATTTGCATTTTCTTGGTGGCTCAGATTGTTGGAAATTTAAAAAAATATTTATGCTACATTTTAATTTCCACTTGTGAGAGCTATCAGTTCACTTGCCCATTTTTTCTTGGTTGGATGATTTGCCTTTTGGTGTTTAATTTTTGAGTTGTTTTATCATTTTTAGATTCTAGGTATTAATCCCTAGTTTGGTGTATAGTTGGCAGAGACCTCTACTTCTTCACTTTAATGACTGTCTCCTTGCATGCAATCCCATCTGTCAATTTGTGGAACCACTTCCTATGCAGAGTCCTTTTAAGAAAGTCATTTATGTCTGTTTCTTGAAGGATTTTCCATGGGTTTACCTCCAGTAGTTTTAGAATGTCAGGTCCTATGTCAGGTCTTAGATGCGTTGTGAATTAATATTTTGTATAAAAATAGTCATGAATCTAGTTTCCTTCTCATAAATGGATATTTTGCAGAAAGCTAGATTTTTCTCAAAATATGTTTTTGACATCTTTGTCAAAAATTCAGTGGCTGTAGTTGTATGGGTCTATTTCTGGATCCTGTATCACATTCCATTGGACAACACATCTCCTTTTATGCCAGACCATATTATTTTTGACACAATAGCTCCAAAATATATCTTACCAGAATACTATGTAAAGGTAGATCCTTTCAGAGATATTAAGCACAGTGTAACGTCAGAAGTGAACGTCTTTATGCCAGTCTTAACCTTCCTGTGGATACACACACACATTTGTCTCAGCCAGGATCAGTCCATGAAAGCATTCTTTGGGATACAATGCTCCCTTTATATAAAAAAGAAACGCATTTTGCAAAAGAAATGCAGCTTGCAGCTAGCACCACCCGAAGAACCTGTTCTGACACTGCTCTCAGTTATTTCACTGATGTAGTGAAGTTTGCTGGTAATACAGAAGTGAAACTGGGTTCTCTAGCCTGAGAATCAGTTAGGTTGGAATCAAGTATGCCTGTCAGTAGACTGAGATTTTAGGATTTTAGTTAATAAGATAAGAAGTTTAATTAATAAGGTCATAAGCTAATCAAGAAAAAAGAAGGAGTTCTAGTTAGTAAATAAGATTAATTGAGCAAAATGCTGAGTGGTTAAGGCAACGAGGCAAGAAAGGAAAACAGAACAAGAGGGAGACTGAAATGAGTCAATGTGTAGAATGCTGTTAAAGAGGAAATGATGAAAGGAAGTGGTTTATAGAGTAAGGGATCTGGTATGTTAACGTTAGATTTTTTGCTGTTGTTTTTGAGGGACGGTCTCACCCTTGCCCAGGCTGACCTGGAATTCATTCCATAGGCCAGGTTCAACTTGAACTCACAACAATCCTCCTACATCAGCCTCCTGAGTGGTAGGCATGCACCACCACTCCTGGCTTAGCTTTAGAGTTAAAAAAAATTTCCACTGACAGGAAAAATAGCCATTACCTTTTAAAAAAAAAAAAAAAAGCTAATACATTAGAAAAAAAGCTTTTAAAGTATGAGATAATTGTAATTTTCATGTGAGTCAGATTTCTACTGTGTACTGCATGCTGTCTGTCTTGTGGTTTGATTTTAAAGAGGGATAATAGAATATTGCTGTTACCATACTCTATTATGTGCTAGATTCTCTTATTCTCATTTAATGTTTACCAAAAAAAAAAAAAAAATCCTTGAAAATAAGGTACCCTCTCAATTTCAAGACTGAGCTCCTTAGGGCTTAGATAAGTATGGATACATATCACAGAACAAGTAAGGGGAAAAATAAGTTGGAATGTAGCTGTCTTTGGTTGCAATGTCATGCTGTTTACTGTCTCGAAAACAACCTTCATGCCCTGCTTTTGAGCTCTTGATAAACGTAAGATTAGATAAGTTGGCTACTAGTCTGAAAAATAAAACTTACTAGAAGGAGCTTTTAAAACCACTGGGATAAAGTGCTTACCTAGTATGCAACAGCTAACATGCATGAGGCCCTGGGTTCAAATCTAGGTAGGAGAAGACAAGTGGTTAGAAAACAAAAGAACAATCAGCTCCCAGAGATAAGGATCTCTCTCTCTCTCTCATACACACACACAGGTATACTCACATACATACTTTAACTATGTATTATTAAACACCAGCTAAAAAACAAAACAGAAAGTGACAAAAACATCAGAAAAACAGTATGTCTTCTGTTTTGCCTTTAAACTTGCTGATTTGTCTCTATGGTGGTAAGGGAGCTAGGCTGTGTGTACTTCCACCATTGGGATTTAAGATAGAATTCATCTTCTGTGAAGGCAGTATATGGCATGAGAACACCCTGACAGTAAGGCCTGCTCACTTAGCGTTTCTGTATCTAGCAGGCACTTCAACAGAATCATATTTGGAAGTCATGTTGGATTTTATGGAGGACAAAGCACATCGTCATATTACTTAAAGAGGTGAAAGAATGAAAGCAATTGAACCACCAATGGGGAAATCATTTAATAAATTATCTTACATATGTTGCTTATTATATAGTAGTTAAATTTGCTTTTCAGATAATTGTATAAAATAATTACATAATTTTGAGTGGAAAAATACATCAACACAGGCACACAGAATGATCTTGGAATATCTTTAGGAAAACGCACAAAAAAGAGAAGAAATATTAGATGAAAACAAATCAAAATATTAACAGATGTTATTTCTAAGGTATGGAATAACAGATGAGCTTTTTTAAAAAATTAATGAGCACATATAAATTTATAATAAAAAGATATGACCATAATTTTATTTATTTTTAAAAATATTCATTCATTTGAGAGAGAGAGAAAAAGAGAATGAGAGAGTGGGGGACAGATAGAGAAAGAAAGGCAAGGGCCTCCGGACACTGCGAACAAACTCCAAATGCATGTGCCACTTTGTGCATGTTGGTTTACCTGAGTCCTGGGGCTTTGCAAACAGCTCCTCAGCCCATAACCATAATTTCAAATGATAAGGTTTAGTCATCCTTTCTTGCTGTAGTGGTAATACCCCCTGTGAAAGGATATAATGTCGATGCTTGGATTCATTTATTTCTCAATTTGTTTGCATTTGGGGTGGGAGGGTCTAAATTTTAGGGACAAATAAATATCATCTTCCTTAAATACTGACTGGTCAACTAAACTGAAACAATGAGCCTAGTTTACCAGGCAGCTGGTTTTTAAAGAGTTAGAATTGTGCAGCATAAATATAAAATAGCATTGCTTTCCTCACCCAGTCATGCTCTGTTAACAAGCTGCTCAGTGGATTCCAGATTCTGGAAGGGTCTCTCTTCTCTGTCTCTTCCTTTTCCTTCCATCAGTTCAGACTGAACCTGTGGGTAAAGAGTGAAATGTCAAGAGGGACACAGTCTTCTCACTCACCTCCTATCCCCCTTTCTCTTCAAAGTACCAGTTTTACAGGGTTCAGGAGTAGGAAAGTGCTTTTAAGGGAAACTTCACAGGTCAGGGGATGTCCCTCCCTGCCCAAGTTTTCATATGTGAACTAGTCACCGTCTGTCCCACGCGTCCAAAATGCTGGCTTTCTCACCAGAGCACATGTGAGTTCTTTTGCAACCACTAAGGGCTTCCCACCTACACAGTTGCCCAAGCGGTGGGAAACCTGGCTCCGGTTCTTCCCTATTCCCGAGTTCTCATCCATCATCTGTGGGATACTCACATTCTCCAGCTATTGCAATCCTCTTTTCTGGAAGGTTGTAATCCTAAGTAGTACTCCATCCCACTCACTGGACCTACAGAAAATCCTTGTCTTGGGTTGGCGAGATGGCTTAGCAGTTAAGTGCTTGCCTGTGAAGCCTAAGAAGCCCGGTTCGAGGCTCGATTCCTCAGGACCCACGTTAGCCAGAAGCACAAGGGGTTGCACAGGTCTGGAGTTTGTTTGCAGTGGCTGGAGGCCCTGGCGCACCCATTCTTTCTCTCTCTATCTCTCTCTCCCTCTCTCTCCCTCCCTCCCTCTCTCTCTCTCTCTCTCTCTCTCTCTCTCTCTCTCTCTCTCTCTCTCTCTTTCTCCGTCACTTTCAAATAAATAAAAACAAACAACAACAAAAAGAAAATCCTTGTCTTATTGGAAGGACAATTGGCCTGTGTCCTTTGTCCTATTGCATTACAAGCCTCAGTACTTTACCCTCCTTATACCCATCCCCTTTAACATGACAGCATACTTTCATCAAACATGAAGTTTATTTCCTAATTCCTTGAATCTGGATTTGTCAAGGGATTTTGTTGTCTCAACATAGATCTATTTTCTTTAGTCAATGCTGTTTCTGGGTTGGGAGATTTCTTTGTCCAGTGGTTTATTAACAAATGTGGCACAAGTAGGTACTTGTAAATGATGATGAGATCTGGCTTGTATGCTCTTGCTCACTGCCATCACAACAGAAGGACAAGTTTGGTTTTTTGTTTTTTTTTTTAATTTATTTATTTGAGAGCGACAGACACAGAGAGAAAGACAGATAGAGGGAGAGAGAGAGAATGGGCACGCCAGGGCTTCCAGCCTCTGCAAACAAACTCCAGACGCGTGCGCCCCCTTGTGCATCTGGCTAACGTGGGACCTGGGGAACCGAGCCTCGAACCGGGGTCCTTAGGCTTCACAGGCAAGCGCTTAACTGCTAAGCCATCTCTCCAGCCCAGGAGGCCAAGTTTTTGTTGACCCACTCGTCCCAACATGAGAAGTGCCAAGACATTCCAGTTGAAGATACCTGTAGCAGACAGCTTCAGGTTCACTGAGATGAACTTCCAGACCAGGCCCAGTGATGGAGGAAGGGATGCTTATAGAAGCTTATAGATGCAGGGGAAGTTCCATAATGGCAGAAGAATCTGGCCTGCCTTCACAGGTCCAAACAGAGAGAGAGAAGTCAAAAGTAAGAAGTCAAAAGTAAAAGCACGAAGCACATGTCAGGAACTCCAGGAGGAGCTCAGGCACTTTAGATTAGATTTTGATTTAGGTTAGTTCTTTAGATTGGAATGTCAAATCCACCACCACACCTTAGGTCTGGATGGCCTATGACACCTCCTCCAACCAGGTGGCTGGAAATCCAAGAAGTTTTAATAAACTCTTGAATCTATTGGGGGACATTTATTTAAACTATCACAATACCCTAAGTGACAACCCTCAGAAAAATGAGTGACTTACTCTCAGATCATCTGAAACCCTCATTTTTGAGTGAAATACATGTTTGTTGTTGCCCCTGAAATTTCGCTGTTATTTGTTATGTTACATTATTGAGGCATAAGGCAATTTGTATGCCCAATCCAATGGAAATCATGCAAGTTGATTCACTGAATTTTTTTTTCTGTCCAGCTATCTTTCTGATTCCCAATTTTTATGCTCAGATAAGCACAGAGAAATACACAGCATCTGCTGTCTAAGAAGACTGCAGGAAGCTAGGAAGAGTCTGCAAGTTTACCTTAAGGAGTTAGCCTACCAGAGCTTGACAATTTTAAGACCAACTGTGTGTATACTCTTTGCTCTAGCACAAAATACCTGTCGTGTACTATCCAGCAAACATTCCTATCCCTCAATCTGAAAGTATATTAGTCCCTTTTCTTAACAAGCTTCCTTAACAAAACATTTTAGGCTAGGTATTCCATAAACAAATAAAGAATTTTATAAAGCTCATAGTTTTAAAGGCTGAAACTCTAAATAGCATGGTGCCAGTTCTGTCAAGCACCCCTCCCAGCCACCTGAAAAATCATGGTGGATGGCATCATGGTTGAAGTATACTTGGGAGAAATCCCATGAAAAGACAGGCAGCTAGAGAACAGGGAGGGGCAAGCTAGTTTGTGTTTAACATTTTCACAAGTGTTAACTGGGATTACACATGACTTAATTCCTTCCAAGACTGATGTCCCCAGTGACATCCAGCACCAGGTTTCCCTCTAAGATCTTACTGTTTCTTAACATCATCACACTAGTAACCAAGTTTCAAAAATATGAGTCCTTGGGGTACAAATCACATCCAAACCGTAATAGCAAGGATACACTATATCTCTTAACTTACAAGGATCTTTGCATAGAAAAAGGAGTGATCCACATCTCACTTACAAGATAATGAAATAATCCATACATGAAGAATTTTCTCCTAATACAGATAGGTACCTGCTAGGGAATGGAATGGCAGTCTCTTCTTCTAGTCAGTCTTTTTTTTTTTTTTTAAGAGACAGAATATAATGTAGTCCCATATGTTCTTAAACTCACTATTTCAGATCCTCCTCTGGCCTCTACTTCTCCAGCACTGGGATTACAGGCCTGTGCCACTACAATGAGATTATGCAATGTTAAAGATTTAACCCAGACTTTCCTGTATGCTAGGCAAGCACTCTACCAACTGAGATACATTCCAATCCTATTAGCAGGTAGGAGAGATTGCTTAGTGTTTAAGGCACCTGAATGCAAAACCAAAGGACCCATATTCAATTTCCCAGTGCCCATGTAAAGCCAGATGTACAAAGTCCAATATGTGTCTGGAATTTGTTTGCAGTGGCTACAAGCCCTGGCATGCCCATTCTCTCTCTCTCTCTCTCTAATAAATAAAATAAAATAAAAAAGAAACCAATACCCAACACCTATTAGCAATTTGTCGAAAATATTGTCTGGAGCTGGAGAGAGGGATTAGCAGTTAAAGTACTTGCCTACAAAGCCTAAAGAAATATATTCAACTTCTCAGATCCCACATAAGCCAGACACACAAGGTGATGCCATATTGTGATGTGAAATGCATTCAATCTGACTTCAATAGTGCCCCAACTCTTCAAAAATCCAAAATCTCCAAAGGTTTCTTCTTAAAGTAGTCTTTTAACTGTGAGCCCTATAAAATCAAAATACAAGTTATATCATATTTCCAACTCATAATGGCACAGAACAAATATTACCATTCAAAAAAGGGAGAATGTGGCACAGCAAAAAGATTGGACCAAAGAAAGATCAAAATCCAGCAGGGAAAACACCAAGTTCTGCAACTCCATGTCTGGTATCTAAGCCTCACAAGGAAGTTGTGTGAGCTCCAAAAGGCTTGTAGTTCTGTCTCTCCACCTCTCCTGCCCATCGTTTACACAGCCTCTCTTGTGGGCCAGCTCCACTCTGAGCCAACATTTTTCCTTGTTCAATGTCCCATGCTTCTCCTAGCTCCAACATACTGCATTCTCCAGTGCAACTTAGGGTTCATCTTCATCGCTCCTTACAGGGGCCTCTCAGAACCTCTTTCCAGGGATTCTGATTCTGCCATTCTAATTGCCTGGAGTCAGTGGCGGTCTGGAACCATGGTAAAATACTTCATGACTCCCTCAAACTTGCATTTTTCATGCCTCCAAAACTAGTACTACATGAACAATTTGGGCTGGTTCTGCTGCCAGTTCAGGATGAAGCTTGGCCTTGGACTGTTGTAATTGTAGCCTCCATATGCTGACTGTGGAAAACAGAACTTCCTTTAGCATTCTCCTTTCAGGCTTTTAAAAAATTTATTGATTTATTATTTTTTATCTGATTATTATTATTATTATTTATTATTAGTTTTTCGAGGTAGTGTCTCCTCTGGCCCAGGCTGACCTGGAATTCACTATGTAGTCTCAGGGTGGCCTCAAACTCACAGTGATCTTCCAACCTCTGCCTCCCAAGTGCTGGGATTAAAGGCATGCACCACTATGCCTGGCTTAAAATTTATTTTTATTTGAGAGAAAGAGACAAAGAAGCAGAAAAAAATATATACATATATATATAGAGAGAGAGAGCATGAGCAATCCAGGGCCTTAAGGTGCTGCAGTAGTTCCTGTATTATTGAGTGGCCCCCAGCCACTGCAAATGAACTCCAGGTGTATGTACTGCTTCGTGCATCTGGCTTACATGGGTGTCCTGGGGAATCAAACCTGGGTCCTTTGGCTTCACAGGCAAATCCCTTAACCACTAAGTCATCTCTCCAGCCCTTTTCAGGCTTTTCCCTCAAAATATTTGCAGCATTACCAGCTAGAGCTTTCAATGGTTTGGTCTTTCCATCAGGGTACCTTTTCTATTGTCATTAGGTTTCTCTTTAAAATGGTTAATTTCTATTACAGCCAGGTGAGCTTGCCTAGAATTTTACGTTTTCTCATATTTCTTCCCTTAAAAGCTTCATACTTTTAATGTTCTGCATTTTTCTCTATTTCATTGTAAACTGGGATAAAAAATGTCAACATAAGCCAGGCCACAGACTCAATGTTATTCTCGCTTAAAATTTCCTCCACCAGGGCTGGAGAGGTGGCTTAGCGGTTAAGCGCTTGCCTGTGAAGCCTAAGGACCCCGGCTCGAGGCTCGGTTCCCCAGGTCCCACATTAGCCAGATGCACAAGGGGGCGCACACATCTGGAGTTCGTTTGCAGAGGCTGGAAGCCCTGGCGCGCCCATTCTCTCTCTCTCCCTCTATCTGTCTTTCTCTCTGTGTCTGTCGCTCTCAAATAAATAAATAAAAAATTTAAAAAAAAATTTCCTCCACCAAAACAGTAGTCCATTATTTTTAAACTAAACCTCACTCAAGTTCTCAAGACATAGGCAGAGAACAGCTTCTTGCCCAGTTTTCAGTAGCATCTGTGTTCTCTTCTGAAATCTCATAAGCCGAGCCTCTATTGTTTATGTTTCTTCCAGCATTCTGGTCTTCCAAACTTCTAGCAGAATGACTCATGAAGCTCTGCTTTCAGCATCTTTCAACAATGTAGGACTTCTCTAGCAAATTTTGACACTTTTCCATATTCTCCTGACAAACCTGTTCCAAATGTCTCTGAATCACATGGTCAAGTTTATCACAGCAACAGTCCCACTTGTTGGTATCAATTTTCTTTATCAGCTACGTTCTCATTGCGGGTAACAAATACCTCACCAGAAGCACCTTATGAGAGGAAAGGGTTTATTTGGATTTGGTGTATTGCTTCAAGTTTTATAGTAGAGAAGACACAGTGATAGGAGTCAGTAGTGACCATCACATTGGCAGGCAGAAAGCAAGCAGAGGATGAACAATCAATGTGTTCAGGCTACAGAACTTCAAGGCCCTCCACAAGTGACCCACTTCCTTTGGCAAGGCTGTATGTGTTAAAGGTTTCATAATGTTCCCCAACTTTAGCAAGGCTCAAACCAAGTATCCAGGTACAGGAGTCTATAGCCACCATTTTACATTTAAACCACAATGTATGGTTATGGCAGATGTTACGTCATGACTCATGGAAGCTGAGCTACATGTTTGTGAGTAGTTCCTGTATTATTGAGCAATTTTTCTGTGAGTCAAAATTCATTTAAAAGAAGATAAGACACAAGAATTAATTTCCGTAGGAAGCTGAAATTTGGTAAAAACTCAAGACACAAATTCCTGTGTGTAGTATAAACGCACAGTACTAGAAGTTGGTCAGCCAGATGATATATAAACAAGTCTTGCAGCACTCTTAAAATTTCATTTTAGAGCCTACCACATTCCACATTATATGCAGGCTTAAGACAAAAGAGACTTATAACTGAATCTAGCAAATTGCAAATAATTATATTGTGAGTGGCATCCCAAAGTCAACAAGCAAGATACAGATATTTGTGATGCTACAGCCAACTAGTCCTTTAGCATAAATCCATGAAGGAATAACACTTAAAATATGTAAGAGAGTCTTTCATGCTTATGAGAAAACATGGGACTTATGGTGGCCATGGATATACATTACTCAGATCTCCCTTTAAGAGAAATGGATGCGGGCTGGAGCAATGGCTTAGCAGTTAAGGTGTTTGTCTGAAAGTGAAAGGACCCAGGTTCAATTCCCCAGGACCCACAATAACCATATGCACAAGGAGGCACATGCATCTGGAGTTTGTTTGCAGTGGCTGGAGCCCTGGCATACCTATTCTCTCTCTGTGTGTATCTCTCTCCATTTCTTTCTCCCTCTTTCCCTCTGTCAAATAAATAAATAAAAATATAAATATAAAATATTTTTTTAAAAGGGAGAAATGGATGCAAGGTGGAGAGTCAGCAGATAATTACAATACATATGGAGCCACTGCTGTGTTCATACCAAGGCCATATTCTCTAGGTGGGCTCCAAGCAAATGGCCACACACTGCAGAGGTCCTAGGACCTGACCACTCCTACTTAAAGCAGATCTACTCTGACAGGCATTCCCTACTTTAATCCTCTACTTGGACCTAGTTAAGATATTCACAGAGTTCAGTTTCAGTGAGAGACATATATCCAGTCTCTCCTTTTTCCTTCTCTCCTTTTGAGGATTTGGCAGTGTTCCTTATCTATGCTCAATCACTTTTCTTCTTCATAAGCACTTTCCCAAGCAATATCAATGGACAAACCCATCTTGTCATCTGCTTAATAGAGAATCCACATTCCACAGGAACACAACCAAAAAACTGCAAAATATGTGCACAGGCAAATCATGTTTTAAAAGGGTGGGGAGACTGGAGAGATGGCTTATCAGTTGAGCAAAGCCAAAGGACCTAGTTTCACTTCCCCAGTACCCACATAAGCCAGATGCACAAGGTGGCACATGTGTCTGGAGTTCATTTGTGAGAGCTGAATGGCCTGGTGCACCCATTCTATCTCTGTCTCTGTCTCTTTGCTTCTATTTCTCTCCTTCTAAAATAAAGTAAATAAAAATTTTAAAAGATGCTGTTGGGCTGGAGATGGTCCAGAAGTTAAGGAGTTTGCTTGCAAGGCCTAATGGCCCAGATTCAGTTCCCTAGTACCTATGTAAAATTAGATACACAGAGTGGTACATGCATCTGGAGTTTAGCTGCAGTGGTGGGAGGCCCTGATGATGTGGATGTTTCTCTCTCTCTTCCTCTCTCTGTCTGCCTCTCTCTACTCTTGCAAATAAAAAAAAATTTAAACAAAGATGCTGTAGTGAATTCATTTAGGTATCCCCCATAAATGCATGAGTTTTAAATGCTTGGTTCCCAGCTGACGGCAATTTTGGAGGTGGAGCCTTGCTGGAGGAGGTATGTTGGTGGTGGGCTTAGGGATGTGAGATCCAGCTCCCTCAGCTCCCTGTGTCAGAGTTCAGTTCACATGCCTACTGTTGTTTTCTACTTGCTGTGGCAGAGGTGATGCTCAGCCTCTGCTCGTGCCATGCTTTCCTCCTCCATCATGAAGCTTCCCCTCAAAACTATAAGCTAGAATAGAGTACATTCCTCTCATTAGCTGCTTTTGGTCAGATGTTTTGTTCCAGCAACAAGAATGTAACTGCAGCATATGCCATAACATATGTATGTAGGATACACATGAATAAATAAAATAGATTGCAGAAAAATATCTATAATACATGTAACTGAAGGCCTATTGGAAGAAAGGGAATTGAATAAGAATTCAGAACAGCCCCCATAAAAATAAGTATATTTATTTATAGACAAAAGATCATAAAAGTGAATAGTATTAGGAGTCCTGATGGACAATATTTTCTGAGATCTTTTTATGTACTATGAAAGCATCCTGTTATGAGTTCCTATGGGGCTGGAGAGATGGCTTAGTGGTTAAGGTGTTTGCCTGTGAAGCCTGAGGACCCCTGTTCAACTCTCCAGATCCCATGTTAGCCAGACACACAAAGGTGAGGTAAGCACAAGATCACACATGCCCACTAGGTGGCGGAAGCGTATGGCGTTCTGGCATTTGATTGCAATGGATGAGGCCCTGGCATGCCAATTCTCTTTCTGTCTGTCTCTCACTCTAAAAGTTTAAAAAAAAATTTTTTTTAAAGAATTATTATGAATTATGAATTAGCTATGAATTAGCTAATTAACAATCCTGTAAGGCAGGTACATCTTAGAGACAATAGCATTGAGTAACATGGAGATTAAGTAATATGCCTAAATTGCTTTGAAAGAATTCACTCAATTTCTGTTTAAATGGGTATGCACACACATTGTTTAGAGATTATTCTAAAAATCATTTTAAAATATAATGGAAAATGAAATACAACACTCAATCAGATTTTAATTTTGTGACATTGGACATATTTTAAAGCCTTTATGAACATAGTTTTATTTTCTAGAATATTAAAATGGTACTTTAATTATTTAGTTATGTTTTCTAAATTATGTTTAAAATTGTGGCTCTCTATTTTTCTTATATTTTTACTTATTTTCAAGCATAGAGACACACAGAGCAAGGTAGGGGAGAGAGACTGAGAGAGAGAGAGAGAATATATGCACCAGGGCCTCCAGTGTGCATTTCACTTTTTGTGGATACTCAAATCTGTTTTTGTTTTTGTTTTTTTTTTTTTTTTTTTTTTTTTTCTTGCAGGCAAGTGCTTTAATCACTGAATCATCTCTTTAGCGCCCCTGTAGCATTCTACATGTGATAATGACGTCAGGCTGTGAAGATGGCTCAGCAGGTCAGAGTGCTTGCCTTGCAAAACTGAGGGCTTGAGGGAATCCCGAGTTTGATTCTCCAGCATCCATGTAAATGGCTCAGTGTGGTCATGCGTGACTGTAACGTAGTCCTGTGGGGAGCTGAGGCCAGAGAATCCCTGGGGCTTGGTCAGGTAGTCTGACCAAAAATGGCAGATCTGGATTCAGCAAGAGAATCTGTCTCAAGGAAACACACAGATGTATGATATTGGAAGACACCCAACATTCTGTGGCTTCTTACACATAAGCACACAGTGTGCATGGATCCGCATACACACCACACCACACATTCACATACTATACCACAATACTACACACACACACATACACACACACACACACACACACACACAAATATTGTCAGATTGTCATAAAGAAAATAAAATGGATTTTAAGGGAGCCACGACATACTTTATAAAATACTAACTATGGGGCTGAAGAGATTGCTTAGTGGTTAAAGCACTTGCCTGCTACGCCTAAGGACCCAGGTTCAATTCACCAGTACCCACATAAGCCAGATGCACAAGGTGGTGCATGTGTCTGGAGTTTGTTTGCAGTAGCTAGAGGACCTGGTATGCCCACGCTTTCCCCCCACTCTCTCTGCCTCTCTATCTATCTCTCTTAAATAAATAAAAATAAATAAAATATTTTTTAAAATCCAAACACTGAAGGATGCAGTAAGGGCAAATGTGAGCTGAAATCCTATTTTTGCCAATTACTTTCCTTCCTCCTCAGTTATTATTCGTGCATTCATAAATATTTCTGAAGATCTGAAGTAGGCATGTATTTTCCAAGAGATGGTAGTAAGTAACAAAGTTTAAATGTCACCCCATTCTAAGTTTATTCTTTGAGGAAAGGAACAGTAACAATGAATCAGCTGGCTGAGGTTCATTAAGACCAATACTCTACCCATAATCACAGAGCAAAGATCCCACAGTGACGATTTCCACGGAGAATTGACTAGGAAAGGTGAGAATGCAGTGTTTTCATTGATCCTGCAAAATTCTGCTAAGCCTGTAGGTACTTTAATGATCTTTTCTCTCACACTGTCTGTCTTCAATCCAATTATTTCCCTTTATAAATGAAGGCTGTTTTCTTTCTGAATACTAGCTGGGCTGAAATGGACAAAGGAGACAGTACAATGACCCTATAAGTGCAATGACTTTATCAGTAATATTGCATTATAATACTATATGCCCACATCCATGTTATAAAGGGCACACTGCTTTTAGTAGTAGTACATGATGGCATTATTCTGTCATTGGTGATAGAATGCACTGGACCACTGCAGTGATGTTTGCAGTTCATAATCATATAGTCAACATGATTTGTGTAATCACAAAACATGACTCAAGGGCTGGAGAGATGGCTTAGCAGTTAAGCGCTTGCCTGTGAATCCTAAGGACCCCGGTTCGAGGCTCGGTTCCCCAGGTCCCACGTTAGCCAGATGCACAAGGGGGCACATGTGTCTGGAGTTCGTTTGCAGTGGCTGGAAGCCCTGGCTCGCCCATTCTCTCTCTCTCCCTCTATCTGTCTTTCTCTCTGTCTGTCACTCTCAAATAAATAAATAAATAATTAACAAAAAATATTAAAAAAAAATGACTCAAAATAAATTCAAATCCATAAAAGATGAAAATGTATACAGTAGATTTTTTTATATTTTTATTTATTTATTTGCAAGGAGTGAGAAAGAGAAAGAGAGAGAATGAGAATATGGGCATGTCAGGGCCTCCTGCTGCTACAAACAAGCTCCAGTAGCATATGCCACTTTGGGCATCTGGCTTTACATGGGTACTGGGGAATCAATCCCAGGCCAGCAGGCTTTGCAAGCAAGCGTCTTAACTACTGATCCATTTCTCCAGCCCCATAATAGAATTTTAGTGATATTAATTATTTGTTTTTATTTTTATTTTTTATTCATTTACTTTATCTGAGAAAGAGAGAGAGAAAGAGAGAGGGAGGGAGGAGAGAATGGTCATGCCAGGTCCTTCAACAGCTGCAAATGAACTCCAGACGCATGTGCCACCTTGTGCATCTGGTTTACATGGGTACTAGGGAACTGAACCTGGGTCCTTTGACTTTAAAGTCAAATGTCTTAACTACTAAGCCATCTTGCCATCCCTAATTTAGAGGATGTGATTTTTAGGGGGGTGGGTTGGACAAGATAGGAAGCTAATTCTTTTGTCTATTTTTTTTTTTTTTTTTGTCAGAGTAGAGAGAAAGTTTCAGGATTGCTAGAAAAGGAATTGAGAAACAAGCTATTGCACATGCAAACACATACAAGCACTGAATCAATACTTCTGAGTCAAAATTATTTTCCTTATATTCTACAAAAGTCCTTAGGACAGTGCAGTTTGATTCAGGTGTGCCCCAGAAACTTAGGTGTTCTGAATGCTAGGTTCCCAGCTGATGGAACTAATGCCTCCTGGAGGGAGTGTATTGTTGGGGGTGGGCTTATGAATGTTTTGCCAATTTCCCCATGCCAGTGTTTGGCACATTCTCCTGTTGCTTTTGTCCACCTTATGTTGGTTAGGGGGTGATGTCCACCCTCTGCTCATGCCATTGCTTTCCCCTGCCATCTTGGAGCTCCCCCTGTGAGCCTGTAAGCCAATATAAAACTCTTTTTTCCCACAAGCTGCTCCTGGTTGGGTGATTTCTACCAGCAATGTGAACCTGGCTGCAACTGTAAAGTGGTAAGAAGAAGTGGAGTTGCTGCTAGACACCTCACTGTGTGGCTTTGGCCTTTTGGAGCTGATTTTCAAGAGGAATGTGGAAGGATTTGAAACCTTGGTCTAAAAGATGTTTATCCTGTGCCATTATGGTTTTTTGGGGGTATGTTTTGGTATTATGGCTCAATTAAAAGGTCTTGGACTATAGGGATGTTTGGGCATCATTGGAATTGATAAAAACTATGGGGACTTTCAAAGTTGGGTGAATACATTGCATTTTACATCATGTATGGTTATCAGTTTATGGGGACCAGGGGCAGAATGTAGTGGCTTAATTCAGGTGTCCCCCATAAACATAGGTATTCTGAATGCTAGGTTACCAGCTGATGGATATTTGGGAATTAATGTCTCCTGGAAGGAGTGTATTGTTGGGGACAGGCTTATGGGTGTTATAGCTAGTGTCCCCTTGCCAATGTTTGGCACACTCTCCTGTTGCTATTGTCTACCTTATGTTGGCTGGGGGTGGGGGGCAGTGCTGTTTATCCTCTGCTCATGCTATTGTTTTTCCTGCCATCATGGAGCTTCCCCTCAAGCCTACAAGCCAAAATAAGCCTCTTTTTCTCACAAGCTTCTCTTGGTCAGGTGATTTCTACCAGCAATGCGAACCTGACTGCAACAGACAGGCAAATGTTCATTTTAGAATTCTTACATTGTTTTTAAATAAGAAAAAATGAAGAACTCAAAAATCTAAACAGTAAGAAGTCAAACACCCTACTCACAGAATGGGGCAAAGAGCTGAACAGGCAGTTCACAGAGGAAGAAATACAAATGGCAAACATACACTTAATAAAATGTTCATCATCCCTAATCATTAGAGAAATGCAAATTAAAACAACTATGAGATTCTACCTTACCCCAATAAGGATAGCAAACATCAAAAAATCAAATGAAAATAAATGCTGATGAGGATGTGGAGAAGTAGGAACACTCTTCCACTGTTGGTGAGAATGTAGGATGGTACAGCCACTTTGGAAAGCAATATGGAGACTCTGGAAAAAGATGACTATAGAGATACCAACAGACCCAGGTATTCCCTTACTGGGCATCTACCCTAAAACCTTCAAACCACAGGCCAGAGAGATTTGCTCAACCATGTTTGTAGTGGCTCAATTCATAATGGTGAAGAGCTGGAATCAACCCAGATGTCCATCACTAGAAGAATGGATAACTAAGATGTGGTATATCTACACAATGGAATTCTATACAGCAGTAAGAAAAAATGACACAATGAAATTTGAGGAAAAATGGTTGAACCTGGAATAGATCATTCTCAGTGAATTTACCCAATCATAGAAAAAAAAAAAAATCACCACATAGTCTCATCTACAGCACCTAACCGGAATCTACCCAAGATACCTTACATACTCAGCAAGCATCTCATGGACTAGACACTAGGATAGATGGGGAGGGAGGGGAGGGGATCAAAGGGGTGGGAAACACAAATCTAGACCCAAACAGCAATGGTATCTTAAAATTCTACTTCCTAAAAGGCAGACCAAATGGCTGAACCTTCACCAGGCCCTTACAGGGAACACCTGAACCACAAGACACTGGAGAGGGTATGATGAAGACTAACCTTAATCTTCTACATCTTCCCTCCCTCCCTCCCCCCCCTCTCTCTCTTCTCTCTAACTCTTGTATATTAGTTATCTTTTTTTTCTCCCTTTCTTAGTAGGCAGTGACCTGTAACTCCCAGTACCAGCATGTGGCTATCATCTACAATGAGCTTTTGATCAGAGAGACCTACAAGGTTTCCTAAAAGAAAGAAAGATTTCTGTCAGAGTACCTGATGATCCACCAAAGGTTAGTGGTAAGACCCTACTACTGAAGACACCTTACGTGGTTGACATGTAAAAGGGAATGGCATGGCTGGAAGCCAGGAGAGAGTCAGTCCCCAGGCAGTCAGTGCATCTAGTACCAGAAGGTGCTACATGGGTGACTGGGGGAAAATGACCAATATCTGTCCAAGCAACTCAAAGTCTAACCTACTTAGCAGCAAATAACCTGTTGTGATGCCCACACAAGTGCAATAGTGGCACACAGCCATGGTGGGGAACCAATTGCTCTTGATTTGGCTAACTAACCCCCTCAGTGGTATGGGACCCATAGCTGGAGCTGGGAAACAAGTCAGAACCATATCCAAACATAAGCCCACTCTCCATTATCAAGCCACCATCAGTCATGGGTTACAAGAGGGCCTAAATTCTCTATAAAAAAAGTAAGGGTTATCTCATTTGTCCTGGTGCTAACTTACTCTCCGTTGGAGAATCTGCTTATCTTTTTCAGATAGATGTAGATCCTAAGGAGAGAACCACCCCATCATACCTCACAAGTGCCCTGGTTGAAACTAAGAAAAATTGGTGAAGCAAGCAAGGGTGCTGTTTTCCTGATGAACCCAATACCAGCACAAGGGGGAAAGAGATCAACACAGAGAAAAATAACTCCTACCAAATCGGAGAGCCAGACCCCCAGAGGCACCCAACACCTCATCACTGAAGCAGACCAAAAATGAACCCAACATGGCTCAGGGAAATTTTGCGGAAGAAGGGGCAGAAAGAATGTCAGAGCCACATGTTGGGTCATGATATGCAGAGACATTTATCTTACCCATAACTGTGGGCTAACTCCACAATGCATGACCCATATACCTCAACAAGAAGGGGTCAAGGGGAGGAGGTAGGTCACAGATGAGCCTAATAATGGTACCAAACTGACTGTATTTGCTGAATACAAAACTAATTAATTAAAAAAAAGTTATTTTCTCTTAGGTAAAATTCCAAAGGTAAAATCAATTTTATTAGCTGAAGAAGAATCTGCTTGGAAATATACTATGTATTAAATTAAAATTTTAAATTATTTTGAAAAAAAAAGAAAGAAAGAAAGAATGAGCTGGGTTTGGTGGCACATGCCTTTAGTCCCAGAACTTGGCATGCAGAGGCAGGAGAATCACCATGAGTTTGAGGCCACTCTGAGACTACATAGTAAATTCTAGGCCAGCCTGAGCTAAAGTGAGACCCTACCTCAAAACAAAAACAAAAAAAGGAATATTAAAGACATTGTGGTGGTTTGAGTCAGGTGTCCCCCATAAACTTAGGTGTTCTGAATGCTAGGTTCCCAGCTGATGGATATTTGGGAATTACCGCCTCCTGGAGCGAGTGTATTGTTGGGGGCGGGCTTATGGGAATTAAAGCCAGTTTCCCCTTGCCAGTGTTTGGCACACCCTCCTGTTGCTGTGTCCCACCTTATGTTGGCCAGGGGGTGATGTCCACCCTCTGCTCATGCCATCATTTTCCCCTGCCATCGTGGAGCTTCCCCTCAAGCCTGTAAGCCAAAATAAATCTCATTTTCCCAGAAGCTGCTCTTGGTTGGGTGATTTCTAACAGCAATGTGAACCAGACTGCAACAGATATTAACTCAAAAATATTATGAAACAACGTGACAACCAATACTGATGGGTTGACTTCTAGAATTAACTTCCATCTAGTTTTTTAATATTTTTTGTTATAAAACTAAAATTTTTAACACATTGAGGAAAGACTACAACTTTTGTGGGAAGAGAAAAGATTGAAAAAGATGAGTGTGTAAAAAAATTATAATATGATATATCCTAGTTATTTTCCAAAATTTATTTACAAAAAATATTATTAATGACCCAAAACAGCTGATGAGAGGACCACTTTTATTTTGGCTTACTGTCTCAGTGGGAAGCTTCATGGTACAAGCAGAAACTAGACCATACTCCTGGCCACAGCAAGTTGAAGACAGCAGCAAAAGTGGGCTGACCTCTGGCAATGGAGAGCTGGCTATTAACAGCACTAAGCTCACCTCCAGCAGCACACCTTCCCCAGCACGGCTCCACCTCCCACATTGCCACTAGCTGGGAACCAAGCATTCAGAACACACGAGTTTATGGGCTCATCCAATTCAAACCACTAGAACTTCGATGTTGTATGTTTCAGGTGTCATAAATATTAATGATTAACTTAGTAACTATTTTCACTTTAATAGCAAGACCGGTTTTTCTCTCGCTGCTCTAAAAATAAATGAAGGCAACCTCATTTCTAAAAGGAAAACTGGAGAAAGACATAGTGCATGGCTTTGATGGGGATTTTTTTTTTCTCTGTGTTCAAATTTTCAGGATTTCCCACACCCATGTTTAGTTGTATAAAACATATAAAGACTGAGGCAAAACTGCACTCCTCTTGCCCTCCTTGAAGGAGCTTAGGAAGGAGAATAGGTAATTGTACCTGAACCTGTTGTGGTAACAGTAGCTAAGTAATTACACCTCGTACATCCTTTTCCATGATGTACTTCTCAGCAGCTCTTGATCCCTTACACCAGTGGTAACACACACAGAATTAGCTGCTGCTGGCTGAGTAGAAACTGCAGGCTGATTTACGGGACTGCTTTCACGTGAGACATTGCCTTTCCACTGTACTTCCAGACTGGAAGTGTATCCTCTGTCTATCAAAGCAAAAGAACATCTGTCCACTTGACCAGGAATGTGCAATCTACCTGGTAGAGAAGGGGAGTGCTAAGCATTTACCAAAGCAGGAGTGCAGCGTCTATCAAGCAGCCCAGGAACAAACACCTGTCTCCCAGACCAGGAGTCCAAAAGAACCAAAGGTCAACATCTATCTCCCAACAAGGAAGGTGGCTTTTGTCTACTAGTATAGCAGACAGCTTCATGTTCACTGAGATGAACTTTCAGACCAGACACAGTTATGGAGGAAGGGATATTTTTTGAAGCCTACAGATCCAGAGGAAGTTCCATAAATGGCAGAAGAAGCTGGAGGAGAGAGAGAAGTACAAGCCAAAAGCCAAAAAGCCACACAGCACAGCACACTTTAGCAACTCCAGCTAGGTACGCTTTGCATATCTATAGATTGAAATCTGAACCCCACCACCAAACCTTAAGATCCACCGAGTGACACTGCCTCCAGCCAGGTGGCTAAAGATGAAAACTACAAACAAATAAACAACTGAATACATTGGGGGCCATCTATTCTATTCAAATCACCACAACTAGAAACAGGGAAGCAATGTGTTTTAGAGACCATATGCCAGATGGCAAAGTTCTAAGACTCAAAAGAGCTATCTGGCCTGCATTATACCGTGAAATGCATGTGGAGTAAATATGTATTAAGTCACTGGGATTGGAGATAGAATGGTCAGAATTCTGCCAGGAAACAAGCTTTTCTAGATGGTTCAAATAACTTGACTTTATGAAGGAACTTCTTTCAGAGACATTGAAAGGAAGAAACCTAGGAGGCAGGAAGCTATCATCATGTCCAAGGCTATTGAAGCAAAGAGTAGAAACAGAGTTATCAGAGCCCTGGGATTGTCACACAGGAGAAGCTATCCCACAGGAGCCCTCGGAAGGAAAGGGCACAGCCACACCACAGGCCCCAAACAGGGGAAGAGCTGGAAAGAAATACCTTGACATGCCTCTTCTATCCTTCAGTCCCCAGAGAAAGAGCCTCATTAGCTAAGCCCAATCACCAGGCAGCCTCTAAGGAGCGCACCTAATGCAGTTGATAGGAGCCACCCTCCCAGGGAATAAGGCAGGTCAGCAAAAGGACAAGAGCAGGACTGGGAAGTATAACTAAGGCTCATCTGTTGTGGCAACTTGCTTTAATTATCTAATAAAAAAATCGTGGAGGTATTTCAATCCTCTTATTAATAAAAGAAGTTGTTTTTCTTTTCCTTTTTAAGTATTGACACTAAAGTCTTGGGCTGTGGAGATGGCTCAGTTTTGCCTTGAAAGCATAATTTTTTTTGTTGTTGTTTTTTTTTCGAGGTAGGGTCTCACTCTGGTCCACGCTGACCTGGAATTAACTCTGTAATCTCAGGGTGGCCTTGAACTCATGGCAATCCTCCTACCTCTGCCTCCCGAGTGCTGGAATTAAAGGTGTGCGCCACCACACCGGGCTACAAAAGCATAATTTTAAAAAATATTTTATTTTTATTTTTATTTATTTAATTGAAAGAGAGAAAGAGAGAGAGAGAATGAGCATGCCAAGGTCTTCAGCTGCTGCAAAGAAACTCTAGATTCATGTGCCACCTTGTCTATCTGGCTTATGTGGGTCCTGGGGAATTGAACCTGGGTCCTTTGACTTTGCAGGCAAGTGCCTTAACTACTAAGCCATCTCTCTGGCCCTTGAAAACATAAATTTGATTACCAGAACCTACATTTGAAAATGGAACCTACAAAAAAATGGGTCTAGTGACATGCTTATAATCCTGTGTTGGAAGGTGGAGACAGGAGAATCTGTGGGGTTCACCAGGCAGTTATTCTAGCCAAGTTGATGAGCTCTGGGCCAATGGTAGACCCTTCTTCAGAAAAATAAAAATAAAAATTTTCCAGAGGATGATACCCAAGATTGTCCTCTGACTTCCACATGCACACACATGTATATGAACATACATAAATATGCAAGCACACATACATGCACGTAAAAATAAAAATAAATCCAGAGTTTCATGAATGGTAGGCAAGTGCTCTACCAATGAGCTGCATCTCAACCCTAAGATAAGAGCTTTCAAAATATAACCCAATAACACAAAATTCCTCTTATTGATGTGAATAATTCAGTGGCTTTTAGTACCTCCACACAGTTGTACAATCATAACTTTAGAACATTTTTATAGCTTTACCCACTTACCTACCAATCAGCACTTAATGAAGTACTTATGAAGTACCCATGAAGTACTTAATGCCCATCCTTTTCTTCCCCACATGGAAACACATTGTGCCTGGCTTCTTTGCCTTAGAATGTTTTCAAGACTCATCTGTGATGTAGCACACATGCAGTATTTCATTCCTTCTTATTACCAAGTAATGTACTTTCAAAAGATCACAACCGAATAGGGTGCAGTGAGTTAACATCACTGGCTGAGGTATGTATGTATGTAAGTGGGGAAGTGGTTGTATTCGCCAAGGACCGTTTTCTCAAATTCTTTCCTAGCAAACAAACTAGAGGAGGTACACAACACTCCCCCTCTCCCACGGGGAAGCCTTTTATCTGAGCTTCTCCTCTCAATAATGTCATTTTCTCCCTAAATCTTAATCACACTATGATCTTCCCTTTTCCTTGCCTTCCCCATTATATTGCTCACTTTGCCTGGTAGCTTGAATGTGATAGTTTAAATGCATGATCCCCCTAGATTCAGCTGTTTTATTAAAACTGAGCTTAAAACTTCAGCCCTTAGCAGGCAGACCCCCGGGGGCAGATCTTGGAGTCCAGCCCTAAGGTGTGTTTGCAGGCGGACCTGAGTACAGCCCTACTAGGTGTGCTCAGAGAAGTCAGAGCTCTGGTAGTCTGTGCTGGCTGGTGGTGCGGGCTGTGTGGTGATGCCTTTCTGCTTGGATTTATGGAAACTAGTCAGCTCCTTCTACCATTTATGGTGTCCCCTTGGATTTTATAAGCCTGAAACAAACTCCTTCATCCCACAAGCTGTGTCCACTTGGATATTTGTCCCAAATACAAGACGCTGACTTCAACTTGTCATGAGCATCTGACCTCTTGAAGGGTCCTCTCTTCTCATTGTGACCACAATAGTTGAGGCTGTGGGTGGGTCATAGTGAACTATGGTAGCAAGTCCACCTGACTGTGGTTCTCAGCTATATTCTATCATAAGGGGAACAACAATGACAAGATGGATGGATAGGGAAGTGCAGTGATTTTCTCATTGTTAGGAAGGGAATTCAGGCATCTATGCCTTAGCTCCTTTTGTCTTCAACCAAGAAGTTATTAGGTGGCTTCAGGAAGCATGCACTCATAGGGAGGACTGCTCTACCAGTACTAAAGTGCATGGATGGACATACTTGCTAATCTAGTGGAGTTTCTTTTTTAAATTTTTTTATATTTTATTTATTTATTTGAGAGAGAGAGAGAGAGAGAGAAAGAGAGAAGGAGAGGATGGGCGCACCAGGGCCTCCAGCCACTGCAAACGAACTCCAGATGCATGCGCCTCCTTGTGCATCTGGCTTACATGGGTCCTGGAGAATTGAACCAGGATCCTCTCATCTGGCTTTGCAGGCAAATGCCTTAACCACTAAGCCATCTCTCCAATCCCCGCAGTGGAGTTTCATAACTTTTGCACTGGACACTATCCTCCCTGCTTAACTAATACTGTAATAAGTGATATTTTTGTCTGTATTTCCTATAAAATTCATCATAGTTTTCCTGGAACTTATGGAAGGACTATCATTAAATTAAAATTTTCTTATTTTTCAGTATTCAGATGTAAAAGAAACCGTGTTACATATTTTTTATTAATATAACAAAAACTGGAAAGCGGTCCCCAGTGGCACAAACCCCACCTCCACCTGAACTCAGTCTTCAAGACGTACAGTAGATCTCCCCAGCCTTAGGCCTGCAGCTGCTGGTGTCAGAAAGCTCTGCTATCATGTGTGCTTATCCCTTGGAACCTGGTGACCTATACATGACCTGCAGATCCCCGAGCTACAAGACCAGCATCATCTGCAGACGCCATAGGACCCAAGGGAAGTCTGCATTGCAGTCTGTGGCTTTAGACCACCATTGCTGTAGCTAAAAGCACCAGCATCACCCATGCACATCTTTTGGGACCTGAAGAAAGTCTTATCTGGGTCCCGTTGTGTCAAGGAAGTGGCTACTCAGTCACAGACTCCAGCAACAACCACAACCACTGCTAGGAAAGGTTCTCTTTACATTACATTGAGGTACAACCTCAAGTCCATGGTTACCAATATCACCAACTGCAGCATCACCTGCACTTATCCCTGGGGAATGTCTTCTTTCATCCTGTGCTTGGTACCATGAGCCCAGGCATCTCCTGGATAAGGTTCTGAACATGGCCGCCAATGCCACAGACTGGTGACACATGTGCTTGCCCACAGGATCTGGGGAGAATTCTTTCCATGTCCTGTACCACTGAGGCCACCACAGCTACCATTACAAGCTCTAGTACCACCAGGAATGGACTCTGTGGAACCCAAGAACAGACACACTTTTAAAATCTGGCATCCAGGGCTGGAGAGATGGTTTAGTGGTTAAGGCACTTGCCTGCAAAACCTAAGGACCCTGGTTTGATTTCTCAGTACCTGTGTAAGCCAGATACACAAGGTGGTGCATGCATCTGGAGTTCATTTGCAGTAGCTAGAGGCCCTGGTACACCCATTCTCTCCCTCCCTCTCTCTCAAATAATAAATAAATAAAATATTCAAAGAAAAGAAATCTTGCATCCAGTGGCTAGAGAGCCTGCTCACTGGTTAAATCACTTGCCTGCAAAGCCTAATAACCTGGATTCAATTCCCCTGTACCCATGTAAAGACAGATGCACAAAGTGGCGCATGTGTCTGGAGTTCATCTGCTAGAGGCCCCGGCACTCTGCCGCCCCAGCAACCACCTCCACCCCCTGCTTACAAATAAATAAATTTAAAAATGCCTAAAGCCCTGCATCCAGTGTAAAGCTTTACAACTAATTCCATGAACCGTAGCCGTCTCAACTCCATAGGTGCTTGTAGACCCTGCTCACACCAGAGCCAGCCCGTGAAATCGCACAAAAGCTGTAGTGCAAGGGAGCTTCTGACACAAAACAAAGAACCTACTCAGCTGACACTCTACATCCCATCTAATCAACAATTGTTTTTTTAAATTATTTATTAGCTGGGCGTGGTGGTGCACACTTTAATCCCAGCACTAGGGAGGTAGAGGTAGGAAGATCGCCATGAGTTCAAGGCTACCCTGAGACTCCATAGTAAATTCCAGGCCAGCCTGGGCTAGAGTGAAACCCACCTTGAAAACTAATATATATATATATGTTCTGGAAAGAGAGAATGGGCACATCAGGGCCTCTAGCCAGTGCACACAAACTCTAGACACATGTGCCATCTTGTGCATCTGGATTACGTGGGTACTGGGGACTCAAACCTGGGTGTTTGCGCTTTTTAGTCAAGTGCCTTAACTACTTAGCCATCTCTCTAGCCCCTCTACATACCATCTAAATGAAAAGTCTTTCCCTACCAAAGCTATTCCATAAAATTGGAAGGGTTACTATTGCGCCAAATTTGTACACATCACTGAAAGGGAAAAAGAAATCTGAAAGGGGCCAGGCGTGGTGGCACATGCCTTTAATCCTAGCACTGAGGAAACAGAGGTAGAAGGATCATCTAGAGTTCGAGGCCAGCCTGGGACTACATAGTGAATTCCAGGTCAACCTGGGCTAGAGTGAGGCACTATCTTAAAAAAGAAAAAAAAAAAAAAAAAAAGGAACCCCTACAAAAAAACATAGTAATTTTCCAGAATAAAATCATAATTTGAAGGAAATTCATATAACTCCTAAAATAAATTTAAAATAATGATTCTAAGGAATGCTATTGAGTTGCAAAAGGACTCACATATTTACATGCAAAGAAATTTTTAAATCCAGCATATTTATGAATGAGAAATTCCCCAAAGTGGTAGGAATCATTTTTCAAACATATTTTATTTATTTACTTACTTGAGAAAGAAAGAGAGAAAAAGACAGATATATATATAGAGAGAATGGGCACACCCTGGCCTCCAGCCACTATAAACAAGCTCCTGACACATGGGCCACCCTGTCTGTCTGGCATATGTAGGTACTGGGAAATTGAACGTGGGTCCTTAGGCTTGACACCACTGAGCCATCTCTCCAGCCTGGAATCATTTTTGTTCTTTTTAAAGAGCTGATCAGACATCTTAGAATAAAAATTTTCAGCCAATGGGCTGGAGAGATGGCTTAGCGGTTAAGCGCTTGCCTGTGAAGCCTAAGGACTCTGGTTCGAGGCTCGGTTCCCCAGGTCCCACGTTAGCCAGATGCACAAGGGGGCACACGCATCTGGAGTTCGTTTGCAGAGGCTGGAAGCCCTGGCGCGCCCATTCTCTCTCTCTCCCTCTACCTGTCTTTCTCTCTGTGTCTGTCGCTCTCAAATAAATAAATAAATAAATAAATAAATAAATAAATTTTTTCAGCCAATAAAATTAAAAAAGATTGAGAATTTCTCTCACAAGGTAAAATAAGCAGAAGGGATTTTGAACTTGGAAATAATCTATTGAATTAATTTAGCCATATCAAAACAAAATAAAAGTTAAAAATAGAAAAAGAATGAAGAAAGCCAATTGTCATATGTGACATGATTCAGTGAAAAGAATTGACATTGTGGGAATTATAAAAAGTGAATGAAAGGAAAAAGACACTGAAATTTTACTTCATGAAATGATGGCCATAAATTTCCCATACCACAAAAATACTTATAACCCTGAAACTATGAACCTGCCATGAGAAACATAGAAGAGACATTTCAAAATATTGGAACAGGAAATGATTTTTTTTAGATAATATCCCAAAGGCACAGGCAATGAAGATTTAAAAAAATGGACAATAGGATTGCACACAACTAAAAAAAAATTTCTCCACATTATAGGAATAATCAGAGTTAAGAGATAAGCTACCTGATGGGAGAAAATACTTGCCAGTTACTCATTTGACAAGAGATTAATATCCAGAATAAATAAGAAACTCACAAAACTGAGCACCAGAAAGACACCTCAAAATCAGTCATACACAGAGGTGACAGAAAGAATGTAACAGCCAAATGAAAGGGATGAGTGTTTTCAATACTAGTTTTCAGGCACAGAGTCTCCATGGTATTTATGACCTCACAGTGGCCAATGCTACCTGCAGAAGAACTGAATAATAGGAGGGAGAAAATGATGACATCAAAATAGAAGAGAGATCAGTTGGAAATAAGAGATCCAAAAGCTCGAGAGATGGCTCCGTAATTAAAGGCACTTGCTTGCAAAGCCTGACTGCCCAGGTTCAATTCCCCAGTTCCCTTACAAATCCAAATGCCCAGAGTGGTTCATGCATCTCAAATTCACTTACAGTGACAAGAGGCCCTAAGGGCTCCATTCTCTCTCTCTCTCTCTCTCTCTCTCTCTCTCTCTCTGCTTATAAATAGATAGATAGATAGATAGATAGATAGATAGATAGATAGATAGATAGATAGATAGATAAAGGATTTCACTCATTGGAGGGGGAATTTGCGAAGTGGAAAAGAGAAGGTAATGGGAGGGGATTACTATCATGGTATATTGTCTCTATATATGGAAATTGTCAATAAAAAGTTAAAAGGGGCAGGAGAAATTGCTTAGTGGTTAAGGCATTTGCTGGCAAAGCCAAAGGACCCAGGTTCGATTCCCTAGTACCCACATAAATCCAGATGCACAAGGTGGCACATGCATCTGGAGTTCATTTTCAGTGGCTAGAGGCCCTAGCATATCCATTTTATCTGCATCCCCAACCCGCCGTCAAATAAATAAATTAAATTAATATATTTTTTAAAAATTAAAATCATATAAATTCCTAACAGGTATATGAAAAAAGTTCAATGCCACTAATCATCAGGGAATTACAAATCATATTGATATATCTTGTCCAAATTACAATGGCTATGTATCAAGATGACAAAAAAATATGTTGAGAATATAACACTCAGCTAGCATGTGGAAGGCCCTGAATTTGAACCCTAGCACCAACATTTAAAAATGTTTTAGGGTTGGGGATTTAGCTCAGTGGATGAGTGCTTACCTAGCAAGCGCAAGGCCCTGGGTTCGGTCCTCAGCACCAAAAAAAAAAAAAAAGACAAAAAATGTTTTAAATGACTGGGTGTGGTGGCATATGCCTTTAATCTCAGGAGGCTAAAGTAGGAGGATCCCAGTGAGTTGGAGGCCAGCTAGAGACTACATAGAGTTCCAGGTCAGCCCGGGCTAGAGCATGACCCTACCTTGAAAAACAAAACAAAGCAAAGAAATTAAAAATTAAGGTAACACACACACACACAAATACTGATTAGGATGAGAAATAGAATTCACATACCACTGATGGGAATGTAAATTAGTGTACCTACTATAGAAAATAGTATGGTGATTCCTTAAGCTAAAAATAAAACTTCCCTATGATCCAGCAATCCTACTACTGGGCATATAGTCACAGAAAATGAAAACATTCTGACGTTATAATGAAGAGTTACTTGTATTCTCAGGTTTACTGCAGCGCTGTTTACAATAGCTAAGATAGGGAATCAACCTGGGTGCCTATTAGTGTATGGATGGGTAAGGAATATGTGGTGCATACATATGATGAAATATTACTCAACTATTAAAAGAACAAAGTCCTGTTCTTTGCTGCAATATGAATGGACCAATAGGTCATTAAGTGAACTATGACAGATGACACAGAAAGATAAATGCCAAATGTTCTTATTTGTGGAAACTAAGAAGCCTATCTTACAAAAATAATGGAGTGGAATAGTAGTTGTAATTGAGTAGATAGGGCAGAAAGAAAGGGAAATGGAAAGAAGTTAAATAAGGGCACCAAAAAGAAAAGAGGAATTAATTAGTTCTGATTTTGTATAGCACAGTATGGTAATGATTGGCTAAGACAATGTATGATGTACTTTTAAATGACTAGGTGAATAAACTGCTTCTAGGCATATAAAAATGACTAATATATAGACAGAATTATTTGTTGCCTAGATTTGATTATTGTTGTATGCATATATTGAATTATAATATACCTCATTTATTTATGTGAATGTTATGTTTTGCAAAAACAAAAAAAAAAAGAAACAAATTAAAAGTAAAATCAGGGCTGGAGAGATGGCTTAGCGGTTAAGCGCTCGCCTGTGAAGTCTATGGACCCCAGTTCGAGGCTCGGTTCCCCAGGTCCCACGTTGGCCAGATGCACAAGGGGGCACACACGTCTGGAGTTCATTTGCAGTGGCTGGAAGCCCTGGCATGCCCATTCTCTCTCTCTCTCCCTCTATCTGTCTCTCTCTCTGTGTCTGTCGCTCTCAAATTAAAAAAAAAAAAAAAAGTAAAATCAGTTGGGCTTGGTGGCACATGCCTTTATCTCAGCACTTAAGAAGCAGAGGTAGGAGAATCGCTGTGAGTTGGAGGCCACCCTGAGCCTACATAGTGAATTCCAAGTCAGCCTGGGCTAGAGTGAGACCCTACCTTGAAAAACAAAAAACAACAAGAAAAAAATCATAAATATTTAAACCACATGAAAATATTTGGCAATAGGAATAATAGCAAGTAGTTTTATCATGTTTACTGCACAAAAATACTTGTGAGGTCATTAGATAATGATGTTGGTCTGTGGGTACCCTGGGTATGTGAATTTCACCCAAGTTGGATCACTACCCATTCCAGGGTAGGATGTAATTAGTTCTCCAGCAAGTGGATGACTGGACTCTGGGGGATCATGTTAAGAGCTCAGTGCTGTTCTTTTGCTAGCAGACTGCATGTTTGGCCATCGCAGTGACTATCCCAACACTGTTGAGTGACAGCTGTTGCTGTAAGTTCCATGAATAGCTTCCATCTTCATCACCAAGCAGGGCCGCCAATTCTGCATCGCAGCTACTCCTACACCATCCACATGCCTTTTTAACTACGGTTGGGTGGGCAAGAACAGAGACTGGTGAAAACCAACTGGCAGAATCATCTTGTGTGGTTGTTTTTTCTTCTTTCTTTGCAGTGGGATGCTCTCTGATGAGCATTACCCTGTGAATCAAAGACATTCATACTTCATGGCCACTCCTATCCATTCGAATATCTCTTTCACAGATGTCCTTATGACCAATCTATTGGGAGGAGAGCCCTGAGCAAACAGGCAAACTATGTGTCATGACTCATGAATATTATGTAGTCTTCCCTCAGGTGCATTTCTTCATCTGAAAATTCATGATCATGTGCTCTACATGATTAGAACCACTGGGGAGGATTTTTCCTTGTCACCATCTATCAGAATCATAGTGCAATAGCAGCCCCATTTCATCTCGTACCCACTTACTCTGTCTGCTATGTTATCCATGAACCAAGCTCAGCCTCCTTCCTTCTTACCCGACAGTCCAAAGAACTGACTGGCATCATCACACGTTGGAGCTTCGTGATAGCACTAATAGTGAATTAATAGTGAACTAATGAATAACATGGGAGTCTGGTCAAATGTTCATGCTACTTACTCCCCTCTGGCCCTGCTCATACTCAATTCTGAGTATATCACGTCCGTTTTGTCATAGGTTGATACCGAGCCCACTGAATCCTATGCATTCATCCCACCTCTTGATGGAGAATTGTAAGCCTCTCATAAGTGGTCACTTGATGTGGTTTGAATCCCCCATAAACTCATGTACTTTTCAATACTTGGCCCCCAGCTGGTAGCAACTTCAGAAGTGGAGCCTTGCTGGAGGAGGTGTGTCACTGGTGGGGGTGGGCCTTGAGGTTTATTAGGCCCCAGGATGCCAGTGTTAGTTCAGCTCACTTTCTTGCTGCTGCTTTCACCTGCTGTGGCAGACGTGATGACCAGCCTCTGTTCTACCATCTTTTACTTGCCATCATGAAGATTTCCCTCTAGACTGTAAGCAAAAATAAACTCTTTATCAGCTGCTTTTGTTCAAGTGTTTTGTTTCAGCAACATGAAGGTTATTATAGCACTTGATTACTACATAGTGAGTTACTCTGTTTCTATCATAGCCCAAATAGTATATCAAGTGCCAGTGTTCCAAATAGTGTCTAGTTGTTCTCGTTGTAAAAATAAGCCTTGTTCTAGAACCTTTAGGCACTTATGCTTTCCATGTTAAAATAATGGTCCTCTACATTAGGCTGGAGAAATGGCTTAGTGGTTAAGCACTTGCCTGTGAAGCCTAAGGACCTCTGTTCGTAGCTGGATTCCCCAGGACCCATGTTAGCCAGATGCACAAGGGGGTGCACACATATGGAGTTTGTTTGCATTTCCTGGAGGCGCTGGCCTGCCCATTCTCTGTCTGTCTCTCTATCTACCTCTTTCTCTTTCTGTCTGTCACTCTCAAGTAAATAAATAAAATTGAACAAAAAATATCTTTAAAAAAATGTTCATTCCTAGGGCTGGAGAGAAGTTCAGCAGTTAATGCATTTGCCTGCAAAATCCTAACCACTTGCTTAGATTCCCTACTTTCATAAAGCCAAATGCATGAAGTGGTACATGCATATGGAGTTCATTTGCCATGGCTAGAGGCCCTGGCATGCCTAGTCTCTCTGTCTCTCTGTCTTCTCTCTCTTGCTCTCTGCTCGCAAATAAATAATTTTTTAATTAAAAAAATGTCCATTCCTTACACAGCATCTTTTCTGGCCATTGGTATATCTAATTTCCTGTTCTCTGACATATTGGATAGTCTAAGAGCTATGATTTTTCTGCCTCACAGCCTAGAGATGATACAGAGCCATGTTCTGTTTTGGGTATCACTTAAAGCTCACAATTATTCATCTACATCTTTCAGGAAATGTGTCAGAGTACCAGTCTCAAGTATATACCGTGCCTTCATGTGGTGGCCTGAATATAAAATGTCCTCCATAGCCTCATGAGTCTGAGATTAAGCCTCATTCATACTTAATCCTCAGATTGTGGAACTTTTGGCATGTGGAGCCTTTCTGTAGGAAGTGTGTTTCTGGGAGATGGCCTTGGAGTGTCATAGCCCAGCCACACAAAGCTACATTAAGTGAGCTTACACTATCTACTTCCTTCAGGCTGCTGTGGAGATGTGATGCCCAGCTGTCTACTCCTGCCATGGTTTCCCTGCCATGATAATGAAACTCCCCCACAAAACCATAAGCTGTAAGCCAAAATGAACTCTTTCCTTCCATACACTGATTATAGTCAGATATTTTGTCCTAGCAATGAGAAGGTAACTGCTACACTTCAGAACCCAAAGAAATCTATCAAATTTTTTCCACCCTTCTTTGCTGTAGGAAGCATAAGAGAGAGCTGATAGGCCTCAGATCACTGGACTCTAACTCTCAGTTCTTCACTTTCTTCAGTGCATTTGTGACACTCAGCAAGAGTGACATAGGACCAATGTCTTTATAATGAACAGTCTCTTTGAACCTTGAGCTATCTTGTATGGACAAGTACATTCTCACCTTCTGGGAACGTGTCCAGGTTAAACTCCAGCGAAAGTGTCAGTAATTGCACAATTGTCTCTCCCACATGTCAGGGCTTATGAACCCTCATCACTGACGGTTTATTAGTTTTCTACTGCTGTGTAACATTGGCACCACAAACTTCATTATCTTGCAGATTCTGCATATTGAGGAGTCGAGGCATAACTTGGCTCTGACCCCTTTAAGACTTGTCATCAAGATGTCATGTCAGCTGGGCCTGCAGTCTCTCCTAACAATCAACGGAACTGAGCAGCTTCCAAACTCTTAATGCCTTTTCAGAGTTTCATGCCTTGCATGCATCCGGATTGAGGGTCTTAGATCCTTGTTAGGTGTTGGGCAGAAGCTACTATAAGGTCTTTATCAAGTGGACATCTCCATAGGGTGGCTTGCAACATTGTAGCTTGCATCTTCAAAGCCAGCGGGGAACAGAGGGCCTTAGCACAACTCAATCGTGTAAGTATAACTATGCACATCCTGATATCTCTGCTATATTTTGTTGTTGAGAGAGATTTGTAGGTTCTATCCATGCAACATATGAAGTACTTAGAAAGGTCATAGATATTTGGATTTGAAAACCAAGGGGATTAACATAGACTGTCAACTACATATCCCTGGGTTCCTATTGCCCACCAGAATGATTGATAATCCAACTCCCCAATCCCATTTTAGAATGTTCCTTTCTCTCCTATTTGCTAAGTTTATTTTATTCTGTGAAATGTACCAGGGATTAAAACTAGGGCCTTGTGCTTGCCAGGTAAGTGCTTTACCATTGAGCTACCTACCCAATCCCAGAATCTGTTTAGCACAATTCTCTTGCAAGGAAACCAGGTCTCTTGTGAGGACTGTTTAGCACAACTCTCAAACCAACTGACCATAGTTGGTTTCCACAAAAAATGGACTCAGAGAAGGAGAAGATTTATAGTGGAGTGCTTTCAACAGTAGGAGCTATGGATGAGTGAGGAAAACTAAGAGGAATGGGGAAAAGACAGATGGATTGAGCAGTAATGCAACAGAGGCCTTAGCTAATTCCAGTTCCAGGAGTGGGGATGATTCTTCACACTCATCCTGAATCATCTCCAAGTGCCAGATCTTAGTTCACCACATTGACACAGAACTTTGGGTGAGACAGTTCTCTGAGATCAAGAGCAGTTTATTCAAGGGGCTTATCCATGAGCAGACAGAACTCAACATTCCTAGAAGCTGGGAAGTAAGTGTGTTGGATTGGGAAGTGGTGTCTGGGAGGTATACTGCAATAATAGCAATCAGAAGGATTTTTTTTCCTTTATCTTCATGCATAAGAATAATGTGGTAGTTTGAATGGATGTCCCTCCAATAGATTCAGAAATTTTATCCAAGTTGTAACTTGGATTTCCAGCTGCCTGGCTGGAGGAGATACCACTGTGGGCAGATCCTAGGGTCCAGCCCTAGGATATGTTTGTTGGTGGATCTGGAATTCTAGCCTCAGGTATGCAGAGAGCAGTCTGAGTTCTACCTGGGGTTCCAAGAGTGTGCTTGCCTGTGGTGTTACTGGTGGTTTTTCTCTGTGCATGGAACCATAACCTTCAAATAAACCCTTTCTCCTACAAACTGTGTCTGGTTTGAAGGGTCATCTCAGCACTGTGGCGCTGACTATGACAAATAAGTTTGAAAGGTTGTTCTATAGTTTTACATTGTCAAGATCAATGTGAGAAATGCACCTGATCCTTATTCGTCTCTTGTTTCATGGTTACGGGCATCAGCCCTCCTGTTCATCTTCAAGGAGAAAAGAAAGGGATAAAGAGAAAAATTAGTAACAATAGATTTTACCTCCTCTTGCTGGCCTGAATTGTGCCATAAAGGCAACAGTAGATGCAGGAAAGGCTCAGAATACACTTAAAGCATCTACAATGGAAATAGGTAAGGAAAAGGAAGATTGAAGATAGGTTGGGTAGCTGGGTGTGGTGGTTCATGGCTACAGTCCCAGTACTTGGGAAGCTGAGACATAGTTCTCTAGTTTGAGACTAGTTTGGGCTTTTTTTTTTTTTTCCTTTCTCAAAAGAAAGCATAATAGAATGGTTACAGGCAAGTCAACCTATACTATTTTCAAGCCAAGTTTCTGTTTGGGTGATTGAAGTCAGATCCACAAGTGTTAAAGACCAGATGAAAGATGATAACATGTCATTAATTGCCTGAAAAGCCAAGTCTGGTTTAATGTCTGGATGGAAGACTACTTGTATCATTCAGGGTTCAGTTAGGAAAACAGATAAGTGCCTGCTAGGTCATTAAGATCGAGAAGTGGATAGAAGAGCTAACTGTAGTGGTACTGAAGGAATGAAAAGGTCAAATCAGGGGCAGAGACATCTGAGGGATTACTGTCACAGAGAAGCCATTACAATCCCTAGGGCTGGAGAGACCTAGGCAAGAATGGTGGTTCTGCAGCAAGAAGTTACCTGGTTGGAGCTAGACACTGGAAAAGCTGTGCTGCAGAAGCTCAAAACACAAGGAAGATGAGAAGATTCTGCTTAAAACAGGAGAGAGAGAGAGAGAGAGAGAGAGAGAGAGAGAGAGAGAGGGATTTTCCTCTACCTACTTGCCAATCACACACTCCAGGCTTACCTAACTTGAACCTAGCTGGCAGGGGAGGCCTGGAAAGTGTAATTTGCAGAGGTCATTCAGCTTTACAAGCAGGAAGAAGGGAATGTAAAGGAATGAACTCAAAAGCGAACAACAAATTACTGGCACCGTTACACGGGCACATAGGTGTGTCTATAGGGAAGTATAGGAAGCTTTTTCTCTGCTTGCAGAATTAATTACTAATTCTGTTAGCAACATTTATCATCACATAGATAAAATCTTACCAAAACCAAAAATAATCTTTTATATACCACAAATTAATTTAGGAGAAGTATGAAATAGTTTCCAGAATTACATATTTAAAAACTTTTTTCAGTAGCTTCTGGCCTCGGTTGAAGATAAACCAAACACAGTATCAAAAAAGAGGAAAATAATCTTTAAGAGAATTATATAGAAAGAACTAGTAAATTAACTCTTCTTTAGCTTCAAAGTATAAATTTAAGAATACCTGCTGGGTATGGTGGCACACACCTTTAATCCCAGCACTCAGGAGTCAGAGGTGGGAGGATTGCTGCGAGTTCAAGGCCAGCCTGAGACTACATAGTGAATTCCAGGTCAGCCTGGGCTAGAGCAAGACCTTACCTTGAAAAACAAAAACAAAAACAGAAAAAGTACCCAAAACAGAATGGTAAACTAGCTTCAGCTAATATTTTGGTCTTAAATAGTTACAGATTAATTAAGAGAAAATGTGAACTATGAACAAGTGATAATTTTTTTTTGTTTCTCATTAAGCTTTTATTTTTACCTTGGTTTTACAATAAACAGAAAAGTTGATCATTAAAAAAATACCATAGCTGTCAATTTAAAATGAGATTCTTGTTTTAAAGCATTACCATTATACCCTATAATTGCAATCTTTTATATAGAAGAACTGTGTGCAAAGTGCTTTGCATATTATAAAAGATGACTTTGGAATAATATATAAATGATTATCCTTAGAATCAGTTATCTTTGACTACTTGTAATGAGTCACAATTGTTAACATTCTTAATTTTCACTTCATTTCTATAAAGAGAAAAAGCCATCATTGTCTGAAACCAAGTTTACATCTTGATGTTTAAAAATAACTATGATCCACAGATCTAAACTTTATTTCTACATATACTTCAGCTTATTTTTCTTCTAAATCAATGAAGGACATTTTTGTAAAGCAATTATTAATAGATCCTTTTAGGCATTTTAATAAGATGCAATACAAAAAATTTAAAAGTTACATTAATGAAAAGGAAGTTTGGGGAAAGCAAGCTGTATTCTAACTTCTTTATCAAAGAGCCACACTATGTACTAGGCACAGACTGAGGTTTTTTTTTTTTTCTCTTATTTAAAACCCTCCAAACACTAGATGCTAAACCCAACATATTTATATAGCAACAACGCTTAAAAATTACTTGACACACAAAGCTGGGCATGGAAGCACATGCTTGTGATCCCAGCAGTTTGGGAGGTGGAGGCAGGAGCTTCAGGAGTTCAAAGTCATCCTTAGCTACAGAGCAAGTTTGAGGCCATCAGGGGTACTCTGAGTCTCTGTCTCAAAAAAAAATTTTTTTTTGGTATAAAGCCTTTAAGTTAAATCTTTACAGCACAAAGAATATCTAAGTGAGCAACAGTTTGGGGAAGTGTACAATACAAATGATTTCCCAGGATCAAAATTAGTCTCTTCATCTAAAGGTGAGAAGTGGGATTGTGGGAGTTCAGATTCCATTCATTAGGCATGCTTTCATTACACCAATGGACACATGGTCTGTTAGCTCTCACATTCTGCCAGTACCCACAGTTAAGCTCTAACCATATATTATACCCCAAAGAAAAACAGGAGGCACCAGAAGGTTAAGAATTCAAACTGTTGTTTACCACTTGCAGAAAAGGATTTTCATGTTTTCCTTTTCAGCTTCACAAAAAGTCAACTTTGATTTTATGTTACAAAGCACCCTATGAAGCAGCCACTAGATCCACACTTGAGAAATGATTACCAAGGAATAAATACAAATGATGTAATTCTCAGAATTACATTGAAACCCACATTAGACCCGTTCTTTATCATCTCCATCAGCACATTTTGTGTGTTCCATGAATCTTCTGTGAGCACTAACCTAGAACATGAACTCTAGTTTTCTGGAATGATGCCTGAACACTGACTGAGTTGTGAGGACCCAACAATTGATAATTTTTGAATCTACGCATATGTCATAGTTAGAAGCAATTTGAGAAGAAATTATAATCTGTTTTGACTATCAGATATCAAAATGTCATCAGTTAAAATTTGAAAACCTCACTGAATTTATAAAAAGGAGCAATGGTTTTGCGAATTAACATCCAAAAGCAGGTATGTCAGGGAAATAAGTATCTTCAGATATATTCTTAGGCAAAGACAAAATACATCTGTATTTGTAGATAGGCTTCTTCGTTAAAACAAAACAAACTTTATCACAGCACCAACAACTTGTAGTAACTTTTACTTCTTGGAACACATATCAAATAAACAGTCATTATCATATACTCATATAATACTACTACTAAGTAGTATTGCCTACCAACAGTGTGCCCAGCAAGTAGTACATACATGTCACTTATTTTTAATCCTTAAAAATCTGTATGGGGGCTGGAGAAATGGCTCAGTGGTTAAGGGCTGGCTAGACAAACTTAAGAACCCAACTCTGATTCCCCAGTACCCACCTAACACCAGGGGTACAAGGTGGTACATGTGGCTGGAGTTCATTTGCAGTGGTTAGAGGCCCTGGTGTGCCCATTCTCTTTCTTTTTATCTGCCTCTTTCTCTAGCCCTCTCTCTCAAATAAAATAGTTTAACTGTATGAAATAGGTGTCATTATTATCCTCCTTATTGATAAATACCTTGAGAAGTTCAATGTCTTTATAAAACAAACAATAAACCAAAAATAACAATGCCTACTACAATCATATCAGAGCCATTTAGATATTTGATATATGGGTTTACCAACAACCTTACTAAACATATTTCAATAATACTTTGATATACATATTACTATTCTCTATAAAAATTCCAGTACTCTGTTAGTGTTTAAGAATATACAATCTGGGCTGGAGAGATGGCTTAGCGGTTAAGCGCTTGCCTGTGAAGCCTAAGGACCCCGGTTCCAGGCTCGGTTCCCTAGGACCCACGTTAGCCAGATGCACAAGGGGGCGCACGCGTCTGGAGTTCATTTGCAGAGGCTGGAAGCCCTGGCGTGCCCATTCTCTCTCTCTCCTTCTATCTGTCTTTCTCTCTGTGTCTGTTGCTCTCAAATAAATAACTAAAAAATTTAAAAAAAAAGAATATACAATCTAAGCTATTTAATTTTAGTAATAAAGATGAACCTAATATTTATTTATAACTATAGTGAAGTTTTTGTTTTTCTTTATTTTAAGACAAGTTCTCACTCTGTAGCCTAGGCTGGTCTGGTTCACTGTATAGTCCATGCTGCCATCAAACTCTTGACAATCTTTCTGCCTCAGCTTCCCAAGTGTTAGTATTACAGGCATGAGTCACCACACCTGGCTTTATAGTAAAGTTTTCAAAGTTGAAGTGACATGGGTTGATTAACTTCTTTCCTTAGAAGAGTTATGCTTTCTCAATTTCTTTTATTTCTAAACAGATTTTTATCTATTTGCAAGCAGGGGGTGGGGAGAGAATGGGCATGCCAGGACCTCTAGCCATTGCAAACAAACTCCAGATGCATGCGCCCCCATGTGAGCTAGCATACATGGGTACTGGAGAATTAAGCCTGGGTCCTTATGCTCCACAGGCAAGTGCCTTAACCACTAAGCCATCTCTCCAGGCCTGCTTTGTAAATTTCTTTATCAATCACAAAAGCTATTCCGTTGCAAATACATCACCCACAAATGTGATTTGCACCCATACATATTATGAAATTCACATACTTCAAGTAGTATTTTAAAAATAATTTTTCAAGAATCAAAATGTCCAAATATAATTCAGACCTCCTGGAACCTAAATTGGTTACTTGTAGAAATATTTGAACATATACTTTGAATCTTTTGAAACTAATACACAAAAGGAAAAGGCATTAATTATTCATGCTTACAGGCTAAGGCATAGGGGGTGGGGAATTACAGTTTGTTATTTATACTTAAAAGAAATTCAAGCCTAGGCTAGTGACTCTCACCTGTACTCCCAGCTACTCATGAGGCTGAAACAAGAGGATAGTTTGAGTCCAGGGGGTTGGGGGCCCGATTAGGCAACATCTTATTTCTTAAAAATAAACCAATAAAAATCAAAGATATCAAAATGTCATGCAGCATTTTTATCTTTAGTTTGGAGTTATCAATGTGCTATCTGAAATATATTTTAAGTTGTAATATCAAATTTGTTAGGAATACAGAGTCCTGTGACCCTTAAAATGTGGACGTCACTGAAGACTCTCTTCACTCTTGAACCTTGGGCCATTCCTCCCCTAAATGGTCCTCCCAAGATTGTTTGTTTTAAAACTTTTTATTTATTTCACACACGTGCCATGCATCTGTCTTCACGTGGCTACTCAGGATTCAAACCGTTTTGACCGTTTTTGCAAGCAAGTATCTCTAACAGCTGAACCATCTCCCCAGTCCCCCAAGCTCTTTTATTTTTTAAATTATTTATTTATTTATTTATTTATTTGAGAGCGACAGACAGAGAGAGGAAGAGACAGACACAGAGAGAGAATGGGCGGGCCAGGGCCTCCAGCCACTGCAAACAAACTCCAGACATGTGCGGGGGTCCTTAGGCTTCACAGGCGAGTGTTTAAACACTAAGCCATCTCTCCAGCCCCCAAGCTCTTTCTAAAATGCGTTTAGATGTCAATTTTGTTTTTAAATGCTCTTTTATGTTATTGTAGCCATGCAAGAAATGGACTTTTGACCCACGTTTTCTGTTTTCTTTTTTTCTGAGTGGGGATTTACTAAACTGTGGGCAACATATCAGTGGATACTTCACTAAAGACTGTTCCTCTCCCAGCAACTATTGTCAACAGCTTCTCTGGCAAGAGTGCTATCCCCACATTTTCAACAGTCTTGTTGTGAATGATAATATTGCTTTTACTTTTTATTTTATAAAAAAAAAAAAAACAAATTGCTTTTGAGATGTTTCATTCTGTAGCCTAGGCAGATCTCCTGCATCAGTCTCCCAAGTGCTGGGATTATAGGTTTAAGCCGCCATAAATGGCTAGTATATTGACCTTTTAAGTGAAGCACATTATTAACAACAATTTTTCACTTGTGTACAGATAATGGCCCCTGTTCTGTAATTTACAACACTAGTAAAGGTAGTAGCTACTTTTAATTTTGTTTTTTACTGCTTTTTCTTTTTATTAACTAGAAACTTTGTATGGCCACATTGTATGTTGGTACCATCCTCCCCTCCCACTCCACTGAAGGCTGTCTTTATTGGGATTGCTGGTATTCACCATCTAGGTTGTCTTTGAATATTCCTTCCCACACTGTTCTTCACATTTTTTTTTTTAAAAGTCTTTATTTATTTATTTATTTGACAGAGAAGGAGGGAGAGAAAGAGAGAAGAGAGAGAGAGAGAGAATGGAGGTGCCAGAGCCTCCAGCCACTGCAAAGGAACTCCAAATGCGTGGGTCCCCTTGTGCATCTGGCTAACGTGGGTCCTGGGTAATGGAACCTGGGTCCTTTGGTTTTGCAGGCAAACGCCTTAGCCGCTAATCCATCCCTCCACCCTTGTTCTTCACATTTTTTTAAAAAGATATAAAATAGAAAAAAAAAATACACTTATTTGAGAGAGAGAGAGAGAGAGACAGAGAGACAGAGACAGAGAGAGAATGGGTGTGCCAGGGCCTCCAGCCACTGCAAAAGAACTCCAGATGCGTGTGCTACTTCATGCATATGGTTTACGTGGGTCCTTTGGTTTTGCAGGCAAACGCTTAACCTCTAAGCCATCTCTCCAGCCCCCAAACAGAAAACAAAATTTAAAAAAGTTCAAACATAACAGTGGTCCCGATTTTCAATGCCAAGTGGAAAAGAATGGTTAAAAACCAAAGATCCCGAGTAGAAGACGTAGCTATGGTCTCATTACACGGATGACAGACCAGAGTCTTGAGAAATATGCACGCGAGCCAGAGATTGGGAAATAACTACGCCCTTAATAAAACGGGCCAAGGCAAGCTGTGTCCTGGTTGCTGGCTATTCTTTGAAGGTGACTGCGTCACGCGTGCACGAGGTCCGCCTGCCTCCCTCCCGCAGCCTCCTGCTGAGTGCACACCTCCAGCAGACCCCGCTAAGATGGCAGCGCCCAAAGCTGCCCTGGGGGGAGGGGGGGCTGCACCAGTAAAAGCTGGTCCCTCTCCATCCTTTCGTTCTGAGCTTCCTTCGGTGGCAAGAGAGCCTCCTGCACCGTAGAGCGCTCTCTGTCCGGGAGCAGTGAGGGCAGGGCACGCCGGCTTCCTTGTGCTACACACCCGTAGCGTGGCGTGCCCATCTGCAGTGTGGCGTGCCCATGTACAGCAGCAGCTGGCCCTGGGGACCACCCACCCTTTCGTCCTCTTCACCGAGAATAAGCAACCCCCCCACCACCCCCCGCCTTCTTGGAAGGAGCCCTGTTCCCCGTGCAATTCCCGCGGAGTCTTCCAGCTGCCTGGGCAGGGGCATGGCAAGCGCCGTGACACCCACAGAGGCGAGGCAGGAAGGGGAGGAGGAAGGGAGGAGGAGAAAGCCCTCCTGCCTTGGCTATCAATTTGGAGTAGAGCAGCAGCTGCCAACCGCAGCAGAAACGCCACCCTCACGCAGATGCTTAAGTGGGACGACTGGGACTCGGCGACACACCCCGCTTCTGAGAAAATGATGATCCAGTTGCCAGGTTTCGTGTGTAGCCAGGAGGCTCAGAAAGGGGCTTGTCCAGTCCTGTAAAGTACAAAAGGACTGAATGGAAATTAAGGAAGAGGTGGGAGGAACCCTGAGAGACCAAGGGCTGCCACCGGGGTCAGTGTCCTCTAGAAAGTCTCACTAGGCAATGGCTGCTGACATTCACTCATTAAACCAATGCCCACCCTGTTGGGGGCTAGGAATCTTCTAGGAACTGGGAATGCAATCTGTAGACGGACACTTCTGCTACCGGCGTGCGAGAGTCTAGTGCATATTGCTCAGTGTGTTTTACTATATGTGAAAAGACAGCCGATGTGGTAGACTTCCTAGCTGCTGTATGTCTTCCCTCAGCTTCTTGTATATTACTTCCACCATTCTTCAAAGAAGGAACAAACCTTACCCAGAGATACGACAGTATGAAGAAGTGGTCAGGATTCAAACCCAAGCTGTCTGATTTCAGATGCTCCTAAGCATCCCGCTGGCTCCTGCAACAGTAATGCACCCTTGCTCTGTCTACCTGTCAGGATCTAGATGCTTCTGCACACTGTCTTGGCTCTTTCACTCCAGATCAGTGGTGGGATAGGGGGCTTCCTGTCTAATACTGAGGTCTGTAACTGTTTTTACCTTGAAGCATCAGGTTACGAATTGAATTTAACAAATAAGGCATGCTTACGATGTGTAAAGTTCCAGCCTAGGGGTTGAGAAAGACACACCACCATCCAAGAAGTTCTAAGAGAATTTCTAAGATAATTAAGGAAACAAGATGAGCACAACATGTCCATAACGTCTACTAAAATAATGATCCTTGTGTCTGTCCTTGGTTTCTGTGTTTTTGTTATCACATATCTAAGCTATATGTTCATTAACTTAAATAACATGTATTAATTCAAATCTATCATTTAAGCTTCTAATAAAAGAAATATTATCAAAGTTCCATTATGTATTAAAATATTTTTTATTTATTTATGAGAGAGAGACAGAGAGAGGGAGGGAGGGAGGGAGGTTTTGGGCACACCAGGGTCTCTGTTCATTGCTGCTGTAAATGTACTCCAGGCTTCTGCACCAGTTTGTGCATCTGCCTTTACCTGGGTGCTTGGGAATTAAACCTGGGCCAGAAGGCTATGTAAGCAAGCCCCACTCTTTGTATTTTCAAACATGAAACAGGAATTTTTGTCATTCTTTTCTTTTTATTTATTTATTGAAAGAGAGAGACTGCAGGGGAGGAAGGAGGGAGGGAGGAAGGGAGATAATTGGTATGCCAGGGCCTTTAACCACTGCAAACAAACTCCACACTCATGCCACCAAATGCATTTGGCTTATGTGGATTCTAGGGAATTGAATCTGGGTCCTTAGGCTTTACAGGCAAATGCTTTAATCGCTAAACCATCTCTCCAGCCCCAAGGACTTTTTTTTTTTTTTTTTAAATTAAAGCTAAAACGAAAGAGGTTGAGATGTAAAAGCTAGTCAGTACATGAAGGGTAAGAGTCTGGAGTGATAGGACTCAAATGATTTTTTAGGACTATCAATAAGGTATAGTCTCAGATTGGGATTCAAAAAGTAGAAAAAAATAGGAATCTCTACATTGGGACATGTTTCTAGATCAGTTACTTACACAAGGTTAGAATATTTTGAACTAGCAACTATAGCAAAGTTTGGACTAGCAAATTTCACATTTTGCAGGAAATAGTGATAAGTTCATTGTTAGATCTGACCTAGATATTGTACAGTGTTAGTCATAACTATAATGTCAAGTTATATTAAATGTCAAGTTATATTTCTGCCTGGGCAGAAAAAAGAAGAAGACAAGTCATTGTGTAAGTACTATCATACTAACAGTCCACCCTTAAGGGAAATGTGTCAATATAGGAGTATTTAAAGAATATTTAGGAACAATATTGCATGGAGATTTGTCTCTGAATCAAATGGTGAGGACAAGAATTGGTGAACAGGGTCTGGAAAAAGGGCTTAGCAAGTTAAAGGCCCTTGGTTGCAAAGCCTCATGGCCTGGGTTCGATTTCCCAGGATCCAATTAAAGCCAGACACACAAAGTGGTGCATGCTTCTGGATTTCATTTGCAGTGGCAGGAAGCCCTGGCATGTCCACACTCCCTTTGTCTCAAATTAATAGATAAAATACAAATATTGAAAAAAAGAACTGAGCTGGAGAAATGGTTTAGTGGTTGAGGCGCTTGCCTGTGAAGCCAAAGAATGCAGGTTCAATTCCCTAGGACCCACATAAGCAAGCCAGGTGTACAAGGTGGCGCATGCCTCTGGAATTCCTTTGCAGTGGCTAGAGGCACGGTTGCACCCACTCCTCCTTCCCTCTCTAATAAATATATAAATAAAAAAAGAACTGACAAATACGTGGTTTGCGACTACGTCTGTTAATTATATTTTCACAGAAAAAAAGAATATTAACAGTGTGCCATTCTGTAGCCCAGTCTGGCCTGGAACTTACCATGTAGTACAGACTGGCCTTGAACTTGTGAATGATCAAACTGCCTCAGCCTCCCACACGCTGGGACTACAAGCATGAGCCACTCCACCAAGCAACCAAATTATTTTTTTTTTAAGAGACTCCAAACATAATAACAACGAAAGAAATCCGTTATAAAATTGCCAGAGGGAGGCTGGGAGAGATGGCTTAGCTGTTAAGGAGTTTGCCTGAAAAGCCTTACGACCCAGGCTCGATTCCCCAGAACCCAAGTAAGCCAGATGCACAAGGTGGCACATGTGTGTGGACTTCGTTTGCAGTGGCTGGAGCCCCAGGCGCGCCCATTCTCTCTCTGCCTCAAATAAAATAAATAATTTTATTTTCTCAAAAACTGCCAAAGGGACTTCTAACTTGGATAGGCTTCTCTGCCTTGAATTCTGACCTAAGCAGCCCCCTTGCCCATCCATGTTCACGTGGGCATCACGGGCTGGGGGGGGGGGGGCAAGAGGAGGGAGGATGTCAGATGCGCGCAGCGCCTGGGGTCCTCAGGCTCCGTCTGTGTTGGGGGTTCCTGTTCTGGCACCCCAAGGGACCTCCTTTTTACCTGAGGTGGAACGCTGGGGCAGCTGACAGCTTTTCCCAACACATTCCTTCCTCTTCCTCATGCTGCTAGTAAAACCCGGAGTCCTGGATTTCTTTCTTTTTTTTTTTTTTTTTCTTCCTCGCAGACTCGGCCCTACGCTGACTGGCCCTGGAAGGCCCGGGGGAGCGCTGTCAGCGCGGGCGGGCGGGCGGGGCGGGGCCGATTTGCAGCGACGACTGAGCATGCGCGAAGCGTGTGCGCATGCTCCGTGCGGCCCAGCCGCTTCCCATTGCTGGTAGAGCTCCGGCGGCGGCGGCGGCGGCAGCGGCAGCAGCAGCGGCAGCGGCGGTACCGCCTCCTCCTCACAGTCCCCGGGTGGCGGGGTTAGATGAGCGGCCCCGGCGGCGACGGCGAGGGCGGCGCGGGGGTGAGGAGGAGGAGACGGAGAAGGAGGAGGAGGAGGTCGCTGTCTTTGTAGTCACCCCGCCGCGAGAGCCCCAGAGGCCGCCGTCCTCGGCGCGGGGAGCGCACGCGCGCGCGCGGGGTGCGTGTGCGCGCGTGTGCGTGTCTGCCCGCCCGGCCGGCCGGCCCGCGGGGACGAGGCGGAGGATGATGATGTGCGCGGCGACTGCCTCCTCCTCCGCCGCCGCCGCCGCCGCCGCCTCGTCCTCGTCGGGGCCCGGCGGGGACGGATTCTTCGCAGCCGCCACCATCTCTTCCTCCCCGGCGCCGGGGGCGCTGTTCATGCCGGTTCCGGAGGGTTCGGTGGTGGCCGCCGCGGCACTGGGGCTGGGGCTGCCGGCCTCGGACTCCCGGGGTCACTATCAGCTGCTGCTGTCAGGTCGGGCCTTGGCCGATCGCTACCGGAGGATTTACACCGCGGCGCTCAGTGACAGGGACCAGGGAGGCAGCAGCGCTGGACACCCGGCCTCCAGGTGAGGGGCTCTCCCCGGTGCCCTTCTCCTTGCGCCACATGCCGCGTGTGCATTCGGTGTGCCTGTGCGCGTGCATCCGGGCGTGTGTGTGTGTGTGTGTGTGTGTGTGTGTGCGTGCGCGCGTACTTAGCTGCCGAGCTGTCTTGCAGCAAGCGCTTGATGGTGGTGCACATCCCGAGATTGCAAGAGGGTGTGGTGGCGACCGCAGATTCTGCACCGTGTGTGTGTGTGTGTGTGTGTGTGTGTGTGTGTGTGTGTAGCGGGTGACGCTAGAAAAGGTGGTGCTGGTTGGTCATGACACGTGTGTGTATTGTTGAGAAAGGAGGAGGCATGGGTGGAGGTTATAAGAGAATTTGCAGAGTGGTTGAAGGGGAAGTGGCATCCTTGGTGTCTCTGTGGCAATTGTTGTTTGCACGCCCCCTTCCCCATCACATTCCATCCTCTCCTCACTGTACTCCATAAAAGCAATCCAATCTGCCTTTCACTGAGGGCAGCCAGTGGGGTGGGTTAAAGACAGTGTCGTTTTTGTAGGATGAGTTGCAGGTATGTATGGTCAAGCTAGAGGATTTGTGCTAAGAGATTTATGCATAAAGGATACAGATGGAAATTTCTGTAGGTGTGAAACGTGTGTGGTAGAGATTTTGTATAGCTTTGATTTGCTTACAGGGCCTTTTGGCCTTTTAGAAATGTGCTTGCAGCTGCACGGGTGTTCTGATGTCCCATTCTGCCATTTCTGTTCATCTTCTGTTTCCTCTGTCACATACAGACGTGAGAGTAGAACGGGGTTTTGTAGGGGAAAAGGAAAAGTGAAGAACTTCACATTATGACAGGTCTGGGTAGTGTTGAGCTGCCACTGGTTAGGAAATGTGAGTTGCTTTTAGATCTCTCTCCAGTTAGGCTGGCTGTACCTTCAGCTTCCTTGATAGGCATGCCAAATCACTTTCATTTTCCTTTTCTTAAAATGTGGGTGCCTTCTTTGGTTAAAGGGCTCTTCTGTTGTTTTCTCTGCCATGCCTTTACATGCCACATACCCTCAAGAATGGTGATGGACTTGTTTCACCAGCTTTGACAATGATAATTGGGAGTTGCCTCCATCTCTTGTAGTTTCTGAAGACAGACAGCATAGTAGGATTTTTGTGAGACAAGTTAATGAGTTTTCAGTTTTTACTGAATCAGTGTGGCTTATTAAGCAATAACCACATGTCTGTTTTTCTGTTTTGAAAGGGGGTAGTCCAGTTTATCATCAATGTTTTTTTTTTTTTTTTTTTTGGCTTATCCATTTGGGGAGAGTTGTTAGAGATGGAGCTTTGTTCATACTTTTTGTAACTTTTTTTTTTTTTTGTGGGGAGGATAGGGTAAACCAGTCTTTTTGCCTATGGTTGTGCACTGAATTGGGCACATTAGTAGTTTAATCATGTGAAATATAAGTACACTTTGCTAATCAAAAATAAAAGGCCAGAATGGCATATGTGTGTTTCTTGCTAATGTTTTTGAAGGGAGCACAAAACCACATCAGAGTTTGCTCTGATAGTGAGGTATAATTTTGAATGGTATGTGTCAAAAGTTTTTGCACTGTGGGTGCATCTCACAAACTTTTTAAAGATTTAAGCTTTTTGTGTGTGTTGTTTCCACACCTGTGCAACAATTTCTGACTGGTGTATTCCTGCTTGACTTTCTACTTCAGTGTCACATATATGCCTTCTGTGTTAGAATTTTATTAAGGAGTATTTTACACAGTTAACATATATAGATTAAGTGCATACCTAAAATTTGTGACACTTAGTTTGATCCTTTTTAAAAAACTTTGTAACGCTTACTTTGATCCTTTTTTTTTTTTGCAAGCTATGAATGAAAAGTAAGGAAATGATTCAAAGCCTTCAAGCAACACTCAAAGAAATCAGCCATACCTTGTTTGATATTCCCTACTAGTGTTTGTTTTCAACATTCTTTTATTTTAAAGATTTATTTATTAGAGATAGACGGAGGGAGGGAGAGAGAGTGAGATTGTTTATTGCAATTCACATTTTCTTTGTTTTAGTTTAACTAAGAATTGGATTAAATTTTACTAAAAGATGATGAGGAAAGAAGATTTGGGTTGTGGGTTCTGAGCATTACTCATGAAGGGTATTGCCTTGGAGGAGATTACAGAATGGAATTGGATAGAGGGTGGTGTTCTAGTGAGCATCAAGTTTATAAGGGTATTAGAAAAAAGAGACAGTGAAGGAAACTGAGTAAGATTAGAGAATTAAGAGAACCATGAGGGGCTGGAGAGATGGCTTAGCGGTTAAGCGCTTGCCTGTGAAGCCTAAGGACCCTGGTTTGAGGCTCGACTCCCCAGGACCCACGTTAGCCAGATGCACAAGGGGGCACAGGCATCTGGAGTTCGTTTGCAGTGGCTGGAAACCCTGGCGTGCTCATTCTCCTCCCTCCCCCATCTTTCTCTCTGTGTCTGTCACTCTCAAATAAATAAACAAAGAAATTTAAAAGAATAATAAAAAAAAAGAGAACCGTGAGACAGTAGCACTATGAGTTTAGGAAGTAGTGATCTTTTTCAAAAATGTCAAGTGCTACTTCTAGGTTCTTGATAAACTTTAGAACAACTGGTTATAGTTGAGATGTGTAAAGGAGTGAATAGAAAGTTGGGGTAACCAGGGTGGATTTACAGGAAGGTTATTCAAGTGTGGGAGGGCAAGTGGAGTATCCAAATGTGGGAATATACGTGGACAGGAAGATAGTGAGGACTTGACAGGGGCATAGTTGATAAAAATAGGTCAGTGAAGGCAGGCTTATGACAGGGAGGTTAGCCATTGATAAAAGTTAGGAGTTGGTCTTCCTTTAATGTAGAAAAGGGGGGAGGTTAAGTATTTGTAAATATACAGTCTGAGAGTTCTGAATGTGATCAGTAACTATGAAGTACATATAACCAACTTCATGTGACTGAGCATTTGTAGTTAGGCCACTAATTTAGGTGATATGGTCAGGAAAGTTCTCTTGCGGACTTTGCATTTAAGCTGATAGGAAAGGAAGAGGAAGATGGAGAAGAGTATTTTAAGAAATTATAAAGGCCTTGTGATGGGAACAGCTTGTTGTGTTCAGGGAACAAAACATGATAAATGAACTATCAACCAGTGTTAATGAGTGAATTGTAGATTATGCTCAAGTCAAAGGGAGTATCTAGCACTTCCGTGGGATTCTAACAAAGTGGCTATGAGCTTGGGCTCTAACAGTAGACTGGTTTTAAATCCTGACTGTCACTTGTTGGTTGTGTAACCTTGAGTACATTATGTAACTGCCATGCCATAGTTTTCTTATACGTAGACCAGAGATGATAATGTGAGGTGTTTTTTTGTTGTTGTTATTGTTGTTGATTAAATGGACAAATATGTGTAAAGTGTCTGGCTCACTAAATGTGATTAAACACTAGGTTTGTGTCTTTACTGCAAGAACTTGGGGAGAAGTCTTGTCTTACTTCTCTTGTCTCAATGACTGTTGATTGTGGGAAATGTTGATTTTTTTTTTTCGGTGACTGAATTAACATGTTTTTCAATGAATGAAACTGGTCAAGATTGTGACACTCTCTTGGGGTAAGGGGTTGGCCTTGCAAGCCAGGAAAGGTCTGTGGAATTAGTTTTGTCTGTGAATGGAGGGGTAGCCTTGCACTTGGGAAGCAACACAGTTCGGTGGTGGAACGTTATAACTTGTAGACAACCTTAGTTCATATTCCAGGTTTACATTTTTTTAATGTGTTCAGTTGGACTTTTTGGTGGTTTTGTTTGTTTATTTTGCTGTGTAGAATTGTAAGGGATTAAGTAGCCAGTCCTATACTTGGAATCCTTTTGTCTTAGCCTCCAGAGTACCAGGTTCTGCCAAATCCAGCTATAATACTCTGTTCTGTGGTTTTTGAGAGAGGATTTCATATAGTCCAGGGTTGCCTCAAACTCCCTATGTAGCCCAAAATGGCCTCAAATAGGCAGCAGCCCTCCTGTGTCAGCCTTCCGAGTGTGAAATTTCAGTGTGTGCCACCACGCCCAGCTATCTGTTTCTGTACTTGTAACTTTTTAGGATTATCCCAAGGACACTTTGTCTGCACATGATAAGGGTCCTTTACTTGTTAGCTGCTGCTGTTAACTGTTATTAAAATCACATTTTAAATCCTAGTCAACCTATTATCATAAACTTTGCTGCCTAAAAGAGAAATGAGAAAACTTTTAATTGACTCCAGGTTAACATGTGACTAGAGGTCAAAGAAAAATGGAAAATGAAGGCTTCGGGTGACAGTGGTTGATTGTCCAATGATTAGGAGGTGAAGAGCACTCAGGACTTCTGGGTCTTACAGTGGCAGAAGAAGAGTATTAGTAGAAAATAGAGGAAATGATGGCAAAATGGGGATTTGCTTTTCTTCTGACAGCTACACCCACTTAGTTTCTTTGGCTGCTTTATTTCCTTGTTAGAAATGGCATTTGATGGGACTGGTGGGGACACTCCAATAATGCCAGCCCCAGGAAGGTAGAGGTAGGGAGATCAGAAGTTCAAGTCCAGCAAGTTCAGGGCCAATCTGAACTGTATGATAACCTGTCTCAGGACGGAACCTAAAAATGCACGTGGTTTTGACTATAAGAGATTAAGTAGTCAGTCCTGCAAATGTTCAGTGTGTTGCTTTCCATCAGAAGCTGCCAGTTTTTCTCACTGTCTAGTGCTGCAAAGTCTGATTACCTGGGTAACAATGGACCCACTAGAGCACTCTCCTATAATTCTCTGTTTTTCCTTTTGTAATGGGTAATGTCTTTGGCACAGTGCTTATCTTTCACTTGAAGGTTTTAGCATCTTTTGATAATCTTTGCTTGAATCAGTAATTCTGTAAAGGTTTCAGAATGGTGAATGCTTTCTCTTGCAGGTCTGTTATTCCTTCTTTCTTTATTTTTTAATATAATTTAAGCTTTTATTTATTTAATTTATTTATTTGAGAGATAGAGGCAGAAAGAGAGAGAGAATGGGTGCTCCAGGGCCTTCCGCCACTGCAGACAAACTCCAGATGCATGTGCCATCTTGTATATGTGGCTTATGTGGGTAGTGGGGACTTGAATCTGGGTCCTTTGGCTTTGCAGGCAAGTGCCTTAACCACTAAGCCACTCTCCAGCCCTCCTTCATTTATTAAGTGGCGCTCTTTGGTGTCCCTAGCCATCCATCCCCCGCCCCCCCCCCCCTTCAAGCACCTGCTACTCCAGCCTTTGGGAACATTGATAGTTAAGACAACTGATGGTAGCTGAGTTCTTCCCCCAGGCATGCTCTGAGGCAACAGAGCTGCCTCCCTCCAAGGCATGGCTCTTGTTCTGGACAGCCTGCATCCAGTGTTTGTTCTATGTAGGTATATAAGTGAGTGCATGGCGCTTTTGCCTTAAGGCAAGACACTTTTGAAGTCTCAGCCCAATTCCTGAGCCCCTGTACCCCACCGCCCCCAGGTACTGGCTGAGGCCTTCCCATGGCTGCATTGCAGCTCTGCTGCTACTTCTGCCATCCTCCTTCCTTCCCTTGCTCACAGCTGCTGATCCCAAGTCTCTCCACTGTAAGTTCAGTTGTGCATTGATACTTTTTCCTGGAGAACCCTGACCAGGACAGTGGTCTTAGGAAGCTGACTGCAGGGTGCACTGTGGAGCAGGGCCGTCTACTGCTGGGAAGGGGGATCCCATTGCAGTCAGTAGTGAAGAATGCTGCTGCTGGCCCTGAGCATGCACCACAGCAGTGTAACTGTTACAGCTGTCACCAGGGGCCATGTAGGATGCACTTCCTGCAGAAGGGAATGTGCTAGTGGCTGCAGTATCTTGAAAGGTTCACAAATGTTACTTATCGTAAGGACAGCATAATAAGCTGGCTGTTGGTGAGACATTGATGGAGTGGAGAGACAAAAGGAAAGGCTGAAGATAATTAGGGGCAAAAATGTAAAAGGAAAAACATCCTTGGTTTAATTAAAAAAAATTTTTTTTAATAAAGCAGCATGTAAGGGACATCTGCTTCAGGACATAGGAAGCTAAGAAATAAACTGAAGACTTAATTTTAGGTGTAGTAGAACTTCAGGTCAGGTTGAAGTCACATCACAGTCTGCCACACAGTTGTCAGTGTTGTGACTGGGAAGATGTGAAACCCAAACCACTAGAATAGGAACTCTGAAGTGATGCACTTATAAACCTTGGACTCAAAATTTTCCTGAGCTTGAACCAGATACCAGACCTACCAAGGCAGAAAGTGAGTGTAAATAGGACACACATGCACAGTGCTTCCTAACCTGTACCCAGCCAGATACTTCAGAGCACCACCTCAGACACGCAGGAATACGATGGGATGTTACAGAATTGAAACAGCAGTGTCGTTACAGACTACTAGCTTGAAATAGTGCATGGTTTTGCGATTAGCTCTTACTACATTTCTTTTGATGTTGTCCTATTTTTTTTAAATACTATTAGTCTTTGGGTGTCTATTGTGAAACAAACCAAGACTTTCTTGTGCTGAAATGTGGAACAGCAACGGAGAGTGTCCTGTTAACCTGACCCTATGTTTGAGAACTGTTACAGTACCCAAGTTGCAATGTCCTATGATTAAATACTTGTCATTATTTCAATATGGAGTAAGCATGTTCCTTCCTGCTTATGTATATTCTAATGATTACTAAGTTGTTAGGAAATAAATTCATACTAGTTATTTGGATCTAATTAGTACTATTGTTAAGGAATTATTTGGCCTGTCAAGCCAGGAAAAATTAGGATAGCTGTACTTGGGATCATAGAGGACTTAATGTTTGTCCATGCTGTTCTGGAAACTTCTGTCTGACAACAGCAGAGATCAACTATCCTTCAAGGAGATCAGTTTTTATGTCCTGGTAAATACCTGGGGTCCATTTAGGATGGATATGACACATGTTACAGGTATACTTTGCTTTCTAGCTTGCAGAGGCTAATTACCATGAGCTGATTTCTTCAGAAATACGCGATACCCCCTCCTTGAGATCATTTCAGACTAGAGATCTGCTTTATAGCGTAGGAGGATGTGTGGGCTGCATTTGTCTCATATGCTGTGTCAGCCAAAAGCTGCTGAGCTGAGAGTGTGGTACCAGTCTTTTGGTGGCAGTACTGATTCCCTGGAGCTTGGACCACTATACCTTGTAAGGTAGTGTTCTCAAGAACTCAGAAAAGTAGGAGTGGTTCTACTTAGCATCACTGTCATTGGTGTACCTGGGGATTTTATACATCCTATCTATGTGGACTAAACAGTACGATTTAAGATATACTGGTTTTCACAAGAGAACTATTTCTAAAAGAAGTTACTGCAAAAATCTTACTATATTTCAAGCTACAGCAACCACTGGGGCTCAAGGCTTCTCCCCCTCCCCCCGTTATTTATTCATTTATTTATTTCAGACATACTTAGTATGGATACAGCATGTGTTGGTATCATCTTTTCCCTCTTTTCTGCCCTTATTCTGCTGGGGACCCTCCTTAGCATATTCCCCATAGGTTTATGGGTTATGTGTTGTGGGAGCAGCAGTCAGTTATTGGGGGGAGGCAATGCCTCTAGGCATGATGTCCCAACCTGTGGCTCTTACAGTCTTTCTGCCCCCTCTTCTACAAAATTCTCTAAGCTCTGGTGGGTATATTTTAAGTCTGCTTCAGTGATGAGCTCTTAGGAGCCTTTGGATCTCTGCTTTGATAGGTGTGGAGTATCCTCAGAGTTTGTCTCCTTCACCATGTCACTGATTGTCAGGCTTACCATGGAAGCTGTCAAGGTTCCTTTTGTACAGGAAGAAGTCATTGGTTGGGGCTAATGGCTTTATCTCTAACAGTAGGTCTGTTAACACAACAGAGATGGGTATTTGGCACATAAGTGATCTGTTGGGTGCCCATCACATTTTAGTAGTACAGTTATCTTGATAAAACGAATCGGATAATAATTGCTTTTTCTTTATTTAACAACTGCAGAATATTTATTTCTTACTTGGTTTCTTTCATCAGAATTTTAGTGTTTTCCATATATTTCTTATGATTTATGCAAATGTATTTCATTTTTGGAGAGTGGTAATATAAATGTTATTTTTCTTAATTTCAGATACTGTTTGGTTGTTGGTATGTAAGAAAACAATTGACTTTGTATATTATATGGGTATTGGGGAGTTGAACCTGGGTCCTTTGGCTTTGCAGGCAAGTGCCTTAACCACTAAGCAATCTCTCTAGCCCCCTCACCTCCATGATTTCTGATAAGAAGTCTTTAATAGTTTTAAGTTGATTGCCCTCTATGCATTGGATTAATTAATTTTTATTTTTTATTAGTTATATGCAGTGTGCATATAGTCATGTCAGTACCATTGTTAGCCTCCTCTCTGTTCTCCTCCTTCCGCAGGGACCCTCCTCATTGGGGAATGTGGTCGTGCATTGTGGGGCTAGTCATCAGTTATGGGGAGGAGGCAATGTCTCTGTGCATAATGTCCCAACTTGTGGCTCTAACAATCTTTCTGCCCCTTTTTCCATGAATTTCTCTGAGCCATGTTGGGTTTGTTTTGGGTCTAGTTCAGTGATGAGGTCTTGCAGCCTCTGTGTCTCTAGATGTCAAGTTTTGTAGGAGTTTAGTGTTCTCTCTGTCTATCTCCTTCCCTGTTGTGCTGGTACCAGGTTCACCAAGAAAGAGGTACTCTTGTCCATTTCCCCAATTAACTGTGTGCCTGGTGAGGTGTGATGGGCTGATTCTTCTCAGGTTCTGTGTCCATCTGAAAAAGAGAAGCACATTCTCCAACAGAGTGAAGTCAGCACTGGATAAATGGGATAACCATTATTATTTTAGAGAGAACTTGATATGTGTAGGCCCTCTTGTAGCCCAGGATTTGTAGGTGAGCTTGATATTGGAGACGGTACTCGTTATTTGGATATGGTTCTGACTTGTCTCCCAGTTCTAGCTATGGGTTCCATTCCATGAGCAGATCCATTAGCCAGATCAAGAGCACTTGGTTACCCACCATGGCTGTGTGCCACTATTGCACTTGGGTGAGCATCACGTCAGGTTGTTTGCTGCTGAGTAGCTTAGACCACGAGTTGCTTGGACAGATGTTGGTCATTTTCTCCCAGTTGCTCATGTAGCACCTTCAGGCACTAGACGAGCTGACTATCTGGGGACTGGCTCTCTTTCAGATTCCTGCCAGGTCTCTCCATGTTCCATACCAACAGCATCTGATGTCTTCTGCCATTGGGTCTTACCACTAACCTTTGGTGGGTCATCAAGTACTCTGACAGAAATTTGTCTACTTTTTGGAAACCTTGCAGGTCTCTCTGATCAAGAGCTCATTGTGGATGTTAACCACATGCTGGTACTGGGAGTTATAGTCCAGCATCAAGGAAAAGAAGGAAGAAAAAGATAGGTAATATAAAAGAAAAAGAGAGAAGAGAGAGAAGGGGTAGTGGTGGAGAGAGAGACAGGAGAAGATTAAGGTTAGTTTTATCATACCCTCTCCAGGGGTGTTGGATTAATTTAATTTTTTAAACTTAGCTTGCAAAATGACAAGTCTTATTTTGGCATTTTCATACACACCTTGTTTGGTTGATCTCCTCTCCTGTCCTCTATCATCTCTCCATCTGTCTTTGCACTATTTTGTCTCCAGTAGTCCCTTTCCATTTTCTATCACATGTATTTTGTTGACCTTCACATCCCCCTTACTTGCAACTTTTTTAAAAACATTCTTCTGATACCCTTTCTGGTTTCTTGTCCTATACCCCCCTCACTCAACAAACTTAGAAACACACACATGTAACCATTAGACATTAGGACCTGTTAGGAGAACATGCAGTGTTTGTCTCTGTGAGCATGGGTTATATAAAACTTAGTATTATTTCCAAATCCATCCATTTTCCTACACATTTACGAATTTCAGTTTTCTTTGTAAATGAATAAGATTCTATTTTGTACATGTACTGCATTTTCATGAACTGTTCATCAGTTGCTGGACTCTAGGCTGATTCCTGGTTTTCTGTTGTGCATAAAGCAGCAATGAACATGGAAGTGCAAGTACCTCTGTGGTAGGATATAGAATCCTTTGGGTATGTGTCCAGAAGGGGTATAACTGGGTCATATAATAATTCTCTTTTTTGCTTTTTTTTTTTTTTTTTGAGAAATCTCCACACTGACTTCCATAATGGCTGCACCAGGTTACACTCCAACCATACATCATTGCCAACATTTGTTGTTGTTTGTTTTCTTGTTGATAGTACTCTGATAGAGTACAGTGGAATCTCAAAGCAATTTTAGTTGATTGATTTTTTTTTTTTTCTTTTGTGAAGTAGGTTCTTGCTCTAGCCCAAGCTGATCTGGAATCCACTGTATAGTCTTAGGCTGGTCTGGAACTCATGTTGATTGTCCTACCTCTGCCTCCCAAGTGCTGGGTTTAAAGGCAAGTGATTTTATTATTATTATTTTGTTTTACTTATTTATTTGAGAGAGAGAATATGAATAAATGGATAGATATATATATATATGTGCATAAATATATGTATATATATATATATACATATATATGTATATATATATATATATATGTATTTATTTATTTAGGAGAGTCAGAGAGAAAGAGGCAGAGAGAGAATGGGCCCATCAGGGCCTCTAGCCACTGCAAAGAAATTCCAGACACATGTGCTACCACCTTGTGATTCTGGATTTACATGGGTACTGGGGAATGGATCTTGGGTCCTTTGGCTTTGCAGGCAAGCACCTTAACCACTAAGTCATCTCTCCAGCCTAGCTTGGATAATTTTCAAGTTTAGACTTCTGATGTCTTATTTATTTATTTATTTATGAGACAGGGAGTCAGAAAGAGAGACAGTGGAGGAGGTAGAGAGAAAGAGGCAGATAGAGAGGATGGGTGCCCCAAGGCCTCTAGCCACTGTAATTGAACTCTAGACACATGTGCCACATTGTGCATCTGGCTTATGTGGATACTGGGGAATTGACCCGGGGTCCTTGGGCTTCACAGGCAAGCACATTAATTACTAAGCCATCTGTCTAGCCTGTGAAGCCTGGGGTTTCAATTATCTTACTGAGTCATTTAATGAATTTTTAAATTTGCATATTGTTCATTTTAATATTTTTACTTATTTGAAAGTAGAGAGGGGCAGACAGACAGAAAGAAAATGGGAGTTCCAGGGCCTTTGTCTGCTGCATATGAACTCCAGATGCAGGCACAACTGTGTATCTGGCTTTCTGTTGGTACTGGAATCGAACCCAGGTCTTTGGGCTTCACAGGCTGTCACCTTAACCACTGAACCAATCTAGCCCACAATTTAATTTTTAAAAATATATTTATTTATTGATTTCAGAGAGAGAAAGAGGCAGATAGAGAGAATGGGTGATCCAGGACCTCCAGCCATTGCAAATGAACTCCAGACGAATGTTGCATCTTTTGCATCTGGCTTTTACATGGGTCCTGGGGAATTGAACCTGGGTGCTTTGGCTTTGCAGGCAAGTGCCTTAACCATTAAGCCATCTCTCCAGCCCTCAATTTAATTTTTAATGGAACAATTCTCTTTACTGAAAACTTTTTCCCATGCATTTCAGTCCATCTGTTCTTCCTTCCTTCCTGTTTTTTCTTTCTCTCTTGCTCTCTCTCTTTTTTTTAAGTGCCTTCAGCCACTGTGAGCGAACTCTGCATGCATGCGCCCCCTTGTGCACATATGTGACATTGCATGCTTTCATCACTGTGTGTCTGACTTACATGGGACCTGGAGATTCAAACATGAGTTCTTAGGCTTCACAGGCAAGTGCCTTAACTGCTAAGCCATCTCTCTAGCCCTGTTTTCTTTTATTTTTTAAATTTTTTTTTGTTTATTTTTATTTACTTATTTCAAAGTGACAGACAGAGAAAGAGGTAGGTAGAGAGAGAGAGAGAATTGGCACGCGCCAGGGCCTCCAGCCACTGCAAACGAACTCCAGACGCATGTGCCCCCTTGTGCATCTGGCTAATGTGGGTCCTGGGGAATCGAGCCTCAAACTGGGGTCCTTAGGCTTCACAGGCAGATGCTTAACCACTAAGCCATCTCTCCAGCCCTGTTTTCTTTTCTTGATGGCACATATTTATAGTATGTGTATAATACTCCTTAAAGCCTTTTTTATGTAATTATAGTACCTACATAATCTGTTTTAAGGTTATCTCTTCTCTTGAAATTCATCATATTTTTCTTATTTTTTTTCCACATGAGAATTCTGGTTTGTATCTTGGACATTGCAGGTGCTATGCTTCATAATCTCTAGGGTTTATTGTCATTGCTGTGGAGTTGATTTCTGTTGCTTCATTTAGCAGACTGTCAGTTCATTTTGGTCTAGACAGGAAATTAATTCTTGCCTTCTGTATTAGTAGTTAAATCTGAATTCAGTTTTCATTACTTTGCTGCACTGGCATGGTTAGACTCTTACCTTTGTGACTCCAGAATAAGCCTTCATGCATTATGGACAGATTAGGGTGTTCCTTGTTTGTGTCTTTCTCCCTGTTAGGATTTCCTTCACATTCTCTAGCATATAGAAGTATATTTTGCTAATTCCTCTGGCTAGTTAGATAGGGCTTCTCTTAGATTTTTAAAAATCATTTATTTATTTGGCAGTGTGTGTGAGAGAGAGAATGGGTATGCCAGGGCCTCTAGCCACTGCATGCGAACTTCAGATGCATGCACCCCCTTGTGTATCTGGACCAATATGTGGGTCCTGGGGAATCGAGCTAGGGTCTTTAGGCTTCACAGACAAACACCTTAGCCATTAAGCCATTTTCCCAGACCTTCTCTTGGATTTTTATCTTGTGGCCTATTGCCCTGGAGTGCCTACTGAAGTAGTTGCTCCCTGGTCTACAGCGAAGTGATTGCTCCCCGTCTATAACAAAGCTGCTAAAAAAGGAGAAATACAAACAAGCTAGAAAATCCAGACTTCCGTGGGCCACTTTTCTAAGTTGTGATTCCTGTTCACAATCTGCTTTTTCTTTCTTTTCTCAGAGTCCTCCATTCCCTCAATTTCCCTCATAACCAATGTGTAAAAGAGCACAACTATATTCTGATTTAACTTTATATACAGAACTACCACTGCCCATGTATTAGATGTGGTTTTGTGGAAATACAAATGAGACTAGATATTTTAGTCTAGAGTAATAATGAATAAAGTTGGTTTAGCACTTACTAGAGATCTTTATTTCCACTGCAAATGTTTCTTTAAAGGTAGACCTGTTTAGGAAACTTGCTCCTTTCCTCTTATCATTTTCAGTGCTATAAGAGATCTGTTGGTTGTCTTTCTCTTATCTATTTCTGTTATTATCACTGTGTGTGTGTACATGTGTCCTTAGCTCTCATTGCCCTTGGGGTATTTCTCTGAAGCTTGTTATGAATAAATGACAGTTACTTCATGGTTTGTGTGCTCCGTACTCTCATCTTTCAGAAGTTTCTCTGTTTATCCTTCCCTCTTCAACATTCAGTCTCCCTGATTTTTTTTTTTTCTCTGCTGTTTTGGCCACTGCCAGCTTCTCTTTGCAGCCCTCCCCTCATGTGAAGACTTGTAAATAAGATAGAGAGACTAGACTGCAGGTATAAATAGGGTATGTTTGCATTTCCCCAAACCAACCTGAACTATTAAAATCCCTTTTCTTACTACTAATTAGCATGGGTTAAGTTAATAAAAGTTTTCTGCTTAGTGATTTGACTACCATTTCTCCCTCATTCAGTGATGCTCAAACATGGTGATGGTAGTATCCTTACATTAGTTGCACTAGCATATCTTCAGCTTATATGGTGTTTTGTAGATTGGCTGGTTTTTGAAAATTGGCTGTATCTAGAGATATTGATAATGCAGGTATAAGTCCTTTGAGGATTATATTACACTTTTAAGAAATACAATTGTTTTCTACAAATGAAAGTGTTTTACTTTTTACTTTTAAACTGTTAGGACTTTTTCTTTTGCTTATGTACTGATCTTCAATACAGTTAAGTAGAAGTGTGATAGTAAAAATCCTTGCATTTTCACATACTCGGTGAAAGAATTTCATTTTCCACCACCAAATAGAATTAAACATATCAGTAAGTACAGGTTTTTAAGTACCTTTTAAAAACCTTTAGCAGATTAAGTAAATTCTTATTTATTTATTTGAGAGAGAGGCAGAGTGAGGCAGAGAGAGAGAAACAGACATAGAGAATGGATGCACCACTGCAAACAAACTCCAGATGCATGCACCACCATGTGCATCTGGATAAGTGGGTTCTGGGAGTTGAACCTAGGATCTTAGGCTTTGCAGGCAAGCTATCTCTATAGCTCATTAGTTGTTTTTAATGACTGCTTTCCTAAGGAGTGTTCCATCATGAATGGTTTTGTGTTTTTCAAAATACATATATTTTTTTTTTGCTTTGTGGAAATAGTCATGTTTTGTTTTGTTTGTTATTCATTGAATTATACTGATTGAATTTTATATTTTATTTGTCACTTTTCACAGATGTTACTAGATACCCATGGTTTTTTTTTTTTTAGATAAATCTTTTATTTTTTTTCAGGTTTGTTGGTTTTTAAAGTCTTTATTTACTTGAGAGAGAGAAAAGAAAAAGAGCAAGTATGAGAGTGCCAGGGCCTCCCACTGCAAATGAACTCCAGCTACATGCACCACTTTGTGCGTCCGTTTACTTGCGTACTGGGGAACTGAACCCAGGCTAGAAGGCTTTGCAAGCAAGTGTCTTTAACCAGTGAGTAATCAATCTCCCCAACCCTTTATGCTTCTTTTTTAAAGGTCAGATCCTGCACTAGCCCAGGCTGACCTGTAGTTCACTCTGTAGTCTCAGCCTGGCCTCCAGCTCTTTGTCATCTTCCTAACTTGGCCTCCTGAGTGCTGGAATTAAAGGTGACATGCACCACTATGCTTGGTCCATTTATACTTTTTTTGAAAGATAATTCACATGCCATAAAGTTTATTCTTCAAACAACAACTTAAAGCAACTAAATGGTTTTTAGTATATTATAGGTTGTGCAACTAGAACATTTCTCTCACCCTGACAGAGACTTCGTGGCTGTTGACAATCACTCTCCAATCTCCTTTCTGACAACTGCAGAAAGCTAGCTACTAATCAAGTTCTTAGTTTTGTATAGCCTATGTAGACACATAAATGAATTATGCAATTTGTGATTTTTTGTGGTATTCATTTCTTTCACATTGCATAATTTTTGGCTACTTCCATCTCATATATCCTGAGTCAGTACTCATTTCTCTTAAGTGCCATTTTTTTTTGTCTATTCATCAGTGAACATTTAAATTTCTTACACATTTGGCTGCTAAGAATGGTTTGTTCTATGTTTGTTGAAAAGATATTATTGTAAAATTTTTATATTTAGGAATTTTCTTTTTGAATTTGTGTATTGGAGTTATGCTGATCTTATAAAATAAATTGGGACATGTTTTTTCTTTTTTAATTCCTGGAAGAGTTAACCTGATAATTTTCTTCTTTTTATAATCTCTGGAGGAATTAGCCTAAGATTATATTGTTTGCATGAATGTACCAGGGAATTCCTTGATCAGTGAAGCCATGTGTCTTAGAGTTTTCTTCGTGAGAAAACTTAGTTTTTAAATATATCCCTCTCTTCCTCCATCCTTCCTTTTACTCCTTTCCCATTCTTCTTTTATTCCTGGCCATAGGGTCTTGCTATATTATATAGCTCTGGCCAGCCCAGAACCTGGCCTCTAATTTGTGGCCACTTTCTTACTTCTGCCTCCTGAATGCTGTGTTATAGGTATGTACTTCTCTCCCTCCATCCCTTCAGAAAGAGTGCTACATTCTTTCTACAAATTTTGATGTCATTTCATTCTCATGTAACTGGAAGTATATATATTTTTGCTTGCCAAACTTCTGAGAATTTATTCTCTCTCTCTTTTTGTTTTGTTTTATTTTGTTTTTTGTTTTTCAAGGTAGGGTCTCACTAGCTCAGGCTGACCTGGAATTCACTATGTAATCTCAGGGTGGCCTCGAACTCACGGTGATCCTCCTACCTTTGCCTCGCGGGTGCTGGGTTCTGGTATTAAAGGCATGTACCACCCCACCTGGCTACCCTTTTTGTTGTTGATTTCTAGTTTAACTTTGGTGAATACATTACCTTTTGTACTTAGCTGTGTAAGGCAGGGGCATAGCAAGTTGAGGCCAGTTTGAACTATAGAATTATTTCCAGGCTATATAGTGAGATCCTAGATTGTATTCCAACAACAATAGAAAGGAATTAGTGACTCACTTAAATTGTTGAGGCTTGCTCTGTGCTCCAGCACATCACCATTTCTGATTGTGTTCTGTGTGCATTTGAAGAGAATGTGTGTTGTGCAGTTGCTAATGTGGTTTTCTGTGTATAGTAACTAAGTCAAGTTGATTAATCTTGTCTTCTTTTAAAATTTTCCTGTATCTGTTTTCATCATTTGTTTAGAAAGTTATGTTAAAATCTTCTCTTTTTGGTTGTAGACTTATATCATTTCCTTTAATTTCATTTCTGTCATTTTTGATTATATTATTCAAAATTATGTTATTAGATGCATTGTATTTTAGGATTGTTTTGCTGTTGAATTGACCTTCTTAGCATTATATGAAATGTTTGCTTATCCCTTACAATATAATAGCATTAATAGTTACTTTGTCCAATGTTGATTTAGTCACACCAACCAAACAGCCCAGAGAGTATCTTTAAGCTATCTTTTTCTTTTTGTTTCAACTTTAAATCTTCCCCTTTATTTAAAACTTTCATGCAGAAGTTATTAAAGAATGACTTTCCTTTAGTATTTTATATAATAAATGGTTTATTGACTGAACTTTACCATCTTTTATGGTCTAAAAGCATCTTTTATTTGTCTTCATTGAAGGATATATGTATTGTTTTTATATTTTTGAGGTAGGGTCTCACACTAGCCCAGGGTCTCACACTAGCTCATGCTGACCTGGAATTCCATATGTAGTTTCAGGCTGGCCTCACACTCACAGCGATCCTCCTACCTCTACCTTCCACGTTCTGGTATTAAAGGTGTGTACCACCATGCCTGGCACTGAAGGGTATTTTCAATGGGTACATAATTCTAGGTTCCTAGTCCTCCATCTTCCATGTTATAGTTACTATCTTTTTGTTGGCACAAAGCACCCAACCAAAAGTAGCTGATGAGAGGAAAGTTACTTATTTTGGTTTGCAATATCAAGGGGAAGCTCATGGTGGTAGGGGAAAACATGGCATGAACAGAGGCTAGATATTACCTCTGCCACAGCAGATGGAAAAAAGGAGCTGGAGAGTGAACTAAGATAACATTGGCAAGGCCAAGCTGGCTGTGATACTCATAAACCTGTCCCTGGCAGCACACCTCTTCCAGCAAAACTCCAGTTCCAAAATTTCAATCAGCTGGGAACCAAGCATCAAAAACACAAGAGTTTATGAAGGATACCTGATTCAAACCCCGACATTTCACCACTGGTGCCCATAAACTGATGACCATCTGTGACGTAACATGCAGTACATTCAGTTCAACTTTAAAAGTTCCATCAATCCCAACACTGTTTAAATATCCCCATAGTCCAAGGAATCTTAACTGTGAGCAGTAAGACCAAAAACACGGAATGTCCCAGAGTAAATATTTACACTGTAAAATATGGCACTGCAAGGAACGATTGAACCATTATAAGATCTAAAAGAGGGCAAGCATCAAATTGTGTAGCTGTAAGTCTGACACCTGTAACTAGTGATGAAGTCTCTGGGGTTCCAATTCTGCTCCTGCAGCTGAGCTGCTTACAGCCCAGAGAAAACTCCATTCTGAGCTTGCAGCTCTTCTTGGCAGCTGTTCTATAGTCCTGGCATGGGTTATTGTCTATATTGTCTCCAGTGCAACCCATGGTTCATCCTTATGGCTCCATCAGGCCTCCACATAGGAACTCTAGCAACCCTGCCTCACATCGCTCAGTAGCCATTTCTAGAAACTCATGGTGCACATCCAGTGACCCATTCTTTTCAGCATTTTTTTAAACTCCAGATGAGCCGTCAGTTTTGTTAATGGAGGGAAGAATAAAGCCAACTTGAAAAGCGGGGAAAAAAAAAACCCTTCTTCCTTCAGACCCCTTACTTTTAAGAGTCATCATTTTTCCTGCTGTCCCTCTGTTGAAAAGCTGGCCAAATTTCAATGGTGGCAATTTCTCAAACACCTAAAGCTAAAGTGGGCTGCTATCTCCTGCCTAAAAGTTTCTTTGTGCCATATGCTTCTGCTTACTTGTAAACTCAGCCCTGCACAAGTTCTCAGGACACAGACAGAATGCAGCTAGCCTCTCATACTTCTAACCCAGTCTGGACAAAGTTCTTTCTTCCCTTCTTAAGCTGACTTTGTACAGTCCATAGTTCTTTATGCATTTTGGTCTCTCAAACTCTGACCAGAATGGTCTATCATACTTTGCTTATAGTACTGCAAGGTGCTTTTTAGGCCAAAGTTTCAAGAGCTTCCACATTTTTGCAAATCAGTTCCAAAAGAACAAAAGCCACATAGTCAGGTTTCTAGAAACAACGACCCCATTTCAGTGGTACCAATTTTCTGTTGTAATTAACCTTCACATTGTTTGAACAAAACACCCAACCAAAACAGCTCATAGGAGTGTTTTTTTTTTCCCCCCCTTCAAGGTAGGACCTCTGTAGCCCAGGTTGATCTAGAATTCACTCTGTAGTCTCAGAGGTGACCTTGTACTCACAGTGAACCTCTTCCCTCTGCTTCCCAAGTGTTGGAGTTGAAGGTATATGCCACCACACTTGGCTCAGGAGTAAAGTTGTTAATCTGGTTTACAGTCTTAAGAGGAAGCTTCATTGTATTAGGTAAAAGCATGGCATGAGCAGAGGCTGGGCGTCACCTCCTTGCCACAGCAGTTACAAATCAGCAGGAGAGTAGCTAATCTCTAGCAAGGGAGAGCCGGCCATAAAACCCCAAACCCACCCCCATAAGCACACCTTTTCCAGCAAGGCCATCAACTATTTATAGGGGACATCTGATTGAAACTAACATAACCCTCTTTCACTGTCTATGGTAATATGATGATGAGCCCAGTATGGCTCAGGTACAGTCAGTGAGGTCATGAATGCAACAGCCATCTTGTGTCTTTAATACAATATTCCAAAGCACTCCGCTCCATCCTTTGGGACTGAAATTCTTTCTGCCACTTTTTGGCTACTTTTAAGGTTTTCTCTTTAACTTTTGTTTTAGCAATTTGACTATGGCATGTGTACATGTAGTTTGTTTTGTATGTTTCTGCTGAAAGTTCCCTGGGCTTCAGTAACTTTCATTTTGGAAAATTGCCAGTAACGATCTCTTTTTATATAGGCATATTGCTTTTTCCATTATTTTTCCTTTCTTTCTGGGATTCCAGTTATATGATTATTAGACTATTTAACTGTGTGACTCATGGTTCATACCCTTATTTACCTCATTTTTGTTTATCTGATCAAATTTGGATGTTTGTCTTTTGGGCTGTGGAAGTTCATGAAACCTATTTTTTTGTGTGTGTGTCTTAGTTTGCTATTAAAGCTTTCTGACAACTTCATAATTTCAGATACAATAACAAGTTCTTCCTCAGTTTTGCTTTTTGCAGTGTCAGTTATGTATGGTCAGTTGTGTTAAAAAATATCAAATGGGTATTTAATACAATAAAAAGAAAAATGGGAAAATTCCAGATAAAAATATTCACAATTTTTAAATTACATGCTGTTCTGAGTAGCACACAGTCTAGCTCCATTCTGCCTGGGATGTGAAGTATTCCTGTGTTATCGAGTATCCACATTGAGTATGTTCCCTGCTCATTGGAAACCTAGCTGTCTGGGTTAAGAGATTGATTATTATGCTGTCATAGTACTGGTGTTCCAGTAACACAGAGGGCTTCATGCTGCCCAGTTGTTCAGGCATCAACTGGGGTTATTGGAATGTATTTCCCATTGATAAGGGTGGGAACTACTCCACCGTTTGCTTCATGAGTGTCTACTTGTTTTCCTTTTTGCATAAGTTATGTTGAAAGTTGCATCATTTCATCTATTTTTATCCCTATATTCATTTTAAATTTGTAGTAATGTATGGCCTGTGAGCTAAGTTTAATATATGGATTATCTATGAATCTACCTAATTTTCTTTTTTTCTTCTTTATGCCACATTACTTTTCTGCTTTGGATGTCTCTTTGTTGTTTGTTTTCTAACCTCAAACGAAACTCTATGAAATAGTGTGTAAAAAAATTTTTTTTCTCTTTTGATGTTTGCTCTTTGCTGTGTTAGACAGCATGAGTTGTTATCTTAGTCTTATCACGAGTAATTAGATTCCTCATCTAAGAAACAGTAGGAAATTTGCTCTACTTTTAGCCTACTTTCCCTGTCCTTCTTGTAGTGCCCATATCTGAGAAGATATCTTGCTGGGAAAACTGACCATGTATCTGGGACTTGTCTAAATTCTAGTTGTAGTTCTGGATTGTGCAGTGTTGAAGGAGCAGCAATGACTTACTTTAGGGAAGTGGAAGCCAGTAGTTCTTTATAGACAGTTAATTTTCAGAGTGCTTGTTTGTATAAGCATAGTGCTATTTTGAATAATTTAATTTCTGTTGGACACATATATTTTTATTATGAATTCGTACATAATATTTAATGAAAATATACCCAAATGAAGGCTTCATAAACTTTTGAGATTTATGATGTTTTTGTCCAAGAAACTTTTTAAAAATTAAAAAAACTTTTTATTGACAACTTCCATAATTATAGACAATAACCCATGGTAATTCCCTCCCTCTCCCCACTTTCCCCTTTGAAACTCCACTCGCCATCATACCCTTTCCTCCTCCCACAATCAGTCTCTCTTATTTTGATCATCCTCTTTTCTTCCTATTATGATGGTCTTGTGTAGGTAGTGTCATGCACTGTGAGGTTATCCCGGTCATTTTGTCTCTGGAGGAGCATGTTGTAAGGAGTCCTACCCTTCCTTTGCCTCTTACATTCTTTCCACCACCTCTTCCACAATGGACTCTGAGCCTTGGAAGGAGTGATAGAGATATTGCAGTGCTGAGCACTCCTCTGTCACTTCATCTCAGCACTATGGTACCTCTACGTCACCTCAAGTTAATCACCATCTGAAAAGAGAAGCTTCTCTAACCAAAAGTGAAAGTAGCATTACTATGAGTATGAACATTAAGAGAAGTACTTACCGGGTAGTTTGGTGAGTATGGTATATACATTTAGCCAGACAGCAGCCGACATTGCACCTGTAGGGCTCATGACTATCCTGACATAGGTTTTCAGTATTAGGCATGTATTCCCTCCCATGGAGTGGGCCTCTAGTTCAATTAGAGAGCAGTTGATTTTACCCATAAAAGACATGCCACTATTGCACCCATTGGCTCATTTGGCCTGGTTGACCAAATTTAAGGCTTGCAGTGTCCACTGTTGAGTATCTTCACTGGTGATTTCTCTCCCATTGAGCGTAGCTTTTTCCAGCTTTCTGTCAGCTGGTCTACACAGAGGAGCTTTTCAGCTTAGCTCCAGCAGGATTTTTCAGTGACCTTGCAGCCCAAGTATGTGAAGTCTTCAACAATAGGGTCTTACCACGGTAGGAAACCAAGGGCCTCAGCAATGGCTATAATGTTTTGGGGGCATCAAAGACCTACCTAGCCAACAACTCATTGGTAGGTATCCCATCTCTGGCACTGTAAATTTTTCTAACAATCCATGGCTTCTGGGTGTTCTATTGTTCAAAAAAGTAGGTTTCCATATGACTTGTTCATACCCTGTTTGTCTAAGAAAATTTGTGTGTCCCCCAGGTACACAAATTTATAAGATAGATGTACAAAACAAAAACTTACTTGTTATAAATCAAAGAAATTTATTTTAAAACTATTGTTCAGAATACCCATGATTTTGGCATTTACTAAAGATGAAAATGCTAATGAAATGTGCTTATTTATTTTTACATGAAGAATGAAATCCTGACTGAATGTGATACTGCAGAATATAGAACATCTTCAGTACTCCTCAGAGTTGATCAACATTTTGATTTTATAATTGTTAGTTCTGAGAATCCTGCTCATAAATATTTAATATAAAATAGCAAAAATATTTTAGGTAATTTCAGAAATTATTGAAAATTCTAGCTTAATCCCAACTCAAAATTTATGAAATGATTTGTTTTTAAAATGAAACTGAAGTCAGCAACTCAAGTAGCAATTTTAAAAATTAAACAATACTATACAAATCCAAAATATACTAAGTTGATACCCATATGCTGAGAAATGATGGCAGATACTAAGTTTTCATTTTCTGTAATAAAAACATGTTTCTCTAAAAGCAAAAATTTTGTGTACATTAAAAATGCTGAATGTGATATAAAAGTGTAAAAGCTTAGCTGAGGTGTTTCACACTGTTCTTTGGTGTGTGGTGTGATTCATGTGAAGTTGTCAGGTGCAGAGTACTTGCGCTGTCTGTCCAGAAGCAAGGCTGCAGCGAAGTCACCTAATACAACACGGGCAAGTGCTGCCAGAAATGCCTCAGATTCAGCACACATTTGAGAAATGCCTCAAATCCATTGCACATTTGGTTTTGAACTAAGTTTTGGTTATTGTGCACTGAGAAACTTTTTAGTATTACCACTTTTTTTTTTTTTTTTTCAGCCCTCACATTCAGTTTGATGATCCATTGTTTTAAGATGCTGCTCCCTTGACCAAGGGTCAGTGAACAATAACTCGGGCACCAAACCTGATCTAATTCCTATTTTTGTGTGACCTGTAAGCCAAGACTAGTACATTTTTTAAATGCTTAAAAGGAAAAGAAGAATGCTGTGTGATACATGGAATTATATGAGGTATAAATTTCAGTACTAGGAAATAAAGTTTCAATGTAGTAGCCGCACTGGTTGTGTGCTGTGTATGGATGTGCTCATATACACTCGGCACAGAGACTCTATGGTCCAAGAAGAGTCCATTGTTGACTCTGCGCCCTTACAGAAAAATACAGCCTATTCTTCCTTTAGATTGTAGGCTTAACAATTTTTTTTTAAAGTTTTTGTTACTAAATAAAGGATTAAAAAATCTTTTAGTCCCAAATGTTATGTAAATTTGGGTTTATCAAAACCCTGGCATTTGTATTAGAAGAAACTTTAAAGAAATTGCCTCTCATGTACTTATTTGACAAAAAAGGAAGATTGGAGTGAGAGAGCTTTTATTTTAAATTGTGATTAAATTTTGTTTTCTTAGGAAACAATTCTAGTAATAATAAGCTATAGAGAAACTAATGACTTGTATTACTAAACAACTTGCAAATTTGGTTTGTTCCTTTTTAAAAAAGAAAAAATCTATTAGTTGCAAGCAAAATGAGAGAATGACAGACAGACAGAATGGGCATGCCAGGGTCTCTAGCCACTGCAAACAAACTCCAGATGCATGTGCCACTTGTGCATATGGCTTTGCATGGGTCCTGGGGACTCAAACCGGGGTTGTTAGGCTATGCAGGCAAGTGCCCTAACTGCTGAGCCATTTCTCCAGGCCTTGGTTTGTTGTTGTATAGCAGAAATAATTACTTTTCCTTAATGTAACTGTTAAATTTTCCTCATAATTTTAAGATAATACTTAAGCCACTTTAACAGCATTTTACCTTTTTTTTTTTTTTTTTTTTTTTTTTTCAAGGTAGAGTCTCACTCTAGCCCAGGCTGGCCTGGAATTCACTCTGTATTCTCATGGTGGCCTCAAAGTCATAGCAATTCTTCTGCCTCTGCCTCTGCCCCTATCTCCACAGTGCGGGGATTAAAGGCATGCACCACCACACCTGGCTACATTTTATGTTTTCTTATTTGCCCCTATTTCTTTTATATCTCAAGAGTATGTAGATTTTATATAGTTTCATGAGAAAACTAAGTCTTTTGAGGACCAATTGTAAACATTGTTCATTAAGGTTTTGTTAATTTAGGATCAGATATTCCAAGGTAAATCATTAATTTGTAAGACTGGTTTCTGGAGTTTTATCTACCCATTTTCAGATACCATAAAAAATCTATTTGTTCCCAAAATATTGCCAAAATATAATAGAACATTATATTACTAGCAAATAACATTTCATTTTAGATACATATTTTATTCATATAATTTCTCCCTAATTACTGGCTCTTTTGGATAGCCTCATCCTCTAAAGCCAAAGTAACAAAAGCACAGTAGAAGTTTTGGGAAATCTAATTGCTCACATAAGTATTCAAAAATCACTGGGTTCAGTTTGTTTAGAATTGCTGTGACCATGTTGCACTAAGCTCATATGAACAGATTGTGTATATGGGGGTATTTTCTTCATGTTTTGTATTCAACACCTGTACTCAGTCATACTTTGCCTTTACTTTTGTCATATACTGCCTGGGAAAGTGTCATCCACATATGTGGTTCTCATTACCTCCCTTGCATAAAGATTTGTATAAAATACACTCGTGGGTGTCTCCTTAGTGGACATTTCTGGCTTAGGTATCTTGTAAGTATCTGGTGTCTGTGACTATTGGTCCTCTGATAATTTTACCCTCTGAGTATAGCATGTAGATTATACCTTTGAATTTCGTTTGTTCTCTTTTCTCTCTCCTGGCCCGTTCTTTGTTCTCAAAATATTCTTGAACCCTGTATTTCAGGCACTTTTTCAGCACAAGGAAAATAGATCAAAGAGGGCTGGAGAAAGGCTCAGAGGTTAATGCACTTGCCTGCAATGCCTAACAACCTGGATTTGATTCTCCAGTACCCACATAAAGCCAGATGCACAGTGGTGCGTGCATCTGGAGTTGATTTGCAGGGCTGGAGACCCTGGTGTGCCCATTCTCTCTCTGTCTCTGTTCTATCTCACTCAGCTTACAAATAAATAAATAAAAACATTTTAAAATGTTAAAAAAAAGAAAATAGATCAGAGAATAAGACTGTATGTACATCCTCCGCATTGTTTTAGAGCTCATAAGTTGTGAGAGGAATAAAACATTGAAACATAATTTCATCCATAATTGTAATTATGAGTTATGAAATGAAAGTCATTTAAGCAAGGCATGAGTTGAGGTATTGTGCATTATGGAAACTTACCAGTAGGAATGAAGACGACTTTTCTGACCAAGTGTATAGGACTTCAGAAGTGAAAAATAGGCAATAGATTGTTTTGAGGGGGAGAGGGGATTTTAGGCAAGGGAGAAGCTTTCGTGAAGCTCTCTGTAGGTTCAGACAGTGTAGGAATGTCTGTGAGGCAGAGGAACACACATTGAAGAAAGAGAGGGTGGCTGTGGTCAGACATTGGAAGAGGATCTTTCATGTCAGTGTGTTTAGACTTTATCTTAGGAGAATTGAGACGATACTATGTTTTGAGTGGGAGAATTGCCCACTTAAATTAGTGTCTTAGAATGGTGACCTGAGTTCTTATGTGAAGAATGGATTGTAGGTGAACCGGGAATATGCAGAATTGAGTTAAGAAACTTTGGCAGTGGCAAGCAAGAACTAATGGTACTTATTAACATAGTAGCAGCGGTGGAATGCTGTGGGTAGAATCAAGAACTGTTATCAAATGTAATTGTCAAGATTTTGTGATTCTTTAAGTTGGAGGAGTGAAGCCTTAGGAAGTGTCAAAGATCACATTTTCATGTGCTGATAGTTCATGTCCACTTCATTTACATTTTAGTGTCTTGAAATGGAACCATAGTTCCTCTTTAGTAAGTTAACTTTTCAACCTTACTTCCCTGTTTTAGTGGCTAGCCTTCCTGCTTCCAAATGACCTAATTTTAAAACATTTTTCTTTCGTCACTGTTTCAACCAAAGTTGTTACCAATTCTTTAGGACTTGACCTCAACATCTAGGATCGTCATCAGGATTATCATTATCTCCTCCTTATTTTCCATTCCCTCAGCTTCTCTTCCCTCCCCTTTATGGGTTGGTTGATTGGTTATTTTTTTATTTATTACTTTCAGATAGGTCAATATGTAGCACAGGATAGTCTCAAAATTCTGATTCCCTTTCCTTGGCCTTCTGGGGCTATGAGTGCTAGGGTTACAGGCAGTGGACCCCATCATGCAGGCTCCTTTTTGTCTTTAATACAGCAGTGGCATTCTGTTGTTATATCATTAAACTGTGGTTCCCATTCAAGCCTCTGAGCTCTTCCAAAGCAAGAGTGGTTTTGTTAATTTTGCACCTTTACTACATAGCAGTATACTTCTCAGCATGGTAAACAGAAAAAATGTTGACATGAAATTAAAATAAAATATTTGCCTTGTCTCTTTTTTTTCTCAGACTGTCACTCTTATTCTTTTCTCTTTTTATTTCCTGGTCTCAAAGATATTAGGGGGCCTGGAGAGATAGCTCAGCGGTTAAGACCCTTGCTTCTGGAGCTTAACAACCCTGATTCTATTCTCTGGTACCCATTTAAAGCCAGATGCACATATAGGTGCATGCATTTGGAGTTTGTTTGCAGTGGATGGAAATCCTAGAATGCCTATTCTCTCTCTCTCTCTCTCTCTCTCTCTCCTTGCAAATAAATATTAAAATTACTAAAAAGTGTGAAAAGATAGAAAAAAACTGTCAGATAAGAAAAATTGAAAAGCAGAACAGGAGAAGAAAAATAATGAAAAGGGGACAGAACAGAAAAAAAGATATTAGGGGCTTTCTTTTTCTTAATATTAAATTCTAGGTGCTGAAAACTAGTTGCTGGATATGCCAAAGGTATGAATGTGAGGTGTTCAGTGTTCAGTGACTAGGGGAGGATTAATCACCTAGTGGGAAAATCAGGGATATGACTTGCACTTACTAGCCCCCCCCCTCCCCCAGGGAAAACGTTGTTTTCTTTTTTAAAACTTCTTTCATACCTTAGATGTTTGACTTAAGAAAGTTTATGTGGATTTCAGTTTTTCTTTTTTAAATTATTTATTTTTATTTTTTTATTGACAACTATACTTACAATAAACCATGATATTTCCCTCCCCTCCCCCACTTTCCCTTTCACAACTCTGCTCTCCGTCCTATCCTCCCCCTCTCTCTGTTAGTTTCTTTCATTTTGTTGTCATTGTCTTTTTCTCTTATTATGAGGGTCTTACAAAGGTGTTCCTAGTGCTTCTTGTTTTCCATTTACTCATTTGTTTTAACTGTTATTTGAGTATGGTGTATTTTTTTTTTTAATTTCCTCATGTTTTGCTTTCTCTTCAGTGTGAAGGATTTTCTGTAGAGATAGCTTAGTTGTCATAAATTCCTTTAGACTGTTTTTGTTGTGGAATGTCCTTATTTCTCCATCAATTTGGATAGATAGCTTTGCAGGATCAAATAATCTTGGTTGACAGTTGTTATCTTTCAGAACTTGGAATACATCATTCCAACCCCTTCTGGTTTTTAAAGTTTGTGTTGAGTGATCTGCTTTTCAGTATATTTTCTTTTGTCTGTGTGTTTAGTAGTTTAATTATAACATAGTGTGTAGAGGTTATTTCCAGGTTTTGTGTGTTTGGTGTTCTAAAAGCTTCCTGTATCTACATTGGCATTTTCCAAGTTTGGAGAAATTTTTCTTCCTATAATTTGGTTGAAAATGTCTGCTATGCCTTTGGAGTGAAATTCTTCTGGTATTGTACCTTTATTCTTATGTTTGATCTTTTCTTAGTGTCCTGGATATCTTGAAATTCCCATTCATACCTTCCTTTAGCTTGTCTTTCTCTTTGTTGGACTGTATTAGGTCTGCCACCTAGTCTTCTAGTTTAGAGATTTTGTTCTCTCCTTCATTCATTCTACTGGTAAGACTCTCCACAGAGTTTTTCACTTGACTGACTATGTTTTTTCACTGCTATAACTTCTGCCTGATTTTTCTTCAGTATTTCTATTTCCTTACTCATGTGTTATAATGATCTCCTTATTTCATTAAGTGGTTTCCTCTGTTTGTTTTTTCTTTTTTCAGAAATTTTTCTTCTTTAATTCCTTTGCTTTCTTTGAATATAAGAAAAATCATTTCTTTGAAATCTTTGTCAGGCATTTCATCTAAGACAGTCTCATTGGGGTTATTTCTGATGGATTTCTAATTTTTGATGGGGTTGTATTGTCTTGATTCTTTGTGTTTCTTTTTTTTTAAAGTTTATTTATTTATTTATTTTTAATTTTTATTAACATTTTCCATGATTATAAAATATATCCCATGGTAATTCCCTCCCTCCCCACCCCCACACTTTCCCGTTTGAAATTCCATTCTCCATTATAGTACCTCCCCATTACAATCATTGTAATTACATATATACAATATCAACCTATTAAGTATCCTCCTCCCTTCCTTTCTCCACCCTTTATGTCTCCTTTTCAACTTACTGGCCTCTGCTACTAAGTATTTTCATTCTCACGCAGAAGCCCAGTCATCTGTAGCTAGGATCCACATATGAGAGAGAACATGTGGCGCTTGGCTTTCTGGGCCTGGGTTACCTGACTTAGTATAATACTTTCCAGGTCCATCCATTTTTCTGCAAATTTCATAACTTCATTTTTCTTTACCGCTGAGTAGAACTCCATTGTATAAATGTACCACATCTTCATTATCCACTCATCTGTTGAGGGACATCTAGGCTGGTTCCATTTCCCAGCTATTATAAATTGAGCAGCAATAAACATGGTTGAGCATGTACTTCTAAGGAAATGAGATGAGTCCTTTGGATATATGCCTAGGAGCGCTATAGCTGGGTCATATGGTAGATCAATCTCTAGCTGCTTTAGGAACCTCCACACTGTTTTCCACAATGGCTGGACCAGATTGCATTCCCACCAGCAGTGCAGAAGGGTTCCTTTTTTTCCACATCCCCGCCAACATTTATGATCATTTGTTTTCATGATGGTGGCCAATCTGACAGGAGTGAGATGGAATCTCAATGTAGTTTTAATCTGCATTTCCCTGATGACTAGTGACGTAGAACATTTTTTTAGATGCTTATATGCCATTCGTATTTCTTCCTTTGAGAACTCTCTATTTAGCTCCATAGCCCATTTTTTGATTGGCTTGTTTGATTCCTTATTATTTAACTTTTTGAGTTCTTTGTATATCCTAGATATTAATCCTCTATCAGATATATAGCTGGCGAAGATTTTTTCCCATTCTGTAGGTTGCCTCTTTGCTTTTTTCACTGTGTCCTTTGCGGTGCAAAATCTTTGTAATTTCATTAGGTCCCAGTGGTTAATCTGTGGTTTTATTGCCTGAGCAATTGGGGTTGTATTCAGAAAGTCTTTGCCAAGACCAATATGTTGAAGGGTTTCCCCTACTTTTTCCTCTAGCAGTTTCAAAGTTTCCGGTCTGATGTTAAGGTCTTTAATCCATTTGGACTTAATTCTTGTGCATGGCGAGAGAGAAGAATCTATTTTCATCCTTCTGCAGATATTTATCCAGTTTTCAAAACACCATTTGCTGAAGAGGCTGTCTCTTCTCCAATGAGTATTTTGGGCATTTTTATCGAATATCAGGTGGCTATAGCTACTTGGGCTTACATCTGGGTCCTCTATTCTGTTCCACTGATCTACATGTCTGTTTTTGTGCCAGTACCATGCTGTTTTTGTTACTATGGCTCTGTAGTATAGGGTAAAATCAGGTATGGTGATACCACCAGCCTCTTTTTTGTTGCTCAGTATTATTTTAGATATTCGAGGTTTTTTGTGATTCCAAATGAATTTTTGGATTGTTTTTTCTATTTCCATGAAGAAAGCCTTTGGAATTTTGATAGGGATCGCATTAAATGTGTAGATTGCTTTAGGTAAGATTGCCATTTTCACGATATTGATTCTTCCAATCCAGGAACAAGCGATGTTTCTCCACTTTCTAGTGTCTTCTGCAATTTCTTGCTTGAGTGTTTTAAAGTTCTCATTGTATAGATTCTTTACTTCCTTGGTTAGGTTTATTCCAAGGTATTTTATTTTTTTGGATGCAATTGTGAACGGGAGTGATTCTCTGATTTCATCCTCTGTGTGTTTGTTGTTAGCATATATGAAGGCTACTGATTTCTGTGTATTTATTTTGTATCCTGCTACATTGCTGTAGGTTTTGATCAGCTCTAACAGCTTGCTAGTAGACTCTTTAGGGTCCTTTATGTATAGAATCATGTCATCTGCAAATAATGATAACTTGATTTCTTCCTTTCCAATTTGTATCCCTTTTATGTGTGTCTCTTGCCTTATTGCTATGGCTAAGACTTCCAAAACTATATTAAATAAAAGTGGGGAGAGTGGACACCCTTGTCTTGTTCCTGATTTTAGTGGAAAAGCTTCCAGTTTTTCCCCATTTAGTAATATGTTGGCTGTAGGCTTGTCATAAATAGCCTTTATTATATTGAGATATGTTCCTTCTATTCCCAGTCTCTGTAGGACTTTTATCATGAAGGGATGTTGGATTTTGTCAAATGCTTTCTATGCATCTAATGAGATGATCATGTGATTTTTGTCCTTCAACCCGTTTATATAATGTATTACATTTATAGATTTGTGTATGTTGAACCATCCCTGCATCTCTGGGATAAAGCCTACTTGGTCAGGGTGAATGATCTTTTTGATATACTCTTGTATTCTGTTTGCCAATATTTTGTTGAGAATTTTTGCATCTATGTTCATGAGGGAGATTGGTCTGTAATTTTCTTTTTTTGTTCTATCTTTGCCTGGTTTTGGTATCAGGGTGATGCTGGCCTCATAGAAGGAGTTTGGTAGAATTCCTTCTTTTTCTATTTCCTGGAAAAGCTTAAGAAGCAATGGTGTTAGCTCTTCCTTAAAAGTCAGGTAAAATTCAGCAGTGAATCCATCTGGGCCTGGGCTTTTTTTAGTTGGGAGATTATTGATAACTGTTCGGATCTCCATGTTTGTTATAGGTCTATTTAAGTGATTAATCTCATTTTGATTTAATTTAGGTAGGTCATATAGATCAAGGAAATCATCCATTTCTTTCAGATTTTCATACTTTGTGGAGTATATGCTTTTATAGTATGTCCCTATGATTTTTTGAATTTCTCTGGAATCTGTTGTGATGTTACCTTGTTCATCTCTGATTTTATTAATTTGTGTCTCTTCTCTCTTTCTTTTGGTCAGATTTGCTAAGGGTTTATCAATCTTGTTTATCCTTTCAAAGAACCAACTCTTTGTTTCATCAATTCTTTGGATTGTTCTTTTTGTTTCTATTTCATTAATTTCTGCCCTAATCTTTATTATTTCTTCCCGTCTACTGATTTTTGGTTTGCCTTGTTCTTCTTTTTCCAAGGCTTTAAGGCAAAGCATTAGGTCGTTTACTTGCGACCTTTCTAATTTCTTAATATAGGCACTTAAGGCTATAAATTTACCTCTTAGAACTGCCTTCATTGTGTCCCAGAGATTTTGGTATGTTGCGTTCTCATTATCATTTGACTCTATAAATTTTTGATTTCCTTTTTGATTTCTTCATTGACCCACTCATCATTTAGTGTTGTATTGTTTAGTTTCCATGATTTTGTGTATGCTCTATAGCCTTTCTTGCTACTGATTTGTAGTTTAATTCCATTGTGGTCAGATAGAATGCAAGGAATTATTTCAATTTTCCTGAATTTGTTAAGATTTGCTTTGTGTCCTAATATATGGTCTATTTTAGAGAATGTTCCATGTGCTGCTGAAAAGAATGTATATGCTGCAGCCTTTGGATGAAATGTCCTGTATATATCTGTTAGGTCCATTCCTTCTATGACCTCATTTAGTCCAGATGCCTCTCTGTTTATTCTTTCCCTGGATGACCTGTCAAATTGATGAGAGTGGGGTGTTAAAGTCACCCACCACCACTGTGTTTGGTGTTATCTGTGACCTTAGTTCTAATAGTGTTTGTTTGACGAATTTGGGAGCCCCCATGTTAGGTGCATATGTTTAGGATTGTAATGTCCTCCTGTTGTAGTGTGCCCTTAATCAATATAAAGTGACCTTCCTTATCTTTTTTGACTAACGTCGGACTAAAGTCCACCCTGTCTGATATTAGGATAGCAACCCCTGCTTGTTTTCTAGGCCCATTTGCTTGAAACACCGTCTTCCAACCTTTCACCCTAAGATAATGTCTATCCTTTGTAGAAAGGTGAGTTTCTTGGAGACAACAAATTGTAGGATCCTGCTTTTTAACCCAGTCTGCAAATCTATGTCTTTTCGTTGGGGCATTGAGACCGTTGATATTAAGAGATATTATTGAAAGGTGTGTATATATGTTTGCCATTTGTGTGTGTGTGTGTGTGTGTTACTTGTTCTACCTGTGCTCTCTTCTGTTAACTGGTATTTGAGTATAGCTTGTTTTTTCTAGGTTCCTTATATGTGTGCTTTTCCTTTTGTTCAGCATGGAGGATTCTATCAAGTATTTTCTGTAGAGCTGGTTTTGTCTTCAAATACTCCTTTAACCTGCGTTTGTCATGGAATGTCTTTATTTCTCCATCTATTTGAATGGATAACTTTGCAGGATAAAGTAACCTTGGTTGACAGTTGTTATCTTTCAGAACTTGGAATATATCACTCCAAGCCCTTCTGGCTTTAAAAGTTTGTGTTGAATAATCTGCTGTAATCCTGATGGGCTTGCTTTTGTAGGTAACTTGATTTTTCTCTCTAACTGCTTTCAATATTTTTTCTTTGGTGTGTGTGTTTGGAAGTTTGATTATAATATGGCGAGGAGAGGTTCTTTCTGGGTTTTGTCTGGCTGGGGTTCTAAAGGCTTCCTGTATCTGTATTTGCACCTTTTTCCCAATTTGGGGGAAATTTTCCTCTATGATTTTGTTGAAGATGCCTACTATGCCTCTGGAATGGAGTTCTTCTCCTTCTACTATGCCCTGAATTCTTATATTGGATCTTTTCATAGTGTCCCGAATATCTTGAAATTCCCACTCATACTTTTCTATAAGTTTGTCTTTCTCTTTGTTGGACTGCATTAGGTCTGCCACCTGGTCTTCTAGCTTAGATATTCTGTCCTTTCCCTCATCCATCCTACTGGTGAGATTTTCTACAGAGTTTTTTATTTCATTAACTGTGTTCTTCATTGCTAGTAATTCTGACTGGTTTTTCTTTATTATTTCTATTTCCCTATTTATGTCTTGTATTGCCTTCTTTATTTCATTAAATTGGTGTCCTGCCTCTTCTTTGATTCCTTTGATTTCCTCTTTGATTTCTTCTTTGATTGTTTTCATGTGTTCTTTGACCTCTTTGAACATATTTATAATTATTCTTTTGAACTCTTTCTCAGGCATTTCCTCTAACTCTTTCTCACTGGAGGACATTTCTGATGCATTAATACTTTTAGGTGGATTTATATCATCTTGCTTTTTAGTGTTTCTTGTGTTATAATGTATATATTTTTGCATCTTGGATTAAGTTAATGCTTGGATTTCCTAGCTAGCTGTGTATTCTTAGCTGTATCAATTGATTTGATGTAATATATTTTCAGGGTAGGACCTTAAGGTATTAGGTGTGGCTCTTAAGACTCTCAGAGTATCTACAAAGATGTTCTTAGGGGTTGAGTTTCCCTGCTATAGGAGTATTCAAGCAGGCTGAGTGGAATAAAATACAGGTAGATTCTAAAATTTAACTAAACACTGTACACATTCAATCAAAAACAGCCCCGAGTGTGTATGCAAGAGTAGTTATTATAATGACCAGATCTTCTATCAACAAAGAGGTTTAGATTTCTGGTCTGTTGAGGGATCCAAGTCAGCTTGTGACCAAGTGAGACCCTTCCCTGGTGCAATCCCAGTTACCTTGGGTGATTTTGGTCTCAGTCAAGTTGCTGCCTGGGTCGTCGGGCTGCTGTTCTGATTTCTGGAGCTGGGCACTTGCTTTTCCTACGGTGCAAACCGAGCCGCTGCCGCTGCCTCTGCTGCTGCCGTAGCTGCCACCACCGGAGCCACCACCGCTGCTGAAGCTGCCGCTGCCGTGTCCACCGCCGTTGCTCCCCCCGAAGCCGCTGCTGCGGGATCTGCCGCCGCTGCCGCTCCTGGGTCCGCTGCTGCTGGGGCTGCTGGTACTGGTGCTGGATCCGCTGAAGTTGCTGCCGAACTCTGCTCCTGCCTGGGTCCCGCTATCAGCCCAAGTTGGCGTGGCCGGGTCCCGGGCCGCTGCTGTGCTGCTGTGTTCGCTGGAGCTGGGCTCAGGAGGTGGGGGAGGGGAGGGAGCCGCGGCTGCTCTGGTTGTCTCGCTGCTCCACGTGTTCTTCTACCTCGTGGTCTGCTCCTCCGCTGCTCGCTGCCGCTCTCCCCTCACGTTTCCGAGTTGCGGAGAGCGCGGTGTGAGGGGAAAATCCCGCACCTGGCTTTTCCTGTGGCTCGAGCCGAGAGTCTGGCGGCTTTCTGCTGCGCCGCGGTTGCGGCGGTTGGCCGAGCTGCCGGAGCCGCTTTTCCCGCCTGTGCAGGCTCTGGATGCTCTATAACTCTTCTACTTCTCCGCTGCCGCCTCAATTTCCTATACACCTCACTTTTTAGTAAAAGTGTGTATTATGCTGAGTTTTTTTGGTCTTTTTCCCCCCTAGGCTGCTTTGGCGTGGTACCTACGCCGCCATCTTAACCGGAAGTCCTCTTTGTGTTTCTTGTATTACAATGTAGCGACTTTTGCATCCTGAGTTGATTTGATTCTTGGGTTTTTACTTATCTACAGTGTTCTTAGATGTAGAAATCCTACTTTATAAAGCTTCAGGATATGAGTTTAAGGTGCCAAGTGTAGCTCTCGTACCCCAATCTAACCACAGAACTAATCCTAGGTATTGAGTTTGCCTGCTATTCATGTATTGTAGTAGGTGGGGTAGAAAAATTTACTGGCAAATTCTAAACTTCAATTGAACAATATACACATTCAATAAAAACCAGCATACTTTTTAACCACAGCAAGTGTGTGGTTAAAACAAACAGGTATCCTTACGAAGCCAAAATCCCTACAGGTGTGTGTGGCTCTACACCCTTAATCCTGTCAGGTGGGAGGTTGAGAATTCTGTTTTGAATTGGGTTCCAGGTCAGCCTGGATCTGAATCAAGCCCTTTCCCCAATAATAACAGAAGAAAAAGACAAAGGCCCCATAAATCAAAAATCATCAAAGGCAACAATAGTCAACCTTTAAATACAGCTTAATTGAGAATGGTAAAGCCAATTCAGAATATGTAACCCATAATCTGTCTTTACATGGAAAAATTAGCACTTCCAGTACAGGCCTATGTACCTGCTTAAATGTCAGTGAGCCTCGTTACCTTTTGGGGTGGCTACCAATATCACCAATGCTGAGTGCCCACCTCCATCCCTCTGTGTTGTGCTGTGGATCAGGTGTGATCAGCTGTCCTGGATGCTCTGCCTCCTAGGGCTGAATGCATTCTTTGGAGGTTTGCGGTTCTGATGGTTGGTGAATGGCAGAGTGTAGGAAGCCTGGAGTTGTATGGGAACTGCTTAGCTGGTCCTGCCTGTGTCCAGCTGTCTCTCTTTCAGATTTCTTGACTTTGCATTGAGGCAGATGTGGTTGGAAAATCCCCTCATTTGGTCTCTGCTCCTGCAGCTTGGTGCCTGGTGGGCAGCGCCAGTTGGGTATGTGGATGAGGCCACAAGTGCCTCAGTGAGATTCTGGCCGTTTTCCTCCTTTCTGGTGGATCTTGGTCTCTCCTGCTTCTCTAATGTGGCTAATAAAAACCTATACACCTCCACTTTTCAGAAGTAAAGTGTATTTTGCTGTGGTTTTGCTTAAATCCCTCAGTAGGCTGATTTGGCATGGCTCCTATGCCACCATCTTATCGGGAAGCCCCCTCAATTTTTATATTTATTCATTGTTTTATATGTATATCCTAGGTCTATAATGTTGGGGTTTTTTTTTGTTTGTTTGTTTGTTTTGGTTTTTTGAGGTAGGTTCTCACTCTAGCCCAGGCTGACCTAGAATTCATTATGTAATCTCAGGGTAGCCTCGAACTCATGGCAATCCTCTTACCTCTGCCTCCCTAGTGCTGAGAATAAAGGTATTCGCCACCACACCCGGCTTTTTAATTCTTTTTTTTTTTATTTTTGGTATAATGCTATTTTAAGTAGCTATTTTATCTTAGCATTTTTATATCTATCATCATTTATATTTTTTTCCATTTAATTTTTAGGAATAAGAAAATTTTAAATAAGAAGAAATTGAAAAGAAAACAGAAGAGCAAATCAAAAGTGAAGACAAGAAGCAAGGTAAAGTTACTAGTGTCTCATAAGAAATACAGACATTTCTGCACAGAAATCGACTAAAAATGATTTTTAAAGCCATGAATATAATTAACAAGCCACTTTGTCCTGTGCTGTAAATTTTAGGAAAGCCTCTTATTGGTTCTGCTTTTAGTTTTGTCATTACTTGAGATGTTTTTTGACTATTCTGAAAGTTACTGTCTAGGTATTGAAAACTGCTTCTTATTTATCCTTTATCTGCTCATTTCTTTACAGGAACATATCCATCACTTTTCCCTTTCTCATTCTATTTGTGCTAGAAACCTTAAAATTGGCTCGTGCATTGGGTCGTGGGTTTGAGTCATTATACCCTTTCTTGATGATCAAGAGACTCTTGTTGTCCTGCTCTGAGCTTCTTTTGATGATTTGTAGCTGTGTTAAAGAAGAGGTAATGGAGAAAGGTTAGCTGGGAGACCTTAGAGATCAGGGTCTCTTATTCCTCCTAATGAGGAAGTCTTGTCCATAAAGTCTAGGTAGTATTTTCTCAAACATTTGCAGTGACCAGAGCCAAGTTTCTGGAATGGAACCTTGTCCATTGATTGTGTTTTCTCCTCCCGTACCTCTCTGTTGTTAGGTCTCCATCCAACTAGCCTGTTCCTTGCTTTAACTTTGTGGTTATATTGGCTCACTCAGACCATTACAATTTCTCTGTTGGAAAAATAAGATCTTAATTTACTCAGAGTTGCATAGTTTCTTTTGCTATGTAAAAGAATTGTATTTTCTGGTTCTGGAGTAAGGTATAGATACTTCGGAGGCCATTCTTTATTTTATCATATCCTTGTTATGTATTTATTGTATGTATCTGTTACAGTCAGGGTTACATTGCTGATAGAAATCACGCAACCAAGAGCTGCTTGTGGGAAAAAAAAAGAGGTTTATTTTGGCTTACAGGCTCAAGGGGAAGCTCCATGATGGCAGGGAAAAACGATGGCATGAGCAGAGGGTCGACATCCTCTCCTAGCCCACGTAAGGTGACAACAGGAACAGGAGACTGTGCCAAACACTAGCAAGAGGGAGCTGACTGTAACACCAATATGCCTGCCCCCAACAATACACTCCCTCCAGTAGGTGTTAATTCCCAAATCTCCATCAGCTGGGAACCTAGCATTCAGAATACCTAACTTTATGGGGACACCTGAATCAAATCACCACATTCTGCCCGTGGCCCCCATAAACTGTTAGCTATCTATAATGTAAAATGTAATGCATTCAGTCCAACTTTAAAAGTCCCCATAGTTTTTAATCAATCCTAATGATCAAACCCCATAATCCAAGATTTTTGATTGAGCCACAATACCAAAAAATCCCCCCAAAACGCATAATGGCACAGAATAACTATTCATACTGTAAAAGATAGCATTGGGCATAGCAAAGAAATATTCAGCCAATACAAGATTTAAAACAAACAGGGCAAACATCAAACTCTGTAGCTTCAAGTTCAACAACTCTAGTCAATGACAAATCTCCCAAGTCCAATGACTCTAACCAGCAACAAGTTTTTGGAGTTCCACTTCCACCCCTCCAGCTAGAATACTCACAGTCTTGGAAAACCTTCATTCAGGGCTGGCAGCTCTCCTTGGCAGCCATCTTGTGGTCCCGGCATCTCCACTGGGTCTCCACTGCAATTCACAGTTCATCCTCATGGCCCCATGGGGTCTCCATGGCAGACATCCAGCAAACCTGCTTCACATTGCCCATGGCCATTTCCAAAACACAAGACCATGTTGCAAACTCAATGTCCCTCTTTTTCCTGTATTTCTTGTACTCTGTAATACCAGGTAGGGTACCAGTTTGTTAATCCAGGAGGTAATAAAGCAGTCTTTGAAGAACAGGACTCTCCTTGAGCAATCAGGCCCCTTCAAAAGAGTCTACGTCTTCCTGTTGCCCCAGTGCAGGTCAGCTGGCCCAATCTCAAACATTGTAATCTCTCAATTGCAGCTGTACGGGCAGCAGTTCACCCAAAGATTTTTTTTTTTTTTCTGTGCATATTCCTCTGCTCACACCATTTCATTTCATGACAAAACAACCCTGCACAAATTCTCAGGACATGGGCATAACAGCATGCTTTTCATACAAACTGCCTCGAGCCCAGTCTAAGCAAAGCTCTTTCTCACACTCATTAGCCAAACCTCACAGTCCATAGTTCTTATTGCATTAAGGTCTTTCAACTCTGACCAGAATAGTCCATCAAGCTGTACTTATAGCACTGCAAGGCATCTTTTAGGCCAAGGTTTCAAATCCTTCCACATTCCTCTTGAAAAATCAGCTCCAAAAGGCCAAAACCACACAGTGAGGTGTCCAGCAGCAATCCTACTCCTTGGTACAACTTTACTGTTGCAGTCAGGTTCATATGGCTGGTAGAAATCAACCAACCAAGAGTAGCTTCTGGGAAAAGAGGTGAGGTATGATGGGCTGATTCTCTCCAAAGGTTCTGTGTCCGTCTGAAAAAGAGAAGCAGATTCTCCAACAGAGAGTGAATTCAGCACTGGATAAATGGTATAACCATTGTAAGTTTAGAGGGAATTTAATAGGTATAGGCCCTCTTGTAGCCTAGGATTGGTGGGAGCTTGATATTGGAGTGGGAACTCATTATTTGGATATGGTTCTGACTTGTTTTCTAGTTCCCGTTATGGGTTCTTTTCTGCTGAATGGACCAGTTAGCCAATTCAAGAGCAGTTGGTTACCCACCATGGCCGTGTGCCACTATAGCACTTGTGTGAGCATCGTGTCAGGTTGTTTGCTAGCATCTTAGACCACGAGTTGCTTGGACAGATGTTGGCCATTTCTTCCTAGTCATTCATGTAGTACCTCTGGCACTAGATGAGCTAACTGTCTGGGACTGTCTGTCTTCCAAATTCCTGCCAGGTCTTTCCATGTTTCATACCAACAGCATATGGTATCTTTGGCAGTAGGGATTTACCACTAACTTTTGGTGGGTAATCAAGTGCTCTGACAGAAGTCTGTCCTCTTTTGAGAAACCCTGTAGGTCTCTGATCAGCAGCTAATTGTGGATGTTAACTGCGTCCTGGTACTGGGAGTTACAGGCCAGCGCCAAGGGAAAAGAAGGATGAAAAAAATAGGTAATATAAAAGATGAAGAGAGAGAGAAAGCAAAGGTGGGGGGTAGGGAAGGAGGGAAGAAGGGAAGGAGGGAGGGAGAAACAGGAGAAAATTAAGGATACTCTTTATTGTACCCTGTCCAGATCCCTTTGATTAAGGTATTCACTCTAAGGACCAGATGAAGGTTCAACCTTTTAATCTGTCTTTCTGGATATAGGATTTTTATGGTACCAGTTCCATTTGCGTCTAGTTTTGTGTCCCCCACACCTTTGCCCACCCCTCTAGTCCCACTGACCCCCTTGTCTGGTTCTTGAGGTGCCTATTAGGTATGTCAGCATCTTGAGCTGATCCAGGTTAGGAGCCACAAATGAGTGAGACCATGCAATGATACAGAACAAGAATCAGAATAAAGGAAGTCCTCATGGCCTCTACAGAGTCAGAATGCAAGCTTCCTTGTTCTTCCTTGTCTGTACCCACAGGATGTACTTTTGCTTTGGCAGTGAACTTTAGGGAAACTTTAGGAGTATCTGCCCAGGTAATCTTAGAGACTGAGACTTTAAAAAAATATTTTATGCTGGGTGTGGTGGCACATGCCTTTAATCCCAGCACTTGGGAGGCAGAGGTAGGAGGATCACCGTGAGTTTGAGGCCAACCTGAGACTACATAGTGAAAAAAAAAATATTTTTATACTTATTTATTTGACAGAGAAAGAGAGAGAGAGCGAGAGGGAGAGAGAGAGAGAGAAAATGGATGCTCCAGGGCCTCCAGCTACTGCAAACAAATTCCAGATACATGCATCCCCTTGTGCATCTGGCTAGCATGGGTCCTGTCTGGGGAATTGAACCTGGGTCTTTTGGCTTTGAAGGCAAACGCCTTAACCACTAAGCCATCTCCTAGTCCCGACTGAGACATTTTGTGGGTGTGGTCACTTAGACCTACTCTGCACACATCCAGCCATTGTAAGTGAAATTTAAGTGTATGTCAGTCTTCACACTTGTATAAAGCAATCTGACAAGGAGTCATGGTCCATCCATTGCTCTAGATGTTTTATCACAAAAAAATCATTCATTAATATAAAAAAAAGAAGAAACAAACACAAATGCCTAAATTCTCAACCATTGTCCAACAGTCAGTCAATTCTTTTGGAAAAATGCAAGGAATAAGTGATTGTGTCTAGTGGTGTTGTGAATGTATGTATAGCTTTATTTTAAATTTCCTTTTCATTTTTAAAAAGTATTTTTATTTGTTTATTTGCAAGGAGAGAGAGATAGAAGAGAGAAAGAGAAATTGGGCATGCCAAGGCTTCTAGCCACAGCAAATCAACTCCAGACTCGTGTGACCTTTTGTGCATTTGGCTTTATTTGGGCACTGGGAAGTCGAACCCAGCAAGCGCCTTAGCTGCTAAACCATCTGCTTAGCCCATGTTTCATTTGTGTTAAAGTTTAAATTATTTATTTATTTACTTGAGAGAGAGAGAGGGAGGGAGAGAGGAAGGAAAAGAGGAAACGCGCAAGGGCCAGGGGGCAGATAGAATGGGCACGCCAGGGCCTCTAGCCTCTGCAAACAAACTCCAGATGCATGCTCCACCTTGTGCATCTGGCTTCCATAGGTCATGGGGAATTGAGCGGGTTCTTAACCTCTAAGGCATCTCTCCTGCCCCCATGCTTAGCTTTTTATGAAACTGAAAATTCTCTGCCAAGTGGTTGCTCATTTTATACTCCTATCAGCAATATATGATGAATCCAATTGCTTTGCATATTTTCAAACACATGGTATTAGTTTTTTTAGTTTTAGTCACTGGAATTGGTTGCCTGGAGCATTTGGCTGTGCAGTGATGACTACTGATGAGAGTGACTTTTTATGTGCCTTTGGCTGTTCATATTCACATAGTACAATGTCTGCTCAGATTTGGCCACCTCTTTTTATAACTGTCTTCTTCTTATTTAGTTTTCAGTGTTTCTCTATTTTAGGTAAAGACCCATTGTCAGATACCTGTACTTCAAAGATTTTATCCTGTTCTGTGGCTTTCTTTTTAATTTTCATGTATTACTTTAGAAGAGTGAGTTTTGTAGTGTGTTTCTTTATATGATTCATATATTTTGTCAAATGCTCTTTCTCTGTTGTTGTGCAATATCTTATTCTTTTACTCTATTAGTTTTGTTCTCATGGGGAGTGACACTGATTGTTTTCCAGTGTTGTATCAACACTGCTTCTGGGTTAAATGCCACTTGGTCATTATGTGTTCCTTTTTAATATGTTGTTAAACTTTGGGTTGCTAATAGTTGGATATTTTTAATGCTTCTTGAATGTCTGTCCACAAGTTACCTGGCTATTCAATACACTTCTTATTTTATTATGTATTCTCCTTATCATCCCCAATTTTTTTAAGCTATATACATTTGGTACTGAAGGTATCATTTTACTTATCTTAAACTACTTTTTTGTTACTTATGTTAGTTATGTAAGTCAATATAACATGTCTATACTTTTTATTTAAAATGGAAATTAATGATTAAAGAGAATGTGAAATTGAAATACTCTGTTTTGTATTTTAGTCTGAAAACTTGGACAATACAGTAATCATACCAGACATCAAACTACATAGCAATCCTTCTGCTTTCAATATTTACTGTAATGTACGGCATTGCGTTCTGGAATGGCAGAAAAAGGAAACATCATTGGCAGCTGCATCCAAGAATTCCGTACAGAGTGGAGAATCAGACAGTGATGAAGAGGAGGAGTCCAAAGAGCCCCCAATCAAGCTGCCAAAAGTAAACCACTGAATTCTGTTTTTATACATAATCAACAAGTTATGGCCATATATAATACATATTACTAAAATACCTTGCTTTTATTAAAATTGTTCATTAAAAATAACATGGTATTTGGATAAAAATAGGTTTGAATCCAGCCAGAAAGCCCTGTTGGACCTTGTAACTAGAACACCAACAAAGTCAGTAATTGTTGACACGGTGGGGAGTAGTACTTAGAAAGCACAGGCAGGGAGATCAGTGGCCTCTAGTCTTATTACCGGCCTGTTACAAGTGCACAAAGCAGAGTGGAAATGCGTCATGGAGGCAGAAAGCAGTTCCAGATGGAAGTAGAGCTCTGAGATGGTGGTCTGCCAGTGAAATGAGCACAAGACAAAGTGTATCTGCCACAAGCCATGAGCCAGAGAGCTAAGGGGTGGCCTTGCCCCATCAGGGAACAGTCCTTGGGTGCTGGTATAAATTATAATTTTTCTTGAGCTAGAAGTAGAAATCTTCCTAGCCAAGCAGCAGCAGAGACAGAAACATTTTCCTTTTCTGCCTAACCTTGTAATTGTCCTCTTACCTTCTGGGTCACCTGGCCTAGTTAAAGAAAAAAAAAAAATGACATGTTAAGCAATATAACACTCATATCATTCTGATATCACTCTCTGTTACCAGAAGCATACAAGCTAATTAGTATCACAATAGAACAAACTAGTATTAATGTACTTTACCTAAGTATTGGTATATTTCATAACTAAGCTTATATGTAAAATATATTTTTAATTACAGTAGGTGCAATTTGTATGTCTCCTTTTCTTTGTCCTTCTTTCCCTCCCTCCCTCCTCCCCTTCCTCCCTCCATTCTTTTTTTGACAGTACCAAGGTTCACCAAGGTCTTCATACATATAAGACAAGTTTTATAAGTGAGCTATGCCCTCAGCCCTATAGGTAGTATTTCTACCAAAAAAAAAAAAAAATGAGGAGAGAATAAAACATGTTTAAATTTTTACCTTTATGCAGTGCTTGTTGTTTATTATTTTTGTGTGTGATTGTGTGCATGCATACATGCTTATATGTGAGGGTGCACTTTGTGTGTGGGTATATGTACATATGTATGTGCTTGTGTGTGAAAGCTATAGGTCAACCTTAGGTACCTTTCCTGTGGTGCTGTCCAGGTATTTTGAGACAGGGTCTCACGGAGCCCAGAACTTAACCATGCAGGCTAGACTGGTTGGCCAGTGAGCCCCAGAGAAGTGTTTGTCTGCCTCCATAGCACTGGGATTACAAGCGCATGCTCATACCCTCAGCTGTTTTGTTTGTATCTGTAATGTAGGTTCTAAGGATTGGACTCAGGTCGTCATGCTTGCAAAGCAAATACTTTACTGACTGATCTATCTCACCAGTCAACCCTTTGACGTGATTTCTTCTTCATCATAAATGATTCATTTTCACTACTTTTTTTTGTTTTTGATTTTCCAAGGTAGGGTCTCACTCTAGCCCAGGCTGACCTGGAATTCACTATGGAGTCTCAGGGTAGCCTCGAACTCATGAAGATCCTCCTACCTCTGCCTCCCGAGTGCTGGGATTAAAGGTGTGTGCCACCATGCCCGGCTTCATTTTCACTACTTTTTAATTAAACTTATACCTTAATACTATGCCTTCAACACCTATTTATACTCCTGTCTCCACCAACACATATGTATATTAAGAAATTATATATACCTGTGTATACATATATAATTTTTTAAATGTTGTATCCATGAGATGTGATGTACCTTATAAATACCTCATGTTTTTGCTTGGAATCCTTACTTCACTTAGAATTAGGACAGATGTATCCATGTTTCTGGGATGATTTTCCTTGTATGTTTCATGGCCATTGTTTGTTCTTAATCACACTTTTGGATTCTTCACACCTTAATCTCAGCAAATAACTCATTTAAAAAAATATTTATTGATTATGAGAGAGAAAGAGACAGACAGTGAGAGAGGATGGGCACACCAGGGCCTCTAGCCACTGCATACAAACTCCAGACACATGTGGCCCCTTGTGCATCTAGCTTATGTGGGTCCTGAGGAATCTTACCCGGGCCCTTAGGCTTCACAGGCAAATACCATAAGCTCTAAGCCATTTTCCCCAGTCCAAGTAACCAATTTTTTTTATTGCATAGTATAAGGAAGGTTTTGTGAATTTCTTCACTGTCTTGTCAGCCATCTTAGGATGTTTATATCCTTCCCATTTGCTTCTCTTCAGTGTCGTAACTGTACCTTCTTTTGTAGCCTCTTCTTTTACTCTCAAGTGGACATGCTTATCTCTTTCCTATCAGTCCTTCTAGGTGTAATTTCTCATGCTGAACTAGGAGAAGTTGAAGGAAAAAAATTAGGATGTAAGCCCTGAGGACTTGTGTAATATACTTTTGGTAAGAGTAGTATTCTTTGTGGGGAAGGTTGCAGTGTACCATGCTTAAATGCAATGTGCAGTGGAGGTAGCAGAAGCTTAGAGAAAATTTTCATACAAGAATGCAGATGTGAATAATAAACGGTGGTCCAGATTAGATAATAATAAATTGTTAGGATAAATGAACAGTAAAAAAAGTACCAGACAATCTTATCATTTTTCAGCATGATTAACAGGCACTAAGGGGAATCTTTCAAAAAAAACTAAAAGAAACATGCTTAATACTCTGCTGAGTTTTCCACCATGTAGTTTGCCTGGAAACAGTACGTCATTTTTATGTAGAAAACTGCTTTGGTTGAAGCACTCACAGTTAAAATTACTAGCTATACGGACTTCATCATCTATAAACTGAGGTTGTTATCTACCTCATAGGACTGTAGTGAAGGTTAAATGAGTTAACAGATGTTGAGTGCTTGAAAGACATTTACCTGGTACATAGCAAGATCTCAGTAAGTGGTAGCTGTAATTACAAATGTCAGGCTCGGGCCAAGCAAAAGAACAGATAGCTGCACCTGAATATCAGTTCCTTACCAGTGTATCCTGTAATTTATAAGAAATGCTTTGTACAAAGAATTGGAGTGTCCAGAAGAATCAGTGTGATCATCTGATAAAAGAAATATGAAGTGAGAGGAAGAAGTAGTAAGGTACTGATGTGTAGTTACAAGCACGTTGTTGCAGTGATGGCAGTGTAGGGAGGAGTGAACATTTTTGGTGATTTTTTGCAGCCTTTTGCATCACATGCACAACAACTGACACAAAGGAAGGGAACTGGAGGTAATTGGAATTCAAAGGTGGATTTTCATTTTTCCCTCTTTGGGCCATCTCTTTCGTTTCCTCTGGATTGTTGCTGTCTTGCCTCTCCTGTGTGTGCCTTTCCTTTTTCCTTCTCTCCTAAGGTTTCTCTCTCCCCTGTGCCTTCACATGGTGAAGGCAGGGTATTTTTTTTTTTAAAGTTGAAATATCGCTGTATTGGTTTAATTGCCTCTATTTATTTTTATTCATTCATTTATTTTTCATTTTTATTGTTTATTTGCAAGGGGAGGGAGAGAGTATGTATGTCTTAGGGCCCTTTGCCACTGCAAATGAACTCGAGACATATGTACTACTTTGTGCATCTAGCTTTATGTGGATACTGGGGAGCTGAGCCCAGGCCATCAGGCTTTGTAAGCAAGCACCTTTAACCACTAAACCATTTCTCCACTCTACGTCCTCCTTTTAAAAGTTAGTTAAATTAGGGGCTGGAGAGATGGCTTAGCGGTTAAGCGCTTGCCTGTGAAGCCTAAGGACCCTGGTTTGAGGCTCCATTCCCCAGGACCCACATTAGCCAGATGCACAAGGGGGCACACGCATCTGGAGTTCGTTTGCAGTGGCTGGAGGCCCTGGCGCGCCCATTCTGTCTGTCTCTTTCTCTCTCTCTATGCCTTTCTCTCTCCATCTGTCGCTCTCAAATAAAAATAAACAAAATTAAAAAAAAAATAAAAGTTAGTTAAATTAGATTTTGATTTTCACATATTTTTCTTTTTGTTTTTTGTTAGTTTGTTTTATGAATCAATAATGATTGCTGATGAGGAAGAGCTTTCTTTCTCTCGCTGTACTACTTCTGTATTGTTTCTAATCACCTCATACTCTCTGTCAAGATTCAGATAAGCATTCCACATTTCATAACTACTTAATTTTCTAGTGTGACACATACTTCCCACCTTAACATACTTGAAACTGGTCTTGTCACATATTTTATTAAAAGATACTGGCTTACATACACATTTATTTAGTTCTTAACTAATTTTTTTTTTTTGAAGTTGAAGTCAGCATTGCATTAGACTCTGAGAATAAAAGATAACACATAGGTCTCCTCTCAAGAAAGCATCATCTAGTTGGGACAATAAACAGGTCAACAAATAACTGTTGTCTAGTGTCTTAAATATAAACATGGAATGTTAGGTACAGTGAGACCCATGTGGGTGAAGTAGGACCAGAGTTAGCCAGAGTGTAGTCATGAAGGGCTTCCTATGTCACATATAGATTCAGTTAGTGTCTTGTGAATAGAAAATGTTAGGAGTTTTGAGCAAAAGCATACAATCACTCTTGTACTTCAACAAAGTTACTTATGTGCAATAAGGCATCTCCTGTAAAGGCTGGTGGGATAAGGCAGAGGGACCAGTTAGGTATTTACTGCTTTTGTCTAAGAAATACTAATGAGGGCTGGACTTACTGTGGGTCCCCACCACAGCATGGATGGTATGCTTCCTCTCTCTCCTTATTTCTTTCATCACATGGATCACATGGATTTTCTGGTAGCTTCATTGTAAAGCAAGCAAATAAATTACAGTAAATTACAGAATACTGTATGCCCTGATTAAAATTACCTGATTACCATGTTGAGATTACTTTGTGCCTTGATTGTAAGAAAAGTTAAGAGAATAGTATTGATAAGGCTTGATTTATTAACTTCCACATAGTTGTGACAAAGCCTAAGGAAACAACGTAGAGAAGAAAGAGTTTATATTATCTCATGGTTTCAGAGGTTTCAGTTCATGGTTGCTTGGCCCCATGCATTTGGGAAGAGCAGCCTGTGGGAGTTTGTAAAGGACAGAGCTATTCACCCTATAGCAAATGTAGAAAGAGAGGGCAACAGGAAGAGGCTAGGGACAAGACACCTCCCAAAGCCCTTCTTCCAGTGACCTAATTCCCCTAGCTAGTCACCGCTTTGCAAAATGTCTTGTCGCTTCCCAATATATTTCCACAAGCTGGCAACCTAGGCTTTAACATAAACCCAAGGGTAACATTTCATATTCAAACCATAACATTTGGCAGTTAGTTGACTGTAGAAGGCTGAAAGATGTTGGAATGGGAATGTGTTCTCAGTGTGTCTGGTGGTAATACCGTGTATTGGAAAGGGAGGACTGGAGGTGGAGCAGGGCCCAGTAAGGATGATAAGGAAGCTTAACTCTAGCATCCTGGTTTTAAGGCAAATGTGTAGCATCCACTGTGTACTTTGTGAAGCTGATGTTCAAAGGTTAGACATCAGTTAGAAGTGTAGGTTTGAGAAGTATCTCTGTAGGTACAAAGTGAAACAGAGTTCTACAAGAATTGTGTGGGGGGGGGCGGGGGTAAGATCAAGAACATTGTTTTAGATCTGGGGAGATGGCTCAGTGGGTGTGTACAAGCACAAGGACCTGAGTTTGATCCATAGCACCCATATGAAAAGACATACAGGGACACACATGCCTGTAACAACCCCAGTGCTAATGTGGCAAACACAGGAGAATCCCTGGGATTCACTGGTCAGCCATTCTGACCAAAAATGGAAGCTCCAGCTTCAACAAGAGACAACATTCAGGAAATATGGTAGTAGAACAATATAGGACAGTGCTCTACTTTCTCCTCTGGCCTGCGTAGAGGACATCCACATTTATATCCACATGTACATGTGCACACACCACACATGCAGACCATTGTGTGAAAGAATAGATTGGCTTTGAAAAGTTGAAGAACACTGCAGGTGTGAAGAGAAGGGATGATGGTGGGTGTATTATGGGTAGGATTGAAGACCTTCACACTCCTGAGGCACAGAACGCTTCCTTTCCCTCCCTACTTCCTCTTTCCTGTTCCTGCCTTGCCCCCTCCTCCCTCCTCTCTCTTTGGATTTTATTTTTCATTATTTGGATGTAATATTGCTAGTATTTTGATTTATGGGAACATTTTTAAGAGGTAATTACTTCACCCTGTAGTGACATATAAGTCTACTTTGGAGATTTAAAAAAAAATCTATTCTGTAATTATTACAACTGAAATAAGACTTTTAATTAAAATAAGATATAATTTATAGTGGCAAACAGTTAAAAAGAGTTAAATGTTATTAAATCAGATGTGATATAATTAAACTTTTACATGCTTCCTGTTGGAATAATAAAGTAACCTTTGGAAATTTATGATTTGACAAGAGCAAAATAAAACCTTAAAAGATTTACTGTGTCATTTTTTTTTCTAGCATTGGCATCAGATTGGCTGCATTAGTCAGGGGGTTATTTATGCTCTGTGTTTCTTTATTTTGCAAGTATAATAGAGGGCCATAAGAGTTTATTTGTTTGAAAGCAATAGGAAAAGGCAAAATTAAGTAAATTTACAAAACAAATTATTTTTTGAAGAGATGTGCAAAGCCATTTGTTAGATAGGTAGTTACAGTTTATCATTGTATGTACTAAAGCCTAGTATATCTTATGTTAATCAATTTGAAGGTTATATATTATTTTTTGCTATTATAAAAAGTAGTATATAATCAATGTATGTAACTTGAAAATTGCAGAACATTTTATATGAAGAAGACAGAAATGAGAGGTAATTTCTGAAATCCCATTACCTTAAAATTTTTTCTACATATACATTAAGATATAGCTATTTCTATACAAATGAAATCATATAGTAGCTGAAATATTGTTTTTTTCTTAGTACTATTCAGGGAACAGTAAGTGTAATACATTTTCAATGATTAGGACAGGCAGTCTTTGAAGTACAAAATTCGACTTTAAAATTCATATTTTATTCTAAAAAGTTCATACTTTAAAAAATAAAGTGAAATACTATCTACTCAGCCAAATTGAAGCAGAAAATGACTTATTTAAGAGTGTGTTTGATACCTCTGCTCAATAATTCATAGCTAAATATTAATCTTTAATGATTGGAAAGCCCAAGGTTGATGTTTTTGTGTTGTCATATATTGATTACTTAGCACTGGTGGTTTTCTTATTTACTAAAAAAATAATGTCTTCAGTGCACCGCCTTAAAGGATAATTATTGAGAAGCCACAGCATCTAACCCAGACAGATGGAGAGTTTTCAGTTGTGATCATTGTGACTGAAGTTTTATGAGTAGATCCTATAGTACTCTGTTCCTAGACAGCCTGCCTGTGTCATGCTTTGTCATACCTTTACTTTTGCATCTTAAACTTAGCCAAAGACACCTCAGGAACCTATTCATTAAGCTGCCTTGCTATTGCTGGTAAGGTTCAGGAATTGCACTATAACATCAATAAACGTCTATCAATGATACCTAAAAATGTCAACTGGGAAGAATTTTTGACTTGTGTCAAGTCACGGTTGTTAGTGAAAGCCTGAAAACACAGCGGACTGTCTAGTCTCTCATTGCTTGAGAATAGATGCCCACATTGTATGCTTAAGAATTCTGTTTCCTCTAAGTAAAAAGCAGATATCTTAACCAGAAGGTTTTCATGTCTAGTCAATTCCAAGAAAATAAAATAAATATGGTGAAAATGTTAGCAATTAGAGTATTTAATCAATTGAAGTTCTATCCATAAACTTGTTTATTCTTACCTGTAATTAAGACTAGGATTTTATATAACTCTCTAAAGGTAGTCCTAGTAATTAATTTTGACTACTTGTTTGTATTTGTATTTCTTCGAACCTTACAAATGATAATCAGAACTGTAGTTCATTTGCTGCAACCAGTTTGTTGCTTTTGTGAAAAATTATTTCTGTAGGGTTTTTTGGTTTGTTTGTTTTGTTTTTCAAGGTAGGGTCTCACTCTGGCACAGGCTGACCTGGAATTCACTATGTAGTCTAAGGGTGTCCTCAAACACACAGCAATCCTCCTACCTCTGCCTCCTGAGTGCTGGGATCAAAGGTGTGTACCACCACACCCAGCTATTTCTGTACTTTTTAGCACACAAATGAGCACATAGTTAGACTAATAATAATTGGGTCCCCACCATGTGCCAGACACTGGGCTCAGCCTGGAAGATGTTCCTTTTCCAGATAGGGACACAGCTTAGCTAGGTAATGGAAACAAATAGTCAGCTACACTGCCATGTAACAGTTCCTTCATAGGAATACTGACTGGGTAAGGGTGACATGTGTGTTCATTTGCCTTCTTAGATTGTATAAACTCTTAGAGGACAGGGTTCATTACACCTTCCTATCCCCCCTAGAGAGTTGTACAGAGCAAGTACACAGGGTGTATTTGTGTACTGTGGATTATTACAGAATTTTCACCAAAAGAATATTCTTCATGATTTTGTCCAGTAGAATTAGTGACTTGAGACATTTCTCCTAATTAGTTTAGCTTTAAGTACTATTGTTACGTCTGCATATGCTTCACCTTAATTCATCTAGAAGGTAAATCTGCTTCTGAGAATGCTGGTATTGGTTCAGAAATGGACTTGCATTGTCTAATGTTTTTTCATTAGTCTTCCAAAGTCGTATCATTATACTATTTTATTATAATTTTCTTTCATAGTCTTTATCTATTTATCTTTTACTATGTAGAGTCTTGTTTTTTGTGGTTGCAAGTATAAATAATATAATTAAAGATAAAGTATCTGATGTTTTTGCTGAGCAGTCTTCAGTTCTTTTTATGATCATCTTATAGGATGAGGGACACCATTATAAAGAATAATATGGTGATTATACCATCATAGAAAGGGCTAAGATTATAGTTCCTCTAGAACTGTTTCTTCTTGCTTTGTGCAGTGTGTTGTCTTTATTTATTGTAATAACTAAATATTAACATTACTGTTAGCAAAAATTTTGTATTTGACTTGACTGCAACCAAATGAAGTTTGTCCGTTATTAGAGGTTATTTCTTCTGAGCGAGTAAAGCCTACTCTATAGCTTAGTGTTCTGTTTTCATAATACCTACTGTTTAATGGTCCATGGTACTTGTGATTTCATTGTACCAAAAGTGTTTGTTAAATAAATAATACCACCAGTTCTCAGCCTTCCATGGAGCTGTGGTTTTCAAAGTCTCAGGCACTGTGTTTCACATCTGTAAGCTTAGCCTTTGGGAGGCTGAAGTAGGAACATTGCTATAAATTTTAGGTCAGCCTGAGCTAGAATGAGATCATGCTTCAAGCCCCTCTTCTCTCCCAAAAATCTCTTCATATGATACTCTTTAAAAAAAATAGTGTTGTTTTTGCTCTGTCTTCTAAGTATTGTACTAGTATATTATTTATTGCTGCAATAACCTGAACCAACTAGGCTTGGGGGGTTATTAGCTGATATGTTATAAAGTATCAGATTTTTTTTTTCATCTTAAACAGATTATTGAGGTTGGACTTTGTGAAGTTTTTGAATTGATCAAGGAGACGCGGTTTTCTCATCCATCCCTCTGTCTGCGGAGCCTCCAAGCGTTGCTGAACGTGCTTCAGGGGCAGCAGCCAGAAGGCCTTCAGTCAGAGCCACCCGAGGTCCTAGGTAAGAGCTCATTCATGGAGCAAAGCACTTAACAGTGAACATCTCTTTATGACACAGCCTGAAAGGAACCTGCCTTTGACCAGTACTAAAAGAGCAGGGATTTAAATTCCCAGTTGTTTCCCCATGTTTTACCGGGGTTAGGATTTAGGAGTTATGGTTCATGGAGAGAGACATTTCTTGACTGTTGGGACAATAGGGCAAAAGCAAAACATAGATCCTTGAAACTGGACATAACTGCATATTCTAAAATCACCAATAACTTAGCATTCTTATTGCCCCCATGGTCAAAATAGCAAATATGTTCTCTACCTTTATTTGTTACTGTGGGTCATTTAAAAAGAAAAAGAGAATAAATGCCACAAACCCAAGACATACATTAGTTTCTAAAGAGGAAAAGCATTTGTTTTGTATTCATCATAAATAAAAAAGGTCTTTGTGTTATGGAGGAAGTTTATTTCTTGCAGCACGTAAAACTGTTGGCTCTCCCTAAAGTGTATTTAAATTTAACATTGTTTCATGATAGGAATGTAGGCTGAGCATGTAACATTATAAAATAGATGAAAACTTTGTCTTCAAGGATGGAAATACAGGTGGAAGCATAAGTTTTATTTGTCTTGTTGTTCTTCTCTGATGCTAGCCATGTCTGTCCAGACAGCCTAGAATTTTCTGGGTCCTTTTCTCAGTACAGAGAAATCTGGAGAAGTAGTAGTCTGGTTCTTGAACATTAGCAAGTATGGGAGTCTTTTGGGACCCAGCAGGAAGCACTTAGAAGCATGGAGGAATTCATTCAGTGGATTTGGGCCGGCCTCCAGGATGTGCGTTTGGGATCAGTGTCTGGGTGATGCTGATGCTGCAGGTCTGGGAATGCTGTCTGGGTTTGAGTTTGGTTCCTTTTTCCCTCCCCAGATGTTTGCCTTCTGCTCTGCTCTGCAGTGCTTCCATTTTCTATCTGTTGGCTTGTTTGTTTGTTTGTTTGTTTGTTTGTTTATTTATTTATTTATTTATTTATTTATTTATTTATTTATTGTTGGTTTGTTTGAGACAAGGTCTTGGAGTGTAGCCCAGGCTGGCTTTGTACTTGCAATTCCCCTGTTTTCTTGGCTTCACCAGTACTGAGATTTTATGTTTGTACCACCATTCCCTGACCACCTGTTTGGATGCTGAGAACCTAATTATAGGAACCTATCAGATCTTCCTTTTTTGGGACATACATAGGAATTTACTTTTGGGGTTTGACTTTTTTTCATTTTATTTTTGTTTTTGACAGAGAGAGAGAAAGAAAGAGAGAATTAGCCTGCAAGGGCCTCGGCCACTGCAATTGAACACTAGACACCTGTGCTACCTAGTGGACATGTGTAATCTTGTGCTTGTCTCAACTTTGTGTGTCTGGCTTATGTGGGATGTGGAGAGTCAAACTTGGAACCTTAGGCCTCTCAAACAAGCGCCTTAACTGCTAAGCCATCTCTCCAGCCTGACTTTTTAAAAAAATTTAATGGAAGAGGGGAATTCTGAGGGTTTTTAAAATCAGAACTGCCTGCAGAAAAATGGATAGATCGGGAAAGGATTATACTAAGTGAGGTAACCCAGGCCCAGAAAGCCAAGCGCCACATGTTCTCCCTCATATGTGGATCCTAGCTACAGATGATTGGGCTTCTGCGTGAGAAGGAAAATACTTAGTTGCAGAGGCCATTAAGTTAAAAAGGAGATATAAAGGGAAGAGAAAGGAAGGGAGGAGTGTACTTAATAGGTTGGTATTGTATATATGTAAGTAGAATGATTGAGATGGGGCGGTAATATGATGGAGAATGGAACTTCAAAGGGGAAAGTGCGGGGGGGGGTATTACCATGGGCTATTTTTTTAAATTTTTATTTATTTATTTGAGAGCAACAGACAGAGAGAGAAAGAGGGAGAGAGAGAAAGAGAGAGAATGGGCATGCTAGGGCTTCCAGCCACTGCAAACAAACTCCAGATGTGTGCTCCCCCTTGTGCATCTGGCTAACCTGGGTCCTAGGGAATCGAGCCTCGCTCGAGCCGAGGTCCTTAGGCTTCATAGGCAAGCGCTTAACCACTAAGCCATCTCTCCAGCCCTCCATGGGATATTTTTTATAATCATGGAAAATGTTAATAAAAATTGTGAAAAGATAAAAAATAAAATAAAACAACAACAACAAAATAATTAAAAAAAAAAGAAAAACAAAAAAACAGAACTGCCCCCAACTGCTCAGCTGCTGTTAGATAAAAGTTGTTATAGTTTAAGGATTAGGAACTTTGTGTGTTATTTTTGCAGAAATCTTACTAATATTGTGGTCTCCTACTCAACAACAATATTCAAATTTTGTTAATTTATTTTATAGGGATATTCTGGTTTTCTTAGTTTAGGTGCATTCATTACCAAATAAAGAAATACTATAAAATTCGCATATCCTATTTTTTTATTTTGACACTTTGCTAATCATTTTTCTCTTAGGTTCACTACCATCCTATGATCGCTTAGTATACTTCCTTTTGTATCCTTTCTTTACACAAATACTGTCTTGCCTTTATACTTTTTAAAATATTTTATTCATTTATTTGAGAGAGAGAGAGGGAGGGAGAGAGTGGGCATGCCAGGGCCTCTAGCCACTCCAAATGAACTCCAGAAACATGTGCCAATGGCTTACATGGGTACTGGAGAATTGAACCTGGGTCCGTAGGCTTCTCAGGCAAGTACCTTAACCACTAGGCCATCACTCCATCCCTCCTTTATACTTTTTTGTTGTTGTTGTTTTTGTTTGAGGTAAGGTCTCACTGTAGCCCAGGCTGATCTGGAATTCACTATGGAGTCTCAGGGTGGCCTCAAACTCACTGTGATCCTCCTACCTCTGCCTCCTGAGTGCTGGGATTAAAGGCGTGCACCACCACGCCCGGCTCCTTTATACTTTTTAAAATAGGTTTTATTCTCAATACTAGCTTTTGAAATTACAATGTACATTTTTACCTAATTGTCTTATATCCGAACTTTGATTTTATGCACCTGTTCATTATTACTTTTTTTGTTTGAGTTTCAAGGTTGGGTCTTGCTCTAGCCCTGGCTGACCTGGAATTCACTGTGTAGTCTCAGGCTGGCCTTGAACTCACAGCTATCCTCCTACCTGTACTTCCCGAGTGTTCAGATTAAAGGCGTGCACCACCATGCCTGGCTCCATTATTACTTTGTAGGTAGAAGCTTCAGATGCTTCTCTTATATTGTCTCTCTCCCACCTTTTTAAATACTTCCCTCCAGCATCTTCACTCTTTTGACTTGTTTTTCTCTGTAAAGGATTTTCCATCAGTTCATATTTCAGTTTTGTTTAGTTAGCTCAAAGAAGTAAATGGTAATTTGGTTCTTTAGTGCTAAACTTACATTGAGACTTTCCTGTACTTTTTTCTTTTGCTTTAATATATTCCATTATTTACCACTTCCCATCAGTTTAGTTAGGTTTCATGTCATTCATGAAAATATATGCATGCATAAATGATACTCTTAGGGTAATTTAATGACTACACTACACTACTATTTGGGAATTTTTTTTAATTTTTAGGTTACATAAAATTATTTTCTTACATCTTTTTTCTGCACAATTTAATGTTAGTTTATATGTTGCCAGGTATTAACTTATTATAGACCTTAAGGTCAGGTGATGGGACACATGTGTATAAATAGCATATAGGATAGTAGAGTTATGAAACTGATTAATAGGCTTCTGTGAGATGTGACATTTGTGATTTGAAGAATGAATAGCAAAGAATGATCCAGATTATAAGTATCCCAGGCAGAAAGGACAGAGTGCAAGAAAGCTCTGTAACAGGAAGGAGAATGAATAAAGAAAGATTCATAAGGCTACAGTGTGGCCAACTGAGGGACAAGAGGGAAGGCCTTGCAGTAGATGAGGAAGTAAGCCTGGACAGATGGAGTTTTACAGACACAATAAGATTAATTTTGTGCTAGGAAGAATGAAAAATCATTGTTTACCTCATTACTCACTTGCAAATATTTATCTTATGACACTTACTTTCTGAAATTATTAAATTGTTGACTCTTTCCTTCCACTTGAATCCAACATTTGAAGACAGAGATATGCTTTGTCTTATTTGCCAGCATACCTTATTTTGCAAGATAATTCAGCATATATTGGTGAATAACTAAAAGATAGAATAGCTGATGGATAATGATGAGAAAGAGGATGGTCAAAGAGGGAAGAAGACTAAAGAGTAGAGGAAAAGAATGATACTTGAAAGGAAAGCTAGAGGGAATGGTTGATGAGAAAAGATGCAATAGGTGAAAAGAAACCAGAAAGGAGAAGAGTCAGGAGGAATTAACAAGGAGGTGAGTAGACTTAAAGTACAAAACTGGAGTTTTGATTTGAAAATTCTCTGGCTACAGTTGGGAAAAGTGAATGGAAGGAGATAATTTATGGATCTTTTTTTGTAGTTCAGTTAGAAGATGTTCATAGCTGGGTGTGGTGGCACACATCTTTAATTCCAGCATTCAAAAGGCAGAGAGGTAGGAGGATTGCCATGGATTCAAGGCCACCCTGAGAGTACAGGGCAAATTCCAGGTCAGCCTGGGCTAGTGGGAAACCCTACCTTGAAAAATGAAAACTGAAAACAAAACAAAGAAAAATCATGGTAGTATATAGCACGGATTGTGAAGATGGCAATGAGCTAGGGAAGAAAAATTACTTAGGATGAAAATATTCAGGGCACAATTTGGGGTCAGTTGGGGAAAATGAGGGCTTGGTAGACAATTATGCCTAAGTTCTGTGAGTTACTAAGTAGCTCACAATGACCTTTCAGTTTTCAGAGAATTGTAATGCACTCATTCTCTTTCATCCATTCTCCTCTTGTGCGCCACTTCTTTCTCTTCATCTATCTAAGGTTTTCTATTATTTTGACTCTTTCTCACTCCCTCTGATTAATTACTCTAAGAATTTTCAGGTCCCCTTTATCCGTGCATGGAAGAAAGTACGCAGAGGTCTACTGATGGAGTTGTGAATGGAATTGTTCAGGGAATTTGGTTTAGAACAATCATATCTTCTTTTTCCATCTTTGCCATTTGAATGGCTTTACATTTCAGGGAAAAATCTTTTAACTTATCCACATTTCATTTTCGTTTCCCAGGGAAACATTCATCTTGTGACCTTAAAGGTTTTTCTAGGTTATGAGTAAATTTTAAAATTTCCTCTTATTATTTTGAGCTGTTTCATGTTAATGCTAACATTTAAACAAATTACTTATTTGAGAGAAAGAGAGAGAGAGAGAGAGGGAGAAAGAAAATGGGCATGCCAGGGTCTCTAGCCACTGCAAATGTACTCTAGAGGCGTGTATTACTTTATCTCACTGGCTTGCATGGGTACTGGGGAATCAAATCTGGGTCCTTAGGCTTCACAGTTGTTACAGTCCAGTTCACATTGCTGGTAGAAATCACCCAACCAAGAGCAGATTGTGGAGAAAATAATAATTTTTTAAAAAGGTTTATTTTGGCTTACAGGCTTGAGAGGGAAGCTTGATAGCATGGGGAAACGATGGCATGAGCAGAGGGTGGACATCACCCCCTGGCCAACATAAGATGGACCATAGCAACAGGAGAGTGTGCCAAACACTGGCAAGGGGAAACTGGCTTACAACACCCATAAGCCCATCCCCAACAATACTCCCTCCAGGAAGCATTAATTCCCAAATCTCCACCAGCTGGGAACTTAGCATTCAGAACACTTAAGTTTATGGGGGACACCTAAATCAAACCTCCAGGGTCTCTAGCCACTGCAGATGAACTCCAGATGCATGTGTCACCTTGTCTAACGGCTTGCATGGGTACTATGGAATCAAACCTGGGTCCTTAGGCTTCACAGGTAAATGACTTAACTGCTAAGCCATGTCTCCAGCCTGTTTTTTTTTAATTTTTAAAATTTTAAATCATTTTTATTTATTTATTTGAGAGTGACAGACAGAGAAAGAGGCAGATAGAAAGAAAGAGAGAGAATGGGTGCGCCAGGGCCTCCAGCCACTGCAAACCAACTCCAGACACGTGCGCCCCTTTGTGCATCTGGCTAACGTGGGTCCTGGGGAATTGAGCCTCAAACTGGGGTCCTTAGGCTTCACAGGCAAGCATTTAACCGCTAAGCTATCTCTCCAGTCCCAGCCTGTTGTTTTTTAAAAAATATTTTTTATTTACAAGAGAGAGAGATATAAAGGGGCAGGGAGAGTATGAGCACACCAGGATCTCTCATTGCTGTAAATGAATTCCTGATGCATGCATGAGATTGTGATCTGGCTTTACATGGTTAATGGAGAATTGAACTCCAGGCCAGCAGGCTTTGCATGCAAACACCTTTAACTTCTGAGCCATCTCTGCCCCTTTATCTCTCTCTCTTGTAAATAAAAAAAAATATGCTTTGTATGTCTGAGTATAATAGAATTCTGTTTTTTCCACAGAGTCTCTCTTCCAGCTCCTGTTAGAAATCACTGTTCGGAGTACTGGGATGAACGATAGCACGGGACAGTCCCTGACAGCACTTTCCTGTGCTTGCCTCTTTAGTCTGGTGGCTTCCTGGGGAGAAACGGGACGGACACTTCAGGCCATCTCTGCAATCCTAACAAACAATGGTAGCCATGCTTGCCAGACTATCCAGGTATTCCGTATTATAGCTTCTTAGAAATTTAGAAGACATCAAGTTGCACTTTTATTCAGTCTCTATCAGTAGAATATTATTTGAATAGTGTTCATTTGACTTGTCCAGTAAGGTCTAGTATAGGAATAAGCTGTAGATATGTTTAACTTTGTCTCAGTCAAGATAATAAGATGAGTTTTGGCAAAAATTCTAAATCTTTAAACCTGGTTATTGTGTTAACACCACAGCTTTCTCATGCTCTCTGCCCCTTCCTCTCTTCTGTTTTGCCCTGAATTTCAAGTAAGAAATTCCTTTATATTTTAAATGTTTCTCTTGAAAGATAACATGGTGTAGTTTATATTTATATTTGACCAGTGTGTTATATTTTTTGACTGACTTATTAGGTTTTTCATGAGCTGATTTTTTTCTAAGTTACTTCAGCTATACCTCTTGATTGGAGTCCCCTAGTCCCTTTTGCTGGAATTCCTCTATTGTAGTGCTTTTACAGTTCCATGTTTTAGGCTTGCTTTGACGGTGGTGTTCCAATGTAAAGATAAATAGTTAAGATATATAAGTACTTCCTAAATTGTAATAAAATTGCAGAAACATTCAACCATCACACATTAAAATGGAATGGGATACTGCCCACAAATGTAAGTCTTTGTTAGGATTGTATGTGATTAAGTTTTGCAGATGGAGGAGTGATACTAAGAGCTCATATCAGTAGTAGCCTCTCAGAGGACAAGAAGTGAGATCAAAGTTTATATGTTAAAATTAAGCCTTCCAATGGAAAGAACTATAGATGTTGGCCACATGGAGAGATGATGTTCTGTGTATCTCCATGCTAACTTATGTAGTTGACAAAAAAGTGGAGTATTTAATAAGGCCTAAAAGTTTAGTACAGTTAATAGTTTATAGAGAGCTGAAAAGTAACAGACACAGGCTTGAGTGCCTATCTGCCTGACTTACTAAAAAATATATTTTATTTATTTATCACGATGAAGAGCTTGTAGAAACAAACAGCTTCAATCATGACATGTCTTAAGATACTGAAATCATTTGCTATATATAGATACGGTTAAAATAATAACATAAAATATCTAAGCTATGGTTAAGGAATGAAAATACAAAGAGTAATAACCATTAAAAATTCAGTTGGGCCAGGCATGGTGGTACACTCCTTTAATCCCAGCACTTGGGAGGCAGAGATAGGAGGATCACTGTGTCTTTGAGGCCAGCCTGAGACTACATAGTGAATTTCAGGTTCACTTGTGCTAGAGCGAGATCCTACCTCCAAAAACAAAACAAAATTAATTGAACCTCTAGAAATAAAAAAAATCAAATAATTACAACTAGAAAATTACAAGACGGGTTCAACAATGGGTAATATAATACAAGACAGAAATAGTAAACTGAATGTAAAAGAGGAAGCACTTATATCTAGGGGGCATCACCAAGCAATGGATAAAATATAAAAAATAAAATAAGAATCAAATCATGGATACGGAATAAGAAAGCCTCATATATAAATGCATTTTGAGTTCCATAAGGTAATGGTGGGTTTTTGAAGACAGAACTTGAAGTAATAGCAAAGATTTTACAGAAATTGGTGAATGATAGGCACGCCTCAGATTTTAGAGAAGCCTGGTTTGCTTGAGATTTACTTCTAGATGAATTTTCATTGGGTACTTTTGTTTGTTTGCCAAGCATGATCACTGAATAATTTATTTTCTTAGAAATGATGCATTATGGAAACAACTGTTTTTACCTTGTCTGTGTTTGGACATTTAAAGTGTCTTTTCATTTCTTTCTTCTCTTTTGAATAGGTGCCAACAATACTAAATTCACTACAGAGAAGTGTACAGGCAGTTTTGGTAGGAAAAATTCAAATCCAGGACTGGTTTAGCAATGGCATTAAGAAAGCAGCCTTAATGCACAAGTGGCCATTAAAAGAAATATCTGTTGATGAAGATGACCAGTGTTTGCTTCAGAATGATGGATTTTTTCTTTATCTGTTATGCAAGGATGGATTGTACAAAATAGGCTCTGGATACAGTGGAACAGTTAGGGTAATGTGATTCCTTACAGTTCTTTTAAAAGCATTTTCATGTATTGATATGAGAGAGAGAGTTTGGGCATCTTGGGGTCTTCTGCCACTGCAAATGAACTCCAAACACATGTGCCATGTTTATCTGGCTTTCCATGGGTACTGGAGAATCAAACCCAGGATGGCAGACTTTGCAAGTAAGCATCTTAAACAGCTGAGCCATCTCTCTAGCCCTTCCTTACAATTCTTAATCATAGCAAAATAATAATTGTAGCTTGATAATTGAGCTTCATTTAGTTTCATTTTTATACTATTAATATTTATGTAAGCTTTTCTTTACAAGTTATAATTAAATGCATTTATTTGCATTATTTTTACTGATTACTAATTATTAATCTGTTCATAGATCAACTTTTGTTATTTTGCAGGGCCATATATATAATTCTACATCCCGTATCAGAAACAGGAAAGAGAACAAGTCTTGGTTAGGGTATGCTCAGGTAGGAGAATTTCTTATCAGCCAAGTTTTTTTACCTTTTAAAACATGTGGCTCATGCTTATTAAATAAATAAATACATACATACATATTACTCCTTTCATTTGAACAGAAATGGTTTATTGATGAAATGATAACATTTGTACAGAATGGTAGAAAACCTGTTGTTTCAAAATTTTAAAGTATTCCTTCAGTTTCAGATTTTTCCCTGCTTCTTAGTAGCTGTGTGTTTAGGGAACTTGGTTGATTTATTTGTCCTCTTACTTATGTTTTTTTTTTTAAATAAAATATACATTCTTTGGATCTCTTATTTCAACAAGGTTGGGGAGAAGACTCACAGGCCACCTCCATCATTAGCAAGGCTGAATTAGGAATGAATACATGACCTGAGGCCAAATTAGGGCTTCCTATTTTTCTTTTTGTCTTTTCTTTGTGTGTGTGTGTGTACACACAGGTGCGTGCACACCACAGGTTTGCCAGTGGAGGATGTCAGATGTCCTCCTCTGTCACTTCTACCCTATTTTCTTGAGACAATTTTGTGCTGAACCTGGAACTTGCTGTCTCTGGATTGGTGGAACAGTAAGCCCTGGTGTCTCCGCCTGCCTCAGTGGGATTGTAGGCATAAGTAGCACACCTGACTTTAATGTGGGTGATGTGCATCAAACTCACGTCCTTAAGCTTGTGCACAGTGCTCTTGCCCACTAGGCCATTTCCCAGCCTCAGGGCTCACCACCCACTATTCCATACTAAGTCTGGATCCATGCCGCCTAAAGAACACTGTTTGGCTAGCTGATTGGACAGTCACCTGCATGAGAAACGTAAAGGATTATAAAAGAAGGAAAATAAGCTAGGCTCTTGGTGCCTTCTGAGTGCTGTGGTCTTACCTGTGACCAACATAGCCAGATGGGTATCATACTTACTCTTAGTAGGTCAGTGGTTAGGTACAGTAAAGAAAAATTAGGAAAGATGAACAGAAATGGTCAGGAATATTTATTTCTTTAGTATTCCTGCCTGTGAAAAAAGGTTTAAGTTCCACTTTTAAAAGGATAAATATTTCTCCATACTTTCTGCTTCCTGAGCTAATGATGTCAGCATGAAGTGATAAAATATACCCTAAAATTTTTTTAAAACTAAAGAAATCATCATATGATGAACCGTTACATTATTTCAATTATTGGGGTTATTTTGAAAATAAAATTTAATATTAGCTCCAAAACCTCAACTTGGTTCAAAATATCTCAACAATTTTTACTGACATTTTACTAGGAAAATGTTATGGGGAATATATTACTGTAGGAGCATGGTCAGTGGTATTTCACTAGATGTAAAGTCACTACTCTTCATTATGAAATATCATCCTAAGTGTTCAGTTATATCTCATTAAATTTTTTTACTTTGCAAATGATACAGCCATTTTGAACAAAATTACTCTTTTGTTTCTATTTGGAATACTTTACATATGTATGTGAGATTTAATGTTTGGATTCCCAATAATGTACATTTCCTCTTTTGATTAAAGTATACTCATATTTTTATATTTTAATCTTTTAGACAACAATATTGATTTATTCTACATTAAAATTATAATATGGAACCATATATTTTATTTTTCTCTGAAGTTGTTATGGAAAACTATTTTAACACAGTAAAATTTTTATCATTCAGGGTTATTTATTATATCGAGATGTGAATAACCACAGTATGACAGCCATAAGAATAAGCCCTGAAACACTGGAACAAGATGGTACTGTAATGTTACCAGGTATGTTTTGACTAGTATTTTTCTTTTCATGTGGTTTTTTAAAAATGTGCATGATAGGTTATATGGACATAAAAAGGCTTAGAAAAAAATAGTGCTTACTTAGAAATGTTCAAATCTCAACATGCAGAGCATTTTATCATGTCATAAATGTAATCCACATGAGGACACTACACATCAGACACAAGATACAATGTGGTTTAATATTTGTTTTCATATTTTTACTCATCTATGTGGCCTAGTCTCCTTCCTTTACCCACCATGACTGTTTCAGATGCTCCGTTACTGAGGGTAATGTTCTTTTATTCTCTCACTACACCATACCTTTACCTCTCACATTACCTGGTACAGAGAACCTTCTGGTGTTTTATTGCTATGCCAGTGTATTTGGGATTTCCTCTTTTAAAGAACTTCCAATGATGACATTTAGGGTGGCCAAGAACTTTTAGAAATTCCATTATTTTTACTTTTAAATAATGCTTTGATTTAAAGACTTTTTGCACTGTTCATTTTGCCATTGTGCATACATGTGTACCCTCAAATCACTGCTGTCTCAGTTCTGAGGAAGTGGGTCTGAAGTTTTGTGAAAGTATTTTCCATTGTTAAGCCTTTAAGTTTGCTTTTACTATTGATGGTTTCTGAAGTTGCTTAGACTAAAATTTGTTCCTGCCTGTGATTTTATGGTAAGCACCAATATTACTTCTGGGTGCTTGACCACCTAAATAAAAAACAAGAGCTGCTCTGAAAGAACACATTGAGAAATTTAATTGCTCCTTGATTGCTTGTTAATTTAAAATTTTTCTTAAAACTTGACAAGACCACTATCTGAACTCTGCTAGCTCTGCATTTTTTGAAAGTAGTGTATGGGAGCCATCATAAAGCACATGAAATGTTTCTGGCCTGTGTCGTGATAGCAGCTCTGGGAAGCAGATGGTTAGCAGAATCATTTTGTAACTTCTCCTTTCACATGTATACAGCTTCTTTCTTTTTTTTTTATCATAAGTCTTAGTAATAATTTTAAGATTTTAAATGAATTTTTGTTAGCATAATATATTTATTGCACAATATAGTGGGTTTCATGATGACATTTTCATATATGTATATCTTGTGGTTTGTATTATTACCCTTGGCTTCCCTGTCTTGTCTTCCCTTCCCCTTCCCACTCCTCATACAAACACTCATATGCAGGTGTAAAACAGTCCTGTTCATTAGGTAAAACTCATATGAGCAGATATACCTAGTTACAAAACAAACTAATCAGTTGGGTGTGATGGCACACATATTTAATCCCAGCACTCTGGAGGCAGAGGTAGGAGGGTCACTGTGAGCCCAAGGCCACCCTGAGACCACATAGTGCATTCCACAATTCCAGGTCAGCCTGGCCTAGAGGGAAACCCTACCTTCAAAAAACAAAACAATACAAAACAAAACAAAAAAAAACCTGATCCTATGCCAAATACTGCTTTTTTTAAAAGATGTTTTGTTTGATATTCCGAATGTATTTCTAGATCTTTAGTCTTTTACAACATCACTATGATATTATAAAATGTTCCATTAATTAATACATCAAAATGGAACACTTTCATTTTCTTTGCTTTATCAGTTACTCTGTGCTGAACATCCTTACTGCTTTTTGTGTCAGTCATTTAGGGTAATATCATAGAACAAAAACTTTAAAGCAATAAATCTCATTCTACCAAACACATAACTGTTGTTCATAGAAACTAACTGAGAGGACTAGTGGAAAATAATCTGTGTAAATGACTTCTTAATATCCTCATTCAGTTTAAATCCCTCTGCATCATTTAACTTAAAAAATGCAACTTTTAACAATGCAAGTGTGGCTTTCTGTGTCTCATAAATCTGTGCTGTATTCATGGTGAAGAGCCAACCAAACATTGGGAGCATAGTCCCATGTTGTGTGTCTTCCGAGCTTGCAGATGTTGCTTGATGCATTCCTGAAGATACTGTTACAGTATAACACGATGGATAAAGAAAGGATCAAGAGAAAATCTTGACATCATGTGGCAGGAAGACTCAGCTCTCAAGCCTGAAGAAGCCTGTTGTAACTTGTTCCTTTCTTTGACCTGGACTACATTTTCTTCAAGAAACCCTTTTGCTGTCCCCATGAAGGGACAACTCTGCTCTGTGGCTTTCCCAAGAAGAACAGGAATAAGTTGTCAGATTTATAGGTAGTTGTGAGTACCATGTTTGTAAAAGACATGTCAGTAATTCATTTAGATTCATGTTTCAACTTGTCTTATAGTCAAGTATTCTAAAGTTATTTTGACCTAGTGTAGATGAACATAAACCATACACTTCCCCTAATAATTGTCATTTTATTATTTATGTGTCCTATGTCATTACTGTCCATGTCTGGTGACAGGCTGCCTCAGACCATGAGGCTGTGTGCTCCTCTTCTTGCGCCGCTTCAGTCCTCGCCCCTGCGTTTATCTGAAATTATAATGAGTTTTTCTTCTTTGCTTTTTAGTTTAAAATCTTACTGCTTAGAGCTTGAGAAGCATCTTTCTTGCGCCTCTTTGTATTCTGTACAGTGGACTAGGAACTCTTTCTTTCGATTTCTCCTCTCTTTGATTACCAAGTCTCTTGGGCTACCAGTGGGCCTTGTCTCCCAGTTTCTATTTCCAGTTTGTGATCACTGAATTCTCTATTTGGTAAGGGTATGCCTGTGTTTTGCATATTTATTATAAGGAAATATGCTAGTATGAAGCTCCTGGGCAAAGATATATAGTAATGTAGCTTATTTGGGTGGGCTTTATTACTATAGTCAAAAAAATAAAAATAAAAAACCCAGCAGAAGTTATGCTTTGTTGATTCAGGTGCATCTAGAAGTGATTTTTTTTTTTTTTTTGCATTGTGATTAATGGAGAGATTCATCCTAGTTCTCTACAGTTACTTTAGGAAGTGTGTGTGCTCTGATAATTGCTTGCTGAATATTTGCTTTTTGCGAAAGTATACAATTTATACATAGAAACTGGTTTTGCTTGTAGTTTTGTGTTATTCAGTAGCAATCACTAACACATGTCTCAGTGTCCTTCTGTAATACTGGTATCCCTTGTTATACAGTTGATCTCTGGTGTTACATTGATCAAAGTATACAGTGCACTGCTCTGCAGCTATATGTACAGTAGTGACAGAATGTGGTATGATAGCCAGTACATTTGACCATTTTGAAACAAAAAAATGAATATAGTTTTGTCTTCCCTTGGAGGACAAATGTTTAGAGAGGCTAAAGGCATTATAATACTTGAATATGCTAGGGATACACATTGACTTTCTCAGTTGGAAATGTGACACTTGTTTTGAATGTCACCTGTTTCATAAAGCAAGGGATATCTGTAGTTGGACACCATAGACTTCAAATACAGAAGCTTTAGGTCTATCTGTATTTCTCTGTGACACTAATGACTGTGATGTATGTCCAATGGTAATGTTACCTACCTTGCATGTGACTGTATTGAAATGATTATAACCAACATTGTAGTTCATCATGGTGCATGTTCAACTTCAGACTGTATCCAGTACTAATTCATTTTCAAATTAAGTAGGCTCTCAGATCTTGGTCATGCAAGGTTGATAAATGTAAGCACAAAGTATGATCAATACTACTAGTTGAATTATTTAGCTGTTACTAATTTGTTATTATTAAAAAGAAAACTCTTTAAGTCTACTGTTACTCTGTGGAAAGCTCTCATTCTGACTTCAGCAGAGGAGCACAGTCATATTGAGTTGCTTAATTATCTAGTAATATAATTACTATTTCACTTTCACAGATTGTCACACTGAAGGTCAAAATATTTTATTCACTGATGGAGAGTATATTAACCAGATTGCTGCTTCAAGAGATGTAAGTATTTTGAATCCCAGTAGTTGTAAATGAAACCTTTCTCTTAAGTTATGTGGTTTTCATCAAATGGGAAAGGAATGGTACATGCAGTGTAAAACTGGATTTATTGATTGATTGATTGATTGATTTTTATTGTAGGATGGCTTTGTTGTCAGAATATTTGCCACAAGCACTGAACCTGTCCTACAACAAGAATTACAACTTAAACTGGCCAGAAAGTGCTTGCATGCCTGTGGGATTTCACTATTTGATCTGGAAAAGGATTTGCACATTATAAGTAAGGCAGCTAAATAAACCTTTTCCCCATATTTTAATTACAGATCCTTTATTCCTTTAAAAACTATCATTGTGTTTTTCACTGAATTGAGTTTTAGGTTACATTTTAAATATTTTATTTTTATTTATTTATTTGACAGAGAAAGAGGGGGAGGTAGAGAGAGAATGGGCCACGCCAGGGCCTCCAGCCACTGCAGATAAATTCTGGCGTGTGTGCGCATCCTACTAACGTGGGTCCTGGGGAATCGAACCTGGATCCTTTGGCTTTGCAGGCAAACACCTTAACCACTAAGCCATCCCACCAGCCCTTAGGTTATATTTTAGTGCCAAATTTATATCTAGTATTGTAACAAAAAACTAGCGGAAGGTCATGTTAAGAAAGCAGTTAATGCTAATATTTTTCAATTATTGTTTTGAATAGAACAGAAGAAAATAAAGTAACATTCAGTTAGAATTGTAGATGGATGCTCCTGGATGTATTAGTTTATGTTCTTTTTTCAATAAATTTGAAAAGTTCTCATAAATGCTACGACAGCATGTATATCATTCTCTTATTAAAACCTTTAAGATTTTTTTGATCAGATTTTCAACATCTACATAGAATAACTGTATAGATTTTAAAATTAGTAATCAAGCTACAAAGCAGATCAGTAATCTTTTATCTGGATATAAAAATTCAGAGACAACAGCATGCTTTTCTTGGGCTTAATGTACATATAACTGCAGTGATGTATAAATAATAGGAATTTCTAGTTCCCATAAAGATTTCCAAGCTGCTCAAGGTTTATTAATGTAGTTCTTTAACTTAGAGAATTTTTTCAAGACCTACCTTTCTTGATTGTTATCCTATGAAATTTAATACATTACATAAGTATTTTCTACATCTTCCATAGGAAAATATATTGAATTGAGCTAAAGAAAATTCTATTTTAAAAGTTCATAAATTGAGGGTTTGTATGACTAAGCCAAATAAAAATGTGCTGTTGATAAAATTATTAGAATCTAAAATATGAATATATATTTATATCTATACATGTATGTGTATCCTATTTATATACATACTTATATGTATCCACATTCATTAAGAAGATCTCTTTCAGTCGAAAACATGGGTCAGAGTGTGTGAAATTCTTTGATCCAAATGTCTGTGGAACTAAGCTTTAGATTTGCTAATTTGGACACTGGTCAGTATAATTGTGAGGATCAAACAGGATAAAAGTTTATAAAGTCTATGATGCTTAATTCTTCATTTGTACACAATAATTCATTTTTCATTTTTACCTTGGTTTAAGGAATACTGTTTACATTGATGATTTAATTTTTTGCCATATATTTAAATTATTTCTTGGTAATTTGGAACATGTTAAGATTATAACTATCTTTCCCTTGGAGAAGTATACCTACTATTATATCTTAAATTTTAGCATGTGAATATCATTATTTGTGTTGTGAGGCAGGGTCTTCCTAGGTAGCTCAGCATAAACTGAAACATAGTCCTCCAGCCTCTGTTTCCCAGATGCTGGGACTGCCATCATGCACCATCATGTCAAGCTCATGCCTTTTGCATGCTGTTAATTGAATTTTCAAGTTACTTGAGAGTGTGCATGTTGGACTCAGAAACATTCATATCAGAAGTGCAGAAGCGTTCATGAGTGTGTTATATTGAAGGTACAGGATACGATGAAGAGTCAGCAGTCCTTGGTGCAGGACGAGAGTTTGCATTAATGAAAACAGCAAATGGAAAGGTAAGTTGCACTCTGCTGAAAATTAACTTTCCAAACTTGAAGAATGTATAATCAGTTACTTTTTATAATTACATGTTTAAATATAATTCCTTTTTAACATAGTAAAAGTTTGTTCATGTCAAAAGTAGTACTTTGAAATAGTAGTGATAGTTAAGACTAAAACTTAATATACTTTGTACAATGCTACAACTTTGAAACTACTTAATTTTAATTTTGGAACTTATTTTTTAAGTTAGTGTAGAGTTTTTTCTTTTTTTATGAGAAAGCAAGAGAAAGAGAGATTGAGAATTGATGCACTAGCGCCTCCAGCTGCTACAGTTGAATTCCAGAAGCACATGTGCACATGTGCGACCTTGTGCGCTTGCATTATCTTGTACGTCTGGCTTATATGGGATCTAGAGAGTCGAACATGGGTCCTTAGGCTTTGCCGGCAAGTGCCTTAACCACTCAGCCATCTTTCCAACCCCTGTAAGTTTTTATATTTTGTCAGTGTGAAAAATGAGTGGAGTATAAGTTAGAGGAAGTAGAAGCATAAAAAACTATTATAGGTTATAGAGATTAATTTATATGCATAACTTTTGATCCAGTAAATGTGAAGATAAAGGTAATGAAAGGTATTCTAAGAATATAAAATATTAATAAGATGCACTTAAATATGGCTTATTATAGCTGGAGCAAGTGAATTAAGAAATTTATGAATTTACTACTGCTGTGAGTTTGAATTTTGTTTATAAAAGCATGAATATGAAACATTGTACATACACAAAATACATATGATTAAAAGGGCTCAAATTTTGTGTCTCAATTTCTATCTTGTCTGGACATGAAATTTGAATAGTATTAAAAATAGCCTGGGTTCTTGGCATTATTGTGTTTCAATAAAGTACAGAAGCTTCTTGAAACGTGGTACACTACTCCAAAAGGTACTGTAATTCCTTTTTCTTTCTTAACATATAAGATCTATTACACTGGCAAATACCAGAGTCTTGGAATCAAACAAGGTGGTCCTTCAGCAGGAAAATGGGTTGAGTTACCGATTACAAAGTCTCCAAAGATAGTGCACTTCTCAGTTGGACATGACGGATCCCACGCCCTTTTAGTTGCAGAAGATGGGAGCATATTCTTTACAGGATCTGCTAGTAAAGGAGAGGATGGAGAGTCAAGTAAGTTGAATGATTAATGGGACAATTATTAAAGAGTAGTGTAAAGCTTGTCAATTTTAATAACACTAACCTTATTAAGTGAATTTAGGAGTTTATACTGAGGCATGTTCAGGAATTGATGGTGATTAAAGAAGTGTGATTGCTGATTTTGTTCTGGAGTTTTTATTCTTGATTTCACTTTGTGAATGCATGGTGATTCCTCTGATATTATGTACTTATTCTGTTATATCTGTTGATTTTACATTAATGTTATTTATTCTAGTAGATTACTATAGAAAATGCAAAACCCTTGAAGGAATATATATTTCATAATGAAGATGATAAAACTTGAAACCTTGTTTATGAGTGTTAGTTATGTATTATTGTTCTTAATCATCTTTATGATAAAATTACTGCACAACAATGAAAAGTTAGATAATTTTATTTTTTATATTCTATTTTCTCATTCAGACTTCTTCAAAGTGCAATTTTTCTTTATAGTTTTTAATATACTTTTTGTATGTTAAAAAGTATCATTTTACACAGATTAGATTTCATATAATGTAAAAATAAAACTTACCCTTGGGGCTGGAGAGATTGCTTAAAGGTTAAGGAACTTGCCAGCAAAGCCAAAGGACCTAGGTTCCCCACTACCCACGTGAATCCTGATGCACAAGGTGGTGCGTATGTCGAGTTTGTTTCCAGTGGCTAGGAGTCCCTGGCACTCCCATTCTCTCTCTCTGTATATACCTGCCTTTGCCTCTTTCTTTCCCCCTTTCCCTCTCAAATGAATAAACAAAATATTTTTTATTATATATATTGTTATTGATAACTTCTATACTTACAGACAACAAACCATGTCATTTCCTTCCCCTCCCCTCCCCCAGTTTCTCCTTCATAGCTCTGCTCTCTGTCATATCCCCTCCCTCTGTCCATTATTCTGTCTTTTAATTTGATGTCATCTTTTATTCCTATTATGAGGGTCTTGTGTGGGTAGTGCTAGGCACTGTGAGGTCTTGGATATCAAGTCCAAATTCTGTCTGGACAGTTGTATGTAAGGAGTGGTACCCTTCCTTTGGCTCCTACATTCTTTCCGCCACCTCTTCCGCAGTGGATCCTGAGCCTTGGAGGGTGTGTGATGTTTCAGTGCTGGACACTCCTTCGTCCCTTCTTCTCAGCACTATGTTGCCTTTTGGGCCATCCCAGTGGTCATTGCCATCTGAAAAGAGAAGCTTCTCTAACCAGAACTGAGAGTAGCATTAATATATGAGTATGAACATTAAGTGTAGTGATTTCAGGGTAATTTGGTGAGAGTAATATATGCATTTATACAGACGAGCAGGTTTTATGGCTCATGACCTCTTCTGCCGTAGGCTTTTGATTAGGTTTTCAGTACCAGGCACATATGCCTTCCCATAGAGTGGACAGTTGGTTTTCCCCAGAGCAGACATGGTACTATTGCACTCGTTCCAACATTTGACCTGACGAGACATTTGGCCTTTCTGGCCAAACTTGAGGTTTCCATTGTCTACTCTTTTCACTGCTGATGACTTCTGTCTCCCATAAGACTACATGCAGTGCAGCTTTTTCCAGCTTTCAGTTGGTGGGGCTACAGGAAGAAGGCTTTCTGTTCATCACCACCTTGATTTCTCAGTGACGTTGCTGCTCAGGCATGTGATGTCTTCAGCAATAGGGTCTTACCATCTCTTTCTCATGGGGAACCAAGGGCCTTGGCAGTAGCCTGTAATGTTTTGGAGGCAACATAGTCCTCCCTGGCCAATGACTCACTGGGAGGTATCCTATCCCAGGCACTGAAATTTTTCTAGTAACAATCTATGTCTTCTGGATGTGCCATTATTCAAAAAAGTAGATTTTCATGTATCTTATTCAAAATATCTTGAATTTTGATTGACCCCCCCCATCTTTCTTTTATACGATCTCTTCCCCTGACCTTGCTTAGGCCTTTCCCCTCCCTGTAATCTATTCTTCTTACATATTTACAATACCATCCTCTTAAGACCTTCCCTCTCCTCCCTCCTTTATAGCCTTTTTCTAGCTTATGGGCCTCTTCTACTGATTATTGGCTCCAGATCACACACAAGTCTATACATTTGTAGCTAGGATCCACATATAAGATAGAACATGTGACATTTGGCTTTCTGGTATAATCCTTTCCAGATCCATCCATTTCCCTGAAAATTTCATAATTTCATTTTAATTTATTGCTGAATAGAACTCCATTGTGTAGATGTACCACAACTTTATTATCCATTCATCTGTGGATGGACATCTAGGCTGGTTCCATTTCCTAGCTATTGTGAATAGAACAGCAGTAAACATGGTTGTGCAGTATCTCTAAGATAGTGAGAAAAAGTCATTAGGATATATGAGTAGGAATGCTATAGCTGGATCATATAGCAAATCTATTTTTAGTTGTCTCAAGAACCTCCACACTGATTTGCACAATGGCTCTACCAGATTACATTCTCATCTACAGTGCAGAAGGGTTCCCCTTTTACCACAACCTCACCAACATTTATTGTCATTTGTTTTCTTAATGGTAGCCATTCTGATGGGAGAGAGATGGGATCTTAAGGTAGTTTTAATTTGCATTTCCGTGATGGCTAAGGATGCAGAACGATTTTTTAGATGTTTATATGCCATCTGCAAAGATTTTTTCCCTTTCTGTAGGTTGTCTTTTTACTCTACTCACAGTATCCTTTGCTGTACAAAAGCTTTGTAATTTCATGAGATAACAGTAGTGGATTAGCGGTTTTATTTTCTGAGCAATTGGGAGTTATATTCAGAAAGTCATTACCTAAGCCAATATGATAAAGGACTTCCCCTTCCTTTTCCTCTAGCAATTTTAGAGTTTTAAGTCTGATATTAAGGTCCCTGATCCACTTGGATTTGATTCTTGTACATAGGGAAAGGCAAGGATCTATTTTCATCTTTCTACATATAGATACCCAGTTTTCTCAGCACTACTTGTTGAAAAGGCTGTCTTTTCTCCAATGAATATTTTTGGCATTTTTGTCAAAAATCAGATGGCTGTAGCTGCCTGGATTAACATCTGGGTTCTTTATTCTGTCCCATTGATCTATATGTCTGTCTTTGTGCCAATACAATGCTGTTTTTGTTACAATTGTATTATAGCTTAAAATTGGGTATGGCCTTATTTTTGTTGCTCAAAATTGTTTTGGCTATTTGAGGGCTTTTTTTTTTTTTTCCAAATGAAATTTTGGATTTTTTTTCTATTGTGAAGAATGCCATTGGAACTTTAATGTGGATTGCATTAAATTTATAGATTGCTTTTGGTAAGATTGACATTTTCACAATATTGATTTTTCCAATCCAAGAACATGGGGTATCTTTCCATTTCCTTGTGTCTTCTGCAAATTCTTGCTTGAGTGTTTTAAAGTTCTCACTGTAGAGATCCTTCACTTCCTTAGTTAAGTTTAAAAAAAGTTATCTAGAAAAGTACATACAGTAGCCAGAGTATATAACTATCTCTTAGAAACTTTATCACAGGGTTTTTTCTTGCTTGAGCCACCAGGTAAAGTAGTATTGTACACATTACATACTCATGGCATATGAAAATAACATGGTTATTCTGAAAGGCTTGCTAGAAATGAATTAATAAATGAACACCCTTTGATGTTTCCCGTTACCTTCTTATTTCAAGGACATAGATTTTACAGTAGTAGCTTCTTGAATCACCCACATTTAAGTTTATTTCTTCTTTTTCATAAATGTATCTCTGTTCCTTATAATCTCTCCTTGACCTCTATGGCTATTTAATAAATCTATATTGATTGAATGAGAAATTCATTTTAGTTTCCAGGATCTAGTATTAAGTACAGCCTGAGAAAAGAAAGTACATATTATAGAGAAATAGCGTGGATAGTGTAAAAGCCAGTCTAACCAGAGTTTGGTGGAAATAAATGCTTTCTATTGAGACTGCATTGTGATGACAGTGAAAGCCTAAACCTTGATTGGTCTGAGGAGATTGGCAAAGTTGACTCATTTTAATTGATATGTGGGTAAGCCCAGGCCTTTGTGGAAAGTGTATCATAGATATAAATAAGATGCTCTTTTCCTTTGTGCTTTATATATGAATTAGGATTTTTATGTATACATAGGTAACTTACATTAATTTTACTTGTTTTTCTTTAAGCTAAGAGCAGACGACAGTCAAAACCATATAAACCTAAAAAGATAATTAAAATGGAAGGAAAGATTGTGGTGTATACAGCCTGCAACAATGGAAGTAGTTCTGTTATTTCTAAAGATGGAGAACTGTACATGTTTGGAAAGGATGCTATTTATTCTGATAGTTCAAGTAAGTTTAAAAAGCACCTGAAAATCATTTCACTTTTATGCAAAAAAGATTCCAGCATGAACCATTAGTTTTACAAAGCTGTTTGTAGAAAACTATTATTTATTTGTAGCATGCTTTCTCTGTTCATTTCATTTTCTTCCAAACATGAAGCATTTGGGAAGAAGCTTTCTATTGTATCTTGTCACGAGGAGCTCTGACCTTAGTTTCACACAGATCTAGAGCTTGGTGAATGAAACTCTACCTTAGCTCTGACTTTCTCAGGAAGGCTTCTCCTAAGCACTCAAATACTGTATGACATGTCATTGCATGAGTGGTAGTGAATTTTAGGAAATATTTTCAAAACAGAGCTGATTTACAGTCATTGCACTGTTTCCTCTCCTAGGTCATTGGTGTGGGATCATTATCTCTTACTAACTGCTCTATTATATCCACAATGCTTGTGCATGGTCTGGCACATGGTAGGCTCTCAAGAATTGTCAAGTTACCAGATGACTGAGAATCTTAAAACTTAAGAAGTGGATATGAGAGATGGAAGTAGCTAAAACCTTGTTTATTTAAAAACTCTGATTTCGAGAACTCTTTGTGTTTGCATGCTAAATGTTCTTTCCATTAACTAAAAGTGAGTGTAATGAACAAGTCATTCCATTTGGATAGACTTTAAATGTGTTAGCTATATAATATCTTGGAATTTGTAGCCATAATAAATGAAGTTAATGACTAGAAGTTTAAAGGATAGTCCCAAGGATGGTAAATGACACACATGGAACTTTATAGCAAATAATGATTAACTTGATTCATGTGATATGGGAACTGGCTCAATGCATCACATTCATATTCTAGGTTGCTCAGTTAGCTACAACTGTCACAGTGAATCAGACCTTTGAGTTATCATACATGTAATTTTAAAATAATGTTCAGTATAACTGTTGCCTGCTAAAATGTTGATGGAAATTGATATATCTATTCAGTATTTGTTTTTGTGCTCTTACAGTATTTAAGGGTTTGGAGGTTGTTGCAGTTTGGTTCACATTGCTGGTAGAAATCACCCAACTAAGAGCAGCTTCTGGGAAAAAGAGATTTATTTTGGCTTACAGGTTCGAGGGGAAGCTCCACTATGGCAGGGGAAAACAATGGCATGAGCAGAGGGTGCACATCACCCTCTGGCCAACATAAGGTGGACCACAGCAACAGGAGGGTGTGCCAAACACTGGCATGGGGAAACTGGCTATAAGCCCACCCCCAATAATACACTCCCTCCAGGAGGCATTAATTCCCAAATATCCATCAGCTGGGAACCTAGCATTCACAACACCCAAGTTTATGGGGGACACCTGAATCAACCCACCACAGAGGTTGTGACAATGTTGTATAGCTATCTTTTTTTGAGGAGGTGAGGGAAAGTTGATCATGACAGACTTTGATGTAAATGCTGTTGAGTGGATAAAGACAGTCAGATAATTGCACCAAAATTTTAGTTGGCAAAAGTTTATTTAAGAACATTCTTGTTGTTTTCCCCTTAAAAGGGACTAATAGCACCTGCTTCCTATGGTTGTTTTGAAGACTATAGGAGATAATGCTTATGAAATGCTTTGCACCAGGCTTGGAGTATGCAAGAGTCCAGGATATACCAGTTCTTTTCCAGTGGTCTCTGGGTGTTTGTTTTGAGGTTCTTGGTGCTTTATTGGAAATAACTGAAGGAAAAAAAAAAAGAGCTCACAATTACTAAAGTAGCAATAAATTTTTTTAAGTGCAAAACAAGCAAGATGAAAGGCTTGAATACACTGCCAAGTGGGCATCGGGCCACTCAAGTGGACCCCAGTGATTGCCCAGGGCTTCATTTTAAGGAGTTCACAAAAAGAGAGCCAGTTGCTAGAGGTCTAGTTAAGGAGGTGCTCTGGTTGAATTTCAGATTTATATAATCTTTATTGTAAATATCCCTGCTCACGATGCATCTGATTTTAATCTTATATATGTTCTGTTATGCCTAGGCAAAAGATTGTAAGTAGGGGGTTTGCCTCATTCCACATGTACCCAAAACCAGCCCTGGCTGGCTGGCCTCCTGCAGTTTCTAGATCTCTCTAAGAATATATTGAATAGAAACTGTTTACAAACAGTAAACAGTAAGGGAGGAGAAACCTATTTCATTGTTTGGAATGAAGTACATGCAGGTGGGTACAAGTAGGGTTCCAGGTTGCTCAAGTAGATTTGAGAAGAAAGGGAGGAGTATGTCTACTGTCTAAGCATGCACCATCCCAGGGTTGCTGAATTGTTTTTCTGCACGTATGTGACTCGGCTGGTACTATTCATCAGAAGTTCTCCTGACACATGCATGCATGCATGCATACATTCATCATACATACAAATGATGCATATGTCTTCAAGGGTGCTACATACTGAAATTGGGAATTTTTAAAGTGTACTTAACAAAATGACCTAAACTAGTGTAAGGGAAAAGGGATGACAGCATTAAAGAAATTACATATCAAAATCAATTCTATAGTTTTCCCAGTTTGTTCATAAAATAAGTACCTTCATTTTAAAAAGTTTTTAATATATTCTAGAAAAATATTTAACAAGTGATAATATTTAGTTTTTACTATTAAAACTTCTTAAGGTTAAACATACGTGTATTAATTTAAACTTGATACAAAAAATAGTAAATAGAGAATATGAGTAGCACTTGGATGTGACAAATACAATGAAAATAGCATGTGAATAAGGGAGTGTAAGTAATGACAGGTGAGTTGTGTAAGAAATTATTGCAGATTGAAAATACTGTTTTAACAATCTCCCTCGTTTCTGTAAAAGTACTATCACTTCATTTCAGTGTTGCAGGTGCAAGCCAGTCCAGGCTTCTGGGCTCCTTGGTGCCTGTGTAGATGTTTGGGAGCCGCTGGCTCTTCAGGACTGTTCGCAGGAGTTGGCAGAGCAGGCAGGAGACACTCACTCGAGATAATGTAACAGTGTAGATTTGGTCCAAGTCTCAATGTCACTCGGTAAAATTCGTTGAAACTACATTAAAATTAAAAAAACAATTTGGTGATACTCTGTTGGTGTTTTGACTCCTCATTTTCCATTTAGGGAAATTGTTGTGCCCGACAAATTAATTTTTTTAAATTAAGTTTCTGTCTCTATTTTAGGTTTGGTGAGTGATTTGAAAGGCCACTTTGTAACTCAGGTAGCTATGGGCAAAGCTCACACTTGTGTTTTAATGAAAAATGGAGAAGTTTGGACATTTGGTGTGAATAATAAAGGGCAGTGTGGACGAGACACTGGTGCTATGAACCAAGGAGGGAAAGGTAGGCATTTAATCTTCGTATATTAAAATTTATAATATTTGTATTAGTCTTGGGGAGAAACATAGTGAAGAGCCTCACTTTTCAAAAATGAATGGATCTTTGATTTCTTACTTATAAATTAGGAAAAACCCTGTGTATCTTTGTTTATTAGTAAATTGTCTTCACCAGAAAAACCATATCTGCTTTAATGTTTTAGCTTTTTAGCCAATGATCTGCCTATTTAATGTTTTTAAGTTCTATATAAATAATGGGACGTCTTTGATTTAGCATTTGGTAGGCTAAATTCAGTACTCAAAGAGAACAAATTTTCCAAACTGTTTGATGTCTTTATACTCCATCTTCAAGTTTAGCTAAATTTGATAGCAGTCTGTCTGCTAAATATTACCTTTGTACCTAATAGCATGTGCTGCTGTAGCTTATTTAATGTGTCTTATTAGATCAGAATGGTTCTTCTGAGTCCTTTTCTGCATGTCAGGAAGGGGTGGAATTGTAAATACCCTTCTTGGGTGTCTTGTCCCAACACTCAGGCTGATGAAGGGAAATGGGGTTTTGTAGTTATTGTTATGCTTTTTTTAAATAATATGTCTAGATTCTTGCTCTCAAGTCTAACTGCCGACTGCTGCCCTTTACTTCACTTCTGGCCCTGTTTCCAATTTTTTATTGGCTGGAGAAAAACAAAACAGAATAGTATGTCCATATCACTAGACCTAGGTATCTGTTGTAGTGAAGCTCATTGTCATATTTTACTGCCTATATCAAAGGTGTGTAAATTTTAATTTTATGTTTTATATGCTAAATAGAAATGTAAAGAGTTAAAAGTGTAGTGTAGAGCCTATATTATTTATACTCCTCTTCTTTGCACATTGATTCCTGTTTGATAAAAAGGAATCTCTGGAACATATTTAGCATTCAACTAAAAAAAAAATAACCTTGAACAAATTATAACACAATTTAGACAGTTGCAGTTTTTCTGTAATAGATACCTTCTCATTGCTGGGGCATAATAGCAGACCATATGCAATTTATGGAAGGAAAGGTTTATTTCAAATTATAGTTTCCAGGGAAAGTTTCATCATGGCAGGAAAACTGGGAAGAACAGACAACTGTCACATCTTGTCACAGTAGCAGGAAGAACGTAGTGAGGTAATCTCTGAACACCCAGTGGGCTGAATTAATAAAGCTCAAGATCTGTACCAGTGGCACACCTCCTCCAATAGGCTTGCCTAGCCTCCCAAAGATTCCACTGCTTTCACTTAGTGCTGCTAGCTGTGGACCAGGCATTCAACACACACCAGCCTATAAGGGACAGTTTACATTCAGGCTACGACAAGGTAGTTGGGGAGGTAGTGACCAGTTCCCTGAAAAAAGTAGTAAGTACTTTCAGGAGAAATGACCTCTGAGTTGACCTCTTAAGGTTGAAAGGCTTTTCTCTGGTAGTTGAGGTAGGAGAAGCATCTTGTGAATAAGGAAGGGTGGAACAGAGGAAGCAAGATCGAGCAAGTCAAAGGACCCAAGATGTTTAAAAAGCAGAAGGAAGTTAAATTCAGGTGGAATGTGGTTTTTGTGAAGAAATGAGGTTAGACAAAATAAGGGTTCATGCTGCTGATCTCTGTCTCCTGTTTGGCTCAGAAATGTTGTTCTTCTCAAAGCCTTGGAAGGACGTTGGGGATTTGTGAATTGTGATTTCACACAATCAGATCTGTGTTAGAGCGCTGGTTGATGACAGTATGGTGAGTGCTGTCCAGTGCGGAGCTCGAGGCTTACCGTACAGTTGTCTCTCTCTGGTTTTGGAATGAACCTGCTGGTAGTGATGATGGAAAATAGGGTCTAAACAGAGAAGATTTAAAAGTATGATTGACAGTGAAGAGATGTGTTTGATAGTCCCCTCCCCTACCTCCTTTTGCCTTGCTTGTATAATCACTTGGATTAACAAGATTTCATATATTTTTAAAATTGGAAAATAACAGTTTCAATATGGAAACAATTCATACAAAATTATCAATCAATCTGCCAAATAGGTTTTGGTGTTGAAAATATGGCAACAGCAATGGATGAAGACTTGGAAGAAGAACTAGATGAGAAAGATGAGAAGTCTATGATGTGCCCTCCGGGCATGCATAAGTGGAAGCTGGAGCAGTGTATGGTGTGCACCGTTTGCGGAGACTGCACGGGCTATGGTGCCAGCTGTGTCAGCAGTGGGCGTCCAGACAGAGTCCCTGGAGGGTAAGACACAGACTCCCACTAAAGAACGCATGCAGAATCCACTTCCTTTCTCATATCCTCAGAGTAAGACCTCTTGTGTTCTTTCTCAAGTGCATAGTAGACATATTTATGAATTTTTTTCTTTTGCTAATTAGTGATCAAACTCAGGTTGAAACATAATAGGCAAGTGCTCTACTATTGAGCTACACACTAGGCCCTATACTAATAATCATTTTCTGTTACACGAATTTCAAATTTAGCATCATCTTAAGTTTTCTTTTCTTTTACTTGATTCATCAAAGCCATTATTTAAAAGTAAGGCTAAAATTATTTATAAGTCTGAGGTAGTAGCTTTATTTGTATTCTTTTTTCTGAGTCTATTTAATATCAAATATTTATTAATTTTTCTTGACCATAATTCTTTTCCAAGTAGAATTTTCAACTTATAAGATGCTTGGTTAGACATATGACATTTTATTTGTTTTTATTTTATTTATTTATTTATTTAACAGAAAATACTCTTCTATTCCTTCTCCTCTGTTTCTGTTTCCCTGGGGCCCTCCTCTCTGGGGTTATGGGACGGGGCCACTTTCCTTTTTATTAAATCATGTATTTGTAATTTAAAAGATTTTCAATAATCTAAATATGAAATTGCAGCAAACCTCTTATATTTATTTTGAGTGTATATATCCTACTACTAAGCCATCTCTTTTCAAGGTTCTGTATAGGTCAGTTTAATGCTGGCATGTGAATTTTATATGATAACAATACAGACTTCTTCCTAGACTGTTAGAAGAATTTCAAGTCCAACTTTTATTGGCAGTATAACACACAGTAGATGCCCTTTATATAATTAAGTTTCTGATAGTAGAGGAAATGTTCGAAGAGAAGCCTGAAGCGAGCAGAGGCACATCCGCATCACTAACCTGCCTATTTGGCAGATCTTCGGTAGTCAGGAGTTTCTTCCGCTGCCACCTGGGTTGCATATTTCTAGGTTTTTGCCTGGACACTTGTAAGTACAGAGATTATGCATGGCACGCCTCTTCTTTTAGGCTGTTGAAATACTGTTTATTGTTGTGTTTGTTCTGCTTTTTAAGATGTGATCTCCAGTTGCTCAAACTGGCCAAAAACTCCTGGGTCACTCGAATCCTCTTGCTTTTACCTTTGTATGTGGCTGCAATTACCGACTGAACCACTGTACCACCTGATTTACTTTTAAAATAAAGTTTCTGTACACTATTACATTATTGTAATATGTAAAAATCTTTTTATTCTAACAATTGATAATGTTTTACAGAACTTTTGTGCTTGACTCCATTTTCTATATATATATTTCAATGAACTTTCTTTTTTTAACTTTTTAAAAAAATTTTTGTTAACATTTTCCATGATTACAAAATATATCCCATGGTAATTCCCTCCCTCCCCACCCCCACACTTTCCCATTTGAATTTCCATTCTCCATCATATTACCTCCCCATTACAATCATTGTAATTACATATATACAATATCAACCTATTAAGTATCCTCCTCCCTTCCTTTCTCTTCCCTTTATGTCTCCTTTTCAACTTACTGGCCTCTGCCACCAAGTATTTTCATTCATTGAACTTTTATTGTAGCATCAGTTTTATTTGCATGCAGAGAGAGAGAAAATAAGAGAGACGGGGTAGAGGGGGAGAGAATGGGTGCATCAGATCAGGGCCTCCAGCCACTGCTGACGAACTCCAGATGCATGTGCAAAACTGTAACTGTGTTTATTAAAGCATAATTCCCTATTTTCCCTGTCTTACTCTCTCTTGACCATCATTCCTTCCTGTTAGTGATTGGGCAATACTCTATTGAGTGTACATGCCACATTTGCTTAACCTTTTATCAATTTAAAGATCGATTCCTCCCTCTCTCCCTCCCTCCCTCCCTCCCTCCCTCCCTCCCTCCCTCCCTCCCTCCCTCCCTCCCTCCCTTCTTCCTTCCTCCTCCCTCCCTTCCTTCCTTCCTTCCTTCCTTCCTTCCTTCCTTCCTTCCTTCCTTCCTTCCTTCCTTCCTTCCTTCCTTCCTTCCTTCCTTCCTTCCTTCCTTCCTTCTTTGTGTTTTTTATGAGGGGGGGGAGAGATGGAGAGAGAGAGAGAGAGAGAATTGGCATGCCAGGGCCTCCAGCCACTTGAATCAAACTCTAGATGTGAGTGCCACCTTATGCACATGTGCTACTTTGCTTTTGAGTCACCTTGTGTGTCTGGCTTATGTGGAACCTGCAGAGTTGAACATAGGTTCGCAGGCATCTTTCTATTCCTAAATACATACATACATATATTTGTATGAGAAAATGAACCAGAGCCTCTTGTAACTGCAAACAAACTCCAGATGCATGCACCACTTGGTGCATTTGGGTTTATGTAGGTACTGGGGAATTGAGCCCAGGCTGTCAGGCTTTGCAAGCAAGTGCCTTTAACTGCTGATCCATCTTTCCATTTTTTACATTAATTTTAGCTATTTTCAATTATGCTACTGGGAACTTTTGTGTGCATATATAACTAATACCCTACTGGGTATTAGTTATAAACCCAGAAATGGAGCTTTTAGGTTATGTGGGATAATAATACTTTTACTCTTTTGAGAAACTCTCATCCCATTTTTTTCACAATGACTGCCACTTCCAATATATTCCAGTTTTCCCATGTCCTCACTTGTACTGTTTTTTTGGACTGTTACTTTGGATCAGTAGCTACCTTGAGGTGTGTAATGTAATTCCTCCTGGCTTTGATTTGAATTTCCCTAATGAGTAAGCATTTTTTTTCGCTTGTTTCTTGGTCATTTGTGGCTCTTCTTTGGAGAACTGTTAGTTCATTTAAGACTTTTACTCATTTTTGAATTGGGTTGTTTATTTTTGTTGCTTTTGAGTTTTAAGATTTGTCAAATCCAGATATTAATCCCTTGTCACATTAATTAAATGAAACAAAGTGTGGTTTTGGTTGCATTTTAACTCTGTTGGTAACACCTTGTAATTCAAAATGAAGTTTCTGATTTTCCTAAAGTCTAGTTTGGTGCTATAATTGCTGCCTATGTCTTTGGTATCTCAGTGTCATGTCCAGGAAAGTATGCCTAAGTCATGAGTTGTTTTCTTCTGGGAATGTTTAGCTTTACGTCTTACATTTGGATCTTAGATCTATATTGAGTTAATATTTGTACTGTATGTTAGATAAAGATCCAGTTTCATCATGTTACATGTAATATAACTGCTCAGTGTTCCCAAAAGGTTTGTTGAAAAAAACTGTCATTTTCTCATTTAATGGACTTGACACTATTGTCAAAAAGTTATTTGAACATTTATGTGAGCATTTGTTTCTGGACTGCTTATTGCACTCCCTAGGCCAATGAGAGCTTCTTTTCACCAGCATCATATTTTAGATTTTGGTGGTTTTGTATATAAGTTTTCAAATTAGGAAGCAAGCTTATTTATCTTTATCAAGATTGTCTTTCTATTTAAGGTCAGTAGCAATTCTATATTAATTTTATAATACATTTTTCTGCTTCTATAAGAAGTATCATTGGAATTTTGATAAGAATTTGTAAATTGCTTTGGATGGTATTCACATCTTAAAAATAGTAAGTCTTGCCAGGCATGGTGGTGTACACCTTTAATCCCAGCACTTGGGAGGTAGAGGTGGGAGGATCGCTGTGAGTTCCAGGCCACCCAGAGACTACACAGTGAATTCCAGGTTAGCCTGGGTTAGAAGTAGACTCTACCTCAAAAAAAAAAATTGTCTTTTCATCCTTGAATTTAGGGTGTGTTTCCATTTTTTTTCCTGTCTTTAATTTCTTTCAATTGTTTGTGGTTTAATACTTTTTTTTTAAAAATTTAATTTATTAGTTTTCTTTTCAGCAAATACAGGCAGTTTGGTACCATTGTTTAGGCTCATCTATGATCTACCCCCTCCCATTGGATCCTCCTTGTTGATGTAAATGGGTTGTGCATTGTGGAGTTAGCCCACAGTTATTGGCATGGTAAATGTCAGCAAATCATGACCCAACATGTGACTCTGACATTCTTTCCGCCCCCTCTTCCGCAAAATTTCCCTGAGCCATGTTGGGTTCATTTTTGGTCTGCTTCAGTGCTGAGGTTTTGGGGGCCTCTGAGGCTCTGGCTCTCTGATTTGGTAGGAGTTGATTTTTCTCTGTGTTGGTCTCCTTCCCCTTTGTGCTGGTATCCGGTTCACAGGAAAACATCACCCTTGCTTGTTTCGCCAATTGTCCTTTCAGTTGGGCCCCCTTTGAGGTATGTTGGGGCAGCTCTCTCCTTAGGATCTGCATCTATCTGAAAAAGAGAAGCAGATTCTCCAACGGAGAGTAAGTTAGCACCCGGAAAATTGAGATAACACTTACTTTTTTGATAGACAGTATGGTAGGTTTAGGCCCTCTTTTACCCCGTGATTAATGGTAGCTTGATATTGGAGAGTGGGCTTGTGTTTGGGTATGGTTCTGACTTGTTTCCTAGCTCCAGCTATGGGTCTAGTACCACTGAGGGGATCAGTTAGCCAAATCAAGAGTAGTTGGTTTCCCACCATGGCTGTGTGCCACTATTGCACTTGTGTGGGCATCACATCAGGTTATTTGTTGCTAATTAGGTTAGACAATGAGTTGCTTGGACAGATATTGGTCATTTCCCCCAGTCGCCCATGTAGCACCTTCTGGCACTAAACACGCTGACTGTCTGGGGACTGACTCTCTCCTGGCTTCCATCCATGCCATTCCATTTTACGTGTCAGCTGCGTATGGAGTCTTCAGCAATAGGGTCTTACCACTGGCCTTTGGTGGGTCATCAAGTACTCTGACAGAAGTCTGTCATTGTTTGGGAAACCTTGTAGGTTTCTCTGATCAAAAGCTCATTATGGATGGTAGCCCCAAGCTGGAAGTGGGGGTTACAGGTCAGTGCCCAGTAAGAAATTGAGGAAAAACATAACTAATATACAAGAGATAGAGAGGAGAGAGATAGAGGGGAGTGGGGGAGAGGGAGGGAGGGAAGATGTAGAAGATTTAGGTTAGTCTTGATCCTACCCTCTCCAGTGTCTTGTGGTTCAGGTGTTTCCTGTAAGGGTCTAGTGAAGGTTCAGCCATTTGGTCTTTAATTTCTTTCAATTGTTTGTGGTTTAATACTTTACCTCTTCAGTTAGGTTTAATAATAAAAATTTTATTCTTTTTGATGCTGCTATAAATGGATTATTTAAATTTCCTTTACAAATTATTCATTGCCAGTGCTATACATTGCTGCCTCACTGAATTATTTATTAGTTCTATCATTTTTAGGAGCAATGTGTGCAATCTTTAGTTTCTCTAAATATGAAATCATATGTGAACAGGGGTAGTTGTACTTCCTTTCAAGTTTCTAAGCCTTTTATTTCTTTTTCTTGCCTAATTACTGTGGCTAGACATTTGTTATTATAAAGAATAGCATTATAGTAGGTGTCCTTGTCTTCATGATGTTAGAAGTTGTCAATATTTCTTCATCGATAATAATTTTATTGTGTCATTCTTATTTGGCTTTTACTGTATTCAGAAAGTTTCCTTCTTGGTACATTAGTTTCTAATATGATGTTTAACTCAGATTGTTAGTATTTAGTCGAGTATTAATATATCAGTATTATGATGGATGTTGCTCTTTATGGTGTTGTGTTTTGTTTACTCCTTCCAGTATCTTTGTCTGAGTTAGATATCAGAATAATTCTGTTCTCATAAATGAGTTAGGAAGTATTCTGACTTGCATATTTTTGAAAGTTTGAAAAGAATCAGTATTTTGAATGTTCTTTTTAAAATAATGTCCATGAAACTGGGGAGATAGCTCAGCAGCTATAGGCATGTGCTTGCAAAGCCTACCAGTCTGGGTTCAGTTCCCCTGAACCCATGTAACGCCAGATGCAAGAACTGGCGTACACAACTGCTATTAGTTTGCAGTGGCAAGAGACCAATGGCATGTGCATGCACACACACACACACACACACACACACACAGATAAAAATACACAAAAAAATGAGATGGCTTAGCAGTTAAGGTGCCTGCCTGTAAAGCCAATGGACTCAGGTTCTATTCTCCAATACCCACATAAGCCAGATGTACCAGGGGCACACACATCTGGAGTTCCTTGGCAGTGGCCATAGGCTCTGGCATGCTCATTCTCATCCTCTCTCTGTGTATCTTTCTTTCTTTAAAGAAATAAATAAATATTTTTTAAAAAATAAAAGCTGAGGTATGTCCGCGCTTCTCTCACGCAGCCCCGGGTGGGAGGGTTGTGCAGCCCACGGAAGGGAGGATGTGCTTCTCTCCCCAGTACTACCATCAAGTTCCACTTCCCAGGAACCTGCTGCTGCCACCTCAGGGGTCAGGCTTTCTTCCTTGGCTCCCTCTCTTCCTCCCCCTCCACCTCCTTCTGGTGTCCAGGCTGAGGGACGCCCTGGCTCATGACAGGCAGCTGGCTCCCTGCGACAGGTGCTGCCTTGTGTACAGTGCAGTGGTGGCTGCTGTGTGGTCCTCTTCCGTGGATGGTCCCCAGCCAAGGCCCTGGGGCAGGGGTGGCAGCTGCGGTGAGCCCTGAAGCCCCTGGGGGTAGGCTCTTAAAAGGGAGTGATGGCAGTCCAGCCTTACCTGGAGGGACAAAGGTGGCCAGCCCAGGAAGCCAGTTGATATCAACAGGTGGAAATGATTGCCAGCAGCTCAATGTCTTTTTTGTTCATACTGTGCCTACCTCCCCACCCCCAATACACACAGCTTAAGAGGCAAAGTGGCCAGGTTGTGGCAGGACACTAAATAAATAAATAAATAAATGCATTTCTTTTATGGCTGGCAAAGCATAAGGATGAGCTGAATTTACAGATTAAAGAAAATTAACTTGCATTCCATGGGGAAAATGCTCATGGACAAATCAGTGCAGCATATTATATTCTGTTCTTTACTTGTGTTAGTATGTGATCCCCCAAATTGTCAAATGCTTGTTTTTAAAAACTGGATGTTTCTCAGAATACCTACCCATGCCATTTAAATGGTCGCAAGATAAATTTTTTTTAATTTTTATTTTATTTATTTGAGAGTGACAAACACAGAGAGAAAGACAGATAGAGGGAGAGAGAGAGAATGGGCGCGCCAGGGCTTCCAGCCTCTGCAAACGAACTCCAGACGCGTGCGCCCCCTTGTGCATCTGGCTAACGTGGGACCTGGGGGACCGAGCCTCAAACCAGCGTCCTTAGGCTTCACAGGCAAGCGCTTAACCGCTAAGCCATCTCTCCAGCCCGCAAGATAAATTTTGTTCCTGTATAAAGCCAGGCAACCATGAGCTTGACAAGGCTGTTAAAAGTAAATAATGTTAGTGCTGTGGCTTCTATGTCTACAAAGCAGGTCGCCAACAAGCTAGTCCTTCACTGACCTTCTCACCAACTTCCAGGAATGTTGTCATCTTCCTTTTGTGACAAATACCTGCTGTGTGCTTTATAATTTATATGAAACTTACAAAGAAGAGGGAGGATCAGAAAATAAGAGATGATGGCATATCAAGAGTGGGGAGGGGCGATGTCATGTATGACCCTGGGAAACTGCCTTACCTTGTTAAAGGCTGCCAGCATCCTTCAGCATTCCCACAGACACCATAGCTGCTTCATTGTCAGCTGCCTGCCTCCAGCCAACAGAAAACTCATAGAAGTGTATTGTTCATAGTGGTAAAGACAATACCAGAATCCATTTGTATTTCTTGTAGAAATATACTAGTTACGTCCATTAGGAAGAACATAAGCACTTGTTTTTAGTTACTTACTTATTCACACCTTTTTAAAATTAATGTAATCTCAGAAATGTGGAAGAGAAGTTAAATGAATATTAAAAAAAGATTAGAAGAGTTTCAGGTAAGCCTTTTTCATTGTTTGTTTTAAATAGGATCTGTGGTTGTGGTTCTGGAGAGTCTGGCTGTGCAGTTTGTGGTTGTTGCAAGGCTTGTGCCAGAGAGCTGGATGGTCAGGAAGCAAGACAAAGAGGCATTCTTGATGCAGTGAAAGAAATGATACCTTTAGATCTCCTCTTAGGTAAGCTGATTTATTATTATTGAGTGCCTTGTCCACAACCCAACAATTCCAATACTTTAAGCAATTTCTATTAGACACGTATTAAAAATAAGATAATATTTAATATATGTAGTATTGCTATTTTGCTAACTGTCATGACAAGTGATGGAATTCTTTTTTCCTTGTTGGTTAAGAATTCTTATAATGAAATAATTTCTGTTTCAAATTATGTTTTTGTCAATTTTTACTTTCTTGGTTTTTATGTAGATTATATATATTATTTGCATATGCCATATAATAACATATGTTGTTTTATTATCTTGTCTACTTTCCTAGCTGTCCCAGTACCTGGTGTCAATATTGAAGAGCACCTTCAATTACGACAAGAAGAAAAACGGCAACGTGTAATCAGAAGACACAGGTTAGAAGAAGGAAGAGGTAAGATGTGGTTATAGAAAAGAAGTATAGTTTTGCCATGTGCAGAGAACACTGAAAAAAATTAATAAATTTGGAGCTTTGTCTTTACAGTTTTGTGCCATTGATCTTTCAGATGGCAATTTTCTTTGTATGTTTTAGATATCACTAGTATTCATTTATATTTCGGTGGTGTATTGTGATAATTTGCAGTGTTTTTAGATTACCTGGACTTAATTGATACAGGAATCCTCTTGGCTTGACTCTGAATAAGGTGCTTGCTCAGTGGAATTCTGACATAGAACTCAGGCATCAGAACGAATTTTCTCCATATTCCTCTTAGCACTCTACTGTAAGGAAAACTAAATGCCAATAATGTTGGCTACTTGTCCTTTCTTTTTCCCATCAGTGTTAATCCAGTTTCATAATTGTGAACAGTAGGTGGGGTAAGGTCATGTACAGTATGCAGGGGGACAGTCCTGTTTTATACTGTATAAGTATAATTTTCCATAGTGCCTTGCCACTTTCAATATTGTCTCAAATGCTAGCCTTCATCTTCATGTACAGACTAAGGTCATGGCTTCTGGCATTTGCCTTAGGGTTCCCTCCTGGCTCCTTTTATACCAGCTGTATATGATATTGGGAATTTAACTGCCCTGAACCTCATTTTCCTTGCCTATTTGTCTAAGAGTGTTAATGTGGATTGGTAATATGTGTAAAAATGCCTAGCATCAGCCAGCTGTGGTGGTGCACGCCTTTAATCCCAGCACTCGGGAGGCAGAGGTAGAAGGATTGCTGAGTTTGAGGCCACCCTGAGACTCCATAGTGAATTCCAGGCCAGCCTGAGCTAGAGTAAGACCCTATCTCGAAAAACAAAAACAACAACAAAAAAAGCAGAAACAAAAAAACCCTAGCATGTAATAAGCCATCAATAAGTATTATATGAGGATGCCAGTAGGCTGCTTAATAGTCTCTGTTTTAAGATTCATTCTTTTGTAGTCCTAACCTTACCATCATTGTTTTTGTTAATAACACTTTGATTCCTATTAAGGAAAATTCACAACAAATTCTCTAGAATGAAGCAGATTACATTTTGATACAAAAAAGTCTGTTTACTATTGTTACAAATTAGGATACAAAATTAAATGTGTTGTTGTCTACAATTCCAAACTGACTGTGTTAATGTTGCTACTAAGTTTTAAGTCTCTATATCCATTGTTTTCTTGATTTGACACATCATGAATGAAATAAACTCATACTCAATGCTACATAAGTCTTTTAAAAGTAAATTTTTATATGGAGCATTTATAAAATAAAAGTTTAAAAAAATCAATATAATTTTTCATGAAAAATAAAGCAGTAGAATTTTTATATAATTAAAAAAATATACATGATTTCCTTAGTTATTTGATATGATTTCATGCTACAGTACACATTGGTGTCTTTTTTCCTCCTAATAATATATCATAATTTTTTGATGTTTTATTGTATATATAGTAATGGATATAATGTAAGAATGTAAATCATAGATGTTCCTCAAACCTACCTTTTGATTCAGTTACTGGTATTACTTATGCCATTGTCATCTTCTAATCAAATTTTATTCACTTCTTATGTCACTGACTGAATTTTGTTTCATATATTTACTCTTTGTTATAAACATTTTTATATTTTGCTAGGGTATTTTTCTGTTTTCTCATCTCCCCCACAATGCTTAATAGGGGCCAGTTAATAGTAAATAGGATCTGCCATGTTTTACATAATAATTACATAGTATTTCATAATACACTGATTCCACATTTTAGTCAACTATTGTTTTTCAGTGGCCATTTTAGATTTTTATGAGGTATGCAATGATAAATGTTCTGAATTTACAGCTATGCGTAATGCTACTGTTATTTCTATGGTAGTGTTTCCCAGAAATAGAGTAGTACATATTATAAGTTTTAGCAGACATTTCACATTTTCTCAAAAACATTACAAGAATTGATGTTTTCCTTCAATACCAGTTGGATTAATCTTTTTAGTTCTTGCAAAAGAGTGATGGACAGTAGTTTTTACTGTTAATGTAATATTTTTATTTATTTATTTGCAAATAGAGAGAAAGAATGAGAACGTACATACCATGGCCTGGTGCCGCTGCAGACGAATTCCAGGCACATGTGCCATATTGTGTATCTGGATTTATATGGGTATTGGGGAATTGCACCCAGGCTGTCAGGCTTTGCAATGAAGTACCTTTTAAACCACTGAGTGATCTCCCCAGATCCTGTTTATTGTTAAATTCTACAAAACAGTTGTTTCTGCGTACATGGTTTCATGAGCTTTAATTTAGAGGCCAAATATTCTTCTGTGGAGTGATTATTCTCTTACTTGGGTTATTTTAACTTTTTGTTATAGTTAATAAGGTATAAAATTAATAAACAACTTGGGCTGGAGAGATGGCTTAGTGGTTAAGCGCTTGCCTGTGAAGCCTAAGGAGCCCGGTTCGAGGCTCGGTTCCCCAGGTCCCACGTTAGCCAGATGCACAAGGGGGCGCTCGCGTCTGGAGTTCGTTTGCAGAGGCTGGAAGCCCTGGCGCGCCCATTCTCTCTCTCTTCCTCTATCTGTCTTTCTCTCTGTGTCTGTCACTCTCAAATAAATAAATAAAAATAAATTAATAAACAACTTGAAGCTGAAATTTTTAAAATATTTTTAGGAATTTTCTTAAGATAACTGTTACATGATCAAGATACAGTCCTAGGTCAGAAAGATTTTTAAGTTCTTGGAATGTATCACCAATAGATTCCCGTAAGGCTTGTCTTATTTAATGCTGCCCAATATTCCACTCTTTTTCTTTGCCTATGCTGTGGATGGGCCCTGACTAGTCCCAGTTTCTACACGTGAAGAGTGAGAGCTGCTAGGTAAATTTAGGTAACTAAATGTCTGTCATTTCAAGCCCATTTCATCTACTATCTTTCCACTGATTTCAATAAGACAAATTGTGCTTATTCAGACTTCTTAATTCTTGAATAGAGTTTGAATAATTCACCTTTTATAACCCCTTTGCTGTATTCTTAGGTCAGGTTACTTCTCTTTGTGCCAGAGTTGTAGCATAAAGCCTTTTTCACCTGGTTTCCTCCAGTCGTGTCTCTTTTTGAGGTATTACTCGTTTTTTCTGGAATAATTTTTCTGCAGTGCAGTTCTGAGTAGTAGCACTTCTGTGTTTCAAATCAGAAGACACTTCATTGGGTCTGAAGACATAGCTCAGTGGGTAAAAGTGCTTGCTGCATAAGTGTGACAACCTGAAATCCAATATTCAGAGCCTATGTAAAGCTGGTCACAGTAGCACTTCTGCAATCTCAGCATACCTACAGCATGATACTAGATGGAGGCAGGGGCCAGCGAGCCTGACAAGTAGTGTGAATAAGAGGAGACCCTGCTTCAAACACAGTGGAAGGCAAAGATTGACATTCAAAGTTGTCCTCTGACTTACACCCCACAGCATGGCACATGTACACCTCTACTGCCACACATGAACACACGCACACACACGCGATGAAAGAAAAAGAAAGGGTTGCATATTATCCTTTGAATGAATTCTCATTCTTTTGTCTTCAGCCTTATTTCTCTTGTTTCTTTGTTCTCTTTTCACTTTTCCTCCCTTCCTCTTTAAAATAGTAGAAATAGAGACAGTTTATTAAGAAACAGAAGTTCATGGGTGTGGGAGGGACTGGGGAAATGTCTCAGTTGTTAGAAGTGCTTATTTATAAAGCCCAACAGCCTGGGTTCAATTTCCCCAGTACCCATAAGGCCAGATGCACAGAGTGGTGCATGTGTCTGGAGTTTGAGTGGCAAGAATCCCTGGAAAAGACATACACCCCCAAACCCCTCACCTTCCCCCTTTCTTATCTCTGAATCTTTGTAAGCCTTTTTTCTTTTTATAAGGTCTTTGTGTATGTGTTTTCTAGCACCCCTGAACTCCCTGCATTCCCACTCTTAGTTTTGCTGGCTACTCCTTTAATGCGCTTCCTTTTATACCAGCCTCATCATTTATTTGGTTGTGTGTTAACCCTCCCTCTCCCACTTAGATTGTGTGGGCTTGTGTTCCCAGTACCTAGCATGGTGCCCAAATTGGAAAGTTTTCATTGGCCAATTGCAAACAGTTCAATGTCTAGTATGAAATATTTTGATATCACAGAGGGATCTTTTGTTTGTTTGTTTTGTTTTTGTTGCAGGGTCTCAATATATATTATAAGCTGACCAGGAGCTCATGGTCCTCTCTAGTGTTGGGATTATAGATGTTTACAACATGCAGGCACAAAATTACCTGTTTATTGTACCTCCCCAAACTAATTTCAGACGAGTCTGTAACTTGTTTTCTATTTTGACAATAACATTTTAATGACAGTTACATCTTTATAGTTTTCTAAGTCTTCTTTCTGCCTTTTAACCAGAATGTTTTGCCTTCCTTCTCTCTATCTGGGTAAGCCCCACATTATTTAAAATTTCTTTGATTCAACCAAATTGAACAAACCACTTTTCTACCTTAATGATACATGACTTCCTTTATGGCATTTATCACAATTTACTGCAGTTTTTGTCTGATTTCTGTTTTCTCAGTAAATCCTGTGCCTCTATTACTGCATCTGTGATGCCTACTGTCTGCTACATAAAAGATAGCAGAACAAGTGTGGGAGGATAAATGAATGATTCGAGTATATATATAAGAAAAACTATTTTGGTTCATAGGATACAGTAGTATTTTAGATGTTTTTAGGCATGAGTGCCATGAACATTCTAGGTTTGTACATCAAAAGATCTTAAAACATTGAATTTAGTGAGAAACCAATAAATGAATATCATGGTTACATTTTTTTTGTAGATAAGTAATATCTCAGTTTGATTCATAAAATCAGAAATGGATTTTATATATAATATATTCTTTTGTTTTATTTTTGGTGTTTTTAGGTAGGGTCTTGCCCTAGCTCAGGCTGACCTGGAATTCACTGTGTAGTCTCAGGCTGGCCTTGAACTTACAACAGACCTCCTACCTCTGCATGTGCCTCCACACCCAGATGATAATTTATTATTTTTATTTAAATATTTACAATTCATTTCTGTAGTTGGAAATTAACTTTTTAGAGTAATGTATACTTTGTACTTTAGTAAATCAACTCAAAATAATGCATAGTGAGGAAATACAACATTTTGTTGTATGGGACATATAAACTTCTTTTGGAAATAGAGTTCAGTTTATATAAATTTTACTAGCATTAAGTTAACATGATTCTCTCTTGGATTTTTGTTGTATTGGTACTACTTGTCTTTCCTTAAATTTGTGTGTATGTGTGTGCAGTACTGGTAGTAGTATGTTGTGTGGCACATGCACATGTGTGTGCAGTTACATATACCCCGTGTACATGTGTGCAGAGGCCAGACAACATTGGTTGTCATCCCTCTATCACGCTCTGACACTGTTTCCTTGAGATTAATCTCACAGTGAACCTGGAGATGTGGTTTTTTAGTTAGTCTGGCTGACCAGTGAGCCCCCAAAATTCTTTTGTCTCAAATCCATCTCTCAGAAATAGAGTTACAAGAATGTGTGACCATGTCTAGCTTTTTATGTAGTTGCTGGGGATTGAACTTAGGTCCTCATGCTTCTGCAGCAAGAGATCATATCTGCGAACCATCCCCCCAGCCGTATTACCTGTGCTTTTATGTCTATGAGAGAACATTATATATGTCATCTGTTATCTGTCAAATTTATTATAGGATCATAGTTTCAATTTGTCTAATTTTTAGAAAAATGATCAAAATGAGGATCAGCAGAGAGTATGGAAAAAACCTTGCTTTATTTTAAATGTTTTGTGATTATGTGTTATCATAATTATCTTCAAATACTGGTGACTTAATTAACTCTCAAATGTAGAATGTTTAAAAATTTTGAAGATTTTGTTGAAGTTGCTAAAATTTGAGGAAATTATACTTCTGTTCTATAAATAAAAGGCTGAAAACTTCATGTATAAATCAAATTTGTTTCTTTTCAAGATAAATGTTCACAAAAAATAATAATTTTTACAGTTTACAAAAATTAATGTGACTTGGTTGTTTTGCTTAGGGACTGTATCAGTGACAGTAGCTAATGTATGGTGAGGTTACATGTATATGCTGATGCATAGTGATGCTTCAGAAAGACATGACTTGATGAATGATAGTTATTATCTCTAAAGTGTTAGCTATTCTTTTCCACCCATTAGTGTGCAGCTCAGCTCAGCTCTTTACCCTTGTCTGCATATGCATATGTACACACATACACGTGCACATATGTATAACGAATATTTGGGTTTTACTTTTTAGCATCTAGGTTTCAACTTCATTCACATCATGTAGAAAAGTCAGTAACATCTTTATCTTGATACAGACCTGAATACATCTGGAAGGTCTTGTTATTCATTTAAAAATTAGCTGGGTATAGGCATTTTGAAAGGAAACATCCTTGTCTTCAATGAATGCATGGTTTTTAAATTTTAATATGTGGTATTAAAATATGATAACTTATTGTAATGGAATTTTTTGATTATCTATTTGACAATAACTAAGTGTCCAATAATTTTGTCATCCTTAAAGATGGGATTTTTTACTTTATAAACTGTATATGTAGATGATGGTTGGGATAGAGCTTCGAGTAGAGGAATTGGGAAAAAGGTATAATGTCCAAAATAGTTAAATAATTTTCTCATGCATTTTAGCTTGAATTACTTTTGTTCATTATAGTGTTTTCATTTTGTGAGCTTCTCTATGCACATACGAAATGTTTCTCCTCAGGCCCCCTTGTATTTGCTGGTCCTATTTTTATGAACCACCGAGAACAGGCTCTAGCCAGACTCAGATCCCATCCAGCTCAGCTAAAGCATAAACGGGACAAGCACAAAGGTATTTGGTCTTCATTATCACTTAGGTGGGATGCTTTCCCAATCTCTTCCACTCATTTGAATTTTGTCTCTTGGAAAATGCACAAACTTGACTCTTCTGCTTTGCTTCTGTCATGGTACAGCCTGAGGAGAAAGGATGCTGCAAGCGCTGCTGTGTGTCGTGTCTGTCATGCTCCCCCCTCTTTTGTTTGTGTTAACTCTCTTAACAAAGGAGACATCTTATGGTATATCTTTCCCATGTATCTTCAAATCTCATAAAATAGAAAGAAGGTGGAAACAGTATCATTGCCTTCTTTTTTATCCTTTATCTCTTCTTTGGTGACTGTGATGAAGCATTTCAGTCCTTTTTTAATACTGTTTAGTATGGGTTAGCATTAACAAAAGGATTTAGCACGGTAAAGTGATAAGACTGCCACTACATATTTCTAAGTATACAAATACTTGATATGATGAGGGCCAAGTAGAGATAGATGCAAGCAAAGAGTGAGTCATGTAGATGTGCTGTATTTCTTAGGAAAGGTAAAAGTTACCAACTGTGTAATTTGTTAGGAAGCTGTTCTGCATTATCCTTTGGACTCAAAGTTCTATGTTAATTGAAAATAGTTTTAGGGCATTCATTTGTTTTAAACAACTGATTAATAAGTAATAATATCAGAAAAGACTTAATACAGAAAATTTTGCATTTATATATAAATTGTAATGATTTTTTGCATAATGAAAAAGGTCTCTTTAAAGCTTAAGGTGCTTGCCTTTGAAGCCTAAGAACCCAGGTAGGATTCCCCAGTGACCATGTAAGCCAGATGCGTAAGGTGGCACTCACATCTGTAGTTCATTTTCAGTGGCCAATTCCTAGTGTTCCTGTTTTCTCTATCTGCCTCTCTCTCCCTCTTCCTAATAAATAAGTAAAACAAAGTATTTAAAAATATATAACTTGGGGCTGGAGTGATGGCTTAGTGGTTAAGGTGCTTGCCTACAAAGCCTAAGGATCCATGTTCGATCTCTCTCCAGATCCCATGTAAGCCAGATGCACAAAGGTGAGGCACACACAAGGTTGCAAATGCCCACTAGGTGGTGCAAATGTCTGGAGTTCGATTGCAGTGGCTGAGGCCCTGGCATGCCAATTTGCTCTTGCTCTCTCTCACTCTAAAAAGATAAAACAATAAAAACAAAATTAAAAAAATTAAAAATTGTATATCTTGACTGCACAGGTTACCATATTACTTAAATTTTTTTCTTCAAGAAACTTGCAGTCTAATTTAAAAAGTTTCATATGCATTATAGTAAAATCAGTTTTATTATTTGCCCTTCTTAACCTGTCATTTCATTATTCAAAAGCAAAGACAAGCCAAAACAGACAAAACGTGTATTTTTAGGAAGAACACAAATAGCTCAAAACATAGTATATATGCAGTAGAAATAAAATTTACAGTTTACCGTTTAATGTAATTAGTATTGTTTCATTTCCTGAGTAACAGTGTCATAAATAGTTACATCTATAGAGAAGTATTTGGACTAAACTAATGCAAAAATAAAAATAAAATAAGGTAGAGTCAGAATCTCTAGTATCTTGTACCATTATTAGAAGAGATGTTCTCAGTCAGTTTTCCCTTCGAATATATGAAAGTACAATTTTTGTAAGACTTTACCTGAAATAAAATATTCTCATTTTATAAAATAGTTATAAATGAATTAGTAAATGAAGCTCTAGGTTTAATCATTCTTCTGTCCGCTTTTGCATATTAATGGGCTGTGGAAGCTCTAAACAACAGCTCATCTGACAGCCCTTTTGCTGCCATGCTGGTACTCTTTGTATAGTTTTAGCAGTCTCTTTAGAAGGATGTACTTTATAGTTTTAGAGCATAGTTTAGCTGTTCGTGTATATGTCCATTCATCTTATCTTACGTTTTTGTAGGATGAGACAGTTTCATCTTGTTACTTCCAAATTGAATATATAATGTTTACTTAATTGGTTTGTGCCCAATTTATGTGAACTATTCACCACTTCCTAATTCCTATCTGCCCAGTCATTCTTTATGTTCACTGCTTGAATATTCCTTTTCCTTTCTAGTCATTGCTTTTATATTTTTGTGTTAATTTTTTCCCTTTATTTATTTTTAAATTATTTGCCTTTTATTATATCACTGAGTTCTAAACTCTTATTGTTTAAAATTAAGTTTAATTATATTGTTGGTACAAATTGCAGGAGAACAGTGAGGATTTTCTACATTGTGGCCTTTAGATAAGAGCTGTGGATTTTACTGTTAACAAGTGATTTCAAAGAAGGTCAGAGAAGGCCAGGGAGTGGCAAGTGTTGACTAGAGGAAAACCAGAATAAATAAGGCTGAATCAATAAGTATAATTCCATATAACATGATGAGTAATTTTAAAATATGATCATAAACTATAGTTCAACAGGTGCTTGGACTAATTTTTGTTAGGAACATTTGAATCATTCCAGAAATAGTCTTGAAATCTATTTAGAGTGACTGATGTGTCATTCTGAAAGCATGCTGTAAACATCTGGGTTTATTTTATACCTCTTTTCTGTTTGGAAGTGGTATGGTAAAGTGAAAATACGGCTTTTGTAACTAGAACTTAGTTTTCAGTCTAAATTTTTCATCTACTCAAACTATATGGTTGCTCATAAGTTTACTAGTCTCTCTATGTAAAATGTATCAGTATAAAGATTAAGATGTAGCGCACATATATACACACATGCGTACATCTACACACATATATGTATAGCCTTCACATAAAAAGCTTCTGTGAATACTAATTCCATTATTTTACTAGAACTCTTTTGCTTCTCTTTTAGAATCTTTCCCATTTCATTAAATATGTAGTTATCTTATATTTGCCGAAGATTTATGAAGTCAGTGATTTGATGATAAAAATTTGAAAGAACCTATGTATAAATTTAAATTTTGTTGTACCATTTGTGACTTTGTACTGGTTACTTGGTTTAATCACTCAACTCCTTCTTGGTAAAATGGTACAATAATACCTATCATTGGATTTCCATATTGATCCAAGCAGGTAACAATGGAAAGGATTGAACATTTTTCATACATGATTTTTCTTATTCATAAGAATTTGTGGAGTATATACTGTTGTTGCTATTTTATGTCTGAGAAGCTAGGACAGAAGGTCCAGTGTTCAGTTATCATGCCACTTGGCACTGGCAGAGCCAGGACTCCAGTCCAAACCCTTTGGCTGCAGTGCAAACAATCTCTTATCCGCTGTGGTATTAGAATGTTTACACTATTTAGCACAGATCAAGTGCTTACTTTGTATCAGGTGCAACCGTTTTTACTGGTTTGGTTTATTGATTTTGTTCAAAGTGTCTACTGTGTTCTGTGTGACTAATATTACCTGAAAAAGGACAGCTTAATTTAAGAATAGAGTCCTTTAGATACCTAGTTTTTTTCCTTCTGTATGCATATACAAATATGTATACATAAGGTATATATATTATTTTAGATACATATCTGGCAAAATATCTTAGCTGTTTTGATTTTATTACTATATTAGTACATAGGAGTATACATTAGGGAAATATAGATATACTTAAAGGGCCATTATGAAGATTGAGACCAGACTTTTTTGTTTCTACAAACTGAGATTACTTTTTCTTTGTGGTTCATTAATAATCTTCTGAATAATTAGCTTGAATAGAATTAATCTTGCTGAATTATGCTGGCTCTTGATTTGCATTAAATTATTGGCTGCTTAAGTACTTTTTCTTTATTTTACAAACTTTTATAAATATCCAAATTATTGGGATTTAGAGACTTTTTTACACCATGTGTTTGTTTATACACTTAATACATTTTTTAATTCTGTCAGTGCTGAAGAACTGCTTGCTTACTTTTCACATGTATTACGTTTTCACAATATATAATAATTGAGGTGCAGCTTTATATAGATCTGGAGTATTTAGATCAACTCTTTAAAAGTATTTTTAGTAGGAAGTCTACCTCTACATATTGGCTACTGTTCTTTTTGCTATTATGAGTTATTCAGTACATATTAGGCTTTTAAAAATTCCCTTTCTCTGATGCTGTGTCTGTGTTGTGGGGTTTGTATCTGTGATTAATCTCCAAGTCAATGGAGTGGACAAAACACTGATTCAAAGGTAAAATTTTCTAACCTAGATATCATTATATTTATATAAAATGGGAAGGTATTTGAAATATCTTAATCTAGAAATTTTAATATGTGAACATATCTTGTTTTTTATATTAAGCCACACTTAGTTTTAATGATATTTTTACCAATTGAGAGAAAGTTGTAAAATATCTTTACATCTGATATTGTATTTAAATAGTTTCTGGAAAACAGGTATTGCTTTTTGTGTACACCCTTGCTTGGATTTAGACACTCAGCTGCCTGTCCAAGATGAAAAGGCTTAAAACCAAGCATGTATTTCCTCTACAATGAAAGTAAATGTTGATATTTGTCTAGTTAGGTTTTTTTTTTCTTGGTCTAATTAGCAAACCCACGTTAGAAAATTTAGCAGAAGAGGAATCATTCTTTGGCCTATTATAGTAAAACCACTCACTAATTCAGAATTTATGATACTTCAGATGTAGTCATTGTGATCTTTTTTAAGTAAAAATTTCAAAATAATTTCTTCCTCTGAATTTTCAGGGTCAAACTTTTAAGGGGAAACCTGTCTAAAAACACTAGCTTTTCAAACCAAGGGCTCAAGAAATGAAGGATTCCTTCAGCGTGCTTTCAGCCTCTGGGTCCAGCAGTTAATTCTTGTATGTTAAAGGACATTCATGTTTATGGTACATTTTAATGTAACATTGGCCTATTTTGAAGTCTAATGTAGGTGAACAAATTTCATTTATTGTAGCACTTAATCTGTAATCTGTACTGCTTGAAAATAACAAAACTGAACTTTTACTTAAATCTTCTATAATTAATACTTTTTCAGTAAGTTACATAGGCCTACCCATTCTTTTATTCCGAATTAGTGCGGTTTTACTGTCCTTGTATATAAAGAGCCTAAAGCTTTTTGAAATGATAGTCATTTACATATGGAACAGGAAGCCATAATTTAGGTCAAGTTTTATTATGTAGATATTACTGATAATTAAATAAAGAGAAATAGATGGAATGGAAATTAAATGACTATGTTATTCCATTTAATATTCTAAAATGGGCAATCAAATACAGAATTAAAAGTGGTTCTATAGATTCAAAAGTATATCTGTATGTTATTATACTTGTTTAGACTTAATACACCACAGGAGAATGGTTCATATTAGTTGGTACTTGAAATTCCTGCCATTTTCATTTATTCTGTGTCCAAAGAATTTGGATTTTGATGATATAAAGGTAATGTTTTGTGCTATGGTGTATAGCATTTGACTCAAAAAAAGCAAATTGTCTGTCTTACAACTTCCAGAATTCAAGTTTTTATACTCTGGAATGTGGGTGTTATGGTTAGAATGCCAGAAATTCAAAATCGAATGCAGAAAGCAGTGATGAAAAGACACAATGTGAGCTTAGACAAAGAAATTATAAACAGGAAGAAAGAGAAATGAAAGCACAAAGATGTGTATAGATGTACCATTTGTGGGCAAGAAGAAGGTCACAAAACAGAATAGTTGTGGTGTAAGGTAGAACAGGAGACATGATTGAGAATTGGCCGTTATACTACAATATATTTTAAAGTTCAGTTGAGTTCTATCATGGTTGATGGACAGTGTAGCCTTTCTGAGATCTGTTTGAAACATATGTCACTTGTGAGTCTACTAGGAATTTTTTTATGCTAAGCACTAACAGTATCACTAAGTAAAAATAATTGTTAAATGACTTTGCATGTAAACATTTTTATGTAAACTAAATTTTCACATATAAGATTTAAATTTTGCATTTAAAACTTGATTTCCATAACTTAATTGTCCATTTTCATTACACAGCTGATTAGCTTCATAGGTTTTATCCATCTCTAGATAGTCTTCCTTTTTATTGATTCAGTGACATGCAAACAGAAGTAAGTGCACTGTTGAGCTGCGCAGATTTACTTCTCTGCAGGTAGCTTCTTGATCTTTCCCTCTAACAACAGATTCTTCCTGCTTGTTCTTTTTAACATTTTCTCTTTTCTTCCATAGTAAACATTTTGAAGATTTTAACTTGAAAATGAGTAATGGCATAATTATAAATTATACCATTTGCAGATGGAAGTGGAGATAGAGGAGAAAAGGATGCAAGCAAAATCACAACATATCCTCCGGGTTCTGTGCGATTTGACTGTGAGCTCCGAGCAATACAAGTCAGCTGTGGATTTCACCATTCAGGTAGCAGCCCAGACAATAGGGCACAACTGCCATTTTTACAATTGCAGTTTGTTTTTATAGCTATACTAGGTAACTTGTTCAGTTTTGATGAGCCTAGCTATGCGCCAGAGTGCAATATCTCTTGAATCTGTAAGAGCTTCATCTTTTAAACACCGTGGTATGATGAAACAAGAACTATACTTGTCCATCTGTCTGCTGATGGACTTACTTTGTGATTCAAGAAAGTTCCTAAAAATAAAATAATTCCAGAAATCTCTTTCAACATTGAATTGCTGTGATTTTTATACAATGGTCTCATATATTGTTAATGTTTACTGAGAAATATGTATCATCAATTTTACTATCTTAAAATATATGAAATAATTAAATTCTTAGTAAAATATTGACAATCAATTTAAATAGCTTATACTATTCAAACTTTTATAAAAGTTGAAATTTGAGGCAATATTCTTTCATATTTGATACAGCTTTGACAGACATTAAGTCCTCATTGATGTACATCGCTGTGGAGAACAGTCAATTCATCTGTTGTCTATAAACAGGTTATTTATTAAGGAACAGTATTTTATATATACTTAGCCATTATAAAGATTTTGCAACTAACCTGAACAAATGTTTTATTAAATATTAATGTACTCAGTAGTATTTATGAATGTTTAAAAGTATGTATTATGAAAAGCATGCAATTTTATGAGTTATAGAATATTTTTCCAGAAATTGAAATTACATTGATTTCTCATTCATTGTAGATTTTTCTAGGATTCTACTACCTATTTTTAATAACTATAAATTTTAGATAGTGAAAAAACATTGATTTCTCATTCAATATAGATTTTTCTAGGATTTTACTAACTATTTTTAATAACTATAAATTTTAGATAGTGAAAAATAATACTGTTTCAGTATAGTTATGTTGGAATTGTGAAATGTATATAATGAAAATACAAAATTCTGTGTTTTGATTTCAGTGGTTTTGATGGAAAATGGAGATGTATATACATTTGGATATGGGCAGCATGGGCAGTTAGGACATGGAGATGTCAATTCCAGGTACTGGCCGAATTTTCTTTTGGATTGTCTTAAATACTAGACTAGTTTTCATACACCCCCACCCTTCTTTTTTTTTTCTTTTTGTCTTTACATACTTATTTGTAGAATTTTATGCATATATAAAATCTCTCATATAAATCATATATTAACTATGTATACTTGTAGAACTTTATAAATAACTCTTCAGTCTAACGCTCTCCCAACTGAGCTATTTCGGCTGATAAATAACTCTTAATATATATACAGAACTAAAATACTATGATGCTGCTTAGTAAATTATGATGCATGAATTATTTGGTTTCTGTCTTGTGATCAGGTGCTTCTGTGGATAATATTGTAGCTTAAGAAAAGTCAGTGTACATCTTCTGAAGTTTAAATATGAGTGATTGTGACTGTCACAAAAATACCACTATATTATCACAATTCTGTTTTAAAGCTACACAAAACAATAGAGAAGACAGTGAATATCTCCAAAGTGTATTTTTCAAAAATCTTCAGTGTGTCTTGGTTATAACTCAGGAGCACAGTTCACTCATTGGAAGGCACTGGTTTAATCCTCAGCTTTGCACATAAGCACACAAAATGAACAAAAATAAAACTCACAGAAAGTTTATTTATTTTCCCTGGTAGTATTGTTTTGAAATATTTGTTTAATAATAATGCAATGTCATTGAAACTTGAATAATTTTGAAATGGAAACTGTTGGTCTGATGGACTATTTTGTCTCTTCTGAGTAGTGAATAATTGTTAGAGACCACTAGTAGTCATTTCCCAATAGCTGTTCATCATTATTTCAGTTGGTGGAAGAGTTTCAGTTGGTGACATAGCCATGCAGCTAGAGACTTGCTTTTCTCAGCCTTTACAGCAGCAGGGTGTGACTGTGAAGCAAGGTGATATGTACACCTTGGGAATTGTGTTGTTGAAAGGAGGGGGCATGCTTTCCTACTGTCCTCCTCTCTTCACAGTGTACTAGTTGAAAGCATGCTTGCTAGAAGAACTGGACATGTCGTAAGAACTCATCAGTGGAAAGCTATATATTGAGAACGATGATGGTACAAGTTTTTGGTCCCTGCACCATAAATTGCCATCAAAGGGGCATCTGTACTTCCTCATTTATATTCATTTGAAGAAAGAAGATCTCTTCTCCTTTCCACTAAAATCCAGTTTTCCTTGTTTTGCCTTGAACTCACCACATTGCTGTGCCATTTTTATGATAGAGGCTAGTGAAGTATATGTAAGACAGGCAGCTCTTAAGACTGTTTCTCGTGAAGACTGTGGCAGGGAAGAAAAAGGTTTTTTGTTGGTTTTCTCATTACCATTATTGTTACTGTCTTTGGCTGGTGATTATTTTTGAGTCATAACTGGAAAAGAGGCATTGTTGTTACATATGGTGGAGCTCAGTCATATGTGCAGTGGACAAGGGCACTGCCTCACACAGAATCGTGGTAGACAACTAAATATTCCAGTCTTAACTACATGGAAAAGGAAATAGTGCAAGCTCCAACTATACTAAAATTCCATCCTTCACATTATTTTTGTCTTACTGTGAACTGTGTGCAGCTGATACCCTGCCACGCCACATTTGGCTTCAATGCCCATTGAAAGGAAGGTTTTCAAATGAAGAGACTTTGTAAAGATGTTGCCTATTGTTCTTGAGTCTACCAGGGGGTGCTGTGAGTTCTTGCAAAATCACAGCATTATGATCAGGATTTGGAATAGCTGAAGTTTGTCATTTCTTGAAATATGCTAACTTTCAATGTTGAAACAAAGTATTATTTTTAAAAAATATATACATTCTGGGCTGGAGAGATGGCTTAACAGTTAAGGTGTTTGCCTGCAGAGCCAAAGGACCCAGGTTCAATTCCCCAGGACCCATGTTAGCCAGATGCTCAAGGGGGCACATGCATCTGGAGTTCGTTCACAGTGGCCTAAAGCACTGACATGCCCATTCTCTCTCTACCTCTTTCTCTCTCTCTCCCCACCCCCACTTAAAATAAATAAATAAATAAGAGGAACAGCCAAGAAAAGCTCTTGTGAGATCTTCAGCTGCTTAGATTTGTTATTTTCGGACCAAAAAGTTTCACTCCTGCGTTAATTATAATTAAAAGACTAGTGCTGGACAGATCACTTAGCAGTTAAGGTACATGCCTGTGAAGCCTAAGGCCTAGATTTGATTCTCCAGGTCCTACATAAGCCAGATGCACATGGTGGCATGTGCATCTGGAGTTCGTTTGCAATGGCTGGAGGCCCTGGCATACCCACTCTCTCTCTCTCTGACTCTGTCTCTCTCTGACTCTCCCTTTCTCTGAATAAAAAATAAAAAATCTTTTTTAAAAAGTTAAAAGACTGTACACGTGGTTAGGGCAGAGCTGAATGGGGTGAGAGTGTAGTTTGCCTGCATACCATTCCCAGTGGATTACCATTTCAAGACTGCTTCTGCCTTAAACACAATACTTATCCTGTCAGTCTAAATTTGTGTGTTACTTGCATGGTAAAGGCCTTTGCTCTATTATTAATTTGGAAAGGAGTTTATCGCTTAATTTGGAAGAATAATTTCAGAAGAAACAAAGCACACATTAATTACCACAAAACAATAGAGAAGACCACTATCTCCAAATTGTATTGCATATATCTAGATATAATGATCCTACTGCCTCAAGCTTCTCAAGTGCTGGAAATTTAGGCATGTTCCAACATAACTAGCCACTATAGCTACTTTAATTTAAAAAAAAATTATGGGATGGAGTGGTGGCTTAGCAGTTAAGCGCTTGCTTGTGAATCCTAAGGACCCTGGTTTGAAGCTCAGTTCCCCAGGATCCAGATGCACAAGGGGGCGCATGCATCTGGAGTTCTTTTGCAGTAACTGGAGGCCCTGGCACACCCATTCTCTCCCTCCCTCCCTCCCTCCCTCCCTCCTTCCCTCTCCCTCTCTCTCTCTCTCTCTCTCTCTCCCTATTTCTCTCTGTGTCACTCTCAACTAAATAAATAAAAAAATGAACAAAAAATTTTATTAGAGAGACAGAATGGGCACTCCAGGACCTCTAGCCACTGAAAACGAACTCCAGATATATGCAACACCTTGTGCATCTGGCTTATGTGGGTACTGGGGAATAGAATCTGGTTCCTTAGGTTTTGTGGACAAGTGCCTTAACCTCTGTGCCAACTCTCCTGCACTATTTAAAATTTTTAAAAAATTATTTATGTAGCTGCTATTTAAAGTCAAATATCAAATAGATTTCATACACCATTTCAAGATATGGGTCAATCCTTCTATGGTTTATTTTGTTGTTCACTATGCTTCAGAATTTCTGAGTTCCAAATTATTTTACCATTTTGTCATAAATGAAGACCTTTACTGTGAGGAAGAAAGTGTAACTTTTTGAATTGAATAATATGCCTAAATTTCAATTTTTTCCTTTTCTCCTGTCCTTATACACTAATATGCTACATTATCACTCTGTTTACATATAGACAACTTTCATATCTTTGATTAACCACTTCCTATTACTTACATTAAGCAGTTTTTGTATACTGTAGTTTTCAGATCCAGTCACATGGATATACAATCACTATATCTAACCAGCACACTTGCACATATATATAATTTTTTATTGTTTTTCCTTTGCATTCTAAATAGTTTAATAAGTAGACTCAGTTGACATAGAAACAGTTCAAAGACCTGAATTTGGAGATGAGTAACCAACCAACTTTTGGGGAAATCTTTTAAGTTCTTTAGATCTACCTGTAGATGTTTTTAAAGATATTTTATTTTTATTTATTTATGATAGAGAAAGAAGGAGAGAGAGAGAGAATGAGAGTAGATATGCCAGGGCCTCCAGGCACTGCAAACAAACTCCAGATGGGTACGCCCCCTTGTGCATCTTGCTAACATGGGTCCTGGGGAATTGAACCTGGGTCCTTTGGCTTTGCAGTCAAATGCTTTAACCGCTAAGCCAGCCCTTCAGTCCTCTACCTGTAGATTTATTTTGATAATCAGTAACAGCATTTTATGTGAAAGTATTCTTTAACCTGCATACAAGGAAAGTATTTTGCATTCTCCCTTCAATCTGTTTGGCTTGAACTTGGATGTGTCCATGAAGACTTTGGTTCACCATGCAGCCCTCTGGAGTGACAGTTGTTTGTTTGCCAAAGCTCTCTGCCATAGTATTGAGGCATGCATACCCTTTTCATTGCTCTTCCCACCCATATTCCTCCATCTTCAGGGAGGGGGTGCTGCCACTTTTTTGAGGAATGGCCATTATGTTCTACTTTCCTTTTATTGTTTGCTTCCCTGTTAGTTTATGAGTCACTTTTCCTCATTGATAATTTTGTGTGACTCACAATGTTGTTGTTTTTTAAACATTGGGTCTTATAACTGCTATATCATGCTAATGGTCTCATTTAGTTTTCTTATCTTGACACTCTTACAGTATTGAATTTTATTTCTACCTTCATGGAAATCCTTCTCAATAACCCCAAACTAGATTTGCACAGTTCCTTTCTGAATCCTTAAGTTTAAACATCTGTAATGCAATGACAGTTTCTTCTTGGCTTATGACCTTACTTTATTTGATGTAATCAATACTGTAGTCTCCCATCCAAGTATTAAGTACTAGCCAAGCCTAATCCTACCTAATCAGACCAGATGGGGCACATTCAAGGTGGTTTGGCCATAGGCACAATATTATATTCCCTACAGCCTTCTAGTTGTGTTTTTTTTTTTTATTTTTTAAAATCCTTTTTACTTTATTCCTTCTCAAATTATAGGTTCTTTTAAAAAATTTTTTTGGCCGGGTGTGGGGACGCACGCCTATAATCCCAGCACTCGGGAGGCAGAGGTAGGAGGATTGCCATGAGTTCAAGGCCACCCTGAGATGACAGAGTTAATTCCAGTTCAGCCTGGACCAGAGTGAGACCCTACCTCGAAAAACCAAAAAAAAAAAAAAAAAAAATTTTTTTTGTTCATTTTTATTTACTTATTTGAGAATGACAGAGAGAGAAAGAGGCAGAGAGAGAGAGAGAATGGGTGCGCCAGGGCCTCCAGCCGCTACAAAGGAACTCCAGACGCATGTACCCTCTTGTGCATCTGGCTAACGTGGGTCCTGGGAACTGAGCCTCGAACCAGGCTCCTTAGGCTTCACAGGCAAGTGCTTAACCACTAATCCGTTTCTCCAGCCCAAATTATAGGTTCTTTAATCTCTTCACTTCTGCTCTTGCCAGTATCCTGCATGAATCAGGTTGTATATTTTCAGTAGCTCTACTTTCAGACATCTGGAAAGAAATAAATCACCATACCTGTATAATTTCACATAATTCCCAGATTCACTCAGTTCCTTCACCATGGGCAATTATCCTACTGTTTTGTAGTTTTGAACTGTATGTCTTAGAATCTGTTGAAACATGATGAAAGATATTGGCTCTCTTTAGAGGAAAAAATATGGATAATTTTTATAATGTCCATAGAGCTAATGATCTGAATGTTTTCTTGAAAACTTGGGGGTCTGCAGTTATTCTGAAGCTCAGTCATGGCCTTCTTAGAAATCTTTGGCTTTAGCTTGAAAACCAGTTCTGGGGCTAGAGGGAAGGCTCAGTATTTAAGGCTCTTCCCTGCAAAGCCTAATGACCCATGTTTGATTCATAGGTACCCGCATAAAGCGTAGGTACCCGCATAAAGCCAGATGCACAAAGTAGTAGATGCATCTGGAGTTCCTTTGCAGTGGCTAGAGGCACTGGCATGCCTGTCTTCTTATATTTTCTCTTCCCTCTCTGCAAATAAATGATTTTTTTAATTTTTACTTTTTTTTCCTGATCTAGATGTTTATCTGTACCTGTCACCAACAACTGAATAGATGATGTAATCTAGAATGTCTTTGTTCAACATTCGTTCTCTCAGCACAGCATCTGCCTATTAACAATCACAATAATCACAACAGAAATTAAAAAGTATTAGAGGGCTGGAGAGATGGTTTAGCTTGCCTGTGAAGCCTAAGGACTCAGGTTTGATTCTCCAGGTCCCACATAAGCCAGATGTACATGGTGGCACATGCGTCTAGAGTTCGTTTGCAGTGGCTAGAAGCCCTGGTGTGTTCATCCTCTCTTTATCTATCTGCCTCTTTCTCTGTCTGTCTGTTGCTCTCAAATAAATAAATAAAAATAAACAAAGAAAATTAGAGAGGAACTTTTTCAGCCCACCAAACTCATATTGTACCTGTATCATTTCCACACTCTCTTACTTTTGCCACAGCAAGAGAGAGGTGTGCTTTCTTTTACCCCAGAATCTTCTGCTTTTTCTTTTGGGGTCAGTATTTCCCTTAGGGCTATAGTTCTTTTTCTATTCTTCTGACCTCCTTAGCTCTTGATTTTTATTGGTGCCTTTAAACTTCCTTAAGTCTCTGTATTCTGAATAACAGCCTCTTCTTCAACTTCGTTTTTTTGTTTTGTTTTGTTTTGTTTTGTTTTTGTTGTTGTTGTTTTTTTTTCTTCCTGAGATAGAGTCTCACTGTAGCTCAGGCTGACCTGGAATTCACTGTGTAGTCTCAGGGTGGTCTCTAACTCAGGGCGATTCTCACACCTCTGCCACCCGAGTGCTGGGATTAAAGATGTGCACCACCACACCCGGCTTCATTTTTGCTTTTCACTGTTGGGTTTCCTTTCTTTTTCTCTTTACTGCAAGATTACCTTAAGGAGTTTTGCCTGTTCTACAACCTTACCTATAACACCATGTCTGCTACAATGTGGTGCCTGCTGCTACCATATACACCTTTCTGCTGCTAAATGGAGTGGCTGCACCCGTCCCATTAGAGCATTTGCCTTGTGCCTCACTTTTCCATCTCAAAGCCTTCTTTTTAGATAACTCTCCTAATGCCACATTTTCCAGGAATTTTTTTCTTCACTGGTATTTCCTGGTTGTCTTCTCCTCTCCATACCAAAAATGTTAGAAAAGACTCTTGAAGACTAGCACTCTTTTCTCTCTTTAGTAATCTGCCTAGATCATAGAGCCTATTCTTCATGGTAATAAGTGAATGATTCTACCATCCACCTCACTGCATAAAGTACAAAACTTCCTTGCCCAACATTTGGTCATTTCCCAAGGCTAGCTAGTTCTGTGCTTTAAGTAGCTATTAAACCCTTATATTTCACAGTGTTGCTAGTGCACTAGTTCATCATAAGTTACCCACATTTAAATATTTCCAGTTGTTCTCTTTCCCCTTTCCTTTTTATTCTTTTGTTGCACTCTGATTTTTTAAAACATACATTTTAGAATCTAGAATATTGTAATTGCAGTGTTTCAAATACAAAGCTATCCTTTGGTATGTGTTCTGTTTATATAGCGGTTATCATACTAATACATGTAAGAGTTACTAAAATAATTAAAAGATAATTAATAAGAGTAGGAAAGGACAGTAGGGTGCTATTTATTATAACAGTTTCCATTTAAGTGTTTTCTCTATGCCAGACACTATCCAAACACTTCTTTATTGTATCTAGGAGCCATGTGGGATAGATAGTTTCTTATTATTCTTCAAGTTATAGAATAGAAAATCAAAACACAGTTAAGTCAGAGTGACTTGTTCAGAGTTGTGGTCTCACTGCCATGAATGGAGTAGGAGTCAGTCCGGGACCATCTACCTCTGTGGCTATAAGCTACTGCTGTTATGCCTCTTAGTCTGCATGTTCTGCATCCTCTCCTGCTTTGTTAACATAAGAATGTAGCATAGTCATAAAAGTTAGCAAAAAAAGACTGTAAAATTAATTATTTCATCTAGTTTTTGGACTGAGTTTCTCTTAAGGCATCACATGGCTTTTATTTTGTCCAACAAATGTGTAACTGATCCCTAAAATGACATTTAGTGTACAAGGTTAGCATATTTTTTCCTTTTAATATAAAGGAATCACCGGTATTTATGTGTCTTTTTGATATCTTCCTCAGCATTAGTGCCTGTATCATTTTCATCCTTGTTTACCTAGCACAGGGTTAGGCATGTAAATAAGTGATAACTGAATGTTTCTCACAGTGCCTTTTACCTTTTCTATTCCCTATTTTACCGTTGATTCATTGTTTTATATTCCAGTTTAATCTTGTAAAAAATTGAACTTTTTTTTTTTATACCTAGGGGATGTCCCACTCTTGTTCAAGCCTTGCCAGGCCCTAGTACACAAGTCACTGCCGGCAGCAACCACACGGCAGTCCTTTTACTGGATGGACAGGTCTTCACATTTGGAAGTTTTTCTGTAAGGAATGTTTTAACCATTAATAATACTGTGTTGTGCCATTGTCTTGTACTTTGTCTACATTAGCTACTTTCTCTGGTTCCAGTGAAATTCTTGTGTTATGATAATTGCATGTGCTTATTTCTTGACTCTACCCTAAACGCATGAAACATGAATGACAGTCTTTCAAATAATCTCTACTTCAGCATTAGAATTAATAGAATTTTAATACCTGTGTTAGAATTGGGCATGTTTATTCCAGATCAAAACCCTTTGAGCATTTAATGGAGCTAATTCTGTTATATTCTCATCTAATTTGTAAACAATAATTCTTCTTCATAACTATTTCTATAATGGAACTTTCTCAAAACTTAGTTTTTATTTAATATCATCCTTTACTTTTTTCTTTCCCTGTTTCTTTCTCTCTTTCTCTTTACCAAAGCTTGAAAGGTGTGAAAATGCTCTGAGAGTTTTGTGTAGTTTGGCACAGTGAATGTCAAGGAAAATCCCCCTAAGACCACACTAATAAACCTTCTGCTATCTCTGATATGGGTAACTGCTCAAATGTTTACAACTCTTACGAAGCATAACTGTGAACTTTAAAACTATGTTTTATTTGGAAACAGTTTTAGAAACTTAAATAATACCCGTGTCTAGAGAGTGACCATATATACGTTTAACCAGATTCACTGTTGCTAGTAGCATGTTGTACACATTCTCTTAACTCTGCACATATGCAAACCACTTTCCCTCTGAGTCTTTTAAGAATAAATTGCGGCTGGAGAGATGGCTTAGCAGTCAAGCACTTGCCTGTGAAGCCTGAGGATCCTGGTTCGAGGCTCTATTCCCCAGGACCCATGTTAGCCAGATGCACAAGGGGGCGCACGCATCTGGAGTTCATTTGCAGTGGCTGGAAGCCCTGGTGTGCCCATTTTCTCTCTCTCTGCCTCTTTCTTTCTATCTGTTGCTCTCAAATAAATAAATAAAAATAAACCAAATAGTAAAAAAAAAAGTTGTCACCACCTTAAAAAAAAGAATAAATTGTATCCACTCTAGACATTTACTCATGAATCCCTTAGTTCATGCATTGTAGTTGGCTTAGTAATTGTTTTTTGGAGTCTCTGCCCTCTCCTTCTAGGTTCAGGCACTGTCTTTGCTGTGGCATCTCTTTAATATTTATCAGCTCCTCAGCATGCCTTGGGTACTATAACATTGACATTTTTGAAAAATATGGCATGTTTAAGCAATTAGGTTCTTTAATTTTGTGTCTCTGATATGGTACAAAAATAATGAACTCAGAAAAGTACATCCCCTTCCATTTCTTTGGCGTCCCTGATTTTCCATATCCTTCCCTGAATGTTTGTAGATACTGAACACATTGTACTCCAGTTACCCTTCTTGTGATTCATCTCTAGAGAGAAGTAGATGTGCACACGTGGATACATGTGCCACTTCCACCCAGTATAGACACGTGGATAAGTTTATGTATGTGCATATGCGTGCATGCCTACATATTGTAGGTGTATTGTACATAGTCATTGCCCCATCCTAACTTTTCAGAAGATAGTATCCTATTTATGCATGCGTACTTTCCTGTTTTCATGTAATGTACCTCTTAGGAATTTCTCCATGTCACTTCATACAGATCTTCCTTATCCTTTTGATCTCTGTGCAATTCTCTATTGTGTGTATATATTGCATCTTATTCAGTCAGTTTCTTAGACTTAGACATTTCAGTACTTTTCAACACTTTGCAGTGATAGTGCATATCTTCAGGGATCTGTTTTGAGGTAAATTCCATGAAGTGTGAATGCTGGGTCAAAGGTCAATATCTGGGTAGGTTTGTCAGTTTTCACAATCTCCCTATATTTTGCATTCAAAAATAAGAGTGCCACTCTCCCCACATCATTGCTAAGAGAGGAGTGTGCTGTCATACCTTTTAATTTGTACCAATTTGACAGATAAAAAGGATACTGCTCACTTTAAAACCCTTTTCCTGTAGCTGTTGCTTTGAACTGTCAAATCCTGGCCCATTTGAAAATCTGGCATTAAGAGTGGGAGTTGGTCTCTTGGAGGGTCTTGTCCTGTCTGCTCTGTTTTGCTTTGCCTCACTCGACACTCAATATCCACAGGCCTGTGGGGAGTGGCTTTCTGCCTCTCGTTATACTTGTTGACAGACTATGAGTTCTGCTGCTTCCTAGAACTGCTGAGGGTTTGAGTTGTGTGTGGGTTTATTTTCTCAGTGTGTTGGCCTTGTATCTGTTGGTGGGGAATGTGTCACAATATGAAGTCAGTTCATCATTGTTCTCTACATTCAAAAATTCTAGTTGCAGACTTCTTTGAAATTCGTGTGCTAGCCTTTCTCCACCCCTGTGGGACAGTTTAGGCATCTTACAGTTTAGCTGCTTTTCTTCACATTAGTTGGATGGTACAAAGGGAATGCTTATTTATTTCAGTTAGTCAAGATATCTTCTTTTTTCTCCCAAAGTGGAATTTATCCTTAAATATTATTTTTCTTTGTCTAAAAACACACACTGAAAAGAGGTACCAATAAACATGAACTATTAGGTTACTTCTATCTGTCATGTGCTTGTCACTTTCCATCCCTTTGCTTTCTGCTGAGGACTGGAGCTATATAGTTGCTTTTGCAATCAGTTTGTCATTTTCTAGCTGGGATATTGAAGGAATTTTAAAAAATAATAGAAAATTGATAGTTGAAATAGTTGAATGAGAAATGAACAAGAATGTTTTCAGTACTCTATGTACCTTTGATCATAAGGTTGTTCTTGTTGTTTTGTTTTTGCTGCACTTAGTTGCTCATTCTCATTGGTGACATAGCTTTAAGGATCCCGGTAGCCTTGATAGAGGTTTCTGGAGGGGCAGTAATATGGGGAAGAGAGCTCCTGAGTAAATTGCCTGATCTAGCTTTTAACATTCTTTTATTACACACACTGGCTTAATTATGAGAAAATTTCTATTTTGTTTTTAAAATTTTTTTGGTTTGTACAAGCCAGGGTCTTACTAGCCCATGCTGACCTAGAGCTTACTTTGTAGTCCCAGTAAGTAAAGTTCTTCCCAAACCAGCAACTATAGATACCCAAAAAGCCATAATTTTTTATTTTATTAATTTACTTACTTGAGGGGGGATGGGTATAGCCAGGGCCTCTAGCTACTGCAAATGAACTCCAGACACATGCACCACCTTGTGCATCAGGCTTACATAGGTACTGCAGAATTGAACCTGGGTCCTTAGACTTCACAGGCAAGCACCGTAACTACTAAGCCATCTCTTCAGCCCATAAAGCCATGATTTTTATGTGAGTTAACATACATTTAAATCATCACACCTTGGGCTGGAGAAATAGCTTAGTGGTTAAGCATTTGCCTGTGAAGCCTAAGGACCCCGGTTTGAGGCTCGATTCCCCAGGACCCACGTTAGCCAGATGCACAAGGGGGCATACACATCTGGAGTTCGCTTGCAGTGGCTGGAAGCCCTGGCACACCCTCTCTCTCTCTCTCCACCTCTTTCTCTCTCTGCCTCTTTTTCTCCCTGTCATTCTCAAATAAATAAATAAAAATGAACAAAAAAATCACACCTTATCATAAATTTTTCCTCTTTGTCTTAAAACATGAATGAGTCCAGTGTGCGGATGCTTACCTTTAATCTCAGCACTGGGGAGGCAGAGTTAGAAGGATTCGTGTGAATTCAAGGCTAGCCTGGGGTGTGAATTCCAAGTCAGCCTGGACTACAGTGAGAAGACCCTACCTTGGAAAAACAAACCAACAATATATATATATAAATTAGATAATTTACTAATACTTTATGTAAGAGTTGCAGCAAACATTTTGTACTAGAATTCAGTTTGTTTTTTGTTTTTGTTTTGACTGCTACCCAGTATATGAGTTTAAAGATTGCTTCTTTTATAATGTCAACTTAAAAAATCATGGTGAATTTTCTTTCTTTTCTTTTTTTTTTGTCCAGATAGTCTCACTCTAACCCAGGCTGAACTGGATTTCACTATGTAGTCTCAGGGTGTCCTTGAACTCACAGCAATCCTCCTACCTCTGCCTCCCAAGTGTTGGGATTAAAGGCGTGTGCCACCATGCCCGGCTTCAAGGTAATTTTTAAATGAAACATTTGTAATATAATCTTTAAGCATTATTTACTTTAATACTGTAGTTTTTTAAATTTTACTTATTTATTTGAGAGAAAGAAAAGAGACAGCAAGAAAGAATGGTCATTTGAGGACCTCCAGCTGCTATAAACAAATTCCAGACACATGTGTCACCTTGTGCGTATGGCTTATGTGGGTCTTAAGGAGTCAAACCTGGGTTCTTTGGCTTTGTAGGCAAGTGCATTAACCACTAATCTATTTCTGCAGTCCAATAGTATTCTTTTAAATGTAGGTCAATTAAAAATAGTTTGGGCCGGGCGTGGTGACACATGCCTTTAATCCCAGCACTTGGGAGGCAGAAGTAGGATAATTGCTGTGAGTTCGAGGCTACCCTGAAACTCCATAGTGAATTCCAGGTCAGCCTGGGCTAGAGTAAGACCCTACCTCAAGAAACCAGAAAAAAATTTCTGTATATTTTTTGCATTAAAAGAAATTATTGGGGTGGAGAGATGGATTAGCAGTTAAGGCACTGGCCTGTGAAACCTAATGACTCAGATTCATTACTATGTAAGCCAGATACACAAGGTGGCACATACATCTGGAGTTCATTTGTCGTGGCTGGATGCCCTGGAGCACCCATTATGTCTGCCTGTTCTTCTCCCTCCCCCACCTCTACTAAATAAAAGAAAACAAAATTTCAAACTTAATTTTTTTTTTTTTTTTGCTTTGCTAGAGACTGCCCAGGAATAATAGAAGTTATCATATCATGGGACTATAAAGTGAGTTCCAGGCCAGTCTGGGCAAGAGTGAGACCATATCTGGGAAAAAAAAAAAAAAGAACATTTAGCCAGGTACAGTGGTGTACGCCTTTAATCCCAGCACTTGAAAGGCAGAGGTAGGAGGATCACCATGAGTTCAAGATCAGTCTGGAACAAGAGAGTGAGTTCCAGGTAGGCTGGACTAGAGTAAGATCCTACCTCAAAAAAAAAGAAAGAAAAGAAAAGAAAGTACTAAAACGATATAAGAATAAGATTACATGTAGCTATTTTATCTATTTTTCTTAGCATTATAAAACTTATTATTATTTATCCAACAATATTTTCAGTTTTATTTATTTAAATTTTCAGAAAGGACAGCTTGGCCGACCCATTTTGGATGTACCATATTGGAATGCAAAGCCAGCCTCCATGCCCAATATTGGATCAAAATATGGAAGAAAAGCCACTTGGATAGGTGCAAGTGGGGACCAGACTTTCTTACGAATTGATGAAGCACTCATTAATTCTCATGTGCTTGCTACCTCGGAAATTTTTGCTAGCAAACACATAATAGGTAAATGGTTTGTCTTTAACTATAGGCATACAGTCTAATAGATTTTTCTATGCTTATGTGCTGGAAAAAGTAAGATCTCTAAACTAGAATATTCTTAAGATAGTGATAGAAATGTGAGTTAGATTAGAGAAATATTTGGTTTAAGTAAATAATTGAAATTGATTTTTGTGAGAGGTTATAATGATCAAACTTTAAAATTGCATTAAAGAGGTATAGCATAAGGAGTAGGAACATTCATTATGGATCTAGACAGCCTGATTTTTATATTTTTATCTTTTTGTTTTTCAGGGTAGGGTTTCACTCTAGCCCAGGCTGACCTGAAATTCCCTATGTAGTCTTGGGGTGTGCGCCACCACACCCAGATGGTTTTTGTTTTTGTTTTTGGGGTTTTGTTTGTTTTTCAAAATAGGGTGTTTCTTTAGCACAGGCTGACCTGGAATTCACTGTGGAGTCTCAGGGTGGCCTGGAACACATGGTGGTCCTGCCACCTTTGCCTCCTGAGTGCCAGGATTAAAGGTGTGTGCCACCACACCCGGCACGGCTGTTTAATTCCTAATTCTTCCACTTAAAAAGATCTTTTACTTAAATCGTTTAAGTATATTTGAGTTTTTTCATGTGTGAAATGGTGATACTACTACTTTCCTTTTGGGCTTGGGGAAATAAGGAAAAGTAAAAAATATGTGAAATGATAGGCAAATGTTTTTCCATTAGGTTTGGTACCTGCTTCTATATCAGAACCTCCTCCATTCAAATGTCTTCTGATAAATAAAGTGGACGGGAGTTGTAAAACTTTCAATGACTCTGAACAAGAGGATCTGCAAGGATTTGGTGTGTGTCTTGATCCTGTGTATGATGTAATTTGGAGGTATGCATATGAATTCATAAAATAAAATGGTGTCAGCAAAACAAATATAAAATTTAACAGTATGGAATTTGTTTCTGAATGCACTCAGTATGTAACGTGAAATCATTCCAACAGGAAAAACTTACACTAGATTCAGTTCATTATATCAAGCTAGTTGGACCTTGTCCTTTTCACATGTGGTGAAAGCAGTGAATGGAATAGATGATCCTATGTGCTTCCCAGTCCTTTATCTTGTTCTCCAGTGTTCTGGAAGCAGCAGTGAAGACAATCTCCTCCTCTGTTTTTGTAAAAAAGCTGGAGAGTTATTTTCCTTTATGTTTGGATAAAAGTTTGTTCCTGTTATCTTGACTTGGCAGCTCTGAGTTCTTGGTTTTCCTCCGTGAGGCCCATGGTTGTCCAGGGTCACGGAGTCACAGAGCCATGCCAGCTCATCTCAACTGAGCTTCTTGTCCACATCTGCTTCCCTTGCTAATTCTTCAGGAGCTACTTCTGAATAATTAATAACCTGTGTATGTAAGAAGCAGATTAACTGTTAAGGAAGCCAATTTTATTTTCCAGTCTAAATTTACACAAATTATACATTTGTGTTTTTTTTACACTAAAGAGAAGCACATGTAGGATAAAGCATAACCATCCTTTTGATCTTTTCCTTTCCCCATAATAATACTACTTTCTGTATTGATCAAAAGTGTTATGGTTTACATTATTTGACATACTTTTAAATGCATGTATTTAATTCTGTGTAAGAGTGTAATTATTTAAAAAACTAAAATTTTCCTCAGTAGTAATTTAGAGATATTTTCTAGTTATTAAAGAACTACTTGGTTATTTAAACTGTATAGATTTCTTTAGATAGGATAAATTACATATACTTAACTGCTTGCCCATTAGTGGACATTTTAGATTGCTTTTTAGTCATGACTTTACCTGTGATGCCCCACAGAACACATACGAACATAGTCACTCAGAGTTTTAGATAGTGTTTCAAAAAGTAGGTTGCTGAGTAGGCTCTTTAGGGCTGGAGAAATGACTTAGTGGTGAGACACTTGCCTGTAGAGCCAAAGGACCCAGGTTCAAATACCTGAGACCGAAATAAGCCATATGCATTAGGTGGCACATGTGTCTTGAGTTCGTTTGCAGTGACTGTAGACCCTAACACACCTTTTCTTCTCCCCCCACATAAATGAATAAAATAAAATACTTAAAAAGTGGCCTCTTCAATAATGCGTGGTGGCACACGCCTTGAATCTCAGCACTTGGGAGGGAGAGGTAGGAGGATTGCCATGAGTTTGAGGCCTCCATGAGACTACAAAGTGAATTCCAGATCCATTTCCCCAAACTGTCAGCAGCAGTAAGCAGTACTATTATTGTTTTCTATATTTACCATTTTGATTACTCTATTTTTAATTTATATAATTTATTTGAGAGAGAGAGAGAGAGAATGGGTGCACCAGGGCCTCCAGCCACTGCAAATGAACTCCAGACACATGTGCCACCTTGTGCGTTTGGTTTACATGGGTTCTGGGGAATTGAATCTGGGTCCTTTGGCTTTTCAGGCAAGCATATTAACCACTAAGCCATCTCTCCAGCCCCTTGATTACCTTATTTAATAGATCTCTGTTGACTGTTGAACGTATGCTTTTAGGCTTGGAGACTTGGTTAGGTTTTTGAACAAAAAGCACACACACACAAGGACAGTTTCCTGGTTTCACTTCCCTCTGTTTTTTCCTCCCTCCTCCTATCTTTCTTCTGTCTTACTTTTGTTTCCTCCCCCTGCCTTCCTTCTTCAATTCATACTGAGATCAGTTAGAGTAAACTCCGCCATTGAACTGAAAGATACAGCAAAGAGCATTAGTCATAATGACACAGAGACACAAGAATATGAAAATATGAAAGCTTAGACATTTGAGGACATTTAATGAGAAATTTAATAGGCATTCAGTAAGAAACAGATAAAAGATCATAATGTACATAGGTAGGCAGTATTGTAATGGTAATGCCTGGGAATTTTCCAACCAAAAAATTTAGATGCTTGGATATTAGAAATTAATTACATGTTTCTACTATCTACAAACAAATGATATTACATTGATGCTATAGAACACTAAGATCAAAACATGATCTTTAGAGCAACCAGAAAGAAAATAATTATTATTTGCCAAGGAAAAATGTTACTAATAATATTGTATTATTAATAATGAAAATATTACTAAAATTATTAATATTACTAAGACTTTTCAAAAGTAAAATGCAATATTACTGTTACTAATTTCAGAATTTCTATCATAAAATTTGTATTGTGTAAAGTTCTATTTTCAGTTTTTTTTATTCTTTAAAAAAAACTTGAGTCTATGTTTTTTTTAATTTTTTTTAACACTTTTTTTTTCAAATTTATTTATTTGAGAGCGACAGACACAGAGAGAAGGACAGATAGAGGGAGAGAGAGAGAATGGGCGCGCCAGGGCTTCCAGCCTCTGCAAACGAACTCTAGACGCATGCGCCCCCTTGTGCATCTGGCTAACGTGGGACCTGGGGAACCGAGCCTTGAACCGGGCTCCTTAGGCTTCACAGGCAAGCGCTTAACCGCTAAGCCATCTCTCCAGCCCAAGCCTATGTTTTTAATTAACTTATTTATTTGCAAGCAGAGAGGGAGATAGAGATTGGGCATGCCAGGGCCTCCAGCCACTGTGAAGGAACTCAAGATGCATGTGCTGCCTTGTGCATCTGGCTTACATGGGTCCTAGGGAATTGAACCTAGGTCCTTTGCCTTTGCAGGCAAACACTTGAACATTTTAACATTTAACACATTAAGCCATCTCTCCAGCCCTTGTTTTATTTTATTTTATTTTATTTTTGGTTTTCCAATATAGGTTTTCACTCTAGCTCAGGCTGTCCTGGAATTAGTCTCAGGGTGGCCTCGAACTCATGGTGTTCCTTCTACCTCTGCCTCACAAGCACTGGGATTAAAGGCATGCGTCACCACATCTGGCATTTAAATGCTTTCTAAAAAATATTTTTTTTTATTTGTGAGAAAGAGTGAGAGAGAACGGGTGCTCCAGGGCCTCTAGCTACTGCAAACGAACTCTAGATGCATGTGCCACCATAGGCACCTGGCTTACATGGTTCTGGGGAATTGAACATGGGTCATTAGGCTTCTCAGGCTAGTATCTTAACCACTATGCCATTTCTCCAGCTCTCAAATGCATTTTTAAATTTTATTTATTTATTTACTTATTAGAGAGAGAAAAAAATGGGTGCACCAAGATCTCTAACCATTACAAATGAACTCCAGGTGCATGCACTACCTTGTGCATCTGGCTTACCTGGGTCCTAGGGAATTGAAACTGGGCCCTTTGACTTTGCAGGCAAGTGCCCTAATTGCTAAACCATCTCTTCAGGCCTCTTAAATGGTTTTGTAAAGAGTTTGCATTTTTAAAATTTATTTATGTTGTAAGAAGAGATAGAGAATGGGTGCACCTGAGCTTCTAGCCACTGCAAACAAACTCCAAATACACATGTTACTTTGTGCATCTGTCTTTATTTGGGCATTGCAGAACTAAATCCAGGTTGGTAGGCTTTGCAGACAAGCACCTTAACTGCTTAGCCATCTATCCAGCCCCTTATATGGTTTTAAAAATAAGTATGGATAATAAATGTAACAAAATTTGCCATTAACTTATATGTAGACATTCTGTGTTGTCAAATATATTCACATTATTATGCAGAGATTGCTAGTACTTCTTTATCTTGCTAAATGGAAACTTAACAGCTATCCATTTACCCTTCCCCTAACCTCTAAAGACCAGGAAATGGAGATAGCGTTTAGATTTTTTTTTTTTTAATGAACGAGATAAGTTCTCTTAGGAGAACTTTGTGACTTGACTTTCTTATATTTTTGTTGGTGTTTTACTATTTACTAGAAAAAGCATATCCACTCAGAGTCATCTGTATCCATTTTACTTGTTTATTTTTAAGAATAGCAGTCCATAACCTTTGCTCATTTTTCTATCGGTTTGATGGTTTCTTATTGTTAAGGGTTCTTACACAATATGGGTATCATTGTTTTATATCACATGTATGTTTCATATGTTTTCATTCAATTATCCTTTGTCTTTATGAACTTTAATGGGTATTTTGTTGAAAAAAATCTTTGTGTTTATATATGTGTGCATCAAATTTTAAGTTTATAAGTGCTATATTTTTCACAAAGTATTATAATTTGCAGTACTATTGTTTAGGTCAAAAATATTTTTATTTATTTATTTATTTACTTGCAAGCAGAAAGAGAGAAGAGAGAAGAGAAGAGAGAGACAGACAGAGAATGGGCATGCCAGGGCCTGTAGCCACTGTAAACAAACTACAGATGCATGCGCCCCTTCTGCATCTGGCTTAGGTGGGTCCTGGGGAATCGAACCTGGGTCCTTTGGCTTCACAGGCAAATGCCTTATGTTTAGGTTATTTTTAACTATTTTATTTTATTTTATTTTTTTGAGGTTCGGTCTTACTCTGGCCCAGGCTGACCTGGAATTACCTATATAGTCTCAGGGTGGCCTTGAACTCATGGCAATCTTCCTGCCTCTACCTCTCAAGTGCTGGGATTAAAGGTGTGTGCCACCATGCCCAGCTTCTAGGTTATGTTTTTACTTATAGAGATTCTTTTAGTTACATATTTAGTTTAGATATGGAAAATAAGGAGCAACATATTTCTTGATTAAGCTAACTATGTCATTTATTATTGTGTTATTAATTATAATTTATAATTTTTGGAAATAAGTAACATGTGAGGTGCTATAATTATTACCTTTCTTGAAAGGTTTCGACCAAATACCAGAGAACTGTGGTGTTACAATGCTGTGGTTGCTGATGCTAGACTTCCCTCTGCAGCAGACATGCAGTCCAGATGTAGTATTCTGAGTCCTGAACTTGCCCTACCAACAGGATCTAGGGCTCTTACAACCCGATCTCATGCAGCCTTGCACATTCTAGGTAGGTTGCTATTTAATACACAGCTAATTTGCCTTAATGTATGCTGTGTTAAAGTGAGTTTTTTGTAGAATATTTAAATTTGTCTGTCATTCTGTCATGTTTGTTAAACATGATAGCATGTACATGCAAAACAGATTTTTTAAAAATATATTTTATTTACTTATGAGAGAGAAAATGGGCATTCCAGGGCTTCCAGCCACAGGAAATGAATTCCAGATGCATGCACCCTCTTGTGCATCTGGCTTCCATGGGTCCTAGAGAGTTGAACGGGGATCCCTTGGCTTTGCAGGCAAAGGCCTTAACCTCTAAGCCATCTCTCCAGCCCTATTTTTAAATATATTTTATTTAAAACAAATTTAATTACCTAAGAAACTTATCCTCCATGAAATGATATATGAGACCCCCCTCTGTCCACACCATGAAAGAGCAATTGATCTATGCCTAAATATAAAGGGCTCCTGAATATAACTTGATTAATAGGAAGCTATGTAACATTCGTGTTCAGCTTGCTTACATAAATTTTTAGAGATATGGATTGAATAATTTAAATCTGTAGCTATAATGTTTAATTTCTTTGCATTATTTTAAATAAATTTTATAAAAAGGTTTTCTGTTTTTTCTTTTCTAATAAAGTTTTCTGCAGTACAACTTCATTCCCATTTGAGATATAGTGCTTTTAAGTACACATATATACATACATTTGCTGGAGTTTTCATACCAACCCACATAGCTACATATTGTAATCCTTTTAAAATCAATTCTTACAATACTCATTAATTCAACTGTAAAATCATATTCCTGAGCATAATTAGTTGGTCATGTAATTCCATGATTCTTTTTTCCTCAATATCACTGGTAATCATTGTAATAGTCATCCAGAGCTAACATTAAAGTTATTTCAGACCAGTATATCTACCTCAGAAAACACTGTTAGAATCAAACTAATTCAGAAAATTCCATAAAAGGAAGTTTAGTGTTTTGGAGATTTAGTTTGTGAAAAATGCTATCATATAGCATGTGGCTAAATATGACTATCAGTGCTAGGGAGAATTTTGACTGTTTGTCCATGAAATATTTAAAGTTTAGAATACATTTATTGTACACATTCAGAATTTACTTACTCATTTTAATTTATCCTGTGTAGTAGTTAATATCAACAGTAATATAGGAAATCTTAATTCCAAAGATTTGAATTTTACTTTTTTTGCTGTTTTAGGTTGTCTTGATACCTTGGCTGCTATGCAAGACTTAAAAATGGGCATTGCTTGTACAGAGGAGGAAACGCAAGCAGTAATGAAAGTTTATTCCAAGGAGGATTATAGTGTAGTGAACAGATTTGAAAGTATGTATGTTTGGACTTAGGAAATACTGCTTTTTAACTGAAATATATGCATATTTCAAAACACATTACTCTTCATATCTTCCAGGTCATGGAGGTGGCTGGGGTTATTCTGCCCATTCAGTTGAGGCCATACGTTTCAGTGCTGACACAGATATTTTACTTGGGGGTCTTGGTCTGTTTGGAGGAAGAGGAGAATATACTGCTAAAATCAAGGTAAAGTTCATTCACACTGGTGCTCTCTTGTGTTCGAAGATGTTTGTTTTGATTTAGTTTATTATATTAGCATTACTTCCTTTTTTCTTTTGCATTTTATCCATTTGTGGTTGCTAATGCCTCCTTTAGAGCTAGAGGAACATTGCTAAAATTTTTCTTTTACAAAATTATGAAATCAGAGACTCATTAGAAAAAATTACAGGGCATGGTGGCACATGCCTTTAATCCCAACACTCTGGAGGCAGAGGTGAGGTCAAGGCCAGCCTGAGACTACTTAGGGAATTCCAGATCAGCCTGGACTAGAGCAAGACCCTACTCAAAAGACCCCCCCCAAAAAAAGTCAGTATAGGAGTGGAGAGATGGCTTAGCAGTTAAGCGTTTGCCTGTGTAGCCTAAAGACCCCAGTTCATTCCCCAGGACCCACATAAGCCAGATGCACAAGGTGGCAATATTCCTCTAGCTCTAAAGGAGCTCTCATCACTTCCTACATGCCTTACTTCCTCATCACTTCTGGACCTCACTCTCTGGTGAGACGGTCCAAACCTGGAAATCCTGATCACTGCATCAAACTTACATTTTACAACCCTCTTTTCTTTCTGTTTGCATTGTTTACTTCTGTATTTCCAGTCCTACAACTATTACAAATAAACAGTATGTGTTCAAAAATATTTGATGAATACCAACAGAGAAGCCAAATAGGGGTCAAATCATTAAGAAGCTGTGCATAACGCTACACAAAAAAAAGGCAAACAGTGAAGAATTTCATGCTAAAGTCTTCTGATTAGATTCTCATTTTTAAGAGTACTAAGAGGACTGAGCATGTAACTCAGTGTAATAATACTTGCTTAGTGTGTGTGAGACCCTGAATTCAGTCAAGATTACCACCACAAAGAAAAAAAAGAAAAAGATCCCTAAGGGCCACTAAATAAAAGGAAAATACCCTGAATTTTTTGGATCTTGTATTAAAAGGAGAGAAGGGAGCTACAACTCTGTAGTTGTTACTGAAACACTCCAATAAAAACTAGGAAATAGAGTTGAACTGACAATCTTTGGTGCCAAAAATAGAGTAGATATAGTAACAGCAGAGAAATATCGACAAACTGTTATCATAAGTTTTCTTTTGGGATGAGGAATTAAACGAATCTGCCATCTTTCAGAGCAAGGAAAAATTGCATTATTTTGAAACAAAAAAGATCCAGCATTCAGTGACTATTAAGAATTAGATCTGAGCAGGGCATGGTGGTGCACGCCTTTAACCCCTGCACTTGGGAGGCAGAGGTAGGAGGATTGCCATGAGTTCAAGGCCACCCTAAGATGACAGATCTAATTCCATGTCAGCCTGGACCAGAGTGAGACCCTACCTCGAAAAGCCAAAAAAAAAAAAAAAAAAAAAAAAAGAATTAGACCTGGGGTTAGAGAAATGGCTTAGCATTCATGGCACTTGCCTGCGAAGCCTAAGGACCCATGTTTGATATCTCTCTGGATCCCATGTAAACCATACACACAAAGGTACACAAGTACAAGGTCACACTAGATGGCATACACATCTGGAGTTCAGTTTCAGTGGCTGAGGTCCTGGCATGCCAGTTCTAACTCACTTTCTCTCTCTCTCTCAAAAAAAAAAAAAAAAAAAAAAAAGGATTTAGATCTGGCCTGGAGACAGATTTCCAAGCCACAGCTTATAATTGAACATTTTAGACTTCCAGTATAGTGCTCACTCAGTAAAGTTAAATGCATAGTGATATTTTATCTGTTTTTAAAATATTTTTTATATTTTTATTTATTTATTTGAGGGGAGAGAGAGAGAAAGAGGCAGATAGAGAGTGGCTTTGCCAGGGCCTGTAGCTACCACATAAAATCCAGACACATTCACCACCTTGGGCATCTGTGTACTAGAGAATTGAACCTGGATCCTTAAGCTTCGCAAGCAAGATCCTTAACTGCTAAACTGTCTCTCTAGCCCTTTTATCTGTTTTTGTTGTACTTCACCTGCTATAATTCTGTGGGAAAAAATATATTTTTACATTATGTTAATTAGTCTACTTTAAAAAAGGACATCCTTCCTAATTCATTCTTCCTTACCTGGACTGTGCCTTCCTTTTATTTTTTAATTATTATTATTATTATTATTATTATTATTATTATTATTATTTGTTTTTTTGAGGTAGGGTTTCACTCTACTCCAGGCTGACCTGTAGTTCACTATGTAGTCTCAGGGTGGCCTTGAACTCACTGTGATCCTCCTACCTCTGCCTCCTGAGTGCTGGGACTAAAGGTGTGTGCCACCACGCCCGGCCATCTCTGCCTTCCTTGTTCTGTATTTTATATTTCATGTTCTTCATCATTCCTTTTTTCATGCTCTATTTACTTTGAACTATCTTGTTTTTTTATTTTATTTTTTTTATTTTTGGAGAGCTTTTTTTGACTTCTCTCTTTCTCCATAGCTAATATTTTTGAAGCCTTTTTTGGTTAGGTATTTTTCTTAAATGTTATATATGCCATTTCATTTAGTTTTCATGGTAACTGTGAGTTAGCCACCATCAGTATCCATCTTGTTTTACAGATGAGGAAATAAGATGCCAGGTTCTTACTGCTATTAAGTATAGCACAAGAAATTTTGATAAAATCTTTTCTTTGAGTTTTATAATCTCCTTTGTGTATTTGCAATTCCTGCTTTATTACATCAAGTACAAGATTTCTAGTTTAAAAAAATTCTAGTTTGGAGCTGTATATATAACATTTAATATGATAGATAAGTTAGGAAAGCCAAAATTAATACAGCCATCAACCATTATATATTCTCTGTGTTGAATGTATGTTTATATATTTCACTTAATTATTCACATTTTTAAAGAATAGATATTCTCAATACTTCGGTGTTGAACAGTGCATGAATTAGAAACACGTAATTCAAGACGTGCACAACTGAATGATTGAAGAAAATGATTTTCCTTTTTCTCTAGCTGTTTGAATTGGGTCCTGATGGAGGAGATCATGAAACTGATGGAGACCTTCTTGCAGAGACTGATGTCTTGGCTTATGACTGTGCTGCGAGGTAAATGTTTTGCTCTTTGCATACTGAAAATCAAAGTCATTGTAAATGAATAAATAGAAGTCAACAAGGGTGCTGCCCACCGTACAGCATAGGCACTGAGCAGTACATGTGCTTTGGGGTCTACCAAGATGCTGTGCTTAACAACATGTTAGGGAGGCAGTACTGGTTTTTTTAAAAATACTTTTGTGCATGTGCACATGTGTGGCTGCACCAGGGCCACTTGCCACTACAAACAAGCTTTACAAGGTATGCACCACTTTTTACATCTAGTTGTACGTGGGCATGTGGGATTGAAGTCCAGCCGGCAGGCTTTGTAAGTTAAGAGCTTTTAACCACTGAGTCATCTCTCAGCCCCAGTTATTCTAGCTTTGCTGAAGGCTCTTGGGACTTACTATGATCAGTGCATTGGTGAAAGTTCATTGGTAAAAAAAATGAAAATTTTATGAGACCTTCTGCCTCAATACTGCTATGACAAATTAGTGTTTTGTACCAGAGAATGATGGGAAACATAAACCACACTTCTAATAATAATAATAATACACTCTACTTCCTGACAGTAATTATGTTGAGAAAAATCTAATAGGCTGCGTAAACGACATTTGGTGGTTAAAAAAAAAGTATATTTTCTGAAATAAAGTTGATAGTTAAGCACTGATTTTGCTTTTACCAGAAACATGTTTTTGGGAACCTAAGAGTAAATATAACAAAAATCTTTACTATTTCATTACTTTAAGCATTAACCTATGTCATGAGATTTTTTTTCTTAGTAACTTTCAATGTCATATACAAGATAACCAAGCCTTAATATACCATTGCTATTTATAGCTTTTGAGCAGAGGATTTTTGAGTCAGAAATACAAAGTATGATTTCATGTGTAGATTTTCTTCATTAACCTACAACTTGCCCTAGACATTTAAAGGTAGCATTGTGTCCTTTTTTTTTTTTTTTTTTTTGACATTCACCCTCCTCTATCATTAACAGAGTCAACAGAGGTTGACTTTGGGTGTCAAAAGCATTCCATCTTATTTTTTGAGACAGGGCCTCCCCCTGGACCTGGAGCTCATTCATTGGGCTAGATTAGTTAGCCAGCTAATCCTTGAGATCCTTCCTGTCTCTTCCTCCCAGTGCTAGAATTACATGCATGCACTGCCTTTGCTCAGCTTTTACATAGATACTGAAGAGCCAAGCTAAGGTCTTCATGCTTTATGTGACAAGCACTTTAGTGACAGAGCTATCTCTTTAGCCAGAGTACTCCTGTTTTCATAAAAATGTCTTTATTCAATTAGTAAACATTTTTTTTTTTAGTAGTTACTGTGTGATAGAACCAGCTCTAAACAATTTTTATGAACCAGTTTAATTCACAGAACAATTCAGTGAACTAGATGTTATTTTCACCCATTTTCCAAGGGAGGGAAAGGATTTACAAATGGTTGTAGAAACTCACCTAAACTCTCCAAACTACCAGCAGGTCACAAAGGCAGGACTTCACTTCATGACACTTGTCTCTAGAACTGTTTTCCTAAGGTGCTACCTCTCAAAACACATTGAATACCAATAACTCCACTGAGGAGAGCCCTCAGTGAAAATAGTGGGTTGAGGGGATATGAGTATGACTTTTTAATAACATATAATTATTTGACAGGTAGGGGGTAGAGAGAGAGAATTGGATTCACCAGGGCATTTGGACACTGCAGACAAACTCTATACACATACACTACTTTGTGCATCTAGCCTACATGGGTACTGGAGAATCAAACCTGGGTCCTTAGGCTTTGCAGGCAAGCACCATAACCAGTGAGCCATCTTTCTAGCCCTCAATATAACCTTTAAAAAAAATGAGTTTAGTTTAAAATTTGGTTGTATTTTAATTGTGTTCTTTTTGTGTAATTATTATATCACTTTATTCATGCAATCTTTTTTTCTATAATTTCTTCATATATTTTAAAAGAAAAAAAAAGGTAAAGGAAGGTTATTAACTATGGTCTTTCTCACACTTAAACTGTGTCATTTTGCATGAGTTACTTCAGCAGTGACCCAGCATACTCCATAGGTAATCTAATCCAGCTCCTTCTCACTGGTAGGTATAATCTTTGAAGGAAGGAAAATACATAAATAGATTAATAAAATGGCATATGTAACAATTTCATGGAAATAAATGATGCTTTGAACTTCTACAACACATTGTAATAAAAGTATTGACTTAATACAAGGAAACACTTTAGCTGAGTAAAAACTTTAAAACTTCAAATTTTCATTTTATGAAGAATTTTAGGGCTGGAGAGATGGCTTAGCGGGTAAGCACTTGCCTGTGAAGCCTAAGGACCCCGGTTCGAGGCTCGATTCCCCAGGACCCACGTTAGCCAGATGCATAAGGGGGCACATGCATCTGGAGTTCGTTTGCAGTGGTTGGAAGCCCTGGTGCGCCCATTCTCTCTCTTTCTCTCTCTCTCTCTCTCTTTCTCACTCTTTCTCTGTCTGTCACTCTCAAATAAATAAATAATAAACAAAAAATTTAAAAAAAAGAATTTTAATGTTTTTGTTATAGTGAATATAAGTGTATTTTTCTACATGTATAAATATATTTACAATGATAACTATAATAAATGTATGTGACAGGCAAAGGAAAAGGCATTATCTTTGACTCACTGATTTCTCTCAGGGAAAAGTATGCAATGATGTTTGATGAACCAGTTCTCCTTCAAGCCGGGTGGTGGTATGTAGCATGGGCTCGAGTGTCAGGACCCAGCAGTGACTGTGGCTCTCATGGACAAGCTTCCATTACCACTGATGATGGGTAAGCAGCATGCTTTTCTTATGGAACTGTTACTTTTGTTCTGAATGAAAACTCAGTAGACTTTAATATAATTCCTAAAAGTTAAATTTCTGTAACCTTATGTGCCATATAATCAAATCTGCCAAGCTAAGATTTAGACAGCAGGGAGAAGAGACTATTGTTCTTGTCAGATGACGTTAGAATGTATTTCTGTGTATAATTTAGAAGATTTATTGCAAATTAGAAATTACATAGAGGAATGGGACAAGGATAGTGAGAAATTTTGAACCACAAAAAGTTCCTTATCTATCTATACACAATTAAGTTTAATAGTGCATATGCAAACAGGTTATAAATTGAAAAGTTTCTGGATACAATATGGTATTAATAAAATGTAGAGAAAAATTTACCATTTAAAATGTGTCATATACACATGTATGCACAGAGAGAAAATCTGTGTTGTTTTCCACTTATAAACATTTTCAAATGCATTATCTCGTTTGATGGCCCCAGTAACTTTTGAAGCAACTATTAGCCCCATGTCTCTTCTCAGGGGAATAGAGAAACAAAGTAGTGAGATGATTTGTTTATAATCATATTGTTATCACATGCATAAACTACATATGGTCCTGGAGTCTGTTGTTGCCCAGCCTAATTTAAACATTTTTATTCTCATTCATATGCTTAAAAGGACTATCATTTGTAAGGCAGAATAAGTTTATTTTTGTTACTATTGAGCACAAACAATTGAAATGTTTACAAGTTACATAATAGTATGTTTCAAATTAATTCACCTTATATCAGCTGATCAAGAGACTCATTTATGAGGTGAATTCTGTATTGCTGATTATTCAAGAAAAATGAAATCAGCCAGGCATGGTGGTACATACCTTTAATCTCAGCACTCAGGAGGGAGGCAGAGGTAGGATCACCGTTAGTTGGAGGTCACCCTGAGACTACATAGTGAATTCCAGGTCAACCTAGACTAGAGTGAAACTCTATCTCAAAAGAAAAATAAGAAAAGAAAAATTAAATCGATCATTGCATGTATCTGAACTGCATTCACCCTGGGCTGTGTGGCTCCCAAATAGCATTCAGCAAACTTGAAATACAGCATTTTAAAGCTAAAGAGTCTTCTATGCCTAGTCAAGTAGGTTTTTAGACTTTGCAAGTATAAATTTCTGTTAAAAGTTTGATTACTGTGGTGAAAGCTGAGCTGAAGTATTGAACAGGAGCAAGAGAGCTCCTCGCCTAGAAATTACCCAACGTGTTCAATTCTTCAGTGTCACTCATTATCCATTCAGAGTTAAGGCCAAGAAATTATAGTTAGGCTTTTGTGGCATTTTCCTTAAAATATGAATAATTTTCATTACTATGAGTTTTGAAAACAATTGTTAAATTCCTTATTCTTTTCATGAATCTTAGAGCTTGCCATTATTTATATCATGTTATTGTTTTCTCTTTTTAGAGTTGTTTTCCAGTTTAAGAGTTCAAAGAAATCAAATAATGGTACAGATGTTAATGCTGGTCAGATACCTCAACTGTTATACAGGTATTAAACATTTATAATCAGTTAATATAATTTATTCTTTTACTATACTGAGTATATTCATTATAAAATAGGTAGCATAATAGAGAAATTAAACATTAAGCAAATTATTCTAGTAGAAATAGAGGTAATTACACAAGCATTTATATAAGATAGCATTTAATATATTTTATTTCTATTTTTGCTTGTGTATAATGTGCTGTGCCTATGGTATGGTATGGTGTAGTGTATGCATATGTATGTGCCCTAGCAGACTCCCCATGGATTTGCCTGTGGGGTTGGGGTGCTTGCCTGTGGAGTTTGTTGTAGAATGTCAGGTGATCCTCTCCTTTACTCTCCCACCCTTTCTTACTTGAGCTAGAGTCTCCTACTGATAACCCCTGCGTGCTATTTTTCATAAGCCCCTTGTTTCTGCTCTTCTTTGTGGGACTGGGATTGTAGGCCCATGTATGCCCAGCTGTTTATATGGAATCTAGAGATTCAAAGTCAGTCAGTTTCATGCTACCTCAGGTTCTCTTTCTTGAACAGGAAGTACACCTAACTGCTGAGCCATCTCCATAGCCCTATGTCTACTTTTTTTTACATTACAGAAATGTATTAAGAACAAATATTTCTTGTCATGAAATGCTTCTTTATAATACCAAAATTTCTTCAGTTTTACTAAAATTCAGCTAGAATATAGCTAAATGTTTTTAATTTTAAGCAGATTAGAACTATTTTTAACTTTATAGTATATATACATACATATATATATATATGTATATATATATAATTTGGAATATGTTTTGTTGACATGTTTTATACATCTATATAATGTATTTTGATCATAATTTCCATTACCCTCCCCATCTATTTTCTCCTCAACCAATACTTCTTCCCAGTTAGTCCCCCTTCTACTTTGGGGTGTGTGTGTGTGTGTGTGTGTGTGTGTAGGTGGGTATAACCCTCTGATTTAATAAATTATTGTTGTTTATGGTACTGGCAGTTGAACCCCAGCCCTCATACATACTAGGCATTATACAACCACTCAACGATATCCCTAACTTTTTAAAATATATTTTTATTTATTTATTGAGAGAGAGAATGGGCACACTAGGGCCTCTAGCCACTACAAACAAACTCCAGGTGCAAGTGCCACCATGTGCATCTGGCTTAACATGGGTTCCAGGGAATAGAACCTGGGTCCTTAAGTTGCATAGGCAAGTACCTTAACCACTAAGCAATCTCCCCATCCCCATCCCCAACTTTTAATATACTTTTAAACATTTTCTACATTACACTTAATTTTGCACTTTCATAATGACTCAAATTATATATATTATGACAATAGTAATAATTTAATCACCTATATTTAACACATTGATTTTCTAAACAGTTTCAGGATGGTATAATCAAACAAAATTTGTCTTAAAGAAATTAAATTAAAATGGGAAATGTGAGAATACAAGATGTAGAACTTATCAATTTATTAGCATGTGTGTGTGTGGTGCTGGAATCAAACCTAGGACCTCAGACACACTACATGTGCACTCTACCATTAAGCTATAGTTCCAGCTCTGTAGTCTCATATTGCTAATTCACCTTATGAGGTAGAATAAATTTGAAAATCCCTTACCATTAATAAATTTATATCTTAAATTGAAAGATCAACTTGTTCATACTGTATTAATTACATTATTAACATTAAGAATTTTTTTTTAATTTAATTTATTAGTTTTCTTTTCAGTAAATACAGGCAGTTTGGTACCATTATTTAGGCTCATCTGTGATCTACCCCCTCCCATTGGACCCTCCTTGTTATTGAAAATGGGTCGTGCATTGTAGAGTTAGCCCCCAGTTATTAGTATGATAAATGTCTCTGCAAATCATGACCCAACATGTGAGTCTGACATTCTTTCCGCCCCCTCTTCCGCAAGATTTCCCTGAGCCATGTTGGGTTCATTTTTGGTCTGCTTCAGTGCTGAGGTGTTGGGGGCCTCTGAGGCTCTGGTTCTCTGATTTGGTAGGAGTTGATTTTTCTCTGCATTGATCTCCTTCCCCTTTGTGCTGGTATCCAGTTCACAGGAAAACATCACCCTTGCTTATTTCGCCAGTTGTCCTTAGTTTCAGTTGGGCCCCTTCTGAGGTATGTTGGGGCAGCTCTCTTCTTAGGATCTGCATCTATCTGGAAAAGAGAAGCAAATTCTCCAACGGAGAGTAAGTTAGCACCCAGAAAATTGAGATAACACTTACTTTTTTGATAGACAGTTTGATAGGTGTAGGCCCTCTTATACCCCGTGATTGATGGTAGCTTGATATTGGAGAGTGGGCTTGTGTTTGGGTATGGTTCTGACTTGTTTCCCAGCTCCAGCTAAGGGTCTAGTACCACTGAGGGGATCAGTTAGCCAAATCAAGAGCAATTGATTCCTCACCATGGCTGTGTACCACTATTGCACTTGTGTGGGTATCACATCTGGTTAATTGTTGCTACTTAGGTTAAACAATGTGTTGCTTGGACAGATCTTGGTCACTTCCCCCAGTCGCCTATGTAGCGCCTTCTGGCACTAGACACGCTGACTGTCTGGGGACTGACTCTCTCCTGGCTTCCAGCCATGTCATTCCATTTTACTTGTCAGCTGCGTATGGAGTCTTCAGCAATAGGGTCTTACCACTGGCCTTTGGTGGGTCATCAATTACTCTGACAGAAGTCTGTCATTGTTTTGGGAAACCTTGTAGGTTTCTCTGATCAAAAGCTCATTGTGGATTGTAGGCCCAAGCTGGAAGTGGGGGTTGCAGGTCAGTGTCCACTAAGAAATTGAGGAAAAAGATAACTAATATACAAAAGTTTGAGAGGGGAGAGGGGGAGAGGGAGGGAAAGAAGATGTAGGAGATTTAGGTCAGTCTTGATCCTACCCTCTCCAGTGTCTTGTGGTTCAGGTGTTTCCTGTAAGGGACTAGTGAAGGTTCAGTCATTTGGTCTGTCTTTTAGGAAGTAGAATTTTATGGTACCATTGCCGTTTGGGTCCGGATTACTGTTTTAAGAATTTTAATCAGTTCACAGTAATTCAGACATGTATGGAAGCATGCCAATGTATTTGTTTACTTACTTCTAGATTACAATATTAGAATAAAGAATTCAAATTAATAAAACCTCATTAAAAACTACATTTTGGGGCTGAAGAGATGGCTTAGCAGTTAAGTGCTTGCCTGTAAAGCCTAAGGACCCAGGATTTGAGGCTCAATTTCCCAGAACCCACGTTACCCAGATGCCCTGGCACACCCATTCTCTCTCTCTTTCTGCCTCTCTCTCTTTCTGTCTGTCGCTCTCAAATAAATAAAACTAAAAAAATCATTTTGGGACTGGAGGGATGGCTTAGTGGTTAAGACATTTGCCTGCAAAGGCAAAGGACCCTGTTTCAATTCTCCAGGACCCACATAAGCCAGATGCACAAGGTGGCACATGTGTCTGGAGTTCGTTTGTAGTGGCTGGAGGCCCTTGTGCGCCCATATTCTCCCTCCCTCTCTCTCTCTCTTTCTCTGTCTGACTCTCAATTTAATTAAAAAAAAAAAAACAAACTACATTTTTGGAGCCAGATAGCTCCATTGTTTAGGTGCTTGCCTACAAACCCTAATGACCTGGGTTCGATTCCCCAGTACCAATGTAAGGCCAGATACACAGTATTGCATGCATCTGCAGTTCCTTTGCAGTGGCTGCAGGCCCTGGTGCCCCCATTCTTTCTCTGTCTCTCTCTCTCTCTCCCTGCTTGCAAATAAATAAATAAAAATATTTTAAAAAACAAATAAAAATTAAAATATATTGTTCTATAAAGTAGAACTCAAAAAGTAGATAAAAGTAGTTATCTTTCATATTTTTCTTTCAACTGACCACTAAAATAACTTGAATGTGCAAATTTTATTTTACCCTTGAAGGGATTTTTGGTTTTAATGTTATCCATTATATCCATTGTTTCTAATAAGTAGCTCTTTGAACATAACAAAGTCCATTGAACTTCTTCTAAATCTTGGCTAAGTAACTGTAGTCCTAGAGAACATAGCTTTGTTAGGTTCTTTTGTGGAGATTATAATGTTCCCCAGTAAGAGGAGACAGCCTCTATCAAACGTTCTTTAAAAATGAGGCTTAAAAAAAGTACACACAATAATATTTTGTTAATGTTAGAAAATGTCTCAAGGAATCCTGTATTGGCATTTTTTTCTGGCAAAATATTCAATTAAAATTGTCTTTGCTATTGTAAAATGTGTATTTTTAAAAGAACCTCTGCCTTAGTGTTGGAACTAACATACATTGCATCTGTAGACTTCCCACCAGTGATGGCAGTGCTTCCAAAGGCAAGCAGCAGACCAGTGAGCCCGTGCATATTTTAAAGAGGTCTTTTGCAAGAACTGTCTCTGTGGTAAGCCATCTTGATGTTCTTTTCCTTTTAGTGCTAGGTTTCACTGGTCACATTCATGGTCACTGGTCACATCTCATCACAACTCCTTAAACTCAGATTTGTTTTTGTTTTTGTATTTTTATCCTAGCCAGAGATAGTATGTGTGTTACATACTAGGAAAGTGACAGTGGGAAACTTCCCATGATTTCACATGTATAGCAGAGTTGGCCTTAGACTTCAGATGAAATAGCTGGTGCTTTTCTTTTAAATTTTTTTTTGTTTTTATTTTTATTTATTTGAGAGCAATAGACAGAGAGAGAAAGAGGCAGACAGAGAATGGGTGCATCAGGGCCTCCAGCCACTGCAAACGAACTCCAGATGCATGCACCACCTTGTGCATCTAGCTTACATGGATCCTGAGGAATTGAGCATCGAACCAGGGTCCTTAGGCTCCACAGGCAAGTGCTTAACCACTACACCATCTCTAGCTGGTGCTTTTTTTTTAATAGGCCACATCCACTGGTAAAAGATGAACTTGGTATCTTATGATTCAGAAAAGATATTTGACTATTTCAGTAATCTGTTGTATTTATGTACAAATTAAAGTAAGTTATTTAATAATCATTTTTTTAGTTCAATTCAAAAATTCTAAATTTTGATATTATTATCAGTAGCTGACTGGGATTTGGTGAGGATAAAGGAAGCAAAATATACCACTTGAAAATTCTGTAATATGTAACATCTGTTCAACATAAGCATGAGAAACCTCCAGACCCACTAGATCTGAAAAAAAGTGTATCTCTAAGCCCATAGTTAGGAAATTTAAAAATCTAAATAGTGGGCTGGAGAGATGGCTTAGCGGTTAAGCGCTTGCCTGTGAAGCCTAAGGACCCCGGTTCGAGGCTCAGTTCCCCAGGTCCCACGTTAGCCAGATGCACAAGGGGGCGCATGCGTCTGTAGTTCGTTTGCAGAGGCTAGAAGCCCTGGCGTGCCCATTCTCTCTCTCCCTCTATCTGTCTTTCTCTCTGTGTCTGTCGCTCTCAAATAAATAAATAAGTAAAAATTAAAAAAAATCTAAATAGCAATTTTTAAATTATCTTTAAGTGCATTTATTTTGTCTTCTATTAATTTATCAAAATTTGGCTCTACTTTTTATTATAATTTTAATATGTAGACATAATTTAATTGCTTTACCACATCTATTTTTCTTTTCAAATAAACATTTAATTATGAGTAGTTAGTATTTTTCATTGGTTATATGATAACCTAGATAGGCTGCTTGAAAAGCAACAAATACTGTTTTTATAAATTTCTACCTACTTTATCTTTTGGTCAAAATTCAACGATAATTTTTTTTTTAATTTTTATTTATTTATTTATTTGAGAGTGACAGACACAGAGAGGACAGATAGAGGGAGAGAGAGAATGGGCGCGCCAGGGCTTCCAGCCTCTGCAAACGAACTCCAGACGCGTGCGCCCCCTTGTGCATCTGGCTAACGTGGGACCTGGGGAACTGAGCCTCGAACCGGGGTCCTTAGGCTTCACAAGCAAGCGTTTAACCGCTAAGCCATCTCTCCAGCCCTCAACGATAATTTTTAAAACTATTTTCATTTAATATTTTATTAATTTTAGAGAGTAAGAAAGGTTAAGTTAGAGAGAGATAGTATGGGCACACTGCAGATTCCTGCAGACACATACATTACTTTTTGCATTTGGCTTCATATAGGTACTGTGGATTCAAACCCAGGCAGTCAGGCTTTGCATAAAAGCACATTTAACCATTAAGCCTTGCCCCAGTCCTCAAAGATTCTTTTAGTGGTAAGGCACAAAATGAAGTATGAGTATTATTGCATTTACCAAAACTCAGTCCAAAATTCTAGTAGTTTGATGTTGCATGCCATCATTTTCCTGTTGAATTCAAGCTGTGGTAGCACTGGAACTAATTGTCTATTTTCCTCTTTGGGGTTAGGAGTGTTTTGAGTCATTGCTGAGCATTCTTCACTGGAGTTGGACTACCTTAGTCTTAGGAGTTGAAGAACTTCGAGGACTAAAAGGATTCCAGTTCACAGCAACACTTCTAGACTTAGAGAGACTGCGCTTTGTGGGGACCTGTTGTCTGAGGTTATTGCGTGTCTATACGTGTGAGATTTACCCAGTATCAGGTATGGTAATTTTTAAAATGATTTTGAGAATAAAACGGTTGCAACATTGATATGGTTTATATAAAAATAGCCATAGGTTCAATTAAGATGCTAGGATACCTTTGCTGCTAAAATGGGATGGATTCTAGGATGTCTTTAAGGTATGACTAAAATGCGATTCTAGGATTTATTTAAGGTACTGCTAGAATGAGATTCTAGGATGTTTTTAAGGTACCCACATAAGCCAGATGCACAAAGTGGTACATATGTCTAGAGTTCGTTTGTGGTGGCTAGAGGCCCTGGCATGCCCATTCTCTCTCTGTCTGCCCCTCCCTCTCTCCTCTCAAATAAATAAATAATTTTGAAGTATATTTAACCTTTAAGTTGTTTCACATGTAGGTTATCAGCATTTGAGTCTATATGGTAAATGACTGTTTTACCTTGTTTTCACATCTTTAGTGCTTAATGAACTATTTTCTTTTTTTCAAAGCTACAGGAAAAGCAGTTGTTGAAGAAACCAGCAAACTCGCAGAGTGTATTGGCAAAACCAGAACTTTACTAAGAAAAATTTTATCAGAAGGAGTTGACCACTGCATGGTGAAGTTGGATAATGACCCTCAAGGATACCTTAGCCAGCCCTTGAGCCTCCTAGAGGCTGTCCTTCAGGAGTGTCATAACACATTCACAGCCTGCTTCCACTCTTTCTACCCAACTCCTGCCTTGCAGTGGGCTTGCCTCTGTGATCTGCTGAATTGTTTGGATCAGGTAATGGAAGTTTATAACACATTGCTAGAAAATCTAATATACTGCTTAATATACTTCAAGAAAATTGAACTTGCTACTCTCTCTAACTTTTTGAAAGGTAAGTTGGGAAGTTAGTCTGGTATTCATATTATGTAATTGAAAATTTGCTTTGTTCTGTTTATCCTCTTTTTATTATAAAATTGGTAGTTTTTTTTTTTTAAGGTAACTGCTTATTTTTTCTTTCAGTTTATATGTGAGATGAGAGAGTGTTACAGTTATCTTTCTGTGGCTCAGACAAAAACCCAAACAAAAGCAGTATGTGGAGGAAAAAGTTTATTTATTTCAGGCTTATTTCTCAAGGAAAAGTTTCATCATGACTGGACTTTAAAAGCATGGCTTGGGCTATAATACCCCAAGGTCTACCTCAAGAGAGACACCTCCTCCAGGAAAGTTTCACCTCCCAAATTGCCACCAGCAGGAGATTGAGTATGAGGCTGTGGAGGACATTTCTTATCAGACCAGTTCAGAGAGATGGAGTGCAAAACATGGAGCGTGTGAGAACAAGGACAGCACCAGATGGCCCTGGTTGTCCATTTCTACAGGAACAGGAAAGAGGAGTAAGGGAAAGAATCTGATACCATCGTTTATGAGTTGCCAGACAGCTGGAGCAAATATTTAGCTGAAATATATGGAAGAAAGAGACAAGTTCACATTAATGCTTGGAGACTTCTGTCACTCCTCTTTGAATAAGTAATGAAAGAATTACACAAAAAAGATCCAGAATAGAAACAATTTGAGCAAAGATCTAACTGACAGGAATAAACTAGAATGTGTGATGACAGATTGCATATTCTTTTCAAATATACAGGGAATTAAAAAAATAAAAACCTTAAAGAATTTAAGTTTAGGTTATAAGAAAAAAAAAATAAGACAACAATAAGATACATTGAGAAAAGCACCATGTAATCAGAAAATAAATGATACTTTTAAGTAACCAGTGGTTCAGTGAAAAAATAATAAATAAATTTTAAAATATTTCTACTTGGGCTGGAGACATGGCTTAGTGGCTAAGTCACTTGCCTGTGAAGCCTAAGGATCCAGGTTCAATTCCCCAAAACCCACATAAGCCAGATGCACAAAGTGGTACATATGTCTAGAGTTCGTTTGTGGTGGCTAGAGGCCCTGGCATGCCCATTCTCTCTCTGTCTGCCCCTCCCTCTCTCCTCTCAAATAAATAAATAAGTTCATAAATAAATAAACTAGTTTTAAGAATAAAATATTTCTACTTTAGAGATAAAAATTCTAGTATCAGTTTGTAAGATGTAGCTAAAATGTTATGCAATGTCCTTACATGTTTATATTTGCAAAAGAGAAGAAACATTTATACATACTGTTTATAGTTCCACCTGATAAACCAGAAGGAAAAGCAAGTCAAATGAAAGAAAATAATTTATACCAGAAAACAGTGAGCTAGACAACAAAGAAAACTAAAGCTAGACATGGGTTCTTTGAAAAAGAAATTAGTAAGCTCAAGAATGAGTAAGCAACTCCATGTTAAATAAGAAAGAGCATAATAATGATGGAGCAGAACCCCTGACATTGATGCCGCAGGCGAGCACTTGGGGCACAAACATAGGCATACTCCACACATATATCACCACCCACACACACCACCCTACCATATTTACCACAAGTAAAAAAAGATACCTAAGAAAAATCTGGAGCAAACTTTCTAATTAATAGTGAAATATTGAGTGTTCCTTGATTTGGAAGCAAAGTAATTGTTTTCTCTATTTGTATTTAATATTGTAATGGAAATTGTAGACCCAAGACTCTCCCCTGGCATCACTTTACCCTCTACCCCTACCACGCCCTAATTCATAATCATCAGGGCACCCTAGACAATAAGTTGATTTGCTAGAGCAAGAACATTGTCAGGACTACTGGGTAAACAAGTGACCACAGCAGTCTCCCCTTGCTACTCAAAAGCAGTCATTGTTGCAATGATTCCATATATGTGTGGACTTGCTTTCACACTTGACTTGTAACCAGTGTTCGTAGAACACATGATTGTGATGAATTAGGATTCCCTACATTGATATTTATTGTTTTGTTTCAAAATTATATAACTGTGCTATTGAGATTTTGGGATAAATTGTGTAATATGCTAACAATGTAATTGACAAAAATATCTTTGGTACTTATTGGAAGTAGCTTTTGGTAGATTCTAATGGAGACCTTTTTGCCATCTCACATTGAAAAATAGTATTAGAGGGGCTGGAGAGATAGCTCAGCAGTTAAGTTGCTTTCCTTTGTAAAGCCAGTTGCATAAAGTGGCACATGCATCTGTTTGCAGGGGCTACAGACACTGGTGTGCCCATTTTCTCTCTCTCAAATAAATAAATATTTTTTTATTAAAAAAAGATAAATAGCTAGGTGTGGTCATGCACACCTTTAATCCCAGCACTCGGGAAGCAGAGATAGGGGATTGCCATGAGTTCGAGGCCACCCTGAGACTCCATAGTATATTCCAGGTTTGCCTCAAAAAACAAAAAAAAAAAAAAAAAAAGAGAACTTGTGACTATTAAAATCTAGAAACCTAAAGTTATATTTGCTATAGGAATGGAAATAGGTTTTTCTTGTCTGCAGTTTTGTCCTCCATCTACTGTACAGTAACTCATATAATGGTTTTTTAAAGTATTGATGTGATGTTACAACAAAATAATTTAAATGATTGATAGGTACTTTTGATATGAGTTAGAAAGCTTTCTGTGGATCACACAACTTTGATTATATTGATGCTTATTTCTTTGGGGGACGTTTTCTAAAAGGATATCCAGGAGGCAAACTTTAAGACTTCAAGCAGCCGACTCCTTGCAGCTGTCATGTCAGCCCTGTGTCATACTTCTGTTAAGCTGACCTCAATTTTCCCAATTGCATATGATGGAGAGGTGTTACTGCGATCAATCGTCAAACAAGTCAGCACAGAGAATGATTCAACACTAGCGCATCGTTTTCCACTATTAGTCGGACATATGGAAAAGCTCAGCCAGGTGGGTCTCTTCTGAATTTTTCAATGGAACAGTAAATCTATAGGTGAAAGAATAATTAGGTTGGTCCCTGTTCTTCTGTATTGGCAATTTAATAAATATCTCTTTTATAATAAAGACCAAATTTAAGTTGTTGTTTTTACTTATAATGCAGCAACATAATGTTTTATTTTGAAAAATCACCTATACAGTGAATACCTTTTTTATATTTTATTTTTCCCTGTCATTTGAAAGTAAGTTGTTTGCTGATACCATAAGTAGTATTTTATGTTCTGGAGTAATATTTTAAGTTTCTAACATGAAACCAAGAAAAAATGAAAAACTTTTAAATCATCTATAAAGAACACTATAACCCAGGAAACATTATTTGGTAACTACTACTGGTTTATTGGAAAGTTCTATAGAGGGAAAATAATTGAAAGATACCCAGGAAGGAAATATTGACTATCCATGATGCTGGCAAATCTGTGAAATAAAGTGAAAGGGAGATCAGTCTCTGGCCCTGAGATTGCTCTTCCCACATGCTTGGGACTTTCCCTCATTTTTTCCTTTATAAATGTATTTTTACTTCCAAACCAAAGTGGGAATTGGAGAGATGGCTCAGTGATTAAGGTGCTTACCTGCAAAGCCTAACAACCTGGATCAATTGCCATATATCTATATAAAGCCAGATGCACAGTAGCACGTGTATCTGGAGTTGTTTGCAGCCATGGCACATCCATTCTCTCTATATCTCTGACTCTCTTCTCTCTCTCGCTCTCTCTTGCTTTCAAATAAATAAGTAAAAAATTTTTAAGTGAAGTAGAAAATAGAGTAGTTTTTATCCTAATTTTTATGCAGTAACAATTTTATGTTAATAAAAATTATGAAGAAATATTTAATATGTAGAAATAAGATATGCTTGTATAGCAGAGTTTGCAGTTAATATAATACCTTTTATGAGTCATAGTAGAAATTTAAAAAAATAAATATAAGAACCAACATGCTATATCAGCCCTACTGCCAACTAAGTGAATGAAAGTAATATTGAGATACTAGTTTTTATAAAATCAGGAAAAATTAAGTTCTTTCTTTTATAAAGTCTTAGTCTGATAAGATTACAAAGAGACATACTAAACTTACAAATCACTCATGGAAGTCTAAATTAGTCCAAATTGTCCCCCCCCCCTTTTTTTTTAGCTTTTTGGTAAGTATTAATTGTATACTTATTATTTACTGGAGTTTTAATTAGGTACTAGCTGAGCCACAAGTGAAAAAATACAGCCTTTTGAGTTGTAAACTAGTAGTTAATGTTAAATGATAAGTTGTCAGTTTACTCTTGTGTGTTGAGTGATTTCACACCAACCAAGTAGATAATTAGAATATTTAAGCTGTATGTGTTTAATTAAAACAAAAGTTTAGAGACCTTAATTAGATCCTTAAATGTTCATTATTAAATGAAATGTCTGAACTGGATATGTGTAGCAGACAGTTTCAAGCACAGACCAGGCACAGTTATGGAAGAGATTTATTGAACAGGACTCCAGTAACACATACAAAAAAAGGCTCCAAGAATGAAAAAAATGGGACTACATGAAATAAAAGTTTCTGCATAGCAAAACAGCCATTAATGAATAGACAACTTAAAGAATGACCAAAATTATTTGCCACCTATACATCTGACTCAGGGCTAGTAACCAAAATTTAAAAGAACTGCAAAACTTAAACAACAATATATATATATCTGGCTACCACCAAGCGGGCTAATCAACAGAGAGTTTACAAAAGAAGCAACACATTAACCTAGTAAGTTCTTTTAAAAGTATCCCATTCCTAGCTGTTAGAGCAAAGCAAAACAACCTTAAGAATACTATTGTGCCCCGTTCAGAATAGCTGTCATCAAGGAAGCAGTGGGTGCTGCGAATAGAGGAACCCTCATCCCCTGCTGGTGGGAGTGCTAACTTCCACCACCATTGTGGAACTCAAAATGGTGATCAGTCAGACACTCAGAAATGGAATTCCCATACAACCCAGCTATAGAACTGGAAATATTCCCTAAGGACTCTACACTCTACTACAAATACTTGCATATCCATGTTTATTGTGTCTATATTTACAAATAAGTATTAGAATCAATGTAGATGTAAATAGATGGATGATGACCATGTGGAACATATACACAATGGAATTCTATGCAACAGTATTGAAAAACAAAATTTTCAGGAAAATGGATGGACTGGGAAAGAATCATATTAAGTGATGTGATCCAAACTCAGGAAGACCAAAGCCACATGTTCTGACTGATATATGTGTCTTAGCTTGTAATGTGGGCATATTGGGGGCAAGTGTTGACCATATATATATATATATATATATATATATATATATATATATATATATATGTATATGTATATGTATATGTATATGTATATGTATATATGTGTGTGTGTGTGTGTGTGTGTATATATATATATATATATATATGTATGTATGTATGTATCTTTTTTTTTTTGAGTTAGTGTCTCACTCTAGCTCAGGCTGACCTATGGAGTCTCAGGGTGGCCTCAAACTCACAGCGATCCTCCTACCTCTGCCTCCTGAGAGCTGGGATTAAAGGCGTGCACCACCATGCCCAGCATAAAGTATTGTTTTAATTGGAACTAGATCCAGAATTTTTTCATTCCTTAGTCTATAGTAGAACTGAAAGACCAATTGTTTACTGTAGCCTCCTCTTAAAACTGAATGCATTTGACTTTCTATTTGCAATGAGTTAAAGAACATAAGAGCATAATAAAGGAGGCAGTGAATTTGTATATTGCCTACCAGCTAAATTAACAATCTTTTCAATATTTTTCTGGGAAATATTTTTCCTTTGGGTTTTAAAGAAATTTAATTTATCCTATAATTTTCCAGTAAAATTCCAGGGGTTGAAATTTTATCTGTTTTCATAAACTAAATATACAAGTAATTATAAAACTGTCTATGGATTACATAAATGCTTAAAAGAATTGATTTTCATAGACTACTGAGAGTTGGCTTTACTTCTATGTTTTCTAGAAATTATCTTACATTGAAACATCCTATAATGCAAAAATGGTTTTAAATGGTTTGAATAGTTTCCTATATGCTATTCAGTGTTATAACTGGGAAATTAAATAAGAAAATACATGAAAATAATACAAAGCTAATAAAAATATACAAGTGTAGGGCTACTATTTATGAGTCAAAGAAATAATTCAGGTCTGGATTTAGAGGGTGTCATATAGAAAGACTAATTCTGTAACAGAAGTATTAGAACAGTAACCTTGGCACTTCCTCTTCTCATGTATCATAGAGTGAAGAGAATATCTCAGGGATGACCAGCTTCCGTGAAGTTCTGGAAAAAATGTTGGTTATTGTTGTGCTTCCGGTCAGGAATAGCCTGAGGAGAGAGAATGAGCTCTTCTCCTCCCACCTGGTCTCTAACACCTGTGGACTACTGGCCAGCATCGTCAGTGAACTGACAGCATCGGCACTAGGATCCGAGGTAAGGAGTTCTGTTTTAAGACTAGGTAAGGAAGCACTATTTTAGGCATGGTGACAGGAGGACTGCCAGTCTGCGCTATGTAGCAAGACCCGGTCTCAAGCAATAAATGAAAAAACAATGAAAAGTTACACATATTCAAATTTTCCACACTATTTCTTTATTCATACATTTTGGCTTTTTAGAAAGTAATTTCCATGAGTGAGGAGTACATTTTCTCTTAAAAAATATTTTTCTGTTTTTCCATTCTGTGTACCGCTAATCTGCTCCTGTCTGATTCCTCTCCCTTATTAGTTTACCCTACATGTCACAGTGTTACAAAGCATATCTTTTCCTCTTAGACTAGTTTCTCATTTTATATCTTTCAGAACTCCACCAACATGTACCAATAAAAATGAAAGTGGTTCCCATTGCTAGATTATAAGCATTGTTAAAAAGTCATAGGGAGAATAGACATGTTGTGTGGAAAAAGCAGAGAGCTACAAATCTTTGCTCTGTCCAGACAGTTAACCTGAGACAACTACATATGGAAAATTAAAATGAGTATTTTCTTTTTATCTCACCTGTATCATAGTCTTTTGTAAACACTTTATCATTCTAATCATTTTCTGTGTACAGTCTCTGGTGATTGCAAGTACACTTACCTTGTTATGTACCCATTGTCACAAAGTTATAGATGTATCAGTTGTCTCCTTACTTCTTTTTGTAACTAACCTGAAAGTTTTGATTGAATTTGATGTATCTGTTATTCATTTACTTTTCCCAAAAAGCAGATTGCAACTTGGTTTTAAAAATTGAGGCTTACTGTGAAATATGTTATATCATTCAAATGAATGTTACCAACATGTAGACAATAACCTGGCTGGTGGTCACATTGCTTGCCAACGAATTTCTTCTCTATTTTATTGGTATAATTCCAAGTCCTTGTTTTTGTGTAACTTTTTTTCTTTGTTGTTTTTTTTTATTTATTTTAGACCTTACTGTGAATGAATCCATGTGATCTACCCTTACTACTCGTTCATAGTGACAGTTTAGTCTGTAGAACTCTGAAATGATAACATGATCTTGAGAAAAGGTTAATATCTTACCATTGGAAGGGTTTTCTACATTTCTTAGCTTTGGCCAAGGACTAAAAACATGCTACCTTTGGCAAAAAAATGCTCTGTCTTTTTTTATGTATATATACATTCAGTCCATCTACAATGCATTTTCCTCTTAAAGTGTAGAAGCTGCAGGAAAGCCTGTGACAGATAACCCCCCTCCAAATATTGCTGGAGAGTTAACTTTGCTTAAGGAAAACAAATACTTAAATTTCAGGGTACTATAATATTCAACCTTGTTTGATCCCAAAGGTCCTGGCATTAGATGTTCATGTTCCTTTCTTTCTGAGAGCACTTTGTAAATATTACTAGTATTATAAATTTCAGCTATGTCTTTCTTAAAATTCCAGACTATCTCCAACTTATATTACAAGCAGGTCTTATTTAAAAGAAATTTCAAATCAGGTAAACTTAAAGAGATTCTAGGATATAAGGACAAGTGCAGGGCTCCCAATGTTCTGCTTCAGCAAGCGTATCCCACTACTATCAAGCACATAAGTTGCTGCATGGGCACATACATGCACCCCCCCCCCTCTCTCTCTCACGCGCACACACACACATACACACCCTCACACATATAAACAAGCAAAAAAAAAAAAACCCTATTATATGTTAATATTATTCAAACTTGGAAAATCAAGTTTTCTTCAAGTAAAATCTTAATTGGAAACAAGATAACTTGGGTGTAGATGATGTGGATGAATCTGTCTTTTTATACTCCTAGAGCTCTGTGGAGAAGAGTTTGAAAAATACTGATCCATAAAATGTAGACTAAATTTTTGGCATCCCTTTCCCAAGTAACCATTCCTTCATATGCCTATAATGACAAACATTTATAAATCTGAAATAAGTGAAATATATGATGAAATGAAGAAAGTACTGTTAAAGTAACATTGGTTTTTGGCTTTTGAATGATAAAGTTTGGTTTTATTCATGGGTTATCTTAATATAGTTTACTTTTGGTAAAGTTTAATTCACTTACTAAGTGAAAGTAATTTTATTAGACTTCATAGAAACCTTTGGATTGTTTCCTTGCAGGTGTTATTAGTAATATTCAGGTAAAAAAAAAAAAAGTACTGAGGTAATTGTGTGTGCTGTTCACAGGTTGATGGACTTAATTCTCTTCACTCTGTAAAAGCCAGTGCAAACCGATTCACAAAAACGAGCCAGGGAAGAAGTTGGAACACTGGGAATGGATCCCCTGATGCAATCTGTTTTTCAGTAGACAAACCTGGAATAGTTGTGGTTGGTTTCTCTGTCTATGGAGGAGGAGGGATACATGAATATGAATTAGAGGTGTTGGTTGATGATGTAAGTATCACCCATTGAGCATTGTCCTGTGGTCTGTGTTTATGTGTCAGACTTACGGTTTTCATAGTATAATTTGACTAGACCTTACAGAGTTCAGAAGATCACACTCACATTGACATCATTAAACCAAGAGAGTTACTTTACCTGATTATTTAACTGCTATTTTAGTTCACTACCTTTTTTTTTTTTTTTTTGCACTGTCAGAAAGGGAGATATTTTAAATGAAATTGAAAACTAGCAAATACATAGCTAAGTTTCTGATTACAAGTGTTTGCTTGTTTTGTTCTTCTGTGGTCATGTTTAATGATGCAAGAACAGTGTTTAAGTAGATATAGAATTTTGTCAGTGGTTAAACAGTTTTCTTGGAGAGAGGATGGAGGATTGTTGCCGTGTGGTTCACATTGCTGTTAGAAATCACACAACCAACAGCAGCTTGTGGGACAAAAGGTTTATTTTGACTTACAGACTCAGAGAGAAGCTTCATGATAGCCAAGGAAAACAATGGCATGAGCAGAGGGTGTACATCACCCCCTGGCCAACATCAGGTGGACAACAGCAACAGGAGAACATGCCACATACTGGTGTGGGGAAACTGGCTATAACACCCATAAGCCCACCCCCAACAATACACTGCTTCCAGGAGGTGTTAATTCCCAAATCTCCATCAGCTGGGAGCCTAGCATGCTGAACATCTAAGTTTATGGGGTCACCTGAATCAAACCAATACATTCTGCCCCTGGACTCGATAAACTAATAGCCACATAGGATATAAAATGTGATGTATACATCCAACTTTAAAAGTTCCCATAGTTTTTACTCAATCCCAATGATATTCAAACATTGGTACAATCTGAGATCTTTTAACTGAACCATAATAACAAAAACAAAAGACAAATAAAAAGCCATAATGGCAGAGAATAAACATTCACACTGCAAAAGATGGCATTGGGCATAGCAAAGAAATATTCAACCAGTACAAAATGTAAACAGGGTAAATATCAAACTCTTAGCTCCAAGTCCAACAACTCTAGGCAGTGACAAGTTTCCAAGTCTGATAATTCTAATCAGCAACAAGTCTCTGTAGTAATTCCACCCCTCCAGCTAGGCTACTCACAATACCGGAAGACTTCATCTGGGGCTGGCAATGCTCCTTAGCAGCCTTTTTGTGGTCCTGGCATCTCCACTGAGTCTCCACTGCAACCTACAATTCATCCTCACAGCTCCATCGGATCTCCATTCAGGCAGTCCTGCTTCACACTGCTGATGGACATTTTCAAAACACAAGAACGTATTGCAAATTCAATGACCCTGTCTTTATTGCATTTCTATACTGCATAATAACATGTGGGGGTACCCATATTTTAATCCAAGGGAGAAATAAAGCAGACTTTGAAGAATAGGATATTCTTTTAGCATTCAAGCCCCTTCAAAGAACTGCATTGCAGATCACCGAGAGTTTGAGGCCACTCTGAGACTACATAGTTAATTCCAGGTCAGCCTGGACCAGAGTGAGACCCTACCTCTAAACTAAATAATTAAATAAATAAATAAATAAATAACTGTGTTCTTTCTATTGTCCCAGTACAGGCCTGCTGGCCCAATGTCAATGGTTGTAATCTCTCATATAATTGCAACTGAATTGGCAGCAGTTTTGGCCCAAAGATTTCAATTTCTTTTCTGTGCCATATCCCTCTGTTCATACCAGTCCATTTCTGTGCAAAGCAACCTGGCACATGTGCTCAGGACACAGGCATAACAGCAAGTCTCTTACAAAAACTGCTTTTCACCCAGTCTAGGCAAAGTTCTTCCTCACCCTCACAAACCAAACCTCATAGTCCATAGTTTTTATTGCATTCAGTTCTTTCTTATCTGACCAGAATAGTCTATGATATTTAAAGAACTGCAAGGCATCTCTTAGGCCAAGGTTTCAAATTTTTCCACGTTCTTTCCTCAAAAATCAGCTCCAAATGGCCAAAAGCTACTCATTCAGGTACCTAGGAGCAATGACCCCATTCTCTGTATCAACTTCATTGTTGTAGTCATGATCACATTGCTGGCAGAAATCACATGACCAACAGCAGCTTGTGGAAAAAAAAGAGATTTATTTTGGCTTACAGACATAGGGGAAGCTCCATGATGGTAGGAGAAAATGTTGGCATGAGCCGAGGTTGGACATCAGCTCCTGCCAACATCAGGTGACAACAGCAACAGGAGAGTGTGCCACACACTGGCAAGGGGACACTGACTGTAATACCCATAAGCCCACCCCAACAGTATAATCCTTGCAGGCGTTAATTTGCAAATCTCCATCAGCTGGGAACCTAGCATTCAGAGCATCTTAAGTTTATGGGGCCCCCTGAATCAAATTCTTATTAAAGGCAGTGTTTATTATTTGGATTAGCTATGTTTTTCTGTATTCTTTAAATTATTTTAAATGTCTTAGATTTTACAAGGTTTCATTAATATGAGACAGTATGAAAATTATTTCCTAATGACAATCTGTTTAATGTTTTGAGCAACTAATTTGAATTAATTCTACACTCCATTAGGCTCTATAAGCAGTCTTCCCATGAAGTTAGAATACTGTTAGCCCTAAGGTGAAAACAGTCCATTTATGTTACATTTTAAGAAATAATATAAAAGTGAATTAAGTAGTAAAGCCATCCTTCAGTATGTTGAAGGAAATACTAATGACTTTTTTATTAATAAATTTTTATTTATTTATTTATTATTCACATCTATGTGTATAATATCTTTTCATATCCAAGGAAATAAACTACATAAGGTTTGTAATTAGTTTTAAATCAGAATTGTTCTGACAATACCATTAAGAGTTTGTTGGATGTTGTCTTTGTTAGAGTGAACATGCAGGAGATTCAACTCATTCCCACAGATGGACATCTCTAGAGCTAGTCAAAGGAACATACACAACAGATGATTCACCCAGTGACATAGCGGAAATCAGACTTGACAAAGTTGTTCCTTTAAAGGTAATTGCATCCATATGTGTCTTTTGTTATTAATAAGTAGTTGAAATTGTGGAAAGTATTGCATGAATTCCCAGTGCTATTCATTATGTGCTGCTTCAAATATTAATGCCCTTACTCACTATTGGGATAATATTCCTGATATTAAACTGTGTTATACTTCATTTTTGTGTATAATCTTTTCAGTCCTAGTATAGCATGAAGAATTGTTAGGTTTTAAAGTCACACTGACTTATCTTAAGGAACCTACTCTCCCACATCAGATTTATGATACTGGAATGTCATCATTGTACATTATAAACCTGATCTTTAGGTGGGAAGGAATAGTGTCTGCATTATGATGATGTGCAGATTAAATTAAACAATAAATGTAGCGTACCTGCTTCTATGATATTGTAGTTATTTTCTCATTGCTGGGACAAAGCATTCCCCCCCCAAAAAAAAACCAGCCCAACCTTAAAAGACCCCATAGTTTTTGTTTGTTTGTTTTTAACAATCAAACGCTGTTTAAACATCCCCAAAGTCCAGTCTCTTAACTATGAGCCTGTAAAACCAAAAACACATACTGGCACATAATAAACATTCATATTGCAAAAGGTATCATTGAAAGAAAAGATTGAATCAATGCAAGATCTGTAACAAACAGGGCAAATTGAATTCTATGGCTCCAAGTCCAACATCTGTAACCAATGATGTTTCTTGGCTTTGAATTTCTACCCTTCTAGGTTGGCTTCTGATAGCCTAGCAAAAACTTGATTCAGAGAAAGTAGCTCTCCTTAGCAGCCATTGTCCAATCCTAGTATCTCAAAATTTCTGGGGTGAGGGCTGGAGAGATGGCTTAACAGTTAAGGCTCTTGCCAATGGACCCAGGTTCAATTCCCAAGGACCCACATAAGCTAGTGAACAGGTTGGTACATATGTCTTGAGTTTGTTTGCAGCAGCTGGATGGAGATCCTGGTATGCCCATTCTCTATCTCAGCCTCTGTCCATCTCCATCTTTCTCTCTCTCTCAAGTAAATAATTTTTTTTTTTTTAATTCTTGGATGAGCCAGGCGTGGTGGTGTGTGCCTTTAATTCCGGCACTCTGTAGGCAGCAGTAGGAGGATTGCTGTGAACCCGAGGCTACCCAGTGAATTCCAGGTCAGCCTGGGCTAGAAAGGATGTTACCTTGAAAAAAAAAAAAAATCATGGGGTTTCCACTGCAATCCATAGTTCATTATCCTGGTTCCACTGGTCCACTTTGTAGGGATTCCAACAGCCCTGCCTCACATTGCCCAGTGACCATTTCCAAAACACAGTGTTGCAAATCCAATGACCCTTTCTTTCCAGGTTTGTTCTACTCCCTCAGTACCAGTTGGGCTGTGAAATTTGTTAATCTAAGGGGCAATACAATACAGACAACTTGAAAGCAGCAAAATGTCTTCAGTATTCTTTCTTCATACTCCTTGCTTTCAAAAAAGTCTGCTGTCTTCCTTCTGTTCCAGTTAAGAACCACTGGCCCAATCTCAGTGGTGGTAATCTCTCAAATAATTGCAGCTGAAACCAGCAGCTGTCTCTTGCCCAACTTTCATTTCTGTACCTTATCTGCTCATACTAGTCCAATCCTTATAAGTTCAGTCCTGCTCTAGTTCTCATGTGAGAGAAAGCCTCTCATACAAACTGTGTCTCTCCAGGCCAGTCTGGACAAAGCTCTTCCCCCTCATAAGCCAAGTTGCACATTCCATAGTTCTGTATGCCTTTATGTCTTTCAACTCTGACCAGAATGGTCCATCAAGCTCTACTTATAGCACTGCAAGGCATCTTTTAGGTCCAAGGTTTCAGAACCTTCCATATTTTTCCTACAAATCCATTGCAAAAGCTAAAAGTCACACAATCAGATTTCTAGCAGCAGCCACCCACTCTACTGGTACCAAATTTCTGTTGTTTTTTCTTATTATTTGGATAGAGCATACACTTAAAAACAACTGACAGGAGGAAAGTTTTTTGTTGTTTGTTTGTTTTGCTTTGCTTACAGTCTTGAGGAGAAGATTCTGGATGGCTGGGGAAAGCATGGCATGAGCAGAGGTTGAACATCACCCCTGCAACAGCAGGTGGAAAACAGCAGCACGAGAGTGAGCCAAGTTCTGGCAAGGGGTAGCTGGCTATACCATCCTTAAGCCTGACCCCAATAATACAACTTCTCCAGCAAGCTACTACCTCCCAAATTGTCACCAGTTGGGTACCAAGCAGTCAGATCACATGAATTTATGGGAGATATCTGAAACCATACAACACACATGCCTAGTACAGTATTTATTCTAAGTAGTAGATATTATTCTTCAACTTTACTTGTCATATATTACCAAAAATGCTTTAAAAAACAATTGGGCTGGGGAAAGGGCTCACAGTTAAAGCTGTTTGCTTATAGAGCCTGCGAACCTGGCTCAATTCCTCAGCACCAATATACAGCCAGACCCAAAGTGACACAAGCCTCTGGCATTTCCTTGAAGCAACAAGAGGCCCTGCTGCACTCATATATACAATACACATGCAAATAAATGCATACATAGTTAAAGGAATAATAAGACACCCTGACACACTCATATGCACATACACATGCAAGTAACTACATCCATACATAGGCAAATAAATAACAAGATACCCTGCAGCACTCGTACACACATACACATGCAGATGCATATATACATACATAACAAGACACCTTCCATACTCACACACACACGCATGCAAATAAATACATATATACACAGGTAAATAGCAGGACACCTTGCTGCACTCATGCGCCCATACACATACCAATAAATACATACCTAGGTAAATAAATAAATTAGTCGAAATGGTCTGAAGGGTTCTTTTTAACTATTAAGAATATTACTTTATATAACTTAATTTTTAAAGTATTCATTCAAATAAATTTTATTATATTAAAACAATTAGTAATGTTGAACCAGAAATAATTCAGTGCTGTTATAGTATTAAAAAACTTCCATTTCAGAGCAGAAGTTAAGATAAAGTTAGTCTTGTTAGAGACTTGGTCATTTATGGTTCTAATTTCAAAACATTTTTCATGAGGTTTGTATCCTGGAGCATGAAACCTGCATGTCTGTGTCTGTATTGCATCATGTTCTGGATATCTTCTTAGAGAGATTTTTTTCTTCCTGTGACTTTCTGCCTGTTTCTCCCAAACTAAAATGGAATAGATTCACAAGTCTTATTGTTTTCACACTTAATTTTAAATTAATCATAGAAAAAAAATACTAGTTTATATTCTTAAAATAGTTTATTTGAGGGCTGGAGAGATGTCTGAGTGCCTAAGGATTGGGTTCGATGTCCTAATACCCACATAAAGTTAGATGTACAAGAGGGGTTCATGCATCTGGAGCTCCTTTGCAGTGGCTAGAGTTCCTGGCCTGCCCATTCTCTCCCTATATCTGCCTCTTTCTCTTACTTTCTCTCAAATAAATAAATAAATGAAGCATTTTTTAAAAATAATGTATTTTAGCTAATATTATAGCAGGATAATCAGAAGAATTAGCTGTACATTCTGGTGTGCAAATATAAGGTCCATGACTTAGTACCTGTGTTACTTTGGACCTCAGATTCCTCACCCATGTAATAGTGTACTTTTCTGGTAACATTTTAAAGATTGGTTAAGTTAACTCAGATAAAGTATTCAGGATAGATTATTACTCAAAAAGTCATTCAGTAAGTGCTAGCTATTTGAGTTACTAAAAACTCATGTAGTGGTCTATAAAGATGGAAAATATTCAATATATGTGCATAGTTTACTGGCAGAGTTCTTTTTATATACTGCTGTACATTTTGAGTAAATATAAAGATATTTTCTATCTTTACCATGAAGGAAAATATTAAGTATGCTGTGCGCTTGAGGAACTATGGAAGCCGTACAGCGAATGGAGATGGAGGGATGACTACAGTGCAGTGTCCTGATGGCGTGACCTTTACCTTCAGCACGTGCAGCTTGAGCAGTAATGGCACAAACCAAACCCGAGGACAGATTCCACAGATACTGTACTACCGGTGGGTGTGTCTAGAGGTCAGAGTGATACTTGTTCTTGATCTAGCATAAGGTTTACTGCTATGGAAAACATGCTAAATGATCACTGTAGTTAAATGATGTGGTTTGTCTTCTGAGCACATACTTGTGCTAATTTGTAGAAAGAATCCTCATTTTAAAGTAGAAATTCATTGTTTACTGTAAAGATGAGCACTTCAGTTTTTCTTCTTTTTAAAAATATCATTGAAGGTTTTACACTGGGCATATATGCTTTTTTTTCTTTTAGTTTCAGACTTGATTGTAAAGGGTGAAAATGAGAATGAGGCAAGAGGAAGAGATAGAGAGTGAGAGAAGAGACCAGGTGGATGTATGTACCTGGGAAGGAGCTGAAGAGAATGAGAGAGATGGGAGAAAGAGGAAGATAGGAAAAGAAAGAGGGGGACCCACCATGAAATAGGAATGCCAAAGAACACACATGTGTTTTTAATGTCACTTCATGGTTCCTAGACTACCAGTTAAAATGCAAATGTAATTCATTCATTTCTGTTTATAATTAACTAAAATGAGTGATTAGACTGACTCAGCCTGTTACTGATGTTGAGTTGGTGCTGGATCTAGCCTATAGAATATTCTGTTATTAAAAATCTTTTCCCAGCACTTGGAAGGCAGAGGTAGGAGGATCGCCGTGAGTTCAAGGCCACCTTGAGACTCCATAGTGAATTCCAGGTCAGCCTGGGCTAGAGTGAGACCCTACCTCAAAATCCCCCCCCACAAAATCTTTTATCTGCCTAGGTATCTCATGGGCCTCTATAATATAACATTTTTAATATTATTATTATTAACAACATATTTTGTATGGATACATTATGTGTTGCTACCCTCTTTTTCCATGTCCCTGTCTCCATTCCTCTGTGGTCCCTCCTCAGTGGGGTTTCAGATAATGTAATCAAAAACTATTTAGTAGGTAAACGATAATCTTTGAGCTAAAAAATCTTTCAAGTATACATTTCTCCCTGGATTTGAGTTTTTTGTGATGTACTTATTTGGACTCTTAAGCACCATTGACCACATTTAACCTCAGCCTAACTTTAATTCAAATCACTACTGTTTCATACAACTTGCAGAGGCTTTTTGCATCCTCACTTTTCTTCATAAGTACTCTGAAATACTGCTTAAATAGTCAGAGTAGAAAATAATTCTCTAAATTTTCTGCTTTCTTCCTCTACATGTAATAGAAGAAGCAGGCAGTAAACATCTGTGTAGCACATTTACTGCTGAGATATTGTGTGTGTGTGTGTGTGTGTGTGTGTGTGTGTGTGTGTGTGTGTATGTGTGTGTCTTTTTACCACATTCACCAAATAAATTCTGTTCAGTAAACACTATAGTAAGTAAATAGCACATTATTCTCATTCTCAGTCAGATTCAAAGCTGTAACATTTACAATAGGAAATTATAGAATCATTAACAGCATATGCTATATCAGCTTTTATGTATGTTTATATTTGCCTGCAAGTTATAAATACCCTTACCTTTAAAAATATAGTTAAAAACAGATTAGTCTCAAATTGGAGTGATAGCTTAGTGGTTAAGGCACTTGCCTTTGAAGCCTAAGGACTCATGTTCAACTCTCCAGGTCTCACGTAAGCCAGGTGCACAAGTTCACACATGCACACAAGGTGGTATACACATCTGGAATTTAATTGTTGCGGCTGGAGGCCCTGGCATTCTAATTCTCTGTCTCTCTCATTAAAAAACAAACAACAACAACAAAAAAAACATGAGAGCCATGTGTGGTGGCGCATGCCTTTAATCCCAGCGCTCAGTAGGCAGAGGTGGGAGGATCACTGCGAGTTTGAGGCCAGCCTGAGACTCCATAGTGAATTGCAGGTTAGCCTGAACTAGAGTGAGACCCTACCTAAAAAAAACAACAAAAAAAAAAAAGAGAAAAAAAAAAAAAGATTGGTCTCAGCTTTAAACACTGTTTTATTCATGGCTCCAAAATTCACCTCTGTAGCCTGTATATCCTCTTAAATCTAGACTGAATAATCAAGCCCCTCTTCAGCATCTTTGTTTGGATGATAGCAGTGGAGATGACACTGGTTAATTCGTACTGAGCACTTACATTGAGTGTCAGGCTGCTCTTCGATGCTTACCTGTGGTTGCCTTGGCTAGTCATGAGGTAGGCACTTTTACTGTCCCTACTTCACAAAGGAAGGAACTGAGGCACTGAGTGATTAAACATCTTGCCCAAATCACATTTGTAGTAAATTATGGTACCAGAATTTTTCTTTTTTTAAATATTTTATTTTTATTTGCAAGCAGAGGGACAGAGAGAGAAAGAGAAAGAGTGTGTGTGTGTGAGAGAGAGAGAGAGAATGGGTGCACCAGGGTTCTTGCCACTGCAAATAAACTCCAGACACATGTTCTGCTTTGTGCATCTATCTTTACATGGGTACAGGTGAATCAAACCTGTGCTTTCTGGCTTTATAAGTAAGTGCCTTTAACCACTGAACCATTTCTCCAGTCCAGTAAGTAGGAAAGTGGATTCCAAGTGACACATTGTTGAATCATCATACTACATATCCTCTTGAAGGAGGCTTTTTTTTAAGTTGTCTGATAGATATCTTAGAATATCAATAGTACCCACTTTTTACCCATAGTTATAGCCAGAATGCTGGTCATTGTATCTCTTTTCCTCTATCTAGTTCAACAAGTTCTGGCAGCTGTACTTTCTGAATGTTCTAAGTCTAACCTTTTTTCCCTCTATATTCTAACTAGGTCCAACCCTGCTCAGTTTTTATGGGCAGATGAGATTGGGTGTATGGTATGGCTCTATACCTAATTCTGGCCTTTTCTGTCATTTTCATGATCCACAGTCCCATTCAAGCCACCATTCCTTCTACCTGAAAACTGGAGAGTTTCTAAAGGAGTCTCCCTCCCTTCTCCCATGATCAGTTATCCTAGTGCAGCCAGAATGATGTGATGAAAAGTTAAATCACAACCAAGGTTGCCCCTGCTCAAAGCACAGGGCCTTCTCTTCTCATTCCTGTATGAAATGTGAAGTTATCACTTTGGCCTCTAAAACCCACAAGACTTGATTACTGTTTTACACTTCCTTTCAGTCTTTCTTTCACTGTAGCAATAGTTCTTTTTATTCTGTTCCTTGAGTTCAGTACTCTGTTCCCTTTCTTCTCACTCTTTCCCTCAGAGCTTTCATGGCTCCTTTTGTTGGTTTTTAAACACAGTTCAGGCCAGGTGTGGTGGCATACATCTTTAATCCCAGCACTTGGGAGGCAGAAGTGGGAGGATTGCAGTTAGTTCAAGGGCAGTCTGAGATTACATAGTAAATTCCAGGTCAGACGGGGCTAGAATGAGATCCTACTTTGAAAAACAAAACAAAAACAAATAGAAAACCCCACAAACCAGACTGTAAATCTCAATTCAACAAAAGAAAATTTGACCTCATTTCAAATAGTACTATTTTTAAAAAATACTTTTATTTATTTATTTGCAGAGAGAGAGAGGGGGAAAAATATGGGCATGTCAGCACCTCCTGCACTACACATAAATTCCAGATGCACCCGTGTTCTACTTTGTCCATCTGGCTTTACATGGCCACTAGGGAATCAGCCCCAAGCAGTCAGGCTTGTAAGCAAGCACTTTAACCACTGAGCCATCTCCCCAGGCTCCCAAAATAGCACTCTTTATTTTCTTATTTTCTTTGAGAGCCTTTATCATTTCCTGAACTGGCATATTCCACATTTATTATCTTAACTGTAACTGTTCTTACCCCAAGTTTGTGAAACTCTGATCTGAATGTAATTATCATGTTCTGTTACCTATGCAACCTACTCTCATGTTTACTCATGTCACAGGAGTGAATTTGATGGAGACTTACAATCCCAACTTCTGAGTAAAGCCAATGAAGAAGATAAAAACTGTAGCAGAGCTCTCTCTGTGGTAAGCACTGTTGTTCGAGCAGCTAAGGACCTGTTGCACAGAGCTCTTGCTGTGGATGGTAAGACTGTCCTATTTCCTTCTTAATAGTCGTAACTAGATGCTATAATTCTTCACTGTGCACAGAGGTACAGAAGAGGAATGGAAGTGTCAACTAATTACTGATTTATATATACATTGACTTTGGATCACTCCTTTTCTCCATACTCTGATGTAAATTTTTTACACTGATCAAAAGTATTTACCAGATACTCTGATTTTCTTACCTAATCCAGTAAGAGAAGAATTCTGTCTAAACTGAGTCTTTGCTCTGTTACATTTTAGTACTCAAAGCTTTTTCTTCTGTGCATCTCGTTTTCATTAAGTATCCACCATCCACCCAACGATAACAATAGCCCTACCATCTCTTCAGATTTCACTTGTCTGAATTAACTTCTGTGAGTGCTTCCACTGGAAACTCATCACTTACTATTCTCCTCTTTCTCTGTTTTCCCAGTACCTAGTCCATGGGCCACAGTAAAACTCATGTCCTCTTTTCCACAGATAGTTAATAAACTGATAACCTCACTACCTCTTTCTCCCACATCCATCTAGTCATGTAGGTATCCTCTATACTGGCAGGAGTTATCAGTGTAAAATATTCACTGTTAGTCGCACTCCTTATTATTGATTCCTAAACATACCTGCCTATCAGAATTACCTAGGATGCTTGCTAAAAATAAGGAATATTTGGTGTGCCCCAGGGATTTAGACTAGATTAAGGAATTATTCTCTGAATAAATGTACATCTTGTTCTGATGCAACAGATCTAGTAACTATGGTTTGGAAGAATTATTGTCTTATGACAGAAATGTCTGTAGAAGCTAGACTTAGCTCATCTTCCCAGCATCATGATCTTGGATAAATGACTAAAATGTCCATTAGTAATATTCTTTCCTTGGGAAAATAGAAAGCAATGTAGCTCAATAATGTCAAATATTTTTAGAATGCTTTATATGTGTAGAACAATGATCTTCAAGGCATCCAGTGAGGAAATACTACCAGTATCCTATTTTGCAGATTAAATGATTTGGCTAGTGTCACTCATACAGCCATGTTTCAAATCATGGCTGTTTACCCTAGGCTCGATTCCTGGCTCTAACATTTTATAAGTATACTTAAGACACATTGCATATTTGGTGTGTGATCCCTGTGTACCTTAGTTTCCCCTTACAAAATGTGGAGATAACAAAAGTCAGTCATGAGCATTAATTGAGATAACTCATATAAGTAGAGCCCTTAAAATAAGTAGTATCAGGTCCTTTAGTTATAATTTTCTTGAGATAACCAGGGCATACATTAGTATAGGGTGGATAAGAATACATCAGAGTACCCTCTAACTATAGTTTTAACGCCTTTTTTAGCTGATGACATTCCAGAACTGCTTAGTTCTTCCAGTCTGTTTTCCATGCTGCTTCCCCTTATTATAGCCTACATTGGACCAGTAGCTGCTGCTGTTCCCAAGGTGTGTAACATAATTTTATAACTTATCTCTTACAGTATGTATCAGTTTTTAGAAGTTGTATCTTTCCTATAAAGATACTCCTATCTTAGAAGTTCCAGGTATACAGGTAACAGGGAGAGATAAAACACATGAACTAATCGAAATCTCTGTTGAACATCTCTGTTCATAGTATTGTTTACTGAATTCATATGCTTACATATCAGTGTGGTTTTACATTTGAAGACTTTGGGAAAGGGAAATATATTTTATAAATATGACATATAAGGAAAGAATAAGTTAAATGAGTTTTGTTTGAAAGCATGATGCCAAATCCTTTTTAAATAACAATAGCAATGGGAAATGATAGGAATTTTTATAGTAGTGAAATATCTTAAGATATGGTAGAAATAATCATAAACTATTGATTGATCAGCATAATTCTGTATAGAGAAAACAATATTTACTGTGGGCCGCAGAACAGCAAAAGTGTTGTAAAATGCATTTTATTTTGATATAACATCCAAGGTCAACTTTCTGTCCATTTAAAACACATTTTTCTAATTATAAAAAAAAAAACCTTGTAGAAACTCTGGATATAAATTGGTAAATTGATAAGGGTTGCCAGTGATTATAGTATATGGTAGTTGATCAGTTATTTTCTCCTTTAAGCATTTGTATTATTTCTGTCTGCTAGGTTGCTGTGGAAGTCTTTGGCCTTGTCCAACAGTTGCTTCCCTCAGTTGCCATTTTGAATCAGAAGTATGCACCCCCTGCCTTCAACCCCAATCAGTCCACAGATAGCACCACAGGAAACCAGCCTGAGCAAGGGCTCTCGGCATGTACCACTTCGAATCACTATGCGGTCATTGAGAGTGAGCACCCATATAAGCCTGCCTGTGTGATGCATTACAAGGTCGGTGCCCATTCTGAGTGAGAGGTTAATTTAAAATTGGGTATGAGATTTGCTAATGATATCTGAAATCTCTGCCTGTTGCTATAATTACTTTCTTGTTGCTGGGATAAAGCACTCAACCAAAAGCAGCTGAGAGAGGAAAGTTTTTTTTGTTTGTTTGTTTTTAGCCTACAGTCTAGAGGGTAAATAAATGTTATGATGGCCGGGAAATATGGTAGAGCAGAGGTGGTGGCACACGCCTTTAATCCCAGCACGTGGGAGACAGAGGTAGGAGGATCACTGTGAGTTCAAGGCCACCCTGAGACTACATAGTGAATTCCAGGCCATACTGAGTTAGAGCAGGACTCTGCCTTGAAAAACCAAAAGAAAAAAAAAAAAGTTGTGGGAGGAAATACTTCAATCTCCTATAATGTATCAGCATCCCCTGCTCTTAATGACACTGGGAATATTAAAATTAAGGTTATTTAATTATTGGTTTTATGCTAAGGGTAGATGTAATGCCCTTTAAATATCTCAAGTACAATTTCAAATTACTTTTTAAAATGTAAATTAAAATTACTTAATTTTGAAGTAATTTGTATACTGCTTGTATTCTGATTCATGTTTTTCATTTTATTTAAAGTTGTTAGGGATAAGTTTAAATTTGGAGTTTGTTTTTTATTTATGATTTATTTATTTTATTTATTTATATTATTTTATAATTTTGTTTATAATTACATATTCCAAAATCAAATTATACAGCAAATTTAGCTTGCATCTTTGTACCTTCATTCTGTTCCCTTCTTTTTCTGCATTGTAATGTGCTTTTGTTTTATCATTTTGTTCAAGTATGTGCATGTGCATTCATGTTCTTTTGCCTATTGCCAGGTGACATTCCCAGAATGTGTTAGGTGGATGACAGTCGAATTTGACCCTCAGTGTGGTACTGCACAGTCAGAAGATGTCCTTCGTTTGTTGATTCCTGTCAGAACTTTTCAGAATTCAGGATATGGACCAAAATTGGCATCTGTTCATGAAAATCTTAATTCATGGATAGAATTAAAGAAATTTTCCGGATCCTCTGGTTGGCCTTCTATGGTATTAGTGTTGCCAGGTGAGTGTTTTCTGTTGAATAGAATGAAATGGGTACATGTGTACATTCAGCATGCAGTAGTGAAGAGTGTTTATTTGTAAATTATTAAAGAAGGATATATCTGGATTACAGTTGAGGAGTACATAAGAAGTGATGGTTACAGGGCATGATCTGAATTTTGGAGGAGAAATTGTTTTGAGGATTTTATTTGGTGAAAAACTGTTAATACTGAGGAGTAGCTTTTTGGGTAGTTGGGGCCAAAGTATGGAAAAAATAGAATACATATTGGATCATTTATTTTCCCAGTTAGTATTAAATTTTGAGAATTTTCAAATCTAAGAACCCAACTCACTAAGAAGAGAAAATGTGTATATTTGGGCCGGGCATGGTGGCTCACACCTTTAATTCCAGCAGAGGTAGGAGGATCACCGTGAGTTCAAGGCCACCCTGAGACTACATAGTGAATTCCAGGTCAGCTTAGGGTAGAGTGAGACCCTACCTCAAACCGCCCCCCCAAAAAGAAAAGACAATATGTGTAGTTGTGTGAGTGTGTATGAGAGAGAAAGAATAAGTATATGGACTTATTTCTAAAATTCACGTCTTCTTTTAAAGGGTAGTTGTTTTGAAAACTCTTATCTCTACAGTGTCTTTTTTATTATTATTAATTAGTTTTGTACTCAGTGAATATAGTCAAGTTGGTACCATTGTTAGCCTCCTCCATGTCCTAACCCTTCCCCTTGGCCCCTCGTTGTTGAGGTATATGGGTCTTGCATTCTGGAGTTAGCCCACAGTTACAGGTAGGAGAAAATGTCTCTGCATATCATGACCCAATGTGTGGCTCTGACATTCTTTCCACCCCCTCTTCCTCAAAATTTCCCTAAGCCATGTTGGGTTCATTTGGGGTCTGCTTCAGTGATGAGGTGTTGGGAGCCTCTGTGTCTCTGGATATCTAATTTGGTAGGAGTTGATTTTTCTCTGTCTATCTCTTTCACCTTTGTGCTGGTTCCAGGTTCACCAAGAAAATAGCACCCTTGCTTGTTTCGCCAATTATTCTTAGTTTCAGCTGGGGCCCTTTTGGGGTATGATGGGGTGGTTCTCTCCTTAGGATCTGCATCTGTCTGAAAAAGAGAAGCAGATTCTCCAATGGAGAGTAAAGTTAGCACCAGATAAATGGGATAACTCTTATTTTTTTTTAATAGAGAATTTAATAGGTGTAGGCCCTGTTGTAGCCCATGATTGGTGGTAGCTTGATAGTGGAGAGCAGGCTCATGTTTGGATATGGTTCCAACATGCTTCCCAGCTCCAGCTATGGGGTCCCATTCCACTGAGCGGATCAGTTAGCCAAATCAAGAGCAGTTGGTTTCCCACCATGGCTGTGCACCACTATTGCACTTGTGTGAGCATCACAACAGGTTATTTGCTGTTAAGTAGGTGAGACCATGAGTTTTTTGGACAGATATTGGTCATCACAAATCTAGACCCAAATGGCAATGGTACCATAAAATTCTACATCCTAAAAGGCAGACCAAATGGTTGAACCTTCACCAGGCCCTTAGAGGGAACACCTGAGTCACAAGGCACTGAAGAAGATATCATGAAGTGTCTTTTGTTTTTTAACAAATCTATCATGGTTACTTTTTTTATCCTTTAAATTAATTTCCTTAAAAAATTCAGACCCTTGGGCTGGAGAGATGGCTTAGCAGTTAAGCACTTGCCTGTGAAACCTAAGGACCCCGGTTCAAGGCTCTATTCTCCAGGACCCATGTTAGCCAGATGCACAAGGGGGCACACGCGTCTGGAGTTCGTTTGCAGTGGCCAGAGGCCCTGGCGTGCCCATTCTGTCTCTCTCTCTGCCTCTTTCTCTCTCTGTCCATCACTTTCAAATAAATAAAAATAAACAAAAAAAATTAAAAAAAACATTCAGACCCTTCTTTGACTGTGACCTTGATTTGATTGATGGATTGGTTCGTTGGTTGATCACTAAAGATCAGAAGAAAAACAAATGCCAATGTAGATTATCTAATTTGAAACAGAAAAGACTAGGTCACCTCAGTAATTGACATCGATAAATGCATATATATAACTTAAAAATAGGATATTTGATTAAGGAGGGGAATTTGATTATAATGAAAAATAAGAACCATTTACTAGGGATGATTCTTTTGTTGTTAGTATTAATTTTAGCATGGTTTGCTCAAGTAAACAGAGAACTTTCCCTAAAAAAGACTTATTTGGTGTTTTGTATCTGAATTTTTAATAGATTTTTTAAGAAACTAGAATTATTTTTTCTATACCTATCTTACCATTAAGCATCTCATATTTATATATAATATATATGTAATATATATATAATATATATGTAATATATATATAATATACACATACACATATATATATAATATGAATATATATATAAGAGTATATATGTTTGGTTCTTTGAGGTAGGGTCTCACTCTAGGTCAGGCTAACCTGGAATTCACGATGTAATCTCAGGGAGGCCTCAAACTCATAGTAATTCTCCTACCCCTGCTTCCTGAGTGCTGGGATTAAAGGTTATGCCACCATGCCCAGCTAAAAATATTTTATTTATGTACAAGCAGAGAGATACATACAGAGAGATGAAGGAGAGTATGAATGCATCAGGGCCTCTGCCACTTGGGCAAACAAACTCCCCACACATGAGCCACTTTGTGTATTTGGCTTATATAGGTACTAGGGAACCAAGCCCAAGTCACCTAGGCTTTGCAGGCAAGTGTCTTAACTGCTGAGCCATCTCTCCAGCTCCCTGTTTTGTTTTTTTAAATATATATATATTTTTTTATGTGGGAGAGAGAATGGGCATGTCAGGGCCTCTTGCTCTTGCAAACAAACTTCAGATATATATGTCACTGTAGTATCTGGCTTTATATGGGCACTGGGTATTGAAACCTGGCTGTTAGGTTTTGCAAGCAAGCACCTTTAATGAGTTAGCCAACTCCCTAGCCATTATTAGTATCAGATTTTTATAGTTACATGTTGATATGATACACATTGATAAAATGATTATTAAACCAGATGTGGTGGTACATATCTTTAATCCCAGCACTCCGGAGGCAGGGGTAGGAGGATCACTAATTGGAGGTCAGTCTGGAACTACAGAGTTCCACGTCAGCCCCTAGACTACAGTGAGACCCTACTTTGAAGAAATAAACAACCTAAAAATAAAAATAATATTTTAATTATTCTTTCAGATTTTTACCTTAATGCTGTGTGTGTGTGTGTTTATGTATGTATATATAATTTGTTTTGTTTACAGGAAATGAGGCCCTTTTTTCATTAGAAACTGCTTCAGATTATGTTAAAGATGACAAAGCTTCCTTTTATGGCTTTAAGTGTTTTGCAATTGGTTATGAATTTAGTCCTGGACCTGATGAGGTAAGAATAAATTATCTTTTCATTCTGTTAAGGAAAATTGTGCATTTAAAGGCTCCTATTGACATACATTGCCTTGTTACTCATACTTAAGTTGTTAATTCCTTTTAATATTGGGTTTATAATTTAAAATACTTTGTTGTTATCTGTGTGCAGCAATCATTTGCTACTTTTAATACATGAATAAAATTCATGTTATATACAACATGAGCAAGTATAAAAGCATAATTGTGAAATATAACTATGTCATCCCTGAACCTGCTCAAATGGCTATATCTTCCTGAGTATATTGAACTTGAGATTTTATAAAGGGACTGACTTCATAGATTTAATTTTTTTAAATCATACACTAAAATAAAACCATGACCATATGCTTTCTAAATATGAAATATTGTTTTGGTAATAAATCTGTAAACCTAAATTTTCTGGCCAGCATATGGTATAACTTTAAATCTCTTTCACTCTCAAGAATTTTCTGATGCATGCTTCTTTCTAGTTTCAAAGATGATCTATTCAAACATTTTTTAAAGTAAATTTTATATAATTCTATAGGGAGTTATTCAGTTGGAAAAAGAATTAGCCAATCTTGGTGGGGTTTGTGCAGCAGCTTTGATGAAAAAGGACCTAGCACTTCCTATTGGTAAGTCTGCTTAAATGCTAGATATTGCTGATGATTCAGAAGGAATTTTGAGATAAAATACGTTTATTACAGAATATAAGAAAATAGGTTTTAAAGATGAATTATATATGCTCATGAGCAATAACTGTTTACTATACCAATGGTCTTTTTGTTTAAATGGAGACTGAAGAGTACCCTAAAACTTTTTGTATTTACTCAAACCCATGCATGTGCCTATCACCCGTATGCCAAACATTAGGCTAAACCCTGGGTATTCATTATTGAATTAAAAGTTTGAGCCATATCTAGATATCCTAAGGTAAATATTACATAGACAATTGATTGTCTGAAGATAAAGGGACAAGACAATTAAAACACCATTTCTACATAGATGTTATTTTACAATAGCCCAGGATTATAACTAGAACTGGACCATTTCAAAGGCAAGCAGCACCAGAAGAAGAGTGATGAGGTGAGCAGCAGTAAGGAGGAGAACGACTGGGATGCAGGCATTCATGGCACTTTTGTATGCTGCTGTGACGTTAACTGTAGTCTATGGATGCATTTAATTAATTATGTACCTAATAAATTAGAAAATGCAAGAAGATAATGCCTGTCAAATAGACTGAGAGAGAGTGGAAAGTGAGGAGGAGAGGCCAGGTTGAATATAGATAGCTCTCTAGATGCATTTTCATGTAGTGAAGAGGCAGTGACAGAATGTACTTCAATACAGAGCAAATTTATGTCATGTAAAAATTATAATCAAGAGGGTAACAGTGTAAACTTTAGAAATGCTTAATAATCTAATTCTATTATGTTTATACAGTGTTTACCATTGTATTTTCACAGTATTTTGGATTAAAAGATACTATTATATTCTTCTAATTATTACCCTATAAGTCTATATTTCCTCTGGTGACAGTCTTCTCATTCCATCCTTTATTTATTTCTACTTTTTCTGGTTCTTTTTCTTTCTTACTTCCCCCTCTCAGTTGGCCCCTTTGTGTTCTCCATCACCTTGACCCTTCTTAGTAGTAGTATATTTGTGTGACAGCATTCTGTTCTGTCATCCTCTGTTTATGTGATGAAAATTGTCAGTGCTTCCTTTGGTGGAACTTTGGTAATAGATATTAAAAGTTTACATGTTTATATCTTTTGCAATATGTTTTAATATATGCACAGCTGTTTAAAAATATATGTTGAATAAAGGATTTTGATATAGTAGTGATATGGATTGCAAAACCCAGCAACAACCAAAGTGTCCTTTGAGGCCTTGTTAGACAAGCAGTTACATATCCATACACTGGGAATCTATATGACCTGACAAATGATATTAAATGAGAAAAGCAAGTTACAGAATAAGGCACTGTTTAATGTATTACATTATTTATGTACAAGTGAATGCATGTTTACTTGTGTGTATGTTGACCTTTATACAGAGTTAGGACTTGCATGTGGTTTCTAGAGGTATAATACATAAGAAACTACTGAATGAATTGGGAGAGATGTGTTAATTGAAAAGAGGTTGAATTATTTTTCTACATTTTAAATTTTATTTGAATATTTTCCCAGAACTTCATTAACACTTTATAACTTAAACTGTCAAAGAAAAAGTCATTGTCTAAAATGGTTTGTTTCAATATGAAGAAGCAAGCAAATACCTAAGGGATGAAGTCATTACCTTATGTTCTTATCTGAGTCATTGAACATACTGTATATTTTAAAGTGTAAAATATTGGTATTTATACAGAATGATAAACCTTTTGACTCTATAGTAGCAAAATTATGAAAGAAAAATGTAATGAATGCAAATACAAGAAAAGTTATTAATATATTTCATTGAAACGTTTCACTTGCATAATAGGTAATGAATTGGAGGAAGATCTTGAAATTCTTGAAGAGGCTGCATTGCAGGTATTGTCCCAAACTTTGTTCACTAGTCTAAAGGCAGTATTTTCATAACATCAACCTTATTTGTCACAAATGCAAGGTTTAGTTTTTAAGTGCCTCATTCTATTCACCTGAAGGGATAGAGTCACAAAGCTCAGCTAGATGTCTGCTGGGTTCTGATTCTGGAGCTAGATTTTTTTAAAAAAAGTCCTGTGGTAGGAAGAAGAGCAAGATTGCAAGGGACATACTTCAGAGCTGTGGATATTTCAGTTGTTCCTTGAAAGAATCTTTAAAAATACTAGCCAGGCATGGTGGCATACACCTTTAATCCCAGCCCTCGGGAGGCAGAGGTAGGAGGATCACCTTGAGTTGCAGGCCACCCTGAGACTACATAGTGAATTCCAGGTCAGCCTGAGCTAGAATGAAACCCCTACCTCATAAAAAAACATATATACATATTATTTATTTTGGGCTGGGAATGGTAGTGCACGCCTTTAATCCCAGCATTCAGGGGGCAAAGGTAGGAGGATTGCTGTGATTCAAGGCCATCCTGAGAATACGTAGTGAGTTCCAGGTCAGCCTGGGCTAGTGTGAAACCCTACCTAAAAAAAAAAAAAAAAATTATTTATTGTATTTGAGAGAGAGATGTAGAAAGAGAAATTGAGAATGGGTGCTCCAGGGCTTCCTGCCACTGCAGATAAATTCCAGATGTATGCACCACAGTGTGCATCTGCCTTTACTTGGGTACTGGGTCATTGAACCCATATCCTAAGGCTTTGCAAGCAAGTACTTCAGTCACTCAAGCACCTATCTAGCCCAATTTAAAGAAGTTTATCTTGCCACTAGCAGAAGGAAAAAGGCATTTCACAATCAAACCTAGAAGTATATGGTTATATTATAAATGCAAATAAATATATATTAACATTATATATTCGTGTATACAGCTGGCAAGTTCAGACTATTATAGACCTATATTTCATAGTGTTGTAGAGCCAACTTGCTGTAAGAAATTGGAGCCATCAATTTGTTGCTGCTTTTTGTTTATGTAGACATTAGTTAAGTACCTTTGACATTGGAATGGAAATGCATGAATATTGTATTTCAGTTAAAGTTCTGATTTGGATTTGTCATGACAATATATAATCTTTTATTACTTAAGATTACTAATAGTCTGCTACATTCTTCTCTTAGCTTGAAAAATCTGAATTTAGCTAGCTAGCAGTAACTAATAGGATGGGAGGAGCATCAGGCTCTGTAACCAGCAAATAATAATATCTACTTTGAATGCAGTAATTCAATATCAGTCTAAGGGCTTGGGTTTTACATTGAGTTCCTGAAGGGAGTTGTTTCATTTTAAGTTGTCACGCATTACTTTAAATGTTGCACTTATCTTCACCTTATTTAATTGCCGAAGATTCTCTCTACTGTAAAGAAAATTGAAGCACTGAGTACATAGATAACTACCCAAGATCACAGAGTTGGAATTCAACCTCTGGCATTTTGCTGACAAAGTCCATGATTTTGACCACTTTGCTCCAATCATAGATAGCCATGGTATTTTCACCATTATAAAAAAAAAAAAAAAAAAAAAAAAAAAAAAACTTAGAGGGCTGGAGAGATGGCTTAGAGGTTTAGGCACTTGCCTGCAAAGCCAAATGACCTCGATTTCTTTCCCCAGCACCCATGTAAGCCAGGTGCACTCGGTGGCACATGCATCTGGAATTCATTTGCAGTGGCTGGAAGCCCTGTCACACCCATTCTTTCTCTCCCCACCTCTTTTCCTCTCTCAAATAAATAAATAAAAATATTTTTTAAAATACCTTTGGGATTTTACAAACATACCAACTTGTGTGTATGCGTGTGTTTGTTTGTGTGTATGTTCAATATTCTTTGGTCTTCAGAATACAAAAATAATAAACATTTCATAAACATTATGTCAGACAGTATTCACATTTGGTGTAGCCTCATACATTATCATCATTTCAAAGATTTAGGCTAGTTAAAAAGAAATCATTATTAGCTACTATTCAAGGAAAACTATTGTCATAAATTTACTATCATTTTAGTATATAGTTGTTGTGACATAACAGATATAAATGCCTTGTATTTGTCAAACAGTGTAGCAAATGTTTTATGAATGTTTTTTAACTTAAAACTTTATAGTGAACAAGTAAAAGAGGTATTATTTGATCACCAATCAGAACATTTTGCTGATTCAGGGATGGTAGGTTGTTAGTTCACAAACTTAACAGCAATATAATTATCTCAGAGCTAGGATTTGCACTCAAATCTGTTTGGCCCTTAAGAGGATATTTTTGTGGTTTTGCATGGCTTATTGAATTCATAAGGTACTATTGTATATTTATAGCCTTGGAAAGTATAACATTTTTTAGGAAAGGTTCAATTTTTTTCCTGGAGTTTTAGCATCTTGAGCAGTTTTTCAAAAACAAGGTTTGGGCAGGAGAGGTGGCTTAGTGGTTAAGGCACTTGCTTGTAAAGCCAAAGGACCCAGGTGCAACTCCCCATGACTCACTTCAGTCAGATGCACAAGGGGGCACATGTGTCTAAAGTTTGTTTGCAGTGACTTGGAGGCCCTGGTGCATCCATTCTCTCTCTTTATTTCTACCTGCCTCTCTCTCTGAAATAAATACATAAGGTTTGCCTAACAGATAAGTAAAAACTAAGATTTCCTTTAATAAGATTCTGTATAGACATAGTCTTCCAGCCACTTTGATTCCAGTAGAGAGCTACCCAAGATAGCAGGCTTGAATTACCAGTGCTCATAGCCAAGAAGGTACACTCAAAAATCAGATTTCCACTGCTGACAAAGGAGAGCATAGGAGGAAGCATACCATTTCATCTAATATGAAAATCTCTGATAGGTGGATGGTTTTTAAGGAGAACAAAAAGATGAACTATTATTTGTGTTTCCCTCCTAGGATTTATACTTTATGGGCTAAAGAAAAGGAAAAGGAACACTGATGCATGGGAGAAAATAATTTCACTAAGGCATACCAAAAAGATATGCATGGGTAGATATATGTGTGTGTGTGTGTGTGTGTGTGTGTGTGTGTGTGTGTGTGTGTGTGCGCGCGCGCGCGCGCGCGCATGAATGATATAAAAAAGAGGCATAGGCAGGAAGTCAACCTGGACAACATAGTAAACTGAGTAAGTGATTAAGTGAAATACATAAATTCACCTTTTTTTAAACCCAACAGGTGTGCAAAACACACTCTGGTATTCTTGGAAAGGGATTGGCTCTTTCCCACTCACCAACTATATTAGAGGCACTTGAAGGAAACTTACCACTTCAAATCCAAAGCAACGAGCAGTCCTTTCTGGATGACTTCATTGCTTGTGTCCCAGGATCAAGTGGGGGAAGACTGGCAAGGTACCTTTAATACTGCCATTGCCTGCTTATAAGGGCACGCTTGTAGGAGAAGTGAAACAAGAAAGGCCCATTGTGCTGGTAATGCTGCCTCCAGTAATTTGGCTGATGATATTGACAGTTGCTAAGTAATTCTAGTTTGTTCCATTTGCTATTTTAGAATGGAAATGAAAATATGCTAGCTTGTGTTATTTTACTAATGAAAAATAAAAATTTGGGCTGGAGAGATGGCTTAGCGGTTAAGCGCTTGCCTGTGAAGCCTAAGGACCCCGGTTCGAGGCTCGGTTCCCCAGGTCCCACGTTAGCCAGATGCACAAGGGGGCACACGTGTCTGGAGTTCGTTTGCAGAGGCTGGAAGCCCTGGCGTGCCCATTCTCTCTCTCTCTCCCTCTATCTGTCGTTCTCTCTGTGTCTGTTGCTCTCAAATAAATAAGTAAATTAAATTAAAAAAAATTAAACTTACTGATTTTAATTTTAGACTTTTAGAGTTTGCTGCTTAGTATTTAAAGTTGAGTAGAATAATAGATCTTAACTGCTAGGTTTGTAGTTACCTGTATAGTGTATGATAGAATTTCTTATGACTCGTCTCATAGGACAACTTGAATGTGAGTTGTGGAATGAATTCAGGAATTGATATCACAAACATTTACAGGGAAGCACTAAGGGAGAAGCTGTATAAGGAAAGGACAGACTTATGTAGCTGTCCTGCTTTTGTACCGCAGCTGTTCTTCTCAAGGCTCTCAGATTGATGAGGAAAGCGAGGCTCTCTTAGCAAGAACGGAAGGCCTTACGGCTTCAAATTAGCCATAACCTGAATTTATTTTAGGGGTATTATAAGGTGAAATATCCAGTTTTCTGAATTTAAAATTGTTTTGTATTGTACATAAACATCAAAAGTTTCAGGGGTTTTTGTTTTAATGAATTTTTCAGTAACTGTTTCCAAGGAAACACTTGTGATTATCACTGAGTCATGAGTAAAGATATTGATTTACTATTTTGTTCAATACAAGTTTTGAATATTTGGCTTTATTCTATGTTACATTGAAAAAGCTGGTGAATATTTGCTTTTGTTTTGTATTATTTTCCACTACATGTAGATGGCTGCAGCCAGATTCCTATGCTGATCCTCAGAAAACATCACTGATCTTAAATAAGGATGATATTCGGTGTGGGTGGCCTACGATAATAACTGTTCAGACAAAAGACCAGTATGGAGACGTGGTACATGTTCCCAATATGAAGGTAATCCTGTCTGAATTAAGTTATGAGATGTCTGTACATTGATGCTATAAGTGGTAAGAGTTTAGGGAAGACAAGAGCTCAGAGCCCACTTGCTCTTTCTTCTTTGTCTATAATGGAAGACAATGAAAAGTTGTTTAAATGATTGGTTTATATTAATCTCTAGTGTCCAAGTCATATACTAAATGCTACAAAGATCTCAAAGGAAGTATAAGAAAGTGTCTGTATAGAGTTACTAGGCAAAAGAATAGACCTTAGTAGATTGGAATTCAGCTAGCAAGTGAAAGAACACAGTTTTAATTATTGTGTATGTATATTAAGAGACCCAAGTAAATTCTTTATTTGATATTACTGAAATCATATTCTTAAAAGAATATTGATACTTATGAAATGAATTAGAAAAATACGGCTTTGGGTTATAAAAGGATGAGGAAGGGGTCTGGAGAAATGGCTTAGCAATTAAGTGTGCTTCCTGGGCAAGCAAAAATGCTTGAGAGGCCCACACAAAACATCTGGATATGGCCACATACTTGTGACCCCCCCCATCCCACGGCTGCAGGAAAGCAGAGACCTGAGAATCTTGGAGTCCCCCAAGCACAGATAAAGCAATTTGGTTCTCTGGATATTATGCTTTTATCTCCTACCCCCTCCCCCCACCACTGAGGCAAAAGTATTGGGCTCATCAAGGGCAATATACCATACATACACACACACACACACACACACACACACACACACACACTCCTCACATTACACACACATGAGCAAAAATTTAAGGATGTAGTTGTATGCCATATTGATTCTTTATATATACAGCTTATATGAGGCATGAGCTAATAAGGCTATTCATATCATAATGCATATAATACATTTCTTAGTGATATCTATTGATAACAAATATCTCATTTGAACTATTTAAACCATATTTTGTATTTCTGAAAAAGTAGATTTTGAATGAAAATTTGCATAGACATTCCCTAACTTTTTTCCCTCCAAAGTTGAATTATAAGATGATTTGGCTTTTTGGTGCTTAGAGTATCTTAAAATAAATTATCCCTTTTTGCACAGAGTGGCTAAATTTTCTTTAATATTATCATGATAAAATCATTAATGTAGCATGAGTAAGAAAAATGCCAGTGTAAGCTCTTTGAGTCAGGAAAAAGTGGGTAAAAACACAATTGTTCAGACCAGGTAAGGTCAAATAATTAAAGTGTATAGAAAACCATTTAACCAACCTGTCTTTCCAGTGTCTTTTAAATTTTCACTGACTCACAATTAAAACTAGTATCACTAGGATGGAGAAATGACTTAGATGTTCATGCACTTGCCTGCAAAGCCTGACAACCTGAGTTTGATTCCTCAGTACCAATGTAAAGCCAGATACACAAAGTGGCCCATGTATCTAGAGTCCACTTGCAGTGGCTTGAGGCCCTGTCTTCTGTCTCTCTGCTTAAAAATAAATAAGTAATGAATTAATATTATGACCTGAGCAAATGATGAAATACTATAGTCAAATGTATACATATATTACACAGTACACACATACAGACACTTTGATATGTTCTCATCTTTTTTATTGTTGTTGTTTATTTTATTTATTTATTTGAGAGTGACAGAAAAAAGCAGAGAGAGAGAGAATGGGCGTGCCAGGGCTTCCAGCCACTGCAAACCAACTGCAGACATGCGCCCCCTTGTGCATCTGGCTAACATAGGTCCTGGGGAATTGAACCTTGAACCCAGGTCCTTAGGCTTCACAGGCAGCACTTAACCACTAAGCCATCTCTCAGCCCTCATCTTTATTTACTTATTTATTTATTTTTATGTGACAGGGTCTTCTTAGGTTACCCAGGCTGACTGGCACTGAACTTGTGACCCTGTTCTGTTGCCCTAGCCTCCCAAATGTGTATTATACATCTGTACCATCATCCCTGCCTCTTCTCTTCTACTTTTTAAAACCCCCACCAACAGTTTTCCACTCGAAATTACTCTACAAAACATGAACACTTCAAAAATTATAAAATAAAATGCTAAACATAGTGACTTAAGTTTATAATCTTAGTAATTGGGAGGCTGAGGCAAAAGGAGCACCATGAGTTCTAGGCCAGCCTGGACTACTTAGCAAGTGTCAGTCCAACCAGGAACTTATCCCAAGTGAAGCAATAATAAGAGGAAAAAAAAAAAGTTGAATGGAGAATACAGTGATCCTAAGAATGTGAAAAATAAATAGCTAGATCACTCTACCTAAGGGCAGAATTTTGATCAGTATAGTAGACAGTACTATATTGAGAGGCTTTGCATATTATGCATTTCTCACTTGAGGGTCTGCAGTTATTAAATCCAGTTTCTATGTTCCTTAAGTGACAGCACTATAATACTGTTTTCCAGGTTAATAGAGCGTTCAACTTATTTTTAATATTCACATTTGTGCTTATAGTATTTCTTCAGCTATGTTTTCTTTCTTGTTCATTCGTTCTTTTCACTTTGATCTGATATGTGGGTTGTTTTATGTTGTGTATTGTCTGAAGGGAATGGTCAAGCAGACCAGTGGCAACCAAACTGACATTGAGTTTAAAATTAGAAGTTGGTTCTTTGAATGTGTCAACAATAATTATGTAATAATATTTGCTTTTTATAATACCATTATTAGGTGGAAGTGAAAGCTGTACCTGTATCTCAGAAAAAAACATCTTTACAGCAAGAGCAAGTAAAGAAATCTCAAAGGATTCCCAGCAGTCCTTCAGTCACAGCAGCGTCTCCTAATACCGACATGACCTTTGGCGGGCTGGCATCACCAAAGCTGGATGTTTCATATGAACCCATGATTGTGAAGGAGGCTCGATATATTGCCATAACAATGATGAAGGTGACTTATTTCTGTGATGATGAGTCTAGACAGATTTTAAACTTGTAACATATTTTTTAAGATGATAACTTTTTAAAGTTCCTTAATCCAGAAGGGTTTTTCATTGGAGAAATTTAAATTGCTTTTTACATATATGTATGTGTGTGCTATATTGGTATGTAGTGCACATGCACGTGTATATGAATAGTATGTGTGTGTGCATATGTGTATGTGTGTATGCATATGCATGTGTAGGCCAGAAGTCGACAACAGGTATATTCCTTAACAGCTCTCCACCCTATTTCTTGAGCCCAGGTCTCTGGCTGAGCCTAGAACTCTGCTATCTGGCTAAGCAGTGAACCTCAGGAATTCCTTCTCTTCGCCTCCCCAGTGCTGTGATTACAAGTGCACATCACCATGCCTAGTACTTCATGTGGGTGCTAGAGATCTGAACTCAGGTCCCCATGCTTGTGTGGCAAGCACCTTACCCACCTAGTGGTCTCCAGCCCCAAATTTAAATTTTTAATTTCCCCAAAAGATATTATGAGTGGTCTTTAGGATATCTAGAATTTATTTTTGTAAACAGTCTTGCCATTTTCCTTTTATTCTTATATGGAGAAACAGTTACTTCAGCACCATTATTGGTTGTTTTATCATTCTACTAACTGAGAATGTTTATAATCATGTTTTGATTGTTCCTATTCTCTTTCTTAAAGGTATATGAAAATTACTCCTTTGAAGAACTGCGTTTTGCGTCACCAACCCCTAAAAGGTAAGGATAATTATTTCAAAGCATAGCTAAATATGTGTTGTGAAGTATTTGAACTAAAATCATCCTGAATTCCATAGTACATGCAACATAGATAAACAAGTTGTGGGATGTTCATATAAGGAAATACTGTTTGGCCATGAAAAATGATGAAACGTTGATACATAGTATCCATGTATAAATTCTGGGATAAACCTTGAAAACATTATAATTTAAAGAGGACAGACATGGAGGGCCTTGCTTTATATAATATCATTGTATGAGGTATCAACAATAGGTAAATCCATGGGAAAATAAAGTAGAATAACTCATTGACAGAATCTAAGGGAGGAAACAGATTTCCTTCTGAGTTGATGAAAATGTTCTAGAACTAAATAGTAGTATTAATTGGACACCTAAGCGACTACTCAGAAAACCATGGAATTGTATATCTTAAACAAAGGAACTTTGTGCTTTATGGCATGTCAATTATATCTTGTTTTTAAAAATTGCTAATAACTTTTCTCATAAGCAAATAGTTTTGAGTTATATTTTATTTGTAGTTATTATTTTTTCTGTTTGAGTTTATTTTGTTTTATTTTTGAAACATGGTGTTGTCATATAGCCCAGGTTGATCTTGAACTCATGATCCCCTGCTACAGCCTCTCAAAACAAGTACTTGGACAAAATAGTTGCATACTTTTGAGAGATTACTTTCATAGGTTTTATCAAAGGTTTGAAATTGAATCTGGGCAACGTTTGTTGCAAATCACAAAACCTTACTAGAAAATGAAGTTTGCTTTGACTTTATTCTGGCTTATATAGAAATCAGTTAAAATGTACAATCTAGGAAGTTTTATGTCAAATTTACAAAGTATTGAAAATGTGTCTTTGGGAATAAGAAAGTAGCATTTTGTTTTTGGTGTAATTGCAGACCCTCCAGTATAGTAGAAGCATTTAGCATTACTAAATAAAAGTAGCCAGTATAAATGTATAGCATGATGAGTAACAACAAGTCACCCAGTGTGATGGACACACCTGTATAGCACTCGGGAAGGTGAAGCAGTAGGATCGCATAGATAGTTACAGGAGTTCAGGTGACTTGTCCTGGGTTCTGGACAGACCACACCATAATAGCACTATCTCCTCCAGCCTCAGATTCATGGAAAGTCCACAGGTAGCCTAGGCTACATAGTAAGACCCTGTCTCAAAAAACAAAGAGAGAAAGGGTAAAATAGAGACAAAGTAGAAAGGAGGAAGAGAGGGATGAAGGGAGAGAAAATAAAGGAAGGGAAACATTTGCTAACAAATAGATATTCATATTTGTTAGGCATCTTACACCTAATTGAAATAGTATCTTGTCTAAGCAGATTAGTATATTCATTAACAATCATTGACCAGTTGTAATGTGGATGGTATTATTAGAAATCATAGGTACACTTTCAAAGAGACATAGTGCTGATTTTCATAGTACTTAAATTACTATGGAGAAACAAACTATAAACAAAATAGTAATAATATGTAGAGTTATTTAGTAAAGTCATGTTAGAAATGAGACAGATTTCCAAAGTAGTTTGGATTGGAAGTGGTTATTTGAGGAACATTAGTGAACTGGATAGAAGATTTGGAGAAGTTCATTCTAGGCTTGATGTCCTTGAGAAACAGAGCCATGGTAGGTCTGGAGAGGAGTGAGCCAGAGGAAAACCCACCAGAGATGAGGTCTGAGAGCTAGACGAGGTTGGTTTTATGTGAGGTAAACTTTTCTGAACAAAGTCATTGACTTAAGCTTTGTACTGACGTATGTGGAGTATTAGAGTGCAGCTTTGCTCATTGGCTCCTTTCTATCTACAGCTGCCCTTAAACTACAGGGTTATAATTAGTAGTTGTGACAAAGGTTTTTGGCCTAATAGACAAAACCATTGATAAATAAAGTATTTCTGGCCCTGATTGTCATAATTTTTAGGAGGCTCATGAAGTCCTAGGCTTTAGCAGATTTTCTGCACTGCATTGTTTTGTGAATTATGTGGGTGAGTGAGAAATACGGTTTTTCCTTAGATATATTGAAGTTGAGAATTCAAATTGCCTCTTGAGTATTTAAGTAGAGATATAACTGGAAATAGTTTGAACCTCTTGGTTAATTTGGAAGTCACTTATATAGAAATGCTCCTTAACACTAAGAGAGACAAATGATCAACTGCAAAGATGCCTTGGGAAAATGAATCCTGTGCCCAAATCTTGGGGAATTTAATAAATTAAAGGGCAATCAGATTAGGAAGAGCAAACCAAACAATAAAACAGAATAGGGGCCAGGAAGGTGGCTCAGTGGTTAAAGATGATTGTGCAAAGAATGCCCAGTAAAATAAAAGCAAAACCAGAAGAAAGCCATAGAAAGAAGCTGACAAACTTTCAAGAAAGTAAGACTTGCCAATTATCAAGTGCTACTGAAAGATTGCTGAGGAGAATTGGCCAGTATATTTGAGGATGCAATGATCATTGATAACCCTACATCAAAAATTACTGTGAATTTGGGGGTAAAAGACTTATTGGAGTTAGTTGAGAAGTGAAATAGAATGAAAAGTATGGAAAGAATGAGTGGGCAGTTCATTAGATAAGTTTTGGTGCAAAAGAGAGAAGAAATATAAGACCTCATTGGAGGGAATTATACTATTAGAGATGACTATAATATTAAGGGTTAAGATAGCACATGCTAGCCGGGCGTGGTGGTGTACGCCTTTAATCCCAGCACATGAGGGAGGCAGAGGTAGGAGGATCTCTGAGAGTTCAAGGCCACCCTGAGACTACATAGTGAATTCCAGGTCAGCCTGAGCCAGTGTGAGACCCTACCTCAAAAACAGCAAGCAAACAAACAAACAAACAAACAAAAGATAGCACATGCTAAAGTTTGTGTGCTACTGGAAATGGTCCAGTAAAGTGGGAGAAGTGAGAAGTGATATATGTATGAGACAGTGATGTGAGCAAGAACTGAAGTGTTGAGGGACTCAGATTCACAGCTGAAATGGAAAATGGTTCTGGATAAAACCTCACCCTGTCACTGTAATAAGAAAGAAGGTAGAGAAGAGTAGGCTTAGCAGTCTGGTTATAACATGGAGGCTATGTCTGCTTGTTTCTATTTCTTCAATGAAGAAAAAAGAAGAAAGTATGATCCTCTGAGAGTTAGAAGAAGTGGCGGTGTTCTGTGGTGAAAGAGAACCGAAATTCAGTTGTTACAAAGTAGAAAAGTACCCTATGACAGGAACAGGAGTACCAGACAGTAGTATAATACAAACTAATCATATATTTGGTGAAATATAATTATCTTAGCTGCTTAATCAAAAATAGATTTTCCAATATTCATCTATTTCTTCCCAGGCCCAGTGAAAATATGCTGATCCGTGTCAACAATGATGGGACTTACTGTGCCAACTGGACTCCAGGGGCTATCGGACTCTATACTATTCATGTGACTATTGATGGCATTGAAATAGGTATATGTGATTTGAAGTAATGTATCTGCAAAGAAGTAGAATCAAAATCATCCTTCTGTTGTAGTTTTGCCCCCTGTGTTATACACAAGGATAGGTTTCACAACTTCATTTTGGCTTCATTATGTCCTTAGTAATGAATATTTAGTACATTGTTAATTCTTAGTGTCTGCTCATGCCTTATAAGTATCATGAGTTCTTCCTTCCATTTCTCAATGTGCCACTCATTGTGATGTCCCCCTTACTGTCTCTAGTACCCTGTGCATGCCCCCCACCTTTCCTCTCTTCCAACTAGGATTAGAGACCATATTACTCATCTCCGTGACCTCCCTGCTAGGCCTGGCATAGAGGGTCTGCTCAAATTCCTTTGTCTCCCATTAAATTTGAAAATATGTTGCTTACATTTTAAGTGGTAATTCTTTTCCTTATTTATAAAATATGTGTAATAGGATAACATGACACGATCCCTTCATAATACATCTCAAGAAATGAAATGTCTCTGATCATGTATTTAGAAAACCGCAAATATACTCTCAGATTAAACATTTATGAAGTGTACATTAACATTTTAAGGATTTTGATAGATTCCGTCTTTAGGAATCTTGCTTTTAATTAAACCTTATTATGAGACATAGCAGGTAGACATCCTGGTAGTCATCCAGGTGATCAGTTCTATATCCAAGGATTTAATCAATTACTGACCAAAAATTAAAAAACAAACAAACAAAAGACATGCGTCTTGGCTGGAGAGATGATACAGAAGTTAAGGTGCTTTCCCACAAAGCCTAATGGCCCAGGATCGATTCCCCAGTACCCACATAAAGCCAGATGCACAAGGTGGTGCATGCATCTGGAGTTTGTTTGCAGTGGCTAGAAGCCCTGACATGCCCATTCTCTTTCTCTCTCTCTCTCTCTCTCTCTCTCTCTCTCTCTCTCTCAAATAACTTTTTTTAAAGTGGTTCTGTAGTAAACAAGCATAGACTATTTCTCTTGCCATGGTTCCCTTAAAAATACTAGTGTATTTACTACTATTAGTTAGTAGAGACGATTTAAAGTACATAAGAAGTTGCAAGTAGATAAAATGCAAACACTGTGCTGTTTTATATAAGAAATTGCTCCTAGAACCAGACCCCCTCATTAACCAAGGGGTTCTGTAATATTGATTAACATTCCGCCATAATATACTAGGACAAAATGTTAAGTTTTAAATGCATTATTATTGTAGTAGATATACAGAGATTCTTTACATTTTGATAGAGTATGTAATTATACAATCAATAAATGAAATTACATCACAGACTTTTTTTTTTTTTATATCTTTTTCCAAAGTAGGGTCTCACTCTAGCCCAGGCTGACCTGGAATTCACTATGGAGCCTCAGGCTGGCCTCAAACTCACGTCAATCCTCCTACCTCTGCCTCCCTAGTGCTGGGATTAAAGGTGTGTGCCACCACACCCGGCCTATATCACAGACTTTTATTTGCCGCCTTGTCATAATCATAGAACCTTTAGATAAGCAAATTTTTATTTGATTCTGACCAAAAACTGTTTGAGGTAAGACAGTTTTCTAAAGGATTGAAAATTATGATTATTGCTGAGATAAAACAGCCAAACAAAGGTCATTTGAAATATACATAGTGGCAGACAAGACGTACAATTACAGCAGGAATCTAAAAGCGCTGGTAGCCAAGTGTGACTTTTGGAATATTTAATCATCCAGTCATAAAGGGAACAGAATTGGTGTGTCTTTTGGATCTAAGCTAAAGGAAGGATATAAGTATGTGTTTACTTAGGATTAACTTTATCCCTCTTCTTCATACTAACTTGACTTTCAACTGCACGACACTTACCCATAGACAAGGGCAGATAATCATTAGATTGAAGGTAATAAAAATAGCAGATATTTATTGAACATTTAATACATGCATGTGGTTCTGCATATACTTTATGTTTGCGATATCATTTCCTTCTCTTAAGGGCTCAGGGAAGCAGTACTGTGATCATTCCCATCTCAGGCATGGAAACAGTAAGGCAAGGAGTTAACATCTTTAATGACAGATTGCAAGATCTTCCTCCTCTTTTTTTTTTAATTGGTCTAATATCATAATTCTCTGACTTTTCTTACAGATGCTGGCCTGGAAGTAAAAGTAAAAGACCCACCAAAAGGAATGATTCCTCCAGGGACTCAGCTTGTCAAACCAAAGGCTGAACCTCAGCCAAATAAGGTCAGGATAGAATGAAGTCAGAACTTGAATTGAAGAAAGATGTTTACATTTTTGCATTTGCACTTAAAAATGGCCATCAATCATCCAATAATTTTTCTAGATTAATTTTGGTATTTGGGTTCTAAATATTCCTGAATCAATTGAGAGGATTTTTTTTTAATATTTTTTGTTCATTTTTTATTTATTTATTTGAGAGTGACAGACAGAGAGAGAGAGACAGATAGAGGGAGAGAGAGAGAATGGGCGAGCCAGGGCTTCCAGCCACTGCAAACGAACTCCAGACGCGTGCGCCCCCTTGTGCATCTGGCTAACGTGGGACCTGGGGAACCGAGCCTCGAACCGGGGTCCTTAGGCTTCACAGGCAAGCACTTAACCACTAAGCCATCTCTCCAGCCCTTGAGAGGATATTTTATAGGCATTTTAGTCATTTCAAGTTATGCATCCTATACTTTTGGGGTTCTTTTTGTGAGTATGTATTAATTTATAGGTGTGTACTTTCTCTTGTTCAAAGTTAGTAATTCACTTTAAAGTCTGTTGAAATTAAATGAAAAAATATTCAAGATAAAATATTGTGTTCCATTAAAATAAAAATCAATTTCCCAACATCTGAACATTAATTACAGGGATATTAGTAGTCTTATTTTTTTAAACAGGTTAGGCCATTGCTTATGTATTTATTTATTTATTTGAGAGAGAGAGGTAGATAGAGAATGGGCACACCAGGTACTCTAGCCACTGCAAAAGAACTCCAGAGGCATGCACCACATGGTGCATCTGGCTTACATGGGTACTGGGGAATCGAACCGGGATCCCTAAGCTTCTCAGGCAAGCACATTAACTACTAAACCATTTCTCCAGCCCTAAACTTCTTATTAAAAAGAAAACAATGAAAATAAACTTTTTCATGCCTTTTTATAGACTACCTTATATCTTTTTGTCATATCTTCAAATTTTAGAAAGAAAGAAACTATAGGTATTTTTTTCTTTTCTCCAGTATACTTTAATATTTAGAAAAAATTTGAAGCCAGGTGTTGTGGTGCACTCCTTTAATCCCAACACTCAGGAGGCAGAGATAGCAGGATCACCATGAGTTCAAGGTCACCCTGAGACTACATAGTATATCCCAGGTCAGCCTGAGCTAGAGTGAAACTGTACCTCAAAAAACCAAACAAATAAAAATTTTGTTTTTAAGATTGTTATAAATATAAATAGTTATTTGCAGAGGGAGACCAGCTAGAAATGATTTTAGAAGGTTTCTTAGAACTGTGGTGCTTTCAGATCTGTTTGGTTTTGTTACTTATTCCTTATGAGATTTGTTACGTATGTTTTCATTTTCTTTGCCATTCTCAGGTTCGAAAATTTGTTGCCAAGGACAGTGCTGGCCTCCGTATCAGGAGTCATCCTTCCCTTCAGAGTGAGCAGATAGGCATAGTTAAAGTCAATGGAACTATCACATTCATTGATGAGGTAATATATAAAGAAACTTGGTAATGTACTTTGAACATAAATTCTTTGTATTGTTTACCCAGTAATAATAACTATAATTATTACCATGTTTTAAAATTACTAGGTTTTAAGCAGTTTGGGAAATGTTTTGAAAATTACTTAACAGGATTTCTTCATGGAGTTTCAGATATTTCTTTTCCTTCAGCAATAAATCTTGAAAAAAAATGTACTTTGCATATCAAGAAAATTCAGTTAAACATGATAATCAGATCCTATAGAAATAGTTATTGAAATTGGGCATATTTGCTTTAAAGAAATTCTTTAAATGTATTTATTTATTTTGTGCTTTAACTTTGGACAGCTCATAGTGTATTTTTATAGTAATAACCAAATAGTTTTTGATTATTAAACTTAAATTTAGGGGAAGGAATACTTGTATTCTTTTGAGAAACATCTAGTTTTACTGTTTAAGCCATTTATATTAAGTGTGATTTCTCTGTACTGTTAAGTCCTAACAGAAATTGTTAGCTACATTCTCATCCTGTGAATTACCATATTGCTTATATTGCTTTGGCATTATTCCTTGCTGCATTTTTGCTTAGAGATTCTATCAAAATTACTTTCTCCCAAACCTAGATACTTAATTACCATTCCCACCATTATTTGTCTGCTTTGTCAGTTTTAACCCTCACCGACCCCATGGGAGTTACAGGAGGACAAGGCTTGTGTTTGCTTGTTTCTTCCTTCAGATCCACAATGATGATGGCGTGTGGCTGAGACTGAATGACGAGACAATAAAGAAGTACGTGCCCAACATGAATGGTCACACTGAAGCCTGGTGCCTGTCTTTTAATCAGCATCTTGGCAAGAGCCTTCTGGTCCCTGTTGATGTAAGTAAAAGCTGGCTTCAGAAAGCGTCATGATTTCACTTGGTCTTCATTGTAGGGCTTTATTTAATTAAGGCTTTTCAGATCTGACATAGCCCACATCTAAGTCACTTTTTAAGTGCTGTGTGATGAGTGGAATTTGGCAAATTTAAAGCCCTTAAATGCTTATTTTGATAAGTCACCAGCAGGAGGTAGTAAATTGAAACAATGGAATGAGAGCAGCTACAATTTTTCTTTTCTCATTTGTACTACTATTTAGAATGCATTCCAAACTAAAATTTAAGAATCACTATGCAGTTAGAAACATAGGTAAATGTTTGTAATGTTGATATTTTGAAGTTAAGTCTCTGTTTTGTCTAAGTCTAAACTTTTTCTGTCTTGCCTTATGTTAATAGAAAATTGGATTTTTAGATTTACATATCTATATAACATTCTATTGATACTAAATCCTACTCTGAGGAAATTTTTTTGGTTTCCGTGATATTGCATTAGTGGCTAGAGCCTATATTTACTGAGTCACTATATAATGAAATGTGGTAGTAACCACATCTCTTTTTAAATTTAACAACCAGGTATCATTTTCTTTCTTTTATTCTCTATGTATGCCTTATGCTCTGCTAATACATAGCACTGCTAAAATTAAAAACCACAAAAACAACCTTTAACTAGTTAACAGTTGACTTTCTTTAAAATTCAGGTATAAAGTTAGCTTATTATATCATACCATTTCCTATGTTGTATTTGTTTTTCTCCTTGCTAGTTAAGAATAATATTCTATAAAACAGTAGATATATAAGATGATGCTTTGGGAAAGAAAAGATTAGGACTTTATATTCTTTTATATATGTTTTATAATAGCTCAGCACAGATATATATACTGATAGGTGTAACAGCAAAAATATTTGATCTGGGTCTGGTGGCACAGGCCTACAATTACAGCTGCTCAAGAGCCAAAGCAGGAGTATTACAAGTTTAAACATGATTAAGCTCCAGAGCTAGTTCAAGGCCAGCCTGGGCAATTCAGGGAGACCTGTCTCAAAATAAAAAGTTTATAAAATGGCTTGTGGTTGGTTACCTCAGTAGTAGAGCACTTGCCTAGCAGCCATGAGGCCTGTGGTTCAGTCCCTAGACTCTTACAAAGAAAAGAAGCAACACTGGAAATGTTGGCCTAGTGTTTACTGAACTTAGGTTCAACAGACAAATCTGCAATCACAATATTAAATTTTAAATCAGATCTTGAATTTACCTTAGACTTGTAAGTATAGTTTAAGATCAGAATTTCGACCCTCTGAAAAAGTGATAAAAATGATTCATTAGGGCTAGAGTTAAAGCACTTGCCTGTGAAGCCTTAGGACCCAGGTTTGATTCCCCAGTACCCACGTAAGCCAGATGTACAGGGCAGTACATGTGTCTGGAGTTTGTTTGTAGAAGCCCTGGCAGGCCCTCCCCTTTCTCTCTCCCTTCTCCCTTCCTCCCTTTCTTTCATAAGTAAGTGAATAAATAAATACAAACTTTTTTTAAAAAAGGATTCATTATAATAGTTGGTAAAATGTCTTAAGTAGCTAGAAACCATTTTCTATTACTATAACCATATATTCTTCTGAATTATGAAATGTAGGGATATTCATTTTGCCTCCTGGGGACACTTTGGACAAAGAAGTAGACCTGTTCCCATTTTTTTCTTTTTCTTTTGTTTGAGACAGGGTCTCATATATCTCAGGCTAGTCACAAAATCACTATGTAGCCAGAAATAACCGTGAACTTCTGATCATCCTGCCTTCACCTCCTGAGTGCTCAGAGAAGCAAGTTAGATACCTAAAAATGTCCATGCATTTACACAAATCACTTTCTATTTAGGCTAAATAGTGTTCATCTTTAAAAAAAAAAAAAAAGAGGCAAGTAGTGGGAATAAAGAAGGGGGGGGAAGGAAAACAGAAAACAAAATTTGTTTGGAAAACACCTGATGAAACCTAATTCATTCATTGTATTCTAATAAAAATAATTTTTAAAAAATGTATGCTGAGGGCTGGAGGTTAAGGTGCTTGCCTGCAAAGCCAAAGGATTGAAGTTCAGTTCCTCAGTGCCAATGAAAGCCAGAAGCACAGGGTGGCACATGCATCTGGAATTCATTTGCAGCAGCTAGAAGCCCTGCCATGCCCATATTCTCTCACTCGCTCTCTATCTCTATCTATTTATCTATCTCTATCTTTCTTTCCCTCTTTCTTGTTCCTTCTCAAATAAGTAAATAAAATATTTTAAAATATGATGATGTTTCTAAATTAGGAACATTAAATATTTGGGCATTAGATGTAAAGGGAAAATGTCATCTTGTGGTGTCACCAAGGATAATTGGTACAATTAGTAAATGTTTCTTCTGTTTGATGGACATTCTTTTGAAACGCCTGATACTTTGCTTAGCAGTACATTGTTACCATACTTTAGGTTTCCTGGTTTTACTTTGCTAATACTTTGCACATATGTTCAAAGCCTGCTTTTAATCTTAATGTCATTAAGTTTTTGCTTAATACAGCAATAGGAAAATTTATCCTTGGATTATTGTACGATGTTTCATTTTATTCTTTACTGTTTCAGTTTCTTAATCAGATTGAAAATAAGAGACAAATTAAAACTAGATTAGTTTATATATATGCTATATTTAATTTTCCCATGCTATAGAGTTTTGCTTTAAAATTGAAAACTCTGCTCTGTGGTTTTCTGTGATTGAAGGGTATTTGATATATGTAGTCATATATTTTCACTATGATAATTATTCATTTATTTAGTGTCTTCTGACATGAGAAACTTATCACCTTAGAATTTTAATTTATTGCCTGTTAATTTAGTTAGATTTTTGATTTCTTTAATTTTGTAATTATCCTTATGTGAGTTTTTGCCTTTAAAATAGTATTTATAAATAAAATGATTTAAACTATTAAACATGTCTCTGTGTGGTAACATAATAATCTATAAAATTATACAATATGAAAGCCAACTCATATGATGTAATAATAAAAATAAAGACCTCAGAGAAATTAATAGTTTCATGAACGTTCAAATCATTAGGCTAAAACATGCCTAAATTTTCCAAAGAAAACTAAGTATTTTTTTTTTATTTCACGTTTCTATTTTGATGAATTTTTGGTACTTGATAAAACTGATTGTAAACTAATATTGCCTAAGAATTTTCTACAGCTATAAGAACTAGAGTAAAAGTATAAAATTTCTATTCATATATAATTAACAGGCAAAATTGATTTTATTGGTAACATTATTACCATAGCTAGTAGTTATGTCAGTTTTGAGTTTAGCTTTCTATTATTGATTCATCAGCCACTTAAATATACACATTGAAATTAAAGATAGGTATAATTTAGTCACCACATTACTTTTTCAGTGCTAAATTCATATGCATTATTTTAATAGTTGCTTTTAATATTCAAATAATGTATGAAAAAATAGAAGCCACTAAGAAAACAAGAGAATCTTAGTGATGTTTTAAGTCAAAGCTCTGCATTATTTTTTGTGTGTGTGTGTGTGAGGGAGCACAACTGTGAACAAACCCTGCAGAAATTGTTGCCTGTGTTGATGAGCCTGTCAGGAAATTGTTTTCCTCCAGAGGAACATCTCAGTACAGTTGGCAAAGTTTCCACTTTACATAAAACCTACCCATTTTTACTTATTGATTTTTAATTTCTTATTTCTATTTATTTATTTATTTATTTATTTATTTATTTATTTATTTATTAGAGGGAGAGACAGAGACAGACAGACAATGGGTATGCCAGGGCATCCAGCTGCTGCAAACAAACTTCAGATGCATGTGCCACTTTGTGCTTACATACATCCTGGGGAATCAAACCTGGGTCCTTTAACTTTGCAGGCAGGTACCTTAACCACTAAGCCATCCCTCCAGGCGACCTACCCGTTTTTAAATTATAGGGTAGTGGCATTGGTTTTAGTTTTATTTGGCATTACTGGGAATTTAGCGTTTTATGTGTTTCATATTTTGCAGTTCATAAATACATGTATTTACCTGGATATATATATATATGTATACATATCTATATACTATACATATGCATATATATATGTTTGTGTTTATGTATATGTATTTATATATTCATTCATCCATATGTAAAGAAAATAAAGAGCTACTGAGGAGGAATATATTCTCATTGTCTAAAAGGAGCTATAAATTCATATAGATGAATATGAGTGTTAGGGTTTCTTTCACTAAAGTCTAGGTTATGATATTTTTCACTAACATTTGAATGTTCCTCTCCTTTGGGTCACACAAAGAATCATTCATCACCATATTTACATTAGTGATCAAATGTTCAATTGCTCACTGAAAAAACTTTAATTTCAGGTGATATAAATATAGATTGTTGGCATATACTTATGTAAAATATGTATCATGTAAACTGTCATAAAGATGTTCTATGAAAATATTTTTTCTAGAATTGTGCTGCTGAGAACTGACTGTTCTTTAACAATATTTGGGGGCTTGAACATAGAGATCTTGAATGTTTTATATTTCCTAAACTTTGAATAGACTTATAAGAATAGGCTTGTCTTTTGAGGAAATACTCAGAATTTGTCATTCTTTATGCTGTTCTCAACAAATATGCTAATAACTTTTAGAAACATTTCTAAATGGGGAAAAATTTCAAAAATGATATTTTTGTTGGGTTTAACTTTTCACTGTTTAATTTTTTATATTGTGAAAGTGTTTGTTAGCATGCCATTATCACTTACAATAATAGTTTCATTTTCTATGCAGTCTCCATTGTTCACAAATTCTTTATTAAACAGAAGACTGTTTCCTCTCAAAAAATAAATCTGCCATGTACTAGAAAGTATACATCCACCTTTCAAGAGTTTTCAGTTTTCCTTCATGTATTGACTGTCGTAAGCTTTATAACAATGTCTGGCTCTGGATGCTAGCAAATGGCATGACACACTATATCCATGGAGAGCTTTTGACTAAAACTTGTTCAGAACTTCTTGGGAGTGTGGTTTAGTACAATACTATTTCCATGTTGGTGCTAGGCTACAGAAAGTAAACTGTGAACGCATCTTCTGCAGATGAAATTCTGTTCCTTTTCTTTGTTGATATTTTTCTTTCTTAAACTTTGTCGCTCAGAATATCTTTAATGCTAGCCAAGGAGTCAGGGATTTGGACGTATTTTCATGGACTTCCAAACCTTTTTTCCCCCAGGTGAGTTAACTGTAAGGAACAGTCATATGTTATCCAGGTATTTCAGCATGTTCAGCAAATTTTATATTCTATATTTTCAGCTTTGGCTTAGGATGCATAAAATAAAATTATCTTACATAAACTAATCTATACAAAGTACTGAAATTGAGATTTTTCTCCTTTGTTTTTACCAAAGAGTGAGTTGAGATGCAATGAAACTTGTCCATGACTCCACAGGTGAGAGTTTTCTGACTAGCTTCCATCGCCGTGTCAGCTCACGCCCCATTCAGAGCCAAGTGAGCGGCAGTGGTGCAGCTTGTGCCTGCTCTGTGTTCTGTTGCTATTCGCCCGTGCCCATCAGTAGTCACGGGAATGGAAGAAGACAGTGGCAATGACATTGACGGTCACCAGTTTCTACGCTGGGGTCATGTCTCCCATTTCTGTCATTAAACAGTAGGGACACTTTGGAATTGCTTGAAAATTACATACACAGTTCTAAGATTATCTGTGTTCCAGTTGCTTTGTTACTGCTCAGTACAAACTAAACTTTCTGTATTTGACAAAGATTAACTCTTTTTTTCAGTTTATCTTATAAACCTTCATTGATATTGAATACAATATTGACTGTCTTAATAAAAAAAAGCTCTCATATTGGGTTTCAGTGAAATGATTATAAGTTTTACCAACATTTACCTTCCAGTGTTATCCTGAAGTTACAATTACTGTTATGGCTAATTAAATTATATAGAAATATCTTCAACTAACACTGAAATTGCCTTTCTTCTAAGTCATGTGTAGTTTGGGTTACTTTTAATATCATCATGTATTTTTAAAAATCACTAAACAAGACTAAAACCTGCCTCTCCCAACTCTGCAGTGGTACATTGTGTTCCTGCAATGGATCCTTCACAAAGAGGAGTGAGATGTCCACTAGATCTTGTGACTATACTAGTACTATTCACAAAAAGGAATATGATACTGACTATGCCTTTTGACTATACTGGCACTGTTCACAAGAAATGTGAGATGCTCACCTAGTCTTGTGGCTATACAAACATTATTCAAAGTCCACATCACACACCTTATTTTTACTGTTCTCTTTATATTCACATAGTTGTGTACTTACATGTAAATACCTGTTATAAGTTTATTTTTACTTATAAGTCTAGTATATTTTCTGAGTCATTACAATTCTTACTCTTATAAATTTCCAATATATAAATAAAGAATATTGAGTACATGCAGTATGATAACTATAATGTACATAAGTGGCTGTCTATAGGGTATATTTGAGAAGAGATTTTTATTTATTACCACCGTGAGATTTATACAATATTTTGTAAGCCTGTAATCCTAGCACTTGGGAGGCTGAGACAGGAATACCATTAGTTGATGGCCAAAATATGGTACATAGCAACACCTTGTAAAGCTGGACACACTTAGCGCACGTGTCTGTTATTCCATCATACCCACAGCAATGGGAGGAAGAGCCAGGAGATTCTATAGCTCACAGGCCTGCTAGTCTGGCCTTCTCAGCAGCAGGAGAGAGAGAAAGAGGAAGAGGAGGAGACAAAGAAGGGAGTCCCTATCCCAAGGTTAGAAGGCCAGGACCTACATCTCAAGGTTGTCCTCTGATCTTCATACATTCATTCCTATTTATATATACACAGGGAGACACAAAAAAGTATATATGTAAGACAACTAGTCATGGAGTTTAAATTTTGTTTGACCAACTATATATTAAGTTAACAACGTATATAAAAATTTTTTGATATACATAAGTTTAAACATAAACTTAGTTTTAATATTCTGTTATATATCTGAACATGTGTTTTCTAATATGAAAGTACTTGTAGGAATAAACTGTTCTATAAAAATGTTACCTTGTAATGTTAGGTTATTTATATTTATAACAAAATATTTTAAGGTAGTTTAGTATGAGTATTTTATTATGGTTATCTTTTTTTAATATAATTTATAAATGTTGTACTACCATATTGTAAAATGCCATTTTAAATTTGTTTTAAAGTTATGGTAATAATAAGCAGAGGTGGTAGTTCAGTGGCACAGTACTCACTTAACATACTCAGGGCTATGGGTTCAATCCCCAGCACCCTCCGTGTAAAACTTTGATTTACATTTAGTTGGGATAAAGACAAAATAAGTCTAGATTAATATTTCCTTATTGTAGGAAATGGAAACAGTTTATTATGGCATTGAAATCCAACAGAGAATATAGATCAGGCTCTTTGCATTTAGAAGTGAGTTTTTAATATATAAATTCAAGTACATTTCACTTATATCAAAATGCACCTTTAATGCTAATCTCTCCTCTCTAGTAAAACAATCTTTTTTTTTCTGTTAAAAACATTATTGTGTTACTTAGTAATACGGATCTAGCTAATACAAAAAGATATTTTCATTTTTAGTATATTAAAACTTTGAAGGCTAAACTTTTGTGTGCATTTTATTTTCATTCATAACAATCAAATTTTGAGATGTGCTATATTTTACCTATATTTTCTGTCATTATTATCTCCATTTATAAATGTATTCAGAATCATCATATATATTTATTTTCTCTATTTACAAATAATTGCTACAAAGTGGAAACAAACATCGAGACATTTTGCCCTCACCAATATGCAATAATAATTCAAAGTATTCGTTTGAAGTTTACAGAATGCTTCTCCTTTTACATATTACACTAAAGAATAAAAGAAAAACAATCATTGACAGTAGTACTGGATTCATTTGCTCTCCTGCTTATTTTTTCTCTTCATATTTATTTTAATAGGATCCAATGTTTTAAAAAACTGAAAGATTCTTTAGTAGTGGTATTCATATTTCAGCTGTATATTCTCTGTTTTAATTGCCAATATGAAAACAATAGAAGGATTTTCAAAGTGATAGTAGATTATTTTTGTTTATTTTTCTTTTCCTATTCAAATTTTCAGGAGCCTAAAACTAATGCTGATGACTTTTTCAAAGACATAAACTCCTGCTGTCCACAGGAAGCAACAATGCAAGAACAAGACATGCCATTCTTAAGAGGAGGGCCAGGCATGTACAAGGTAGTGAAGACAGGACCTTCAGGTCACAACATCAGAAGCTGCCCTAACCTTAGAGGTATCCCAATTGGAATGTTAGTTCTGGGAAACAAAGTCAAAGCAGTGGGAGAGGTATGGATTCTTGTAGCTTCATGACTTTTATGATGTTCGTTTAATGTAATTTAACCAAGCAGTGCTCTTTTCCAGAGATTGCTGTTTTCATCCTGGGCTCTTAACTGTTCATATTCTTGATCTTTACTTGTATTAGAAATGTTAACATGGTTTTTTGCTTTTTTTTCAAAAAAAAAGACTTATTCTTATAATTACCTGGTAAAGTCAATATTTCTATTGTTTATATTATTTTAACAAGTAATTTGGACTCTATGAATAATTGTTCAGTATTTGCATATATTTTTATTAATATATATACATATACTACTTGGGATTTATCAGCACTTCACTATTTTATGTAAATCAGTATGGAAATGTGATCATATACAAGGTTTTACTTCTTTGTTCCCATTCACAGGTCTCCCTAAAGTCCTGAGCAAATAACATTATTATTTATGTCACTGTGGCATTTGCCTCAGCTGATAAGCTTCAATGAAGATGTAGTGTGTCATGCTATTTTTCAGGGTCAGGGTCATTTTCAAATTACATTGTGGGTATTGTCAATCAAAACAATAATGAATATGCTGTTAAAATATTTTAGATGAGACATGTGTTTTAGGTAGGTAACACAAAATCACTTAGGGATGATCTCTGTACTTTAAAAATATTTTAACTAAAGGCTTAAGTACTTTTTAATTAATTTTCATCTTAACCTCAAGCTGTGGTCTTAATTTCAGAAATGAAAATCACAGTAGAAATGTGTGGAAATGATTACACTGCTCAAAAACACTTAAGATTTTTGCTGGTTTTCAGCTCAGAGGCCTGAAAGCATCAAGCCAATCAATCATGCCTTTTGTTATGTACCAGGTGACCAATTCTGAAGGTACGTGGGTGCAGCTGGATAAGAACAGCATGGTAGAGTTCTGTGAGAGTGATGAAGGAGAGGCATGGTCCTTAGCTAGAGACAGAGGCGGAAACCAGTACCTCCGGCATGAAGATGGCAAGTTGGCTTCAATTTGTGATTTATTTTGATTAACCTTTGAAATACATAAGTTTCATGTTTATTGCATTATTTTTATCCTAAAGAGGCTTTTGTGTGTGAGTTTCTAATAGAAAAACTAAAGGTGTAAAGACCTTGCAATTGTCTATTTGGTTTGTAAAATATGTGATCTATGAAAGAAGAAAATTACAAGAAAATTTAAAACAGAGATATCTGTCTATATTTAAAAAAAAAAAAAAAGGCTGGGTGTGGTGGCGCACCCCTTTAATCCCAACACTCAGGAGGCTGAGGTAGGAGGATCATGAATTCCAGACCACCCTGAAACTACATAGTGAATTCCAGGTCAGCTTGAGCTAGAGTGAAACCCTACCTCAAAACAAAACAAAACAAAACAAAACAAAACAAAACAAAAAAATGCTTCTTACTTACGCTAGCATGAATTTGTATGCCTTATTCTGTGCAAGTCCAAGACTGGATTTTTCCCCTTCTGTCCTGAGTTGGAAGTTCATTTCAAACCCTTAGTGCACTAGTACTTGTGACGGTGGGTGACATTTCATCTCAGGAGACGACGTCACATTTGTGGATGTTTACTGTTTTGCTATTAGACTTTAGCTTTCAGCTTTATTTTTCAAATTGATCTCACTAAGATTTCCCTTCCCCCCTTTTGTTTATTCTTCTAGTGGCAAAACTTTATTTTTCAAAGTTTGACAGTGTCATCACTTGATGAAGCTTTAATGTATCCTCACAATGCCAAGAATGTCCTGTATTCCCAAAGAACTGTAGTTACTGTTAGAAAAAAAACCCAGTTATACTAAAGCTAATTTCTGATTTTTAAAAAAATTCTTGGCATTTTATTTTTATTTTTTAATTTTTTTATTTTTTAAATTTTTATTAGCATTTTCCATGATTATAAAAAAAAATCCCATGTTAATTCCCTCCCCCCCACACTTTCTCCTTTGAAATTCCATTCTCCATCATATTACCTCCCCATCACAATCATTGTACTTACATATATACAATATCAACCTATTAAGTACCCTCCTCCCTTCCTTTCTCTTCCCTTTATGTCTCCTTTTTAACTTACTGGCCTCTGCTACTAAGTATTTTCATTCTCAAGCAGAAGCCCAGTCATCTGTAGCTAGGATCCACATATGAGAAAGAACATGTGGTGCTTGGCTTTCTGGGCCTAGGTTACCTCACTTAGTATAATCCTTTCCAGGTGCATCCATTTTTCTGCAAATTTCGTAACTTCATTTTTCTTTACCGCTGAGTAGAACTCCATTGTATAAATGTGCGACATCTTCATTATCCACTCATCATTTGAGGGACATCTAGGCTGGTTCCATTTCCCAGCTATTATGAATTTGAGCTCTGATTTTTTTTTTATACCTAGATTGTATCTTGTGAACAGACATAAGGGCTTTTTATCTTTTTTTTCATTCCTACTTTTTTTTTTCATTCCTAGTTTTTAAACAATTCTGATACATACTAACTAGTATTGATTACAAAGTTTAAAGAAATGCAAGTAGAGTTACAGCTATCAGAGCTAAGATATCAAAGTAAGTAGATAAATAAGCATCAGACTTTCCTATCAATCAAATCCAAAGTTTACAGGATAAGATTGATAAGTAAGACAAATAATTCTAATTTAAAATATGTTACAAGTGAAAATTATTCCTAAACTGGACACTTAGAACTTTTGAAGACTTTTTTTTCTATTTGAGTAAACATACACAAAATTATTTTGACATTCAGTTTTGTTTTATAAAATTCTCCTTATATAAATCAGATTTACTCATCTATCAAGGCCACCCTGAGATGACAGAGTTAATTCCAGGTCAGCCTTGACCAGAGTGAGACCTTACCTTGAAAAACCAAAAAAAAAAAAAAAAAAAAATTACTCATCTAGAAATATTAGTATATATTCAGTAGTATAGCCTGCATAAGTAAAATGACTATTAAGAACATATGTCCAGTTTCTAAAATTTACTCTGTTTTGATGAATAAAAACAGATTTGTCATGTGCTCTGAAGCATGAAGCTGAGATGATTGGGTTCTAGACTTAGATCATATCTGTAAGGTTATTTAAATCAAGCCATTATAAACTCTTTCTTACAATTTTAGTTGAATGATTAAGGAGTAAGAAATTAATGTTAGAGCTGTGACTTTTATTGTAGAACAAGTTCTTCTGGATCAGAATTCTCAAACGCCTCCTCCAAGCCCTTTCTCCATGCAAGCTTTTAACAAAGGGGCAAGCTGCAGTGCGCAGGGATTTGACTATGGCCTTGGCAATAGTAAAGGTAGGCATTCCCGTCTTCCCTACTCTGATGTCAATAAGCTGCTGTTACCTTTTTCCTGTTTACCTGCAAGTTCTTACTAACTTAAAAATTTATTATACTAAGGACCCAACCTGGTGAAAAGATGCTCTTCTTTACAATAGTGTTTTATGCCAGTTTCAGCTGCAGGTTATGGGACTAATTGCTTATATTCTGTTTTTAAGGTACTTATTATAATGTATATCCTAAAGACACTGAATCATGACACCTGTATTAGGAGAGTACTGTAAATGAACAATGGTCCATTTAAGATCAGAATATTCCCCTTAAGTAATGTTACACATGAACTTCATTAAATATATATGGTTCAAAACTCTCTAACCTAGTTATCTTAGTTAATTTAGAATTATATGAAATGTCACATAATGAAACCAAAAAACTATAAAAAGAAAAAGACTGGCCATTTAAGATGTATACAGCATTAATTGAAGAGACCAGCATTATGGAGAGTCTAAATAATTCTTTTGGGAAGTATATATGTGTCTATATGATCTTAAACTTGCCATTAGGGTTAAATTCACATGATCTTGTTTTTCATTCTGTACCCATTCTAGACTTTTGAACAGGTGCCATATTGTCAGATGGTAACTACAGTTCAGTGATTGATAGGAGGGAAAAGGTAGCCCACCTAGAAGTTAGCCCACTTAAAATTTTTTTAAAGACTTCTGCTTTTCTTTTTTTTAATCTTTCTAAAAATATTTTTATTTATTTATTTATTTGACAGAGAAAGAGGGGGAAAGAGAGAGAATGGGTGTGCCAGGGCCTCCAGCCACTGCACATAAACTCCAGATGCATGTGCCCCTTGTGTATCTAGCTAACATGGGTCCTGGGGAATTGAACCTGGCTCCTTTTGGCTTTATAGGAAAATGCCTTAACTGCTAAGCCATCCCTCCAGCCCTGACTTAAAATTTTACCTAAGAAAGTTGTAGTGGCTTATTCCTATAATTCTAGAATCATATGATTGATCCTGTAATCTGAGCAAAAGGAGGCAGAAGGACCACAAGTTTCAGGCCAGCCTGGGCTACATAGCGAGCTTGAGGCTAGCCTGAGCTATATAGTGAGACGTTATTTCATAAAACATACTTTTCATTTTATATAAACTAATTCACTGGGCTTGATTTCAGGGGCCAAATACAGTAAGAGCCTACCTGGCTTGCAGAACAATTGAAGAAATGATACAGTTAAAAATATATATATATATATCATCAGTAATTGAATTCATAAAGCTACTAGGACATCTTCATGACATTCCACAAGCTTTATTATTTTTTTTTTAAGTTTTTTTTTTTTTTTAAGGTAGGTTCTCACTCTGGCACATATTGACCTGGATCTCACTCTGTAGTCCTAGGCTAGCCTTGAACTCATAGCAATCCTCCTACCTCTTTGCTGGAATTAAAGGCATGTACCACCACACCTGGAAAACTTTCTTTTTGACTATCTTGGTTTCGCTTCTTGAATAAACATAAGTTTTACCTGCTCACTCACTTCTGGTAGCTCTGACTTCCATTAACTTAAGCTAACTCTGCACACAAAGAAAATGCTTGTTTGATGGTGCTTTCTTCATTTTCCTTTTTCTCTACTATTATCATCTCTTAAATTAAGATCACAGTGTTTACATACGGCCATTATACTTTTGTAACAATCTGTTCTAAATCCATGTTTTATTCAAATGTGTGCTTTCACTCAGGGTCCCAGCCATTGTATTATCCCTGGAAATTAGCCTTAAATATAATTCTTTAAACACAAACAATGATGAGAATTGTTATTAAATAGAAATAAAAATATTTTATATGGTATTATAAATATTGTTCAAAGCAGTCTTAAGTATTTTTGATATTCAGATTGAGCTAAGAAACTTAAGTTTTAAAAAATATCATAACCACTTTTTATTATCTTTAGCAGTTCTCATTATCATTTACTCTTAATAATGTCCAACATGAAGAAATTAGCTTGTAAATGTGTTTTAACAATATTTTATAAAAAAATTCATGCTCTCTAAAATTTTGTAATCTATAATATTTATTTACTTACTTAAAAATAAGTACATATGTGTACATAGTTCTTTCAATAAATTTCTTTGCCTTTTTTGGTGTTTTAGTTGAAAATTTCACCCACAAATCTACTATGTGTGGAAATATGGCTGGAAAGATACTGTTCCAGTTTCTGACCAGCTAGTCTGGCATGGACCTTTTTGCCTTTTAGTGTCATCTAAAAACTACTTGGGGTGTGTTCTTACAGATGAGGCATTACCTGTTTTTATCATTTCTAATTTTAAAATGTTTTTGTTCCTAAGTCTTCATACTTACTTGCAAGGAAAAATGTCTTGAGAATTCACATTGAAGGCATTATTCAAATTAGGTAACTCATACTTACTTCTGTCCTACAGGAGTTTCAGATTATCATATTCTCTACACAAGCCAAAAAAAAAAAAAAAACAAATCATGCTTTTACTAAAGTAGAATTTCTTTGAGAGTAGTGATTTAAAAAATAAGAAATTTATTTATAAAGATGATGCAGATATATTGCAGAGCTAATAATATATAATTTTCCCTACCAACGTGATATTTTAAATTAATGTTCTGATTACTTATTTTTTTACATAAAATCTGCAAATGAGGCAGGATGGCATTGGTCATTGTTGAGTGTCACGGACAAAACATCATTTACCATACTTCAGTCTTCATATGTACATACAGCTACACAATATTGAAGGAACTTGTCATACATTCTTCACAGATTCTTTATTATCCCATAAATAATGGGAAATGCAATGGAATTTATGGTCATTTATTTTCGAGGTAGACTACTGTTTAAGATTAGTGGAGTGCATCCATTGAAAACATCAAAGCTAAGCATCATGTAAATTTTGGTCCCTAACTTGAGTATAGCATTCATTTCCCTCCTTTTTGAATCAGCATGATTTTATTTAGTGCTTAATTTACCTTAATGTCAAGAAGCACCATTTGCTTTGCCATTTTGGATGTTATGAGTAACAAGTTGTAGTTTTGACTGTTTTGCCTACTGCAGGTGACCAACTGAGTGCCATATTGAATTCCATTCAGTCACGGCCCAATGTCCCAGCTCCTTCCATCTTTGATCAAGCTGCAAAACCTCCCTCTTCCCTAGTCCACAGCCCATTTGTGTTCGGACAGCCCCTTTCCTTCCAGCAGCCTCAGCTTCAGAGTAAGTCTGTCAGCCTTACTTGCCTCATCAAGCATTTCTGAAGCTTTTCTCCTGAGTTATTGCACAGTTTAATTAATAAACAGCTCACTTAACTGCTTTTATTTAATTAGGATGTTATCCCTCCCATATTTTGAAGTATTTAAGTGATTCAGAATAAGATATTCTGCAGCTAAGACATTTTTTAATCAGATGTTTTAAATTAAGTATAGTTATTAAAAAGACTTATTCTTTCTATTCTCATTCTAGTATAAGCAAATGCATACTATGAAACATGTTAAGACATGTTATTTCAAGTTTTTTTAATATGTATGACTATGGTAAGCATTAGTTATAACTGTCATTGCTTTACTATGAATTTTTGTTATATGAGGTGTGCCCTTAAAGAATAAACTTATTTTCACTATGCCAGTACTTGTTGGCCAGGTTTGTTCCTAAGTGAAGTAGATCTCCATTCATTGCATAGCAATTTGTATTTACAGACTTTCTCAAGCTGTCCTTTCCTCTTTTACTTTATTTTTTTTTCCTAGTACATTGCAGTGATAACTTGAATACAATTCATCCGTCTATGATTTCTCTAGCTTTTAATGCCTAACAGCAACTCACATTGGTTTGGAAAATAACCAGTTGCACTTAGCTTAGTGCCTTTTTTCTCAGTATTCCTTGAATCTACCATATAAACATCTTATAGCTCTTTGCAGGAAGACAACAATGTGCTGTTGTTGGCATTCAACTTCTCTTCTCTATATAAATACACTCAATGAAATACTTTATGAAAGCCTCACTTTATGAGTCTGGTTTGTTGTTTTATTTTGTGTGTGTGATGCTGGATAAAACTCAGAATGTTGCATGTGCTAGGCAAATATCCTACCAATTCATGGCCCCTAAACCTCAGTTTATAGGACCATTATTTGGATTTAAATACATGACCTATCTTTATGTACAGTATATTCACATTTAGGCACTAAGTTATTTTTCTGTGAAAAGACTGGTAACTGTTGTTGGGGTTACTTAAGAAAATACTAGTTGATTTTAGATGCCAAATAATGTTATTCATTGTTGCATTGTTAACTAAGTGAGGAAAATTGTATAAAATGCAGTAGTAAGTATTTTTCTAGGTTTGTATTGTATAGTGGCATGCTTAATATTATAAGAGTTTGCACATTAAAGTTTTATCAGTTTCTCGTACTATCAACTTCTAACTTACTGCCGTGACTATTCATATTACAGTATTCACTTGAATCTCTTAAGCATTTATGTAGAAAAAAATAATCATGATTTCATTAACTTAAATGTCAAGTTGGTAGGGGAAAAGTATGCTAAAGCTTTTACTCCACTTGATGCTGTTTAGCAGAGTATCATTTGTATGTGTGTATGTGTATGTGTTGTGTACATGTATGGGTGCTTATTTGTATACATGTGGATCCACGTGTGTGCTCATGCATGTGGTGGCCAGAAGTTCACACTGGGTGTCTTCTTTGATTGGTCTCCACTTTATTTACTGAGGCATGGACTCTCACTTGAACCCAAAGCTTGCTGATTCAGATAATCTAGCGAGCCAGTTTGCCCTAGCAATCCCATCTCTGCCTCCAGAGTGCTGGGATTATGGGTGGGCTACCACAACCACTGGATATTTATGTGAGTTGTAGGGATCCAGACTCTGTTCCTCACATTTGCTTGCCAAGGTGTTTATCTATTGAGCTATCTCCCAGCCCCACATTTTATCATTTTCTACCTTTAATCCCATATTGTTCATGTTTTCCATAAACAGATAATTCTAGGGAAGGGAAACTCATTACTAGGAAGGGATTACAGTTTAAAAACCAGATCTGTTAAGAAAACAAATCTAGGAACTCCTTTAGGCAAGAGATAATTAGAGAAGTCAGGCCCTCTTCTGACCTCTAGAAAAGTGAAGACTGCCCAAGGACATTCCCTGATTTTACTTGCTGGTGCCCAGTCCCCCTAAACCACCTCAATTCCCCCCTCGGAAGAAGCAGCTCAACTGCCATTAGTGAGTTAGGGCAGTGACTGATCTAGCTTCATTGAGCTGAGTTGGGTTACCTGTTGTGGAAGTTGGGAAATTTCTCCAGTGGGTCTATCTAAGGGACCCTGAAAGCACATTGTTGGAGTGTAGGAAGACAGTCCTGGATGAAAATGTTATAGAGAAAGAAGAAAAGCAAGGTATTAGGGAGAAGTGGGTATTGAGTACCTTGGAATTCTTCAGGGTTCCCATTCTTGTAGACTTTCAGGCCTTGGAAGGTGATCAAGGGGACCCAGATATATGGACTTTGATTTTCTTAGGATCATCTGAGTGTGAGCTGACTAAGCAAGAGGAGGAAATAAAGTTAAAATAGCAGCTAGAGTACTCAAGGTCTAAGATTAACAAGAGGTACTATTACCAGAAATGATAGGTATACGTACCACTTTCACCATCAAGATCCAGAAATTCATTTCTAAAGCTGTTCAGCAAATGGCATGGTGATATCTGGTATGGTCTATACCTCTTATGGATTATACAAAGCAGGTGAGACCTTGTCAGAATTGTCCACAATACATAACCTTGATAATGGCACAAATTTCATTCTGAGTAAGTGTTTTACTTCCTGGCTATACTTTTCTTTCTGTGTGCTTAAGACAAAGTAGGCAGCCAGTATTTAACTCTCCATATATTGTATTCTTAAGGTCAGTTGTGACCCTTTTGGAGAGACTTATTGTGGCTCAGCATTTGTGCCATCTTCCAGGAGGAGCCAGGGCTGTGCTTTCCACATGGCTTCCCTTGAAAGTACTGAGGATCTTCCCCTCTGTTCCCTCTCTTCTTGCAGATTGCACATCATTTGGAGTCCCCAACCTTTGGGTCTCCATAATCGCTCTGATCAAGAGAGTGGGCAACTTAGCAAAGTTGAAGGGCATGATGGGAGTGCTCATGTTCTCTCGGTCCAGTCCGTGAGGCCCGAGATCAGAGTCTAAAGCGTTGGCTGTCTTTTAGCTCCGAGTCTGCAGTTGCCTTTGGCTTCTACATAAGCTTATGAAGCATGCAAAGAAAAGACAGTCACATGGTGCAGCCATGGGTCTCCAAATGCAGGTGAACTTGTAACAGCCCCTGAGATAATCCCTGCCAATAAATTTAACCTGGAAATGAAAACAACCAAAGCAGAATAAAGCCAATGTAGCATTTTTTAAAAATTATTGTTTGGGAAGACTGTATAGAATTAAAGAGTTCTTTCTTGTATCTTAAGAAATAAATACATGTGTATAAAATAGACAAGCAGTTCTACATTAAATTTTGAACACTAACATAGTACATTTTTATGCACTATCAAGTTCTTTCAAATTTCTGCTAGGATTATATCTAGTAGCTTTACTAAGGCTAAAAGTTGCAGTGTCAAGACTAAGACCTAGACTACATGAAAAGCAAAATTACATGCTAAGATTATCTGGGTCTGTTATCTGTAATCACAACACCAGGCCTTGTAGCATCCCAACTGAATATTCCTTGAAAAACATCCTATCAATATTATTTCCTCTTCACTGAGTATTGGTGATAGTGATACATGCAGTGTGATTCAACACCTCCCTTCTGAGGATACTCATTAGCATAATCACTTGGATCATTTTGTCCTTTGTAATGTCATGTTTTCAGTTCTTTTAGCATTGCCTAGCAGTAACTTTATCAAATCATTCAGTTTCACAGCTTGACAATAGCCCATAATAGGAAATAAGAAAACTGAATGTTAAAGTGAATTTAATGCTTAAAATTATCCTTTATCATCAGTGCTGAGCCTGATTTATACTTCATATATTTGTGATGCTGTTGAACTTTAACATTTGTGGGATTTTCTGCAGGAATCTGTGAAGACTCAATTCTGTAATTATAGCCGTCTGGTGTATTATTGGTTTCTGTCATGAAATTTTATATTGCTTAACTATTGGCTAGACTTTCAACAGTAGTTCCCAGAACCAGTAATTTCTAATTTATGGTCTCAGCAATACTGTTAGGGTCCATATATTCATAGCAAAACTTTTTTTATGTGTTAAAATAGAAATGTTTTCCTTTTTTAAATATGAATTAAGGCTGGAGAGATGGCTCAGCAGTTAAGGTGCTTGCCTACAAAGCCTAATAACCCGAGTTTAGTTCCCCAGTACCCGTGTAAAGCCAGATGCACAAAGTGGCACATGCGTCTGCAGTTTGTTTGCAGTGGCTGGAGACCCTGGTGTTCCCATTCTCTCTCTATCTGTGTGTATGTCTGTCTCTTTCTCTCTGCTTGCAAATAAATAAATCAAAATTTTAAATAGGAATTAAATTGTTTTATTGTCCTAGTAACCATATAATAATTTGTGATGTATAATAATTGTGGCAAAAAAATCCAATGAAGTAGCCTAGGTAATTTTATAATCAGAGTTTAAAACAAAGAACATGAAAAAATAGAAAAAATAGTGACATCAAACAATGACATTATTTCTAAAGGGCAATTTTATATTAAACAAATAACATGGATTTTACCGGGTACTAGAGAAAAGTCCCAAAAACTTAATGCTATGAATATGAGCTAAATACATAGTTGGCTTTCAGGGCCTATTGCTCATCAAGACTGTTGATGACTTTTCTTCCCCAGTAGTCTGCATAACCGTTTGTAGCACACTAGCAGAGAAGAGGTTTTCAGCTTTAATTGGTTGTTTCGTCTGTAAAGCTGAAATTTTTTAAAGGCATGATTATTTAATCCAGATGAAGGAGTTTTTTAAAGGAGGTTAACCTTTTCACACACAGAATCTATCAGTGTGTCTCTTACAGATTGCTTCCATTTTTAAGTTGAAATATATAATTTTTTAAGTTAACAAGTATAATTTTATACTTCAGGAACAAGCTTTTTTTGTTTGATTTTTGTTTTGTTTTTCAAGGTGGGGTCTCATTCTAGCCCAGGCTGACCTGGAATTCACTATGTAGTGTCAGGGTAGTCTTGAACTCACAGTGGTTCTCATACCTCTGCCTCCAGAGTGCTGAGTGCCACCACACCCGGCAGGAACAAGCTTTATAAAAAGTAAATGTATAGAACAAGGGTTGTTTGTAGTAACAGTTTCATTTCTTTAGTCATTTAACAATATTTTTTTTTAGAGTCTACTTCACAAAATGTTTGTTCTTATTCACTCTGAATGATATGTAGGAATCCAGCCTAAGTTTGTAAAATTTGGAAAATGCTTCAAGACCATTTCCATGAGTCTATCCTTAAATTTCTTTCTTCTTATCTTTTTTTATTTATTTGGGGGGGGAGGCAGATAGAGAGAACAGGCACACCAGGGCTTAGGCATGGCAAAAGAACTCCATATGCATGTGCCACCTTGTGCCATCTGGCTTATGGGTCCTGGGGAATCAAACATGGGTTCTTGGGCTTTTCAGGCAAGTGCCTTAACTGCTAAGCTATCTCTCTAGCCCTGTCCTTATTTCCTAACATCTTATCTTCCAAGTGTCCTTGTAACTTGTTCAAGCTTACTTCCATGAGTGCTTTCAGTTAAGATGGCATCCTTTGCATTTCCTTTCCCCTGTCTTCCTGCTAAACCTGGTACCCAAAGATTTTAGCAGGCAAGCCAGGAAGGAGTCTGCAGCCTGACACTGAGAAGCTGCCACCTTTCCAGCTGGTCTCTTCTTTTGTCTGTCATGGTAGGAATTGAATCCATAGCCTTCAGCACACTAGGCAGGCATTCTACCACTATGCCATATTCTAGTCTGCAGTTCATCTCTTAGAAAAATACATCACCCTCTTACTGATATTTTCAACAATGGCTGTAAACTACGTACTGTATAAGATTTAAGTAGTATAGTTATTCCTTTGAAGTACCTTACTCCTTTTGAATTTTATAGTGTTATATAAAGAGAATTTTCAAAAATACTTTAAATGTAGTTTTTAACTTAGTTTATGATGATTTTACTACACAGTCTCTCTATCTACTCCTGTTCTCTCTTGATCCCACTGCATTTGTGACCTTTCTTTCTGATTCATAGAAATTGCTCTGATCTGTTTTTGGCTTTTGTTTTGACAAATTCCATTATCAGTTCTAAGGTGTTCAATTTTCAGTTTTTGACATCTCTTTCTTTGAACTCTTCCTAGAAAGATGTTGATTTGCCTGTTGAATATTTCCTGTTTCATTGCTCAATTCTAATATTCATTCTGTATCCTTATCTAAATTTGTTTTTGCATGTGTGTGTGTTGTGTGCACGTGTATGTATATGTGGAGGCCAGCAGTCAACATGTGTCTTAAGTCACTCTCCACTTTATATTTTGAAATGGAGTCTCTCATTGAACCAAGGACTCACTGATGCTGCTAGACTGCCTGGCCAGCAAGCCCCATAGATCCTCCTGTTTCTTCTTCCTTAGGGCTGGAGTTATAGGTGTACACCACAGTGCCCAACTTTTCCATGGGTGCTGTGGTATGTACGGAGATATCTTCACGCTTGCATGGCAAGAACTTTACCAACTGAATCATTTCCACAGCTCTTTATCTCTTCCTTATTCCCAGAATGTCCAGAGCTTTGCACTGCCCCTAGGCCTAAGTCCTGAAGTGGCCTTATCCATTCATGGATATTACCCAATATCTTCGTGCTTGTGACTGCCAAGTGTGTTAGCACCCAGCATTGTTTACATATGTCTTCATCCTGCCTCTTGTTTTCACCCAGATGTGTCCTAAGAGCAGGGACTTGGGCTTGACTTTTTTAATCACTGTATCTCCAGTGCCAAGAACAATCCCTGACAGGTGGAATGTTTTTAAATTAGTAAATTATGTATCTGTAATATAGGCCATAAGAATGAATCCATCAAAAATAGTACTTTTCCTATTCTAACAGAATTGCATAGAGTCTCTTATTTCAGTAATGTTAATAAATTTGTCTCATTGAACTCATTTATTAATTTTACTTAAAGACAGAGTTGGGTTTTTGTAAATTCCAATATTTTTAAACTTTTTTTTTACAAGACTGTGCTTTCAAGTGTCTATTAATTACTTAATATAAAGTATTCATTTTCTGCATGGAAATCATTAACATGTCTAACATTCCAGTGAGATATAAGTTTTTTGTTTTGTTTTGTTTTGTTTTTGCTTTGTTTGTGCTGTGAGACTTTTTACCAACAAAATTTATTATTTGAGATATATGATATATAATGCAAACTCTAAATACTAGAGTTGGCCTTAAGTGAAATAGATAAACATAGATGTCATCTTAGAGCCTTTCTGAGTTACATATTGGAAAATCAAAATAAATGGTCTAATCAGAAAACTAGGATGATAAGTTATAAGTAATATTTCTTTTTTCTTCTCCATTATTTATATGTAGATAAGAATTTATCTATAAATCTTTACTTATAAGTAAGTACTAAATCAAAGAAGAAAACTGAGCTAAAGTAGGATTGCACAAATTTGATTTATCACATCTATAAGACTTAGTGAGTGTAAAGTTAATACATGTAGACATACTAATACATATAATTATCCAAATTAGTTAATTGGACCTTATTTGAGCTTTAATTTTATATGAACTTGCTGAAAATTTGAGCAGAATGTAAACTATCTTAAATAATAGTTGTAGTTGCATACCATTTAAAATGCTTTGTTTTTGCTTGTGTTCTCTGCTAAGTTTTGTTCCATTGAATCTGTGCTGCTTCTTTGCTGATGTTTTCCACTGTAGACTCTCCATCTCGCAGCCCTGCTTCTCGTGAGCGCATTTACAAAACTTTTGGTGTAGCTGGGCCTACCTCTGCTCTCTCATCTCTGTCTCACAAACTGAAGGGTGGGTATGCGAGCATCCATGCACAGGCCATCCTTAATGAATGGTGGAAGGGTCAGGAAAGCTTCTGTTCATCTCAGCCATGTTCATCCCATTCCATTGTTTTAATTCAAGCTTATCATTTTATTTAGAACTTTACGTGTTTGATGTACTTTATAATATACCTATGCATATTACAGTATAAATTATACTAATTGTTAAATGTATTTATTATATCTGTAGGTTAAAATATTATTCTTGTTTACTTTTTAAGTTTTATAAGATTTTAAAAAGCAGAGTAGGTATGTAGAATGAAATTTTGGGCCTAATTTGAGGTTTTAAAAAATCATTATTATCAGAATAAAATGGTGTACATAAGTCAAGAAGTACATGGTGATCTGTATAAATATAGTATCATATTTAAGAATTTAATTTTAAACACATTTATTGTATGTAATATAAAAATCATTTTAACACTTTAATTTGAGAAATATTTTGAAGTTTAAAAGTTAACACACATATACACAAACTACCCATGTCTGCTCTGACATGAATGTTACCTATAGCATTTTCTTAGTGACATCGCTTTAACATTTTAAATTTACACATGACAAATAATGGATATTAACATATTTTTAGAAAATTTAACAATATAACTTTGGTCCTTTAAAATACTAAAGGCAACTACACAATTTCCTTAGGATAGTACTTAATTAAAAGTTTTAGATCTTGTACTTTAAAATAGTTTTTATATAAGTAATGTAACCCTGGCTAACATAATTACTAATTTTTTTAATGAGTAAAAGGTTTTACATTTCTCCTTTATACTATTGAGAGTGATGCTATTATAAATAAATTTGAAATATAAAGTACAATAAATATGATTACACAACCAGATCTTCATATGATCTAGTATATAGTATACTGTTTCATGTCACCTTATATATGCTACACATTATGACATATCGTATTATATTATAATATGTATGATATATGCTAACATGATATCATGTAACCTGATTGTGAGAGGTATTAAAAGATCATGCAGGTGATATAATGAATTAGTCCTTGTTATTTATCATTTTTAGTAACATTAAATTTGTTGGACTATATAAAATTTTTATCCTGCCTTTTCTTCAGGATCCTTTGAGTCTAGAAAATGTTTATCTATTAAGTATACATAGTATAATCACCAAAGCAGAGCATGTTGCTTTATGGTAATAACCCCACTACAAGAGAGGCTAAGGGAGGATCAGTGCTATTTTGACTTCACTCTGGGGTTATCAAATAAGTTCCAGGTCAGCCTTGGGTAGAGTAAGACCCTGCCTCCAACAAGGAATATGTATGTAAGATTATGAAACTAAATTAAGTAATGAGTGTTGAAATATTATCTGTGGTCTAAAAATATTATTATTTGAGAGCTATGACAGTTTTTAGTAAAATTTAATAATGCTACAGAACAGTTGACAGCTACATAAAGAAAATAAACAAAAAGCATACAGGCTTACTTCATTTAACATTGCTTTTTAAAAATATACAAAACATGCTTTGATAAGATGTTTTCAGAAGGGTGAATTATAATTTAAAGGTGCATCTTAGCACAAAATGCTCTGCCATTACTTAGGCACCTTGATCCCAGTGGATTTGTAATTGTCATCACTCACAAATTGTAGGAAAATATTCACCTTTGCTAAAGTCATAAAAATAGAGCATACACATACACTTTCTATGACATGAATTGTTACTCTGTAAAGGATAAAATACCAGTTGAATAGGTCTAAAGTATTAGTAAATGTTTCAGTGAGTTCATAGTTACAATGGAAATAAAGCTGCTTTTATAAAATTGGAACACTTTCTTGCCATAGGGTTGGCATTGTTTGGGTCATCTTTTTAAATATGAAAATCGGTTTTTTCCAAGTATCTTAAATTTAAGCTTACTTCAGTCTAAGAGCTTAAGTTGTTCTGATGGATACCAGAAGCCTTTAGAGCATCCTGGCCTGGGTCAAAAATGAAATCTATTGATTAATTTTAATTTCTTCTAAAGAAAAAACATTGTTACAAGTGTCTGTATTTTCTAACCCTGTCCATATAGCACACATAGGACATGTGATGTTCCCAGTATTTGACAGATTCTATTGCTCAGTCAACCCCAGAGATAAATTCATTGTGAGGAAATCCCAACATTGTGAGCTCATATACTCCTAGCATTAAATGTACACCAGTATTTATTTATCATTCCATACAACAGGCATGCAGATCAGCTCTAAAGACACAACTGAAGCGACCAGTATATAAATTTTGTCAAGAATCACTTTCATTGCCAGGCATGGTGGCGCACGCCTTTAATCCCAGCACTTGGGAGGCAGAGGTAGGAGGATCTCCGTGAGTTCAATGCCACCCTGAGACTACATAGTGAATTCCAGGTCAGCCTGAGCAAGAGTGAGACCCTACCTCAAAAAAACAAAACAAAACAAAAAATCCTTTTCATTAACTTGAGAACCCTAAGACCCTGAGATTAAACTATCCTTTTTCTTTATAAATTAGAAAACTCAGTTAAAATTGACTTTTTTTGGAAAGAGAAAACCAAGTATGAGATGTGCTACTTTCTTGTCTTGATTCCTTGTTATATTTATTATAGTTTTTAGAACAAATGTGATGATAAAGTGATAAAAAATGTTTCCATATGGTGGTGCACACCTTTAGTCCCAGCACTTGCAGAGGGAGAAGGATCGCCAAGAGTTTGAGGCCACCCTGAGATGACATAGTGAATTCCAGTTCAATCTGAGTGAGAGAGAGACCCTACCTTGGAAAACCAAAAAAATAAAGAAAGAAAGAAAAATGTTTCCATCTCTTAAATTAATAACAAAAAATCTTAACATGCCATACAACATACTTAAAATTAGTGGCCCGGACTAAACTGATGTTCACGTTTACAAAATATAACTGATGTATTTATAAAATTTGTTTTATTCTGTTACTAGGTCAGTAAAATGAAATGAGCAGCAGTTTCTTCTACTGCTTTTGAACTATTTGAGAATACATATTTATGAAAATTATATCTGGGTTTCTGTGTTCTCAGATAGCATAAATGCTTGGAAATTTTCATGATTTTGTGTAGTAGTTTCCCCCAAGTTTATTCTAATCTCAGAATATTTATAAAATGAGGGCTAGAGAGATGGCTTAATGGTTAAGGTACCTGCCTGCAAAGCCTAAAGACCCAGATTTGATTTTCAGGACCCACATAAGCCAGATGCATATAGTGGCACGTGCATCTGGAGTTCATTTGTAATGGCTTAGAAGCCCTGGTGTGTCCATTCTCTCTGCCAAATAAGTAGATAAAAAATATTTATAAAATGAGCACATAAGGCTTAATCTCTAACCTAGCAACTTAATAAAAATAAATTAATTAATTAATAAAATAAAAATGACATGTATGAGAAAGGAAATTCATGATAGAGTGAAAAAAGTGTTGCAAGAAGGTAAAGGTCATGTTTATAATTACTATTTTGATTAATCTACAGGGTGTGTGATGCATGCCTTTAATCCTAGCACTCTGGAGGCAGAGGATCACAATGAGTTCAAGGCCATCCTGATAATGCATAGTGAATTCCAGGTCAGCCTTAGCTAGAGTGAAAACCTACCTTGAAAATCCAACAACAGAGAAAAAAAAAAAAGAAAGAAACAAAACTGTTTGCTAAGCATTGTCATGTTGCAATTAAAATAAATGTTCAGTTCATCACTGCACTCTACACAGGCTGTTTAACTACAGGCTTCTCAACTCATACTTACACAATGACTCTCATTACCATTACCTTTTTGTTTTAGAAGTGATAATTGTCAAAGGTAAATTCTCCAAGAATCTGAACATTTGGGAATAATAAAATAAAACAAAATGAAATTATATCATAAAAGACTAACATAAAAACTTGCTTACAAGACCTCACAGAAGAAAACAAATTATACCAAACTACTACCCTGACCTATGGATAAGAAATGTGTGACTACATGCACACATAAGCAAATAAAACATTTTCCTTCATTACCCAAATTTGTTCCTAATCAGTTTTCCGATAGCAAGAGAAAGAACATGTTGAATTAATAACCAGGTATTCCTAGAAACATCTAGATACATTTAATAAGGTTTACAGGTTTTCTGTTTCTCATATCATGTGAATCACATGTCAGGTTGCTTTCCTAAAGATAGTTAATGACTTGTACTAGGAGCACAGCCTGGCTGTAATGTATAAAAGAAAGCATAAAATTGGAGGAAGTTGCAAAATACACAGGACTAAAGGTCAGCACGTGGGACCTAAGTAGAATCATCTAGGGTTTTGTCCCAGGAGAGACTATGTTTCTTCATGTTGTTTGCTAGAGTGTCTCATGAGTGCACAATTCAGATGTGTAGTACTCATTCCAAGATCTTGTTCTTCCTTTTGTCCACCAGGCGTATACGTTTCAGTGCTAACTACCCAAGTTACTAAAGTTTTAGAATGTAACCTGTTTTTAATTAATAAAATGCCTGAATTACAATGCAGTTAACTAATAGCACTCATGTTATTTTAAGTCATTCTAATCCAGGGGTTGACATGGTACCCCCTAAATAGCTCCTTCTTAGTCTAATTGTATTTATTAGTACAATTAAACATAATAAATGTATAAATCCAATCTCATTATTGAATAATAAATACCATTCTTAAGAATGTTAGGTTTCACTCTCCTGAAAATTCCGTTTAATTCATATGAAAAATATGTATAGTTTCATAATTCAGTAATCAAAAAATGTTATTTTTTTCTCTCTTTGGTCCTTCACTGAATTTAGATTCTAATTTGTTATACTAGGGCTGAAGTTTATCACTAATAAACATAGTGGTGCATACTTTATTCACTCTGCTTTGTATCTATAACATTTGTAGTAGTGAAAGTTGTGTAATATAGACAGAATTTTATGAGAAATATTTCCCCTTTGTCTTTCATATTTTTATATGACAATCTAAATTTTGTAGCTGTTTTTTTTAATTTTAATGATTAGTGGCTAAATTATCAGTAAGGTAACAATTTACTAACAAGTATCACTATGAAATGAACTATACAGGTGATCGAGGAAATATCTCAACATCTTCTAGACCAGTCTCTACATCAGGAAAATCAGAACTGGCTTCTAAGCACAGCAGATCACTAAAACCTGATGGGCGTATGAGCCGGACAACTACTGACCAGAAGAAGCCTAGGGGAACAGAAGGTTTATCTGCTAGTGAATCCCTCATGTTGAAATCTGATGCTGCAAAGCTGAGGTCAGATTCCCATAGTAGGTCATTGTCCCCCAACCATAACACCTTGCAGACAATGAAGTCTGATGGGAGGATGTCTTCTAGCTTCAGAGCTGAATCCCCAGGACCAGGTTCTAGGTCATCATCTCCTAAGCCAAAGACTCTCCCAGCTAACAGGTCTAGCCCATCTGGTGCTAGTTCTCCACGCTCCTCCTCACCACAAGATAAAAATCTACCTCAGAAAAGTACAGCTCCTGTTAAAACAAAACTTGATCCTCCTCGGGAACGTTCCAAATCAGACTCATACACACTCGATCCAGATACCCTCCGTAAGAAGAAAATGCCCCTCACAGAACCATTAAGGGGGCGATCCACATCACCTAAACCAAAACCAGTACCAAAGGATTCTAAAGACTCCCCTGGGTCTGAAAATCGAGCCCCCTCTCCCCATGTGGTACAAGAAAACCTGCACAGTGAGGTGGTTGAAGTGTGTACTTCAAGTACTTTGAAAACAAATAGTGTAACAGATAGCACTTGTGATGAAAGCAGCGAATTTAAGAGTGTGGATGAGACTTCAAACAAAGTACATTTCAGCATAGGAAAGGCACCTCTGAAAGATGAACAAGACATGCGAGCATCTCCCAAAATAAGTCGAAAGTGTGCTAATAGACACACCCGACCCAAAAAAGAAAAATCTAGTTTTCTTTTCAAAGGAGATGGATCCAAACCTTTAGAGCCAGCCAAGCAAGCCATGTCTCCCTCTGTGGCTGAATGTGCCAGAGCTGTGTTTGCCTCATTTCTGTGGCATGAGGGCATAGTGCATGATGCGATGGCTTGTTCTTCTTTCCTGAAATTTAATCCTGAACTTTCCAAAGAACATGCTCCTATAAGGAGTAGTTTGAACAGCCAACAGCCCTCAGAGGAAAAGGAAATAAAGTTAAAAAATAGGCATTCTCTGGAAATATCATCTGCTCTGAATATGTTTAATATTTCGCCACATGGGCCAGACATTTCTAAGATGGGCAGCATCAACAAAAATAAGGTATTGTCTATGCTCAAGGAGCCTCCACTGCACGAAAAATGTGAGGATGGAAAAAGCGAAGCCACTTTTGAAATGTCCATGCATCACACGATGAAGTCTAAGTCTCCTCTTCCCTTGACGCTACAACATTTAGTGGCTTTTTGGGAAGATATTTCTTTGGCTACAATCAAAGCCGCTTCGCAGAATATGATTTTTCCAAGTCCTGGTTCCTGTGCAGTACTTAAAAAGAAAGAGTGTGAGAAAGAGAATAAGAAAGCTAAAAAGGAAAAAAAGAAAAAAGATAAGACAGAAGTTAGACCAAGGGGCAATTTGTTTGGTGAAATGGCCCAGCTGGCAGTAGGAGGGCCAGAGAAAGATACCATCTGTGAGCTGTGTGGAGAGTCCCATCCATACCCAGTGACCTATCACATGAGACAAGCTCATCCAGGTACGTTATGCTGTGAAGTACGTGCGTCAACTTCATTTGTTACTGAGCTGGATCATTTACCTTGAACTGTTGTACAAATCATATCAAAGCAGGGAAAACTACTGGCCAGAACTTCCTGTAGCAGGTTCTTTTGAAAAATAGGTAGAAGAAATTTAATAGTGCAGTGATCAGGCAGTTCAGTATTGTTTCATTTTAATGTAGTTCATTTGGAAATATTGTGTTATTTAAATATGTTATTTATTTATTTATTTGCAAGCAAAGAGAGAAAGAGAGAAGGGGTATACCAGGTCTTCTTGCCACTGCAAATGAACCCCAGATACACATGCCACTCTGTGTATCTGGCTTTATGTGGGTACTAGAGAATTGAACCAGGCCTTTAGACTTTACAAGGAAGTGCTTAAACCACTGCCCCTCCCATGTGTTTTTCAGTATCTATGTGCTACTAAAAGTATGGCACTAAAGTCTTGTGTGGTGGAAATAATGGCATGTCCAAACACACAGGGCTGGTCTAGATCTCAATACCAGATCTCCTCTATGTCAGTGTTCCCTATTCAGAATTGCAAACTAAGTGAATTTATTCATGAGGGGTCATTTTCCTGTGGAAGTACTGCCAATTATTTTATTGGAAGACTGACTGTTGGGAAAATATTTCTGTAAACTAAATTCTAATCTAAATTCTAATCACTAAATTACCCAATATAGGTATGCTTATTTTTCTCATACTGTGTATGGTTTCCAATGTCTCATTCTTCTGGAGCATTTCCTACCAAGCATACTATGTTTCTGGGATTAATAGCACAACAAAAACTTGATTCCTACTCAGTACATGTTTAGTTTTAAAAGGTAAATCTGCCAGGCATGGTGGCATACACACCTTTAATCCCAGCACTTGGGAGGCAGAGATAGGAGGATAACCATGAGTTCAAGGCCACCCCAAGATGACATAGTGAATAGTGAATTCTAGGCCAGCTTGGACAGAGTGAGACCCTACCTCAGAAAAACAAGCAAACAAAAAAAAATCTGTCATTGGTAGATAAGTGATAAGGATGAAACTGTTAAAAATTTTAAATATGCATGTCTTGTTATTGTTTCAAGGTTGTGGTCGATATGCTGGTGGACAAGGTTACAATAGCATTGGACATTTCTGTGGAGGATGGGCTGGTAACTGTGGTGATGGTGGCATCGGAGGAAGCACTTGGTACCTAGTATGCGATCGCTGTAGAGAAAAATACCTCCGTGAAAAGCAGGCTGCTGCAAGGGAGAAGGTACTTTGATTCCATTGAAGCTATACTATTAACAGTAGGATATACTCTATAAGAATCTCTTTATAATCATATCATTATCATATCATTATATCAGATATTCCCTATAGTTGACATTAAAAATCAGTTTCATAACAAGAACAAAATACAAATTCAATATTTGTTAGGTTACCTTTATAATAAGAAATAAACCATGTTGGGTACATACTATGTATTAACAATGTTTCTCATATGATTATTATTAATTCTCTGTTCCTGTACACATAATGCATAAATGTCATTCTTCTTTTTGGGATCCTTTGTTTCTCTACTCTTTCTCCCCTCTCTTCCTTAATACCTAATTATATGCTAGGACTCAGAGAAACTCAAGATCATTCCCACTGGTGACATACCAAGCCAAAGAATTCACTCTCCTACACATTTAAGTTTAACTAGTTTTTAAACTTCCCCAAGGCAAGAAAGGTAATACATTCAATTTAAAATAGTTCCAGTCAGTTCAGAAGTATGAAGTAATTGCAGTGCTGATAATCACCATCACTGTTTTAAAATATTTCTACAAGTGTTCATTGAATTTTATTAAAAACTCACCATAGTTAGCTTAAGAAATTAAAAACCAGTTTAGGTGAACCAGAGTTGATTGGGCTTACAGAGCAGTTGCGTACAGGAGCACTGGAAACCCCAAGGCCGCCACATCCCTAAGAAGTCTGATCCCATGCAGGATGATGACCGCACATCTGCTGAGCTCTCTACATCGAGTTTTTTCTCTCCCACCCCCTCCCTCATGCTCTTCCCTCAGTTCTTGGAGTGAGGACTGACTTACAGGAGCATGGGTGACTCAAAAGCAAATGCATCACCAGAAGGCCGTCCCAGCAGAGGTGATGTCTCGTGGAAGCTGCACCACGTGCGCTCCCTGCACAACCTGCAGCTAGCTTGTCCAGTGGGAGAGTCGGCCCCGTACTACATGCCTTGCAGGCAGCTCAGTCTTGAGAGTCTCTTGCTTCCCTTTATATGTAGCCTTAGGGAGGGGTCTGGACAACTTTTTCCCAGAGGTGTGGACTTCCTGAGTTGCCTAGCTTTCTTCCTCCCCCTAGGAGAGAATGTCTCAACTTCTAATTAACCTTGGTCAAAGTCTGCCTTTGATCATTCGTATGACCTTGAGGAGTGGTCATGTGACCTTTTAAGTTTTAGGTCTCTTAGACTTGACTTCCTAAATCCCCAGAGCCTCCTTCCTCTCTTTGAAAGGAAGTATTTCAGCTTGGAGGAATCTGTTACATGAGTGTAGTGTGGTGTGAATGATGAACATGCTGTTGCAGTGCTCCATGTCAGCCTGTGGCAGGGGATGCTTGTGTATGACGGGGACATGTGCCTGAGGTGGCCAGAGCAGAATGTTGGGTGACTCACTTAATTGCTCTTTTACCATCCCCTTCCTGATAGTGGAGTTTGCTGCCTTTTGTGAGCCTGGAAGATTCCCTGCTCTCTGGGGTTACAGGCACACATGGGCACACCCAGCCGGCTGTTTATGTTGGATCTGGAAATTCAAACTTGGGCAATTTCAAGCCTTCTCAGGCCTTCATGCTGGTGCAACAGGAAGCTCACTTGATCACTGAGCCATCCCCAACCCAAGAAATTATTTTTTAACATAAGCATGGAACAATTATTTCTTGGCCAGGTCAAACAATCTAGAAGAAAGCCAATGCAAGTAAAGACTCCTCGTGCCTTGCCCACCATGGAAGCACACCAGGTGATCAAATCCAATGCCCTATTTCTGCTGTCCCTGAGCAGTGCAGCAGAGCCAAGTATCCTGTGCTATCATCCTACAAAGCCATTCCAGTCTCAGCTGCCTAGTGTGAAAGAAGGCATTTCTGAAGACCTTCCCGTGAAAATGCCCTGCCTCTACCTACAGACGTTAGCTAGGTAAGAAAACTTGGTTCTTTTTTCATTGCCTTTGGATCCATATCAAGCATTAGAAGGTTTGCCCTGAATACTCACATTGTTTTAGATAATATCTATATACAGTAAAGAAATTTCCAATTTATTTTCTCTGTTGCCTTGGCTGACATGGCAGGGAGGGGCATGTATTTTATTCTAGTGGGTATTTCATGGTTTTGTCAATATGTATTAAGGTTGTTAATACAAACTGTCTTTCACTAGTGTTTTCAGTTTGTTTTTTTCTTATTCTCTAATTGGCTGGATTTCGTCTGCTAATAGTGGGAGATGATGAAAAGAAACTGATATTTCCTATGCAAATCTTTCTTTTAGTTATTTTTCTGTTTACATTTAAAGAAATGCTAGCTGGAGACCATTTTTGTACTGGGCCTCCAAAACACCAAAATGAATGTGATAAAATCCTGGCTTCCATAACTCACGCTGTAGGAAGACATTTGTGTCATTGAAGCCTTATATTGTGTTGTGTTAATAGTAGAGCATGAAAGCTGGAGAATACTTTAGCTCCCTGAACAAATCAACGAATGCTTCCCAGAGGGCCTGGCTCTTTAATAGAGTCCCAAAATAGATAAATATCCCTCAGGAAGGTCATGAGAGAAGCATTTTCTGACAGAGTCCACACAAACGAAATATCATTACACAGGGGAGGAATCATAGGCTTGGTTAAAACATTAGCAACTGAGGGGCAAGTCAAATGCTTCAAGAGGTGACTCAGCTAATGTGGGGCTCTATAATGAATGCTGACTGGACATTAGCTTATGGGCAAAGGAAGGGAAGAATCCCGAGCTGAAGCATATACCTGGTTTGCAATGAGAAGGTCAAGTTAAGAAATGTGGAAACACAGAGATTGGACAGAGGAGGGGCTTCACTGAAGATGGAGAGCAGCGTGGTAACAGTGCTTCTGTACCCCATACTGAACGCGGATGATGTGACTGAACTCTCTCACATTATATGCTGACACTCCAAAACAATTTTTCATACTCTAAATTTGGATTTTTTTCATCAGCTGATAAATGAAGATTTCTAGATTTGCCTGCTGTCATAGCTTGCCAGTCAATCATTCTATTTTGGAAAGTGCTATCTTTGTGATTTTTAAAAATGTTTTGCTTATTATTGAAACAGAGCAAATAAAACAGTGAAAATGTGAAATACATGTGTGACATGTGAAACAAGGTAGAAATCATTAGGCATGCCAAATCTTTTGACATTTAAGTTTCAGTGACACTATTCATAGTACTTGCACTTAAGTTATCAGACGTTTGTTCCAATTTGAAAAAGAATGAATCAAATTGTAAAGCATGTGAAAAACCCAAAGTACTATTGGCTTTCTGACGAACAGACACTCTCCAAGCCACAGAACATAACACATTTCTAATATTTGTCTGATATTTGGTTTCAATATGTTCCCACCCAAAAAGTGACTACCTGTATTTCAACATTCCATGTAAGAAATGAGAGTAGCCTTTATCATGGCAGTCATGATAGGGAATGAGAAGAAAGCATAGGCGTGACAGGAAGCCTGGAACCTACCATAGGACTGAGTGACCACTGGTGGTTGAGAGCAAAGCGTGCTCCAACATGGATATTCTGGTCTAAGCACCTGTATAGTAATGGGAGCACTCACTAGTCACTGGAAGATGGAAAAGTTCTTGAAAGAAAAGAAAATGAGTTCATCTTTAGATTTGAAATGCATCTTACACTTGGAATGTCTGGTGTACAGTCATCAGACTTTTATTTCCCCTGCCTAGATCTGTGGTTAGTATAGTACTTCATCTTAGAGTATAAATTTGCAAGTGCCACTGTGCCTTATACCGAGGAAACTGAAATCAGAGGAGCTGCATTGCCACTTACTCTTAAGTTCTTGGATTTGATTTAATACAGGCATCATCATGAAAACTTTGTGGGCTATCAAGACGACAATCTGTTCCAGGATGAAATGAGATACCTGCGTTCAACATCTGTCCCTGCCCCATATATATCAGTAACTCCTGATGCAAGTCCTAATGTATTTGAAGAGCCAGAGAGCAATATGAAGTCTATGCCACCAAGGTATTTTAGTTCTCTCCTCTCTGTTGAATTACCAGTGTTTGGTGGAAGAAAAAAAAAACTAGAAAAGAATGCCTTACAGTTCTTTAATACAACATTGAGTCAGTTGTGCTAACTATGGGAGCAGAATAAAAAGTTTATATATATGAATAAAGCTTTTGATGGAAAAGGCGACTACTTAGAGAAAAAAGATCAACTAATGATATAATAAAATATTGCATTATATATCATTTGGTACTACATTTAGTCAAGGAGGGAAAATTGGCTTTGAGACATTTAATGGGAGAAGTGATACAGAGAATAATATTAAGCGTCTTGGATCAGTGCTTACAATGTCTTCTCCACAGCTAGGTGTGTGGAACTGGAGTATACTGGCAACTGTTAGAAAATATATAAATAAAAGAAATATTTTGTAAGAGAAATTAATGTGACTTGGTGAATTAGATAAATGAGAAAGGTAAGTTTAAGATGACATCAAGATTTCAGGCCTGAGTAACTGAATTTAAAGTTACTGAAAAGGAATATCTTCAGCCAGGCGTGGTGGCACATGCCAGCACTCCAGAGGCAGAGGTAGGAGGATCACCGAGAGTTCGAGGCCACCCTGAACTGACATAGTGAAATCCAGGTCAGCCTAAGTTAAAGTGAGACCCTACCTCGGGGGGAAAAAAAAAGATCCTTACTGAAAGAAGAAAACATGCTAGTTAAGGTATACCACTGTGCTAATACTACATAGTTACACTAAACTAAAATAATAGATACTCTAATAAGCATAAAATAGAACTCACATGTCCAAATAAGTATTCTCCCATTAAAGAATGTTTGCAGTTTTTCCTTTCATCTTTATAGAGTGAACTTACTTAAATTACGTCACCAGAGCTTTTGGAACTGCTCTTGATTTGTAGCCGTTTTTATATTTAAAGGTGTTACAAGTGTCTCTGAAGAAAGAAGATACACCTTTTAAGAAGAGCTAGGAACCATTTCCAGATTAGTCTAATGAGTATAATTCACTGGGCACTTATTTTTGCCTTCTAGCATTAATGTCCACATGAAATTTCTGGTTCAAGATAGCGAAGTGAAGCTGAGCAGAGAATTTTCCATTGCAAATACCCAGTGATTTTTTCTTTAAAAAAATATTCATGTACTCCAGCTCAGACAATTTGTCATAAATTTCTAAGTGTTGGCCATGGAAAGAAACAGAATATACATTCCAGCAGAGACAGGGCAGGGAAGACTCTTCTAGTGGATAAGCCCAGTGTCTGTCATCTCCATATTCCCAACAGAAGTGGGAAATCTGGGTAATGTACCTTTTCACAGTTATATGCTGATAAGGCTGTAGGGAAGGCTACCATAAAGGCTGCCTTCAGAAGATTAAATAAAACCTTAGCTACCTCTGGGAGAGGAATAAAACAGTTGTCAAGTATGGTTGGGAAAGAAAGTGCAGCGAAGTACACAATGTATAATCAGAGCAAGCTGGAGAACTAAGCAGAGCTGCCTATTTAAGCATTAGTAAAATAAAAAAAAAAAAAAGTAGTATGTCAGATGAAAAAAAACACCAGTCTGGAAAAAAACTAACCTTAAGGAAAAGAAGGCAGTTCCTGTCAGTACACCATGATAGTAAGAAACTTGGTAATCACATAAATGTAGTAAACAGAAGTTTGAATGGAGTAGAAGATACAATATGGAGCTAATCTGGCAGATTAAAGGCTGAACCAATATGTTATAAATCTAAGCAATCAAAGATGTTCCGAACAGTAGCATCAATTGTTGATATAATGATTTGAGATAATCACAATAAGAAAAAAAATCCCAAAATAAAGCAGTAGTGAATTAGACTAGAAAACTTTTACAAGAAATATCCTAAGTTACTGAAACTCAGAAAAACTAAACAGCAGCAAAACAGAATTTTTCAAGTCTCTGAGCAAAGAAAAAAAATATCTTGCAGAAGGAAAGTCATCCAGAATTTGGGCTTGTATTATACCTGGACTTTAGTGAAAAAAGAAAACAGTGTTTCCAAAGCTTCAAAAGACAGAGATGATTGATCACCTTACAAGCTTTTCTGATATAAGACACAGTGGTCATATATTTGAATCAGCACACTCCAATTAAAAACAACTTGTGGGAGGGCTGGAGAGATGGCTTAGCGGGCAAGCGATTTCCTGTGAAGCCTAAGGACCCTGGTTCGAGACCCGATTCCCCAGGACCCACGTTAGCCAGATGCACAAGGGGCGCACGCATCTAGAGTTCGTTTGCAGTGACTAGAGGCCCTGGGGCACCCATTCTCTCCGTGTCTCTTTCTCCTTCTGTCGCTCACAAATAATAAATAAACAAACAAAATTAAAAAACAACTTGGGGACTGGAGAGATAGCTTAGTGATTAAGACGTTTGCCTGTGAAGCCTAAGGACTCAGGTTCAATTTCCGAGTCCCCATGTAAGTCAGATGCATAGGGTGACCCCTGTGTCTGGAGTTGTCTTTGCAGTGTCTCGAGGCCCTGGCACGCTCATTTTCTTTCTGTCTACCTCTTTCTCTCTCTTTCAAATAAATTAATTAAATATTTTTTAATAAAACAACAGGTGGCTCAGCAGTTAAGGCACTTTCCTACAAAGCCTAATGACTTCAGTTCAGTTCCCCAGTGCCCACATAAATCCCAATGCAAAAGGTAGTGTGTTCATATGGAGCTACTTTACAGTGGCTAGAGGCCCTTGGGCATCCATTCTGTCTGTCTCTGTTCTTCTCTCTCCCTCTTTCTGCTTGAAAATAAATAAATTCAAAAAAAAGAAGAAGCTTGGAATCATTAGTACATATGTGACCATATTAAATTTTTAAGAATATTATTCTAGCTGGGTGTGGTCGTACACGCCTTTAATCCCAGCATTTGGGAGGCAGAGGTAGGAAGATTGCTGTGAGTTCGAGCTTACACTAGACTCCTTAGTGAATTCCAGGTCAGCCTGAGCTAGAGTGAAACCTTATCTTAAAAAAAAAAAAAAAAAAAGGATACTCTTCTACTAGAAGACTCATGATTAATTATAGATTAATCAAATCCATCAAATAATAAATGGCAAGCATATTTAAAGACTACTAAAGTCATTATCATCACACAGTGATTTGGGGAATGTAGCAACTTTGAGCTATTCTTGGAAAAAAAAAAACTTAAACAATTCAAGCCTTTGTGAAAGATAATGAATTATGGATACTAAATCAGTGGTCCTCAACTGGGAGTAATTTTTGCCTCTAACTGATATCTGGTAATGTTACAAAAAGAATTTTTTGTACCATAGCTGAGCTAGTTCAACTGGCATCCTAGTGGGTAGAGAGCCTGGCTGCCAAGCAGCAAGACAATTGTCATAGGGGAGCCTGTGATCTTGGATTGCCAAATCTGAGAAAAATCATCATCTTTGCTTCCTAATTCCGTTCACACTTACCCTTGTGTTGCTTAAATGGTTTTCACATGCATTATCATTTTTGTTTTGTTTTGTTTTTTTGAGGTAGGGTCTCACCCTAGCTCAGGTTGACCTGGAATTCACTCTGTAGTCTCAGGGTGGCCTCAAACTCATGGCAATCCTCCTACCTCTGCCTCCCAAGCGCTGGGATTAAAGGCATGCGCCACCATGTCCAGCTGCATGCATTATCATTTTTATGAAAACAAACCATCTCTTTAAAATTGTGAAATGAAAAAGATGATTAGAAAATAGCTCATAAAAACGGAACAAAGCCAGATATGGTAGCATATGTCCATAATCACAGCACTTAGGAGGTGGAGGTCAAAGGACAGGAGTTCAAGGTCATCTTCAACCTTAAAATCTCAACATGAATTCAAAAAAGCCTGAGTTACCCATGTCAAAAAAAGAAAGGGAGGGAGGAGATAGGGGATGGGAAATAAGAGAATGTGCCAGAACAGGTAATAACATTACATGTAAAATGAATTAGTGAATATAGCAAAACAATCATTTTGGACCCAAAATATCCATGCTTTCCCAACACATTGAAAGCATTTATTTGCACAGCATTTATACTCAGACAAATATGTACATAAGCTTAGAGAAGTAGCAGATAGAACCCATGCAGGGAGTTAGCCTCTCTGAGAAAGTACAACAACTTTACTGAGGGATAAAGGTTTCACACCTGCGTTGAAAACCTCTAAAACCCTTGAAGTGAGAGGACAGAAAAAAACAAAAAAAAAAAGAAAAAAACCATGAAAAGAGTAGCTTGAAGATATGTGTCGGTAAAATCAGAACAGTAAATTAATTATCTTTTCTATAAAATGTCTCAATAAAGGAAGATATCCAAACATCTTAATCTTCTTTTTTTTCTTTTTTTGAGGTAGGGTCTCACTGTAGCCCAGGCTGACCTGGAATTCACTCTGTAGCCTCAGGGTGGCCTCGAACTCACAGCTATCCTCCTAACCTCTAACTCCTAAGTGCTGGGATTAAAGGCATACACCATTATACCTGGCTTCAATAATCTTCTGATGTTACCATAATGAATAGAAAAGCTATTCGTTTATTTAACGCTGAGTAAAAAATGGATTCTATAGAATGTAAGTATAATGGTAATACTGAAAGAAAGTTTGTTACCTCTAATCACACTTGGATATAGCCTTGATCTAAAAAGGGCTTTCAACAGTACTTCCAAAGAATAAAATACCTAATGACACTCAAGTACCCAAAGAAAAATGAACAGTTTCACTTTGTTTTTTAATTAGGGCTTTGCATCTAGGTGTCTATTTTCTTTCAGTTTGGTGCACTGAGGGTTATGTCTGCCTGAGTGTCTTTGCACTGGAATTCCATCCAAGTGGTTTTTATTATGACAGCTTAGAACATTTAGTGCCATTTTTATTTTCCACTTAAAATACAGAAGATTTAAGAAATCCAGAAGTTTTAAGATACAGTTCTCAGAGTCAAAATACCACTTTACTTGAAATGGTTAGATGATTACTTAAAGAGAAACCGTCAAGCTAACAACTTAGAATTTTCAACACTTGCTTCACTACTACATCAGCTGTGCTCCATCCCATTTCTCTAAGTTGTTATGTGTGTTCTTGTCCTGTCTGCAGTTTGGAAACTAGTCCTATAACTGACACTGACTTGGCCAAGAGAACTGTCTTCCAGAGGTCTTACTCAGTTGTTGCTTCTGAGTATGATAAGCAGCACTCCATTCTACCCGCACGAGTCAAAGCCATCCCTAGAAGAAGAGTTAACAGTGGAGATACTGGTAAGTGGACAGAGAAAAAGCAAGATGGAGTGATCCGCCTGCTGAAATGAAAAAGGAAAAGTATTTTCTTCATAGATAATGTTTCAAATCTAATACCCAAAGGGAAAGCAATGGGTGGATCTTCAGTTTGTGATAGACAGTACTTGTACATGACTTGTATACAAGCTGACTAGAGATACCCAGTGTATATTCAAGAATAAGGAAAGACCTAAGCCATCACTTCTTTTTTTTAATTTCTTTTTTTAACAACTTCCATGATTATAAAAAATACCCTATGGTAATACCCTTCCTCCCCTGCAAACCATCACTTCTTATGCAATATAATGAGAAATCTTCTGGGCCAAAGGAAAAGAAGGCTTTCAGAGACAGAGAAGAATAGTGCTTTTGAAGACATTTTTCTACAACAGATATAACAGAAGCATTAAGTTCAATAAACATTTCCTAAAAATATACTTGTTAGAAACTAAAACCTCCACTAGAATGTATCCTTTCTGGAAAGAGCTAAGCAGGGGGAGTGTAATTTCTTTTTTTCACACTATGACTAGCATTCCTACATCATCAGGGTCTCAGGCATCAGTGGATAGAAACTGTCATAATGGACAGTGAGCTTTGGAAAGAAAAGGGGCAACTGCAGCCAGCCTTCAGGGTAAGAAAATATGATTCAGCTACCTTATAAATTTATTATACCATTTTTTGTCTAACCTGCTGGGATTATTCAGTGAATGTGTTTTGAGAATTCAAGAAAATAATAAGCTGACCTTTATGCTCTTTCTTGTTAAACCAGCTGTTGCCACCATTGTCCCTTCCCCTAAGCTTTAGGAACCAGCAAGTCCAGAAGCTTACTCATTCCCAGAAGCTTGTGGCTAACAGCTACAATTAGTGCAAATAGACACAACACTTAGGAGATAGACATGAGTAACTCATCACTTCCTAGCCTTAGCTAAGATCAAGTGTGAAGATAGGGATAATTTGTTTTGTTTTGTTTTTTGAGGTAGGGTCTCACTCTAGCCCAGGCTGACCTGGAATTCACTATGTAGTCTCAGGGTGGCCTCAAACTCATGGTAATCCTCCTACCTCTGCCTCCCGAGTGCTGGGATTAAAGGTGTGCACCACCACGCCTGGCTTAAGATCAGGATACTTTTGAATGGGTTGAAAAACATTCTATAATCTTGACCTCTTGATATTAATGTGTATATTTTTGTTTTTTTCTGGGTTTTTTTTTTTTGTTTTGGGTTTTTTTGTTTTGTTTTCTTTCTTGAGACAAGTCTTGCTGTGTTGCCCAGGCTTGCCTCAAATTTGTAGTCCTCCTGCCTCATCTCCCTCATGGCTCAGATTATAAGAGCATATCACAGCATCAGTTTATATTAATGTGAAGATCACCAGGAAGAATATTGTTGAACACTTTATAACAATTTGTAGTTTCCGTGAACAAATATTTTGGCACTCTTGTTGAGATAGCTTTGCTATTAATCAGTCTCTTAGAAAGTGATAGATATGAGATGTAGATTTCATTTAAGTAAAATATGAATCACTTAGCTTTTGGAATGTTTTAGAAAGTGTGAACTTTAGATTCAGGCTTCACTTCAAAACCCCCTGTCTAACATAATACTTATGTGAGTCCTAGGAAAGTAGGATACTTATATTTTTCGGAACTTTGATCTCCTCCTCACTACAAGTTGAAATTGTCAAGAATCGTGTCATGTGCTGAGAAGATTTTGTAGGATTTCTTAAATATATTAATCATTTATGAAAATTATTAATTTCTTTTTTATTTGATAGAAGTCGGGTCTTCCCTCTTGAGACATCCATCACCTGAGCTTTCCCGGCTAATCTCAGCCCACAGCTCACTTTCCAAAGGAGAAAGAAATTTCCAGTGGCCAGTTTTAGCTTTTGTTATACAACATCATGATCTGGAGGGTCTTGAAATAGCCATGAAACAGGCCTTGAGGAAATCTGCCTGCCGGGTGTTTGCTATGGAGGTATGACTGCATTTGTAGAGTTGCAATTTAGTGTATTGTGCAAATACATAATGATCCTATTAAATAATGTCACATTTTTACTAACTTGCATCAAACTCAGCTGGGAACATCAAATTCAAACTGGGAGATCCCTCAGTCTATAAAGTACTTGCTGTTCAAGGAACCAGAGTTCAGGTTCTCAGGTTAACCCAGATGCTGTAGGAGGCATCTGCAATGCAAGCTCCCTATACTGAAAAGAGAGACAGAGAGAGGTGAATCTGCCAGAAGCTCACAGGTCAGCTACTCTGGTGGACAGAGCACTGAACAGTGAGAGACCCTACTTCAAATGAGGTAGAAGACAATGACTGACACCCAAAAGTTGTCCTCTGACCTCCATATGCATGGTATGGCACTCACACTCACGTATGCAAATACATACCCCAAAATAAATTACATCAAATTTTAACAGTGTCTTTTAAGACATTAACGTATTAAAAATACCAAGATTCACATCAGAATTAAATTCTAAAGTTTATTAGTAAATTAATTTAGAATTTCATAGTAAATACACTAAAATAACTTTACTTCTATATGACTTGCTTACTTGAATCCTGAGATTATTTTTTTTTAATTTTATTTATTTATTTATTTATTTATTTTGGTTTTTCAAGGTAGGGTCTCACTCTGGCTCAGGCTGACCTGGAATTCACTATGTAGTCTCAGGGTAGCCTCGAACTCTCAGCGATCCTCCTACTTCTGCCTCCCGAATGCTGGGATTAAAGGTGTGCGCCACCACACATAGCTCGAGATTATCTTTTTTTTAAAGCCCTTTGGTTTCACAGTATTACAGTAGAATAAAATGAAATAATCATGCAAAGTAGATGAATATAAATGAGTTATAACAGCTTATTCAGACCTCCATTTTCTGGAGAGATAGGATTGCTATATATCACAGGCCTATCTGTATGCAGTGTAAGCATATACCATGAGTGTGAAAAGAAATATCTTTTCATTGATGGGACTGATCCAAGGTCTTTAAGTAATTGGTAGCTTATGTAGAACTTAGCTAACATTTCTATGTTTTACATGCAGGTTGGGAATAAATGCACTTGTGTAAAGTAATTTAAAGGATTTTGATTGTATTTCATAAATATTATTTTGCTGTTCTGTTTTTTGTTTGTTTGTTTGTTTTTGTTGTTGAGGTAGGGTCTCACTCTGGTCCAGGCTGATCTAGAATTCACTATGTAGTCTCAGGCTGTCCTTGAACTCACAGCAATCCTCCTACCTCCGCCTCCTGAGTGCTGGGATTAAAGGTGTGCACCGCCATGCCCAGTTCTTTTTTTTTTTTTTAATTAAATCCAAATTTATTGGATATTTCAAATTTAGTCTGTATTCAGTGACACGAAGGTCAGTGGTATCTTTCCTTAAAACATAAAGTCCAAGAAGGTGTTCCATTTCTGAATAAAAAAGACTTATATGTTAAACTCATGTATTTTCTTTTTGTCTTGGACTTGTTGACCATTGTTTATTCAGGCATTCAACTGGCTTCTGTGTAATGTCATCCAAACCACTTCTCTCCATGATATTCTGTGGCATTTTGTGGCATCACTGACTCCTGCTCCGGCAGAACCAGAGGAAGAGGAAGATGAAGAAAATAAAACAAATAAAGAAAATGTAGAACAAGTGAGAGTTCTGTTGTTTATTTTATGTAGAAACAAAGTAGCATACTTTCAGATAGTATAATAATTTACATGAACTCATTCACAAATTATTTGACCCCCCTCCCCCCAAAAAAGAATAACACTTCTTTTCTATGGGCAAAGTATTGATTACACTTAGTGAAAGTTTCCTGTCTAGCAAAGATGGTAACAGTCATATCTGATTTGCTCACTACCACCACTATCTTTAAGCAGTCAAACAGAAGATAAGTGTGTGTGTGTGTGTGTGTGTGTGTGTGTGTGTGTGTGTACAGATATATGATTGTAATATGACAGCACGACTCTACATAGAGGATCAAGAGCAGTGAGATTCATGTTCTAGCCTGCATGCAAGAAGGGCCGTGTCTAAAGTCAAGAGCAAGACTGAAATAACTCCACCAAGCTGAATGCCAGACTTGCCAGACTCTAGGATGGCTGCTATCTCCTTGACAGAGCCAGACACAACATTCTTTAGTAAAAGATCTTGTAAAGTAGAACTTCTGTGATACTCTTACTTCAGTAGACACGCAGTGAGAGAAACAAAAACATGTCCAGTTTTACTCAGCTTATTCAGTATAGTTCAGAAGGGCTGATGTGCATACATTAGCAATAAGGTAGAGAAAGAAGGGTGGTCATAGTTTCTGTGTAGTAGCGACCTCTTGGAAATGTTTAGCAAAATCTGCATATACTCATATTTAAAGTGATGTAGTCATTTCTTCTTTTGAGTTTCTCCTATAATGTATAAATGTATGAAATGGCAAATACCCATGTTCTTCAATGAAAAGAAAGATAATTCTTTTTAAGTTGCATGGGTGGACCTAGAAATTTCCAGTCAAAATCTAAACAAGACTTTTTTATGATTTTTTTATTTTGTTAAAATTTTTATTGACAACTTCCATAATTATAGACAATAAACCATGTTACTTACCCCCCACACTTTCCCCTTTGCAGCTCCACTATCCATCAACCCCTTACCCCCTCAATCAGTCTCTCTCTTATTTTGATGTCATCATCTTTTCCTCCTGTTACAGTGATCCTGTATCGGTAGTGTCAGGCACTGTGATGTCATGAATATCCAGGCCATTTTGTGTCTGGAGGAGCCTGTTGTAAGGGGTCCTACCCTTCCTTTGGCTCTTACATTCTTTCCACCACCTCTTCCACAATGGACCTCTGAGCCTTGGAAGGTGTGATAGAGATATTTCAGTGCTAAGCACTCCTCTTTTTAATAATAATTCTTACAGACAAGTTTAAAATACAGACATACTATAAGTTGGTAGTGTTCCTATCATGTTATCCTCTTAGAAGGAAGATAAGATTTTCTTATTAAATGGTATTTTTTTTTCTAAATGATCACAATTTTGTCAAATTTCTGAGTAAGAAAATGCCAGCACTAATAAAACAAGAAAAAAAGAAATGAGCCAGGGAGATGACCCAAGCATGAAGACCTGTGTCTTCAGTGTACTTTAACTATATGTAAATTCTTTTTAAAAGAAAGTTCCTTCCAGCAGGCAAAGCAATAAACTTGTCTTCAATTTCTGTTTTAGGAGAAAGATACACGAGTGTGCGAACATCCGCTCTCAGATATAGTGATTGCAGGTGAAGCCGCTCACCCTTTGCCACATACATTTCACCGCTTGCTTCAGACCATCTCTGATCTGATGATGTCTCTGCCCAGCGGTAGCTCATTGCAGCAAATGGCCCTTAGGTAATTTTGCACCAATGTATCCAAGGTTGTGGTGAAGAAATGATTTTGTGGAATATGCAAAAGAATAAATGCTTGGACATTCTCTTTTAATGTTGTGATACAAATTATAGACATGGTGCCACCCCAACTCCCTGACCTGATTTAAAATGCTTTTCTTTTATCACAGAACTCTTGGCCCCTTGAAAAATGTAGATAAGATGTCTTGGTTCCTGTGTGACTGCTGTGGCAGTCTGCCCCACTTTGCTCTTTCCTACCTCATAGCATTTCAATGTCAAAACAAAGAGGGAAAATGAAGTCTCAGAAAACAAACAAAATTTGAAGGAAAAACAACTAAAGAAATATGGATCCCAATTTCACATAGTCAGTCTTAAAACTACCCAAAGGAACATCACATCATTTTAACTTGGAGTTGAGAATTTATTATTACTTCAGCATTATGAACCTTACTGTTAGATCTCTAATGTGGAATGCAAATAAAAATAAGTCCTCTGTTAATTTATATAACACATGATTTATAGGATAGTTGTACTTCCTACGTCCCAAATGTTACACCAGTAGAAAGGAGTTTTTTGTTGACTTCATAAGATTTTTTGAAGCACAAGATACAATACTCCTTAAGGGATTATTATGGAATTATCACACAGATAAATTTGAGAAGCTATTGTACAACATTTATTACCTTTTTTTTGCTTCAGTAATCTTGGTCTTCATAGCTTTTTTATTTTCTATATTATAAGTCAGTGGATTTTTCTTACAAAGTGTGTTTGTTTGTTTGTTTTAGTACTGCTTTTTCAAAGTTACCTTTGACCAGGTGCAGTGGCATACACCTTTAATACCAGCACACTTGGGAGGCAGTGGTAGCAGGATCTCTGTGAGCTCAGGGCCAGCCTGGCTCTACATAGTGAATTCCACCTCACTCTGGTAGAGTGAGATCCTACCTTGAAAGGGAAAAAAAAAAAAAAAAGTTAACCTTTATTTCTAAAAAGAAAAGAGAGAATTCATACCAATGGTTTTATTCCTTAAAAAAATGTTAATGTCTAATATTTTACTAGAGCATTAGGATTTCTTATTTTATTTTATTTTTATTTATTTATTTGACAGAGAGAAATGCAGAAATAGGCAGGGGGGGAGAGAGAGAGAATGGGTGCACCAGGACCTCCAGCCACTGCAAACGAACTCCAGATGCATGCACCCCTTGTGCATCTGGCTTACATGGGTCCTGGGGAGTCGAACCTGGATCCTTTGGCTTTGCAGGCAAGCACTTTAACCGCCAAGCCATCTCTCCAGCCCCTAGAATTTCTTTTAAAGTATATTTTATTTTATTTATATTTATTTGAGAGTGAGTATTGGGAAGAAGCAGATACATAGAAAGAGAATGGGCATGCCACAGCCTCTAGCCACTGCAAACAAACTTCAGACACATGCACCACCTTGTGCTTCTGGCTTACATGGGTCCTAGGGGATTGAACCTGGGTCCTTGGGCTTTGCAGCAAAGTGCCTTAGACACTAAGCCATCTCTTTCGCCCTAAGGGCATTAGAATTTCTTGAGATATTTGCTACAGAGTAGAGTAGCTGCCCTAGGAGTTCCCTTGGATATTTCTGGGAAATAATATGTTATGATTTGCTTATATATTCCCTTTATAGATGCTGGAGTCTTAAATTCAAGCAATCTGATCATCAGTTCCTTCATCAAAGCAATGTCTTTCATCACATTAACAATATTTTGTCAAAATCAGATGATGGAGATAGTGAAGAGAGTTTCAGTATCAGTATACAGTCTGGCTTTGAAGCTATGAGTCAGGTCAGTCACAATAATTGTTTATGCTTATAGTTCTAAAAGTTAATCAAAGCATTAAGAAAAATTGTAAGTTACCTATAAATAATATGCTTCTGTATGATATGATTTATTTATCAAATGTCTGTTTCCTTATCATGAATTGATTTTGTAATATTTGAATGCCTGCATTTTTTCCTCTTAGGAGTTATGCATAGTTATGTGCTTAAAGGACCTAACCAGCATTGTTGACATAAAAACTTCAAGTCGACCTGCCATGATTGGGAGTCTGACAGATGGCTCCACAGAAACCTTTTGGGAATCAGGAGATGAAGACAAAAACAAAACTAAGAACATCACTATCAACTGTGTGAAAGGAATCAATGCCCGTTATGTATCTGTTCATGTGGATAATTCTCGGGACCTTGGGGTAAGAAAGGGAACTGAATTTGTTCATTAGTTCTTTTTAGACCATTCCTAATCGTTTCTCATTTCTGAGTTTTTAAAAGAGGCTTAGGGCCAGACAGATGACTTAGTGGTTAAGGTGCTTGCCTGCAAAGCCAGAGGACCAAGATTTGATTCCCCAGGGCCCACATAAGCCAGATGCACAAAAGAGGATTATCTTTTGGGTCCAATCAAATAGCATTTTTCTATTTCTCAAATATAGCTCAAACCCAAGACCATATTAATATGATTGGAAACTGGAATATAAATTCTAAAAGTAGGTCTGATTACAAATATACCATAGCTACTACTAAATAAAAATATCTATTCTTTTCTACTTATAAGCAGTTCTGTTGGCCTGGAAATATTCCCCTTAAAACTGCTTATCATCTGTTCTCAAGTTCTCTTAAGTCTTAGGAAAGAAATCCTCTGGGTATTTCCTTTACAAAAATTACTTTTGCTGGGCATGGTGGTGCACTCCTTTAATCCCAGTGGGAGACAGAGGTGGGAGGGTCTCTGAGTTTAAGGCCAGCCTGAGACTACATAGTGAATTCCAGGTCAGCCTGGGCTGGACTGAGACCCTATATAAAAAGAAAAACTCTTTTCTCCGTTATTTCTTTTTCTTATATTACTTTTATGGTGCGTAATCTTCTTGGACCTATATTACAGTCAGCTGCAGGTTTCTACTTCTCACCCTCAAGCCTCCTAGAAGAGGGGAATTCCTGAACTAACTTAAATAATTCTGATTTATAATCTTCCTGGCCCTGTCTGCCTAACCTACTTCAACTGAATAAGCACTCTTTCATAAAAGGCACTGAACAAAGCAAGAGTCCGACCTACCTGAGTCAAGAGAAATAGCCTCTACTGACAACCTGTTCCTTTTTACCCTCAGTCTTAAAAAAGGATACTTCCTGGAATTTTTTGCCTCAAATGTGGCTTGCTAGTGGACGTAATTTTCAATGCATTCCCTTTGCTGAGCTGCACTCATGCATTTGCATATTTTCTATCCTGGAAGAATGATAATGGTGGAGTTTTGTCTCAGATAACCTGAATGTAGGCCAACCACATCCGTCCTCACTGCAGACCTGAATGCCTTTTCACCCATACATAGCAAGCCTCCAGCTGCTGTGCCTCAAAGGATGTTCATTTAGTTCTTCCTGGCAGTGCATGAGAAAGGGGCTCTACAGGGCGGTGGTGGCTCACTGGTGGCCTGCGATAGGGGTATATGAATTCTAGGCCAGCCTGGGCTAGAGTGAAACCCTGCCTCAAAACTGAAAAAGAAAAAGGAAAGTAGACCTAACTAACATATCATGAACTTTATTTTCTCTTTAGAACTAGAAGTGTTAATGTAGCCGGGCGTGGTGGCATACGCCTTTAATCCTAGCACTTGGGAGGCAGAGGTAGGAGGATTGCCAAGAGTAAACGAACCAAAATCTAGAGATGTTAGTTGCTTAACGCACTAAAGGTAGGCTGGTAACTTTGCCCTTTACTACTGTAAATGTAGCATGTCTGGAAGTGTGACTGTAGCAGTGGTGTCCAAACAAGTCTTTAAAGTTATGTGAATGCAAAAGTTACAACAGAAGCCGGGTGTGGTGGCGTACGCCTTTAATCCCAGTACTCAGGAGGCAGCGGTAAGAGGATCCTTCTGAGTTCAAGGCCACCCTGAGACTACATAGTGAGTTCCAGGTCAGCCTGGGCTAGAGTGACACCCGACATCATAAAAAAAAAAAAAAAAAAAAACAAGAAGAAGAAGAAGAAGTGTTAATGTGTACAACTACTTTAGCTTGTAAGAAAATCAAATTTAATAAGTCAAAACACTTCTGGCTAGAATGCACTGTTTGGTACAATTATCTTTGACTCCTCATACATTTTACAACATGACATATTCTCCCTCAACACAATGATTGCAATCATACTGTCATTTTTGTCTTTAGTAAAAGGAGATAATCATAACATAAAATCCTTGGTAAGCTGTCATCTTCTTTCCTTTCAAGAGACATCTGTGCTATGAATATTCTCCTTGATCCTGTACATCTCAATGTCTTCCTAACTTTCCACCAACGTGTCTTATCCATAGCATTTGTTGATTTGAGTTACACTGGCCTATAGCATTCACAGAATGCAGTTCTACAAGAAATTAATGTTACAAGGAATTAATGTTAAGCTGCTTTTTATGTACTTTTCATAAAATATACTCAACTCACAAAGCTTTGGCTCTCTTGCCAACATGACTGATTTCCAGTACTTAGATATAGCACTTATACTGATGAATATTGATTTTTCTATGTGAGTGTTACCTTCCCTTGATTGGCTAGCATCTTGAGTGGACAGGGCACTTTGTCATATATCCTTCTCCAAGGCTATAGGGCAGTCACTGTGATACTTGTAAGTATCTTTATCTTAAGTAGCAATATTCCTTTCTTTTGCTCTAAGAGCAATGAGAATGTAGCAAATTAAACCACTATATGAAGATAAAATTTGAATGTTTAGAAGAGTATCAAAGAAATACTGAAACCTGACAAAGATTTGTAAGAATAAGACAACTGGAATTATAGAAACTTGGGTTGGATGGGTGGTGTGAGGCTAGTTAGGATGGTAGGTTAAGATATCCTTACAATCTCCAAGCAGGAATATGGCATAACGATTTTGAATTGTCTGTTACAGAATAAAGTTACCTCAATGACCTTCTTAACTGGCAAAGCAGTAGAAGATTTATGCAGAATTAAGCAGGTAATTTCAAATTCTGTCATTAGATATTTTGCTCCGTAGAAAGTATTTCTTCTCAGCCTCCATTGTTCAGTTTTAGTTTTAGCATCTCATCAGCAGTCATCTATTTAAGAAGCAATAAATTAACAACTAGTCTGTGTGGGGGAGTAGTAATAACCATTCCTAGGCAACTCATGACTGTTTCCTTACCCATTCTTCAGTCATGAACCTGCAGTGTGGTAGTGTGCCCAGTCTGCAACCCCCATTTCTCTGAAAAGAGTCAGGTACCTTCTAGTTCATTACAGATCTGATTCAAGGTCAACATCTTAATTTACCTACATCTTAGGCTAAAATTGATATTTTCTATCTTTAAAATATGTCCAGATTGCAAGTCAGTTTACAAAGTAACTCCAGAAATAAATGTAACTGAAACTTGCCTAAGCTGTTCTTCTAGGATTACTCTATCTTGATTGGTTTTTCTACCACATATATATATATATATATATATATATATATATATATATATATATATATATATATATATACACACACACACATATACATACACACACACACACACACACACATATATAAATCTTTTGTTTTCTCAAATCAGATTGAGATTTTGAGGTGAAACATATAATCATTAAAAAAAAAAAAAACAATTTAGTTAGGGAGATACTTGTCCTTAATACCTGTTTTAGAAAATTTGCATTATTGGGGTTGAAGAGATGGCTTATTGGTTTAGGTGCTTGCCTGTGAAGACTAAGGACCCTGGTTCAATTCTCCAGTACCCATGTGTTGCAGTCAGGTTCGCATTACTGGTAGAAATCACCCAACCAAGAGCAGCTGGTGGGAAAAAGAGGTTTATTTTTGCTTATAGGCTTGAGGGGAAGCTCCACGATTGCAGGGAAAATGATAGCATGAGCAGAAGCTGGACATCACCCCCTGCCTAACATCAGATGGGCAATTGCAACAGTAGAGTGTGTCAGACACTGGCATGGGGACACTGGCTGTAACACCCATAAGCCCGCCCAACGATACACTGCCTCCAGGAGGAGTTAATTCCCAAATCTCCATCAGCTGGGAACCTAGCATTCCGAACACCTAAACTTATGGGGGACACCTGAATCAAACCACCACACCATGTAAGCCAGGTGCACAAGCAGCTGGAGTTTGTCTGCAGTGGCTAGAGGCCCTGCCACACCCATTTTCTCTCCATATTTACCTCTTTCTCTCTCTCAAATAAATAAATGAAAATAAAATATTGTTATAAAAAGAAAAAAAGGGGCTGGATAGATGGATTAGTGGTTAAGGCACATGACTGGGAAGCCTAAGGATCCAGATTTGATTCTCCAAGTCCCACATAAGCCAGATGCACATAGTGGCACCTGTGTCTGCAGTTTGTTTGCAATGGCTAGAAGCCCTGGCATGCCCTTTCTCTCCTTCTCTCTCCCTCTGTCTTTCTCCCCCCCCCTCTCTCTCTGTGTGTGTGTGTGTGTCTAATAAATAAATATTTAAAAAGGAAAAGGAAAATTGATGTTATCAATTTAAATGTCTACATAAATCATCTAGACAACCCAAGATCACTTCCTGGTTATCAAGTACAATGAGAATGATTTTAATTTCATTTAATGGATTAATGTTAAAACCCATTTCACAGTATGTCCATGTTTAGTCCGTGAAAAAAAATATATATGTTACATACTTCATAACTTGTCTTCAAAAATAAAAATATAGGGCTTGCTTAGTGGTTAGGGTTCTTGCCTCTCTCTCTCTCTCCTTCTCTCTCACTCGCTCACTCTTGCTCTCTTGCATTTAAAAAAAAAAAAAAAGGCCAGTCTATTGGGCGTACCTCAAAAAATAAAATAAGATAAAGAAATGCAGATTTACAGGATATACACCAGTGGTACAGTTTTTACCTAGCAAGCAGGGCCTGGGTTTAATACCCAGTATCATCACATAAACCTGGCATGGTGGTGCATGCCTGTAAACCTAGCACTTAGGAGGTAGATGCACAAGGATTAGTTTAGTGCCAGCTTGGACTACATGAGATGTTGTCTCAAAACAACGTTTTACAAAAGGTGAGAAAGCTATCTTTTAGTGGCACTTTAATGTAAGAATGCCAGAAGCAGGGCCTCATTGTGTTTCTAAGGACCAGGTAGGCGAAATAAGGGTGTGTCTTATTGGTAATGATTTCACTCATATAACTTGCACTGGGAAGCCATAGGTAGTTTGGCCTGTGTTTTGCTGTTGTTGTTTGGTTGGTTTTGTTTTGTTTTATTTGCTTATTTGTTTTGGTTTTTCAAGATAGGGTCTTGCTCTAGCCATGCTAACCTGGAATTCATTATGTAGTCTCAGGGTGGTCTCAAACTCACAGCTATCCTCCTGCCTCTGCCTCTAGAGTGCTGGGATTAAAGGTGTGTGCCACCATACCCAGCTGGGGCCTGGGTTTTAGCTCTCAAATCATTCATTTTCATATATATATATTATTCATATATATGGGAAACAGAAAATGAATACACACACACACACACACACACACACTTTTTATTTAAGAGAGAGGAAAAAAGAGGCAGAGAGAATGTGTGCTGCAGGTCTTCCAGCCTCTGCAAAGTCCCAAATGTGCACCACCTTGCACATTTGGCTTTTGTGGGTTCTGGGGAATCAAACCGGGGTCCTTAGGCTTCACAGGCAAGCACCTTAATCACAGAGCCATCTCTCTAAGCCCTTCAAATCATTCATTTTCTGAGAGTCCCTCAACTGTGTTAACTTCACTTTCTTCTTTATTATACCTCCTATAAGTAATACTAGTTGACCTCACCAGGTTTAGATAAGGTAAAATAACCTAACATCTTGACTCTGTGCAGTTAGTTTGTTCTTTTAGCTTGTTGGAGCTAAGTCCAGGACTGTGACAAAGTGATTCAGTGCTATCATGCTCCTGTCCTTTTTCTACTCAACCAGATCGATTTGGATTCCAGGCATATTGGCTGGGTAACAAGTGAACTTCCAGGAGGGGACAATCACATCATCAAAATTGAATTAAAGGGCCCAGAAAATACACTAAGAGTTCGACAAGTGAAAGTCCTGGGCTGGAAAGAGGGCGAAAGCACAAAAATTGCCGGCCAGGTTTCAGCCAGTGTGGCCCAGCAGAGGAACTGTGAGGCTGAGACTCTCCGAGTATTCAGACTTATTACATCTCAGGTGGGTGTCCTTGCAGGAAAAATTGCCATCGCATATTTTGAAGGTATAACAAGATATTTTATAAAACTTGTTAAAGATTTCTAGCTCTAAATGTAACTTATTTATACTTCTGTTAGCCCTTCATTTATAGATGAAGTTATAGTCATTTAGAAGAGGAAGGATTATGTAAATAAATGTCTTATAAAATCTGAAGAATCAGAGCTGAACATGATGACTCACCACTTGGGAAACTGAGGCAGGGGGATTGCTGTGAATTTCAGGCCAGCGTAGGCCTGCAAAGGGATGTGAAAGTCCTGCAGAGTGAAGTCATTGTTCCTCTAGGTTTCACTATCTTACGTACCTCCCTTCTTTGCCAGGTATTTGGAAAGCTCATCTCTGGAGATGCTGAGCCTACGCCAGAGCAAGAGGAAAAGGCACTTTTGTCATCACCTGAAGGAGAGGAAAAAGTATACAATGTATTTATTTGTAGTCTAAAAATGTCTTTCTCTTTTTCATCTTCTTACTTTTGGTCAGAGAATGAATCCATGTGTTTTATATATGTTTTGTTTTATGTTTTAATGGGTATACCACAGCAGTTTATAAGCAATTTATGGCATAATACACATGCATGCAGTACATTCCTATTGAAATAACTACTCTTTATAATGCTTTTGAAATTTCTTCTGAAGCACTTTCTTGACTACTTTTTCTCACCCTCCCGTTGCTACACTGATGAAACCTGTAGTCTGGCATGCTGAGGGAAGTGACAGGATGCTCTGTCTTGTTCTGGACCTCAAAAGAAAGCACTTAACCTTTTACCATGTCAGCATGATGCTATCTGAAAGATGTTTTTCTAAATGCTGTTAATCAAATTAAGGATGTTTCTTTCTGTTCCTAGTTTACTCTATGTTTTTCATTTTTTATTTTAGCTGCTACCCAGTAGAATAATTGTTGTTACATATTTAATACACGATACTAGCTTATAGGTAGTTTGTTCTTCTTTAATGAAAAGACTGAACTAGAGGAAGACAGCTATATAGTAGTGTTTCTTTTGTACATGATATAAATGTTTTCAAATTGACCCTAAAGATAGATTGCACTATGAATATACCAAAAATGATTGAAATTATACCTCAAAGAGGTGAAATAATATGGTATATAAACTATATCATTTTTTTAAAAAATATTTATTTATTTGACAGAGAAAGAAGGAGAAAGAGAGAGAATGGGCACACCAGGGCCTCCAGCCACTGCAAACAAACTCCAGATGCATGCACCCCCTTGTGCATCTGGCTAATGTGGGTCCTGGGGAATCAAACCTGGGTCCTTTGGCTTTGCAGGCAAATGCTTTAACCACTAAGCCATCCCTCCAGCCCATAAACTATATCTTGATAAAACTATGTTTAGAAATCAAAAATTAATAAGGAAAGAAGTATACAAAACTAGGATGAAAAGAACTGTCTAAAGAGATTACTGCATAATCTAGCTAGTCCACTTTTAAAATACTCATACAAATTCACATTATTTATTAGGTACAAGGCTGTTTTGGTGAGTGAGATTTGATATCAACAAATTTTTTTCATCTAAGTTGCTGAATATATCAGCATAAGTTATACATAATATACTTTTATATATGTAAATCTTTTTAATATCTGTAAAATCTGAAATGATACCTCTTATTTCTTACATTGTTAATGAGTGTCATTCTATTTTTCATAGATAGTATAGTGAAAAATGCAGTTCAGTTTTTTAAGGAAGTACCTTTGAGTTTTATTTTTCCTCTGTGTTACAGTTTTTGTCTCCATCTTCATTTCTTCCCATCTATTTTCTTTGGGTTTGATTGGTTCCTCTTTCTGATTTATGAAGGAACAAAATTAGATCATAGAGTTGAAACCTTTTTTTTTCCAAATTGTGTTCATCATATAATCATTTTGGTCAGTGATTTCTCAAACTTTATTCCTTGTCATAGTGTTATGGTTCAGCTTAAAATAAATTCATCTTAACTATATCTGCATATTATTTCTCAAGGTACTTTCAAATGTCAGTGTACAGATTTTCATTAAATAACCTGATGCTTTTTAAAAATTTTTATATGTAAAGGCAACATCAGATGCTGACCTGAAGGAACATATGGTTGGAATCATATTCAGCAGGAGTAAACTCACTAACCTACAAAAACAGGTCAGTTAATAGTTACTGAGTTGTATTTGTCCACTTTTGTATGGTTTTTTAGGCTATAAAATATCCTCCAAAACTATGAAGGCTTTCTTTTTTCTTTGTCTGGGTGTACTGTGTGTGCATGCATGTGGAGCCAGAGGGAGATGTTTAGTGTCTTCCTCAGCCACCCTCCATTTTCAGTCTTTGAGACAAGGTTTCTCACTGAACCTAAGGTCTAACCCAGAAATTCCCTGTGTCCACCCTCCCTACCCCCACTCCCAGTGCTGGGATTACAGATGTGTACCAAGACAACTCAGCATTTTACATGGGTTCCAGGGGTAGAACTCAGCTCTTCATGTCTGCTTGGCAAGCATTTCACCCACTGAGCCTTCTCTCCAGCCCTTAAGGTTTATTTTTTAATGCTACCTTTTCTGTCACTCCTGTGGAATGTGTCTCACATTCTCTGAAAAATATTACTCTTACGTTTACTGTGTTTTCCCCCTCTTTTTTGGGGGGCGGTGAGGGTGAGGAAGAAGTCTACTGAGCAGTTAATAGTGCTAACTACACCAATATTAGCATTTTAAAATACAAATGGTAAAGGATTGTACTAGATTGTTCTTACAAGTGATGCTATCAGAAAAGAAGTACTTCAAAAGTCACACACAAAGATACATACCTGTAATCTCAGCTGCCTGGGAGGTAGAAATGGGAAGACCTTGAGTTTAAGGCTTAGACATAGAGAGACTCCAATGTAAAAAAAAAAAAAAATACTCGAAATATTGATTTTTTAAAAATATTTTTTGTTCATTTTTATTTATTTATTTGAGAGTGACAGAGAAAAGAGAGAGGGAGAGAGAGAGACAGAGAGAGAATGGGCGCCCCAGGGCTTCCAGCTACTGCAAACGAACTCCAGACACATGTGCCCCCTTGTGCATCTGGCTAACATGGGTCCTGGGGAATCGAGCCTTGAACTGGGGTCCTTAGGCTTCACATGCAAGCGCTTAACCGCTAAGCCATCTCTCCAGCCCGAAATATTGATTTTTTAAACTCTCCCTATTTTAACTTTCCATAACATTAAATATTGTTAAAATAAGTAGCATGAATTTGTGTTTTATCTTTTTGTATCACTAATTTAGATGCTAATCAAATATAAAAATGAAAAATTCTATGAATTGATAATCCCCACTGATAGTGAAGTACCTTATGAATAGAAATGTTAACTTTTTTAAAATATATATATACTTTTTATTGACAACTTCTATACTTAAAGACAACATACCATTCCCTCCCTTCCCTCACTTTCCCCTTCTTAACTCTGCTCTCTATCATATCCCTTCCCTCTCTCCATTAGTCTCTCTTTTAATTTGATGTCATCATCTTTTTCTTCTATTATGAGGGTCTTTTGTAGCTATTGCTAGGCACTGTGGGAAATGTTAAATTTTTTTAAGTACTTAAACCACATGGTAATTGGCTTTTGCTTGCTATGCTAGCACACCAAGACATGGCCATGGTTAACTTACATATTCGATGTGTTCCTACCTATTAGGTAACTCAAGTACTACTGAAGTTTTTTGTTTGTTTGTTTTTATAGTTTCCCCTGGTTTACTTCATTGTTTCTAGGGTGAGCTAAGAAAATGATATAATGGAGTATTGAATCAAGCAATAGCATGTATTGTTACTGTCTTTTTGCTTTTTTGGTAATGGTAGTAAATAAGACTCACAAATGTATTTTAATATTTTCCATTTTGCCTTCACATAGGTGTGTGCTCACATTGTCCAAGCTATTCGCATGGAAGCCACAAGAGTGCGTGAAGAATGGGAACATGCCATATCCAGCAAGGAAAATGCCAATTCTCAGCCCAGTGACGAAGATGCATCCTCTGACGCTTACTGCTTTGAGCTTCTCTCCATGGTGTTAGCCTTGAGTGGCTCCAATGTCGGCCGGCAGTATCTGGCTCAGCAGCTAACTCTGCTTCAGGATCTCTTTTCCCTGCTTCACACAGCTTCTCCCAGGGTCCAGAGACAGGTAACCCTTCATGCCACCTACCTGTGCTATTTTAGTACTTAAAATTTGTTCACAATCACAAGGCAAAGATGATCGATTGTCTAAGGGCTTTCAGTATGGCTTTCTCGTTTTGTAATTTCGTGTTTTGTCTGAGGCTGTATTGTAACTCTGTGTTCTCTGTCATTGGCTCTTGGTAATGAGGATAGGCAAAGCAAACTGTTCCATTCACTGTTGTTATAAAGAATATGCTGGCTGTTCATTAACTTTCCACCACAAAACATACAGCATCATTTAATACAGACGAAAAATAAAAAGCATATTTTTTTCTTGCTGTCCTGGGCTGGTAACTACCATTCTGGAAATTTTTAAATGTTCAAGTTATATTCTTTCCTTTCAAAATTAAAATAGATGGTTTATGAAACTATAGGATAGGAGCTTGGCATGTTTTAAAACAATGAGAAGTTGAAAGCATCTGTAAATGGATTCTTTCATTTTCCTTTCCAGGTGACCTCCTTACTAAGGCGAGTTTTACCTGAAGTAACTCCCAGTCGCCTGGCCAGTATTATTGGTGTGAAGTCTCTTCCCCCAGCAGACATCAGTGATATCATTCACTCAACAGAGAAGGGAGATTGGAATAAGCTGGGTATCTTGGACATGTTTCTGGGCTGCATTGCCAAAGCACTCACTGTACAACTCAAAGCCAAAGGAACTACCATTACAGGAACTGCGGGTACCGCTGTGGGCAAAGGTGTTACAACAGTTACCCTGCCAATGATTTTCAACTCCAGGTTGGCCATTGCCTATGTTTTAATACCAAATAATAAAATATTAACTCAAATTCCATTTATTGGTATATTCACCAGATTATATTCATAAATAATTGGCTTATATTTTATAAAAGGAATGTCATATATAATAAAAGTATCATTTGCAATTAGTGAAAAATAGATTTACACATAATGAAAATAATTATAGATCCCTACCTCATCCTATAGAAAAATAAGTTTCAGGTTTGTATTAATATATTTTTACCACAATAAAAATAAATAAATAAGGGCTGGAGAGATGGCTTAGCAGTTAAGGCATTTGCCTGCAATGCCAAAGGACCCAGGTTTGATTCCCTAGGACTCATGTTAGCCAGATGCACAAGGGGGTACATGCATCTGCAGTTCGTTTGCAGTGGCTAGAGGCCCTGGCATGCCCATTCTCTTTCTCTCTCTCTTTTTCTCTCTCTCTCCCTTACTTTCTCTGTCAAATAAATAAAAATAAAATGTAAAAGTTGATTTAAAAAAATATAAACATGCAAACGGAATAAACTTCAGATCATTTAAAGCTTCCTGTATATAGTTCCTTTTAAAACTTTACTTGTAGAAATTACAGAGGAATGTTTTTCTAGTCTTCAGTTTGGGAAATTTTTCCTAAACGAAACACAAAACCCAAAATATATATAGAAAAAGATTCACAGATAATGCATGAACATGAAAATAATTAAAAGATATACTGTTAAAATGCTTCTAAGTACAAATGACTAACTTTGGAGCTGGGGAGATGGCTCCATGGGAAAAGTTCTTGCTATGAAAGTGTGAAGGTCTGAGCTACCACCCATGTAAAAACCATGACAGCATGAGGATCTGAGTTCAAATCCCAGAACCAGTGTAAAAACCATGACAGCGTGAGGATCTGAGTTCAAATCCCAGAACCAGTGTAAAAACCATGACAGCGTGAGGATCTGAGTTCACATCCTAGCACCCATGTAAAAACCATGACAGCGTGAGGATCTGAGTTCAAATCCCAGCACCTGTGTAAAAACCATGACAGCGTGAGGATCTGAGTTCACATCCCAGCACCCATGTAAAACCATGACAGCATGAGGATCTGAGTTCAAATCCCAGCACCAGTGTAAAAACCGTGACAGCGTGAGGATCTGAGTTCAAATCCCAGCACCAGTGTAAAAACCATGACAGCGTGAGGATCTGAGTTCAAATCCCAGCACCAGTGTAAAAACCATGACAGCGTGAGGATCTGAGTTCAAATCCCAGCACCCATGTAAAAACCATGACAGCGTGAGGATCTGAGTTCACATCCCAGCACCAGTGTAAAAACCGTGACAGCGTGAGGATCTGAGTTCACATCCCAGCACCCATGTAAAAACCGTGACAGCGTGAGGATCTAAGTTCAAATCCCAGCACCAGTGTAAAAACCGTGACAGCATGAGGATCTGAGTTCACATCCCAGCACCCATGTAAAACCATGACAGCGTGAGGATCTGAGTTCAAATCCCAGCACCAGTGTAAAAACCATGACAGCGTGAGGATCTAAGTTCACATCCCAGCACCCATGTAAAACCATGACAGCATGAGGATCTGAGTTCACATCCCAGCACCCATGTAAAAACCATGACAGCGTGAGGATCTGAGTTCACATCCCAGCACCCATGTAAAAACCATGACAGCGTGAGGATCTGAGTTCAAATCCCAGCACCAGCGTAAAAACCATGACAACGTGAGGATCTGAGTTCACATCCTAGCACCCATGTAAAACCGTGACAGCGTGAGGATCTGAGTGCAAATCCCAGCACCCGTGTTAAAACCATGAGAGCGTGAGGATCTGAGTTCAAATTCCGGCACCCGTGTTAAAACCGTGACAGCGTGAGGATCTGAGTTCAAATTCCGGCACCCGTGTTAAAACCATGAGAGCGTGAGGATCTGAGTTCAAATCCCAGCACCCGTGTTAAAATCATGACAGCGTGAGGATCTGAGTTCAAATCCCAGCACCCGTGTTAAAATCATGACAGCGTGAGGATCTGAGTTCAAATGTCAGCACCATGTAAAAACTGTAACAGCATGAGAATCTGAGTTCAAATCCGAGCATCCGTGTAAAAACCAGACATGCTGCTTTGTGCTTATAATCGCTCTGCTGGAGTGCTGGGGAAGCAGAGACAAAGAAGGTCCCTAGTACTGTCTAGCTGATAGTCTAGCTTAATCTATGCGTTCTAGGTTCAATGACTTCTCTCTGAACAAGTAGCAATTATGGAAGACACCCAAAGTTCACGTCTGGCTTATACACACATGTACACGCTCCTGTACTCCCACACTAGCACACATATATACACATGCACAAATAGCAAAAATAAATAAAATGAAAAATACCTGAATCTATATTCTAGACAATGACTTATTAGCCATAATATTAGAATAATACTTATGAAAAAGCAAATAATTGATAGATATCAAGAATAGTTCACAGACTAAAACATTAACAATGTCAAACAACTACAAAATATCTGATGTTTAGGAACATTATGAAAAATTGAGCATTTTCATCTACTGTAAATTTTTGCAGCATTTTGGGATAACAGTTTCCTAATATCTCGGTATATTTTAAATATGCATAGCCTTTGGCCCACCAATTCCACTTCTAAAACTTTAATATATGTGTACAAAGGTAAATATGAACAGTTCTACTGTGTTGCATATAAGAGTAGAAAATGAGAGACATCTCAGTAATGTAAGCTGCAGAGCCAGCCAATGACAATGAGCCATGATACTGATGTGTAAGTCAGTGAGTGCATAGCTTCCTTCATGTGCATAACCTTCCTAGGCAAGAGGGATGTCAGCTCAGCTAAGCAATAGTGGGCTTGATGATATTGCCTTACATTCTGGCACCAATTCTCTTGTTATCTCCTTGTGCATGGGAAAGTCTGTGCTCCATGGACTGGACTTTGATTACTAGTATTCTAGAGATAAGGTGTAAACAGAATATGAAAGAGAACAGAAACCAGAGGAGCCACTCTTTTGAGATTGAAGAAATTAATTTGGGGTAATATTTTAACTTTCTTTTAAATTGTTTGATTGGATGGTACACTTGTAAACCCAACACTCAGGAGAATAAGGCTAGACAACTGCAAGTTGAAGGCCACCCTAGGCTACATAGCAAGACCTTGTCTCAAAAAAAGAAAAATGAGCCAGGCATGGTGGCACACACCTTGATAATCCCAACACTCGGGAGGCAGAGGTAAGAGGATCACCATGAGTTCGAGGCCACCCTGGGGCTGCATAGTGAATTCCAGGTCAGCCTGGACTACAGTGAGACCCTACTTCAAAAGAAAGAAGAAAAAAAGAAAGAAAGGAAAGAAAGAAAGAGAGAGAGAGAGAGGAAGAAAGAAAGGAATTGTAACTGATTTAGTGAAACAAAATGCTATTGTGCTGAAGTAAGATTTTTTTTCATTTATAACAACAACTACCAAATGGTATGCTGATTGATGAATGCTGATTTTTTTGTTTCTTTGTAGTTACCTCCGACGAGGTGAAAGTCACTGGTGGATGAAGGGCTCCACTCCAACTCAGATCTCAGAGATCATCATTAAACTTATCAAGGATATGGCTGCAGTAAGTACAGATGTGAGAGCAGAGGTATCAAGCAGGAGCCTGGTTAACACAACAAACAGCTGGTTTTGCTGTACTGATAGAAGTACATTCTACTGTATTGCTTTACTTAGAGATGATGTTTAATATGCTAACCATTTTGGCCATGGTCTTGTCAATGAATAGTAAATTTGTCAGTAAAGAATATTCATTTTAAACATCCAACTAATTTACTTGAGAACTGTTAAATAAGTTTTCCAGGACTTTAAAACATAATAAAATATTGTCTTCCTGACCTGTGAAACAGCCTGTGTCCAAAAACCAAAAGAAATTTTTTAAAAGTCCCTAAAACTGAAAGTTTCTCATCTTTGTCAACCCTCTCAGTTTATAAAGCTTCCATGATTCTTTGCTGAGGTTCTGAATGGTGATGGCCTTAGGTTCGGGGAGCAGGGGAGAATCTAGGATGTGGTGGGTGGAGATTGCTTCACGGAATTCCTGCAGTGTCAGTTTCTTATCATTGCACTGCATTGCTAGGAGGCAGTCTGAGAAGGACAGCCATGGTGGAATGCAGGTCCCCAAGAAGTACAGGAAGAGGGCATCTTAGATGAGGAGGAACTGAGCTGCTCCTAAGCAAACTGATACATGTGGCTATAAGAAGTGGGAGGGTATTTGGGACTTGAAGTCCTATCACTGTATCCAACTTTCTGTGAGTGCTTATTGGATGAAAATGATTAAGAAGAATGTTATAAACACCTGAGTTCTATAAGAGCTAAGTGTTAAGGTTTGTTAAAAGTCAGTGTAGGGGGCTGGAGAGGTGGCTTAGCAGTTAAGGGATTTGCCTGTGAAGCCTAAGGATCCAAGTTCAATTTCCCAGTACCCACGTAAGCCAAACACACAAAGTGGCACATGCATCTGGACTTTGTTTACAGTGGCTACAGGCCCTAGGGTGCCCATTCTGTGTCTGTCAGTCTTCCCCACCCCTTTTTCTTGCTGTCTCTCTCTAATAAAATATATATATTTTTTAAAAAGTCAGTGTAACTATGCACAAAGCCCTGGGGGTGACTCCCAAGATTAAAAAGAAAACCATCATAGCAAATGAACATGATTGTAGATTGAACCTGCTGATGTTCTTAGTTCTAGGAATGCCTTCTAAAGCAATTCACTTAGGTGTATGTGTTCATGCCAAATAAAAAAGGTTTTATAAGCACAGTTTCTCAGATACAAATACCTTAGTATCTTTGTTTTTATCCAAATGTAAAAGGGAACCTGGAGAGGTGGCTCAGCAGTTAACAGTGCTTGCTTGCCAAGTCTGGCAGCATGGGCTCGATTCCCAAATAGCCATATAAAACCAAATTTAAGAGGAAATGCCTTTGAACTTTTTATAAAAAGGACACTAAGACAGTAACTTTTTATTTCCTTTTAAATCATCAAAATAGTAATTAGAAATTTTTCCTAAGATAGTGGAAGAATCTAAAATTACATGGTCATAGTAAAAATAATCTTTCCTATTTGTAAGATGTTATTTTAGAGAAAAGAATCAACTGTAATAAATCTTTAGTCATTATAAAATAAAATGGAACTTATTTTAGTTCTCAGAAGTCTGAAAAAAAAAAAGAGAATTATTTCCTCAGGGCAAATAAATCGAGTTCTGTTGACTTACTAAAATATTCTGCCCTACTCAATAGGGTCATCTGTCAGAGGCTTGGTCCCGAGTGACAAAAAATGCCATTGCAGAAACCATAATTGCCTTGACAAAGATGGAAGAAGAGTTTAGGTCTCCAGTGAGGTGTATTGCAACAACCAGAGTAAGTCTTTGTCTTCTGACTGTTGGCCTCTATCACCATGAAATATTCTTTCTTAGTAGTAGGTTGGAACACATTGTGATGATCAGGTCAACTTGATCCATATTTTAATTAAATAATGTACTTATTGGAAAATACAAATAGCTTTTATGACTTTTATGACAAAATGCTAGTTAATCCTGCTCACTGTTACTTATTCTGTACCATTTGTTTTTGATATTATTGAGGAAGCTAAGGATATGTACTGATTAGAAAAGATTAAATTACATTGTGTGTGTAAATATTATCTTTTCCATGTCCTATTTACCGTAGCTTACTTAGTGAGTTGAGTTAGCATCATGCTATGACAGACTGATGATCCTTCGAAGGCAAACCTCCTTTCTCCTCCTTTGCCTGTGGCCTGGTTGTTTCTAATGAGAAATTCTGCAGCTTACCCCACTGAGTCTGTATGTCATATTTTTTAAAAGCAAAGTGTGCATGTCAATATTAAGCAGTTAGAATCATTAAGGAGGTGGCATTTCATTCTTCAGGTGGGATACTTGGGGTAAGTTTTAACCTACCAGATGTGGTGTACTATTTTGTTCCAGACGAGATTGGAGATTTTGTAGAAGCAAGTCACTGTGACTACATTAGAAAGAAGTGAAAACTAAGAAAAATGCTTGTTTTAGTTCTCAGAAGCCTGAAAAGGAAGAGAATTATTTCCTTAGGGCAAAGAAATCTGGCAGTGAAATGTGACACCTGAAGAAAGAGGTTTTGGCAATACTCCTTTTCTGCCCCTCATAAATTCTTTCATTCTGTACTCCCTTTTTCCCTGCATACTTTTTCTATCTCCTCATCCCAATTTTCCCATCTCTTGCTCTCCATCTCCAGTGATATTCACACATACTCCTTAGAGTTGAACCAGCTCAGTAAATTTTGACCTTTCATTAGTGAATGGATCTGCCATTCTGTATAAGTTTACCCTGTTAAACTATTTTTGAAGATAATGTTCTAAACTTTATCATTTATTTATGACAAAGTATACCATGTGTAGTGGTAGACCCTTTGAGGAAGTAAGAATAATTTAATATAAATCCAACTATTCAAGGGACTCTGTGAAACAAAATAGGTGTTGTACCAACTCCTTGGAAATTCAGTACCTCAAGCTGATGACATTAGATAGGAAAGTATACAATAGGCAAATAAATATTAATATGTAATAATAGTAATATTAATATAAAAATTCACTTATTCCAATAAATGAATTGATTTACCTAGTATATTGCTAAAAGACAACTTCATGTCAGATAGAAAACAGGGTGGTCATCTACCTGTCCCACGGATGCCTACTGTATGATACATGGTAGTGAGTGACCTTGTGTGCCAGGTACTATATCTTTCTAAATATCTGCATATTCTCTAATTCACCCAGCATTTGTTGTGCTATTTACATATGTCAGACAGTCAGCTTTTATAGATCTCTCCCAGATGTTTGGTGGTAAAGCAGCCTTTGTTTTCCACAGCTCTGGCTTGCTCTGGCCTCCCTGTGTGTACTGGACCAGGACCATGTAGACCGCCTCTCCTCAGGGAGATGGATGGGAAAGGATGGACAACAAAAACAAATGGTAAGGTCACAGTTGTTCTCCCACAATTTTCTTTTATTCAATGACAAGTTATTTTCGTCTCACAAATCTGTTTCACTTACTAGACACTTTAGAAGGTTTCATTTAATTGTATAAAGAGCTTTCTCCTTCTCTGACTCATGTTTGCATATCAAATATGTAGCCAAATTCTGTATCTAGATTTTATAGTAAAGTACAGTTATTATTTTGACAAAGAGAATGTAAAGCAGTAAGAGAATCAATGTGACGTACCCTCTTCACAGATCCAAGATTCACAGATTCAAATAGGCTCAGTAGGTTCATTGGAATGTAAGATATCATATAGTTCCTTTCAATATTTCCATATTAGTGGTCAATTTTTTTAATTAACTCTTTACTCCTTTAGCATATAGAATATTGGGCTGTAAATTCAGAAAATATGAAATCACTGAACCAAGTATAATGCTCATATCATTAATCATTGAACCTACATCAGTCGATCTATTGCTGAATCGTTTTGAAAGATTTTCAGTTTAGTATAATTACTGTAATTCTTTCTAATATCCAGGTTCTAAAATTCATAATAAACTTTAAAACCAGTCTGTTAATATCATAAGCCCACTAGTTACATTCAGTTTGAGGCTTTCTTGTCAGTCTGATGTACCATGTGGCACTGTCTTATTCCAGCCTATGTGCGATAACCATGATGATGGTGAAACCGCAGCTATCATCTTATGCAACATCTGCGGAAATCTGTGTACTGACTGTGACAGATTCCTTCATCTTCATCGGCGAACTAAGACTCATCAAAGACAGGTGAGGGTTCCTGCCTTCATATCCAGGCCAGGGGCTACAGCATGAAGTACATTAAGAGAAGTCTGAACAAAATAATGTGGGAAAGAATGGAGGAGAAAATGGACTTTGGAGTTAATGACCATTATTAAGTTCCCACTGTCTCACTTATCTGCTGTAAACTGAACAGATTGCTTAACTTTTCCATGTCTTAAGTTCCACAATTATACAAGAAGAGCTGTTATGAAGATTAAAGAGAACATTTGGAACATTTTACAGTGCTATATAAAGAACTGGTTATTATTTAATAACCAAATTTATACTTCTGCACAGCAGTATCAACCCATATATTTTTCTTTTGTCTCAATGAAACAATAGGTGTTCAAAGAAGAAGAAGAAGCTATAAAGGTTGACCTTCATGAAGGTTGCGGTAGAACCAAATTGTTTTGGTTGATGGCATTGGCTGATTCCAAAACAATGAAGGCAATGGTAGAATTCCGAGAACACACAGGTAAGAAGATTAAAGACTGAGTCATACCATAAGAAAGAGTGAAGCTGAATCATGCCTACAAAATTCTGACCAAACTAGATACTATTGCTCTAATGTAAATGATTCTGAGTGATATTCTCAAGCTTAATGGTAGCATTTGACTACTGTCTAAATTATGTTTACTTGATATATTTTTGAACTTGATTTGCCACTCTGTGACCTTATGCCATTTAACCCTTCTGGATTCCAATTTTCTCACTTGTAAAGTGAGGCAGTTTACTACTTGCATTGTAATATGTGTTCAGCCCACACAAATGAGTGGAAAATAGTTGTGAAACAGTATTGCTGATGAACTTCTGCTGTGTGTGATCACTAAGATGTTTGTTACTGGTCAGACTTCATGTGATATTTTCAGGGGATTTTATTGACATAGTACTTCTCATGATTTTCTGAATGTTATCCTTCCGTTGATTATAATAATTAGCAAATATTAATAGGCATTACTTTAAAAAGCCAATTATGTCAGGGTATGGTGGTGCATGCCTTTAATCCCAGCACTCAGGAGGCTAGGGTTGAAGGATTACTGTGAGTTTGATGTCAGCCTCTGACTAATTCCAGGTCAGTCTAGGCTAGAACAAGACCCTATCTCAAAAAACTTTAAAAATGTATATTATATGTATCTAGGAAGCATTTCTCTCTAAAACAGTTTTGATTTAACTTTGTTTTAAAAGCTGGTTTGTCTTTCTTCTGTATTGCATTAATATGGGATGTTGAACCATCCTTGTAATTGATGATATAAACTTTTTTTTGAAAAATATTCTTCTGTAATGATTTCTGAATTTAATCTTTTGGTATTAAAATTAGAATCAATTAGAATTTGTGTGACTGGGTTTAAAAGTGAGCTTAGTTTGCTATTCTCAAGTCTTGTCCTTCTTCCTCTTGTTCTACTCTTATTTTGTGGATTTGGTTCCATATTTAACGTCCTTTACAAATTGCACAGCTCCTGGGATAGAGATTTCTGTTTCTCAGAGGCCATAGAGTCTGTTCTATGTCATATAATTTTGTATAACAAAATTAATCAAAATTTGCCTTTTATTCTGGATACTTTGACTTAATTCCTTAATTAACATGTTTGTCTGATGTTAATACATTTTGAGTGAAGGATTTGCTATATCTGCTTGATCTGCTAGTTTGACTACATGTCTTGACTATTACTAAAAAAAAAAAATAGTATAAACCAGTTAAGTTTATTTGGACTTAGATAACTCTTTTAGTTTCTTATCCACTTTTTAGATTATTTACTTTATAATTAGGACATCATGCAGCCCTTGGTAACTAACACAAATCTCATTGGGCTTTATCAAAAGTTACTGTGTTTCAATATACAAAATCCATGCACTTAAGAAAGACTTTTTCTTCTGCTTGAACCTAGGCAAACCCACCACAAGCAGCTCCGAAGCATGCCGCTTCTGTGGGTCCAGGAGTGGAACAGAGCTGTCCGCTGTTGGCAGTGTTTGTTCTGATGCCGACTGTCAGGTGGGTGAACAATTAAAACCAGGCTCTCCCCTGGGAGAAAGAGCACCTATTCCCACAGAATACCTGGTCTCATTTAAGTAGTAAGAGCCGTGGCTGTGCCTCAGCCCAGTTTCCCTTTGTCAAGTGAGAAATGCTTTATCACAGCTGGGCAAGGATCAGGTAAAGTGTGCAAACCCAGTGTGAGTCAGGCTGTTTCTTATCTCTGTGATGTGGGTATTACATTTCTAGTTTTGGGTTAGAAGCAGTTAAGATAGCTGACCTCAGTTTCATTATCTTTATTCATTTATTTGCCTGAAGTAAATTTCTAGTATATGAGACTTTCTGAGTCAAACATGTATATGCCTATGTCAAGCAACCCAGTTAGGATGAGGTGCTTGGGGTTCCCTTTGTGTTTGGCCCTTGTTTTGTCAAGGGCGCTGATGATTGGGAGATTCTACATCAGAAAGATGCTTCATGATAATGCATGACAACAGACAGATTCAAATTAAAATTCACTGTTCATCAGTGAAGCATTTCATCTTTGTGCAATGAAATTTTTAAACTTAAATTAAAAGAAAAACAAGCACTGATAATTCTATGGGAGAGTAGTTTGAGCAAAACACTATAACAAGTACAGTTACCTGGACACTGAGTATCCTTGTAATTCATCTTTCCTAGGAATATGCTAAGATAGCCTGTAGTAAGACACATCCTTGTGGCCATCCTTGTGGAGGTGTTAAAAATGAAGAACACTGTTTACCGTGCCTGCATGGCTGTGATAAAAATGCCACTGCGCTCAAACAAGACGCCGACGACATGTGCATGGTCTGCTTCACTGAAGCGCTCTCCGCAGCTCCGGCCATTCAGGTTGCCTCAGCTTTTAAACGTGTCTCCATCCTAACATGGGGAAACAGATGTCACTGAGCAAAAATAGTGTCCTATGAACACATGTTAATATATCGAGAAGCAAATTCTATTACTTCATGTTCTTTTTCTCGTTCTGTGTGCCCAGCTTTTAATTTGTGTTTTTTGTAAACCTACATATAAAATTTTAGGAAATGTTTAGATTATCAAGTAGCTAGTCTCTTCTTAATTTTAAAATGCAGAATATTTTGTAGGCTGTAAGTGATCTATATAAAGAGCAATACATGCACAGTATATAACAGAAGTTGCTACTATATTTGATAAACTAGATTTTTAACTTTTGACATTTATTTATATGTATTATCAGTCCTTGTAATTGAATGTAGGATAATATTCTCCAAAAACTTATTCTTTTAAATTGGTAGTTTATATTTCTTTCTATCAGATAACTAATGGTATAAGTTCTTATTTCTCTGTATCCTGGCTTGCATTATATAGGTTGTTTTTATATAGGTACCATTAATACATGAATAGCAAAAGTAGAAGAAATTAAAAGCCTAGTTAATAATGTCTCATGAATAAAAAGAAGTGCTAAAATTGCATTATACTAAATTGCTTGATTTTTCTCTTGCCTGCTATAGTAGATGCCTATGGTGAATAGTCTCCAAGCTGCGCCAGTGTTTGCCAGGACTGCATGTGCTCATGATCTTCTGGTTTCTCTCTTTAAGCTGGATTGCAGCCACGTGTTCCACTTGCAGTGCTGTCGGCGCGTTTTGGAGAACAGATGGCTTGGTCCAAGGATAACCTTTGGATTTATATCTTGTCCCATTTGCAAGGTGTGGAAAAAATCTGAAATTGCCTTTTTTATTTCTTTACATCTTTATTTTTATCTCTCTTAAGTAAAGTCACCAGCAGCTATTGCCATCCTTCCATGTCTGGTCTTCATGATCAGCTCCCCTTGGTTTTTGCCTGCTCATCGAGTGGTACCTGAAATTAGTATAGTCTATCTAGATGCTGCAGTACATTTGGAAAACAGCTAAAATAGTCAGCCATGGTAGATCATGCCTTTAATCTCAGCACTATGAAGGATGAGACAGAAAGATTGCTGTGGTTTCAAGGACAGCTTGGGCCACAGAGTGAGTTCTGGTCAGTCTACACTTGATTGAGACCTGCCTCAGTTATTGTTGGGTTAGAGGTCTAGCTCAGTGCTTCAGTGTTTGCCAGTTATTAGACAAAAGATATTGTCAATTAAAAGTTGGCTAAATTGAATTATATATACAGCACAAAAATTCATTTAGGGTTGGAGAGGTGGCTTAGCGGTCAAGGCATTTATTTGCCTGTGAAGCCTAAGGACCCAGTTTTGACTCCCCATTTCCCAAGCAAGCCAGATACACAAGGGGGCACATGCATCAAGAGTTTATTTGCACTATCTAGAGGCCCTGGCATGCCCATTTTTTTTTCTATCTCCCCATCCCCCTTTCCCTCTTCCTCTCAATTAAATATTTTTAAATTCATTTAAACATCATTATTAATGATGTGTCACTATTGTCAGACCCCCTAAAAGAAACACATGGCATGACCAGGAGTGACTACCCAAGAGAAAAAGGACCCTGTGATGCTTGTAGGTCTTGAGACCTGCTATTTAAGATTGTAATCTTGACCTGCAATGACACTGGATTCTTACAATAAGGGGGAAATTCTTGACATTTTGACACACTTTGACAGTTAGGAAGCAAAGAAAGGAGCTGTTTTGAAAAGCTAATAATGATTTATAAATTATCTTTGTTGGGCTAAGGACATGGTTCATTTGCTAAAGTGCTTACCTCACAAGCAAGAGGACCCATGTTCAATCCCCAGGACCCACATAAAAATGCTAGACATGTACTCCAGTGCTAGGGAAGTGGAGACGGAAGGATCCCCATGGCTTCCTGATCCACCAGTCTAGCCTAATTGGTAAGCAGCAGGCCAGTCAGACACTCTGTCCCAAAAGGAGGTAGATGAATGGTGTTCCTGAGGATGGCTTTCACATTCATGTGTGCACACAAAGCACACACACACACACACTTTTGTTAAGGAATGTAACAATGTCCTCCCTATCAGTTATTCCTTTTTATCCAGTTACATGCTCCCTGTTTTGTTTTTCTGCCTCAGGCTGAACTGGAATTCACTCTGTAGGCCAGACTGGCTTCAAACTCATGGTAATTTCCCTCTGCCTCCCAAAGGCTGGGATCCAGATGTGAGACACCATGCCTTACTTTCTTTCTGGTTTTGTCTTCCTATTTACAGGCTGATAGAAAGGCTTAGCATAGGCCTTGCTTATTTAGACTAACGTATAATCAAAAGTATGACAGGATTTTGTTCTTGCTTCTCATATGGTACCACAGAAAAGTCAGATTAAGAACCTGGACATAGGTACATTATGATGGCATAGAAAACACTTAATGTGCTCAACTCTGTCACCTGACATTCTGCCTCTTTACGAAGGAGCCAGAACACACATGTGGCATCTCACACAGAGCATGTCTGTCACATGTGTGGCACCAAGGTGACCTTTGCTCCCAGAATTGCTCATACGGAAGATGATATGTTTCAGACTCAGCAAATATGAAGCCAAAAAATGGAAATTTTGTACACTAGGTTACATGTCTCTTATTTTTTTTTCTGCTTTTGGCCAAACAGATTTGTGAGGACTTTGCAATTTTTTTATATTTTATGTTTTATTTATGAGAGAGAGGGAAAGATTTTTCATTTATTTATGAGAGAGAGAGAGAATGGGTGCTCCAGGGCCTCTAGTCACTGCAGATGAACTCTAGACATATGCGCCACGACATAGTCTGGCTTGCTTGGGTTCTGGGGAATCAAACCTGGGTCCTTAGGCTTTGCAGACAAGCATCTTAACTGGTAAGCCATCTCTCCAGCCCATTTGCAATTATTTTTAAATAATGATTTTTAGAGAATGTATTTTTTGACTGGTTATCTCCTAGTGCCATGCTTGGCATTTCAGTGTACACTAATGTCTGTTGAACTCATTAACAAGTATATCTTGTAAAGAATATTCTTTTATTTCAGAACAAAATTAATCACATTGTATTAAAAGACCTGCTTGATCCAATAAAAGAACTGTATGAGGATGTCAGAAGAAAAGCCTTAATGAGACTGGAATACGAAGGTCTGCATAAGAGTGAAGCTATCACAACTCCTGGTGTGAGGTTTTATAATGACCCAGCTGGCTATGCCATGAACAGATACGCATATTACGTTTGCTACAAATGCAGAAAGGTATGCTACAAGTTAGACTAAGCAGTCTAAAAACTGGGGATTGTCTATGTCATTAAAAAGTTTCTTCGAATTACATGATGACTTCTAAGTATTATTGAATCCTAAGCTTAAGTTAAAAATGAGAAAGTTGGGCTGGAGAGATGGCTTAGCGATTAATCGCTTGCCTGTGAAAGGACCCCGGTTCTGTTCAAGGCTTGATTCCCCAGGACCCACGTTAGCAAGATGCACAAGGGGGCTCACGCGTCTGGAGTCCATTTGCAATGGCTGGAGGCCCTGGTGCACCCATTTTCCCTCTCTGTCTGTCACTCTCAAATAAATAAACAACAAAAAAAATTTTTTTAAATGAGAAAGTTGCCAGATATGGTGTTGCATGCCTTTAATCTCAGCACATGGGATGCAGAGGTAGGAGGATCGCCATGAGTTCAAGGTTGGCCTGAGCTAGAGTGAAACCTCGCCTTGAAAAACCAAAAAAAAAAAAAAAAAAGAAAAGAAAATTTAGTACAGTGTTTCATATTGAGCTCATTTCTTTACTTTTTTTCCCTAAATAAACCTTTTCTGAAACTTTCAGTATTTTGTACAAAGGATACTTCCCATCAATAATAAGCACCTATCTGCCCAGTGCAGTTGGTTGTTGTATAAACTTCTCTCCAACACTGTTCCCACCTCGTGTTTTCCCAGTTATACCTCCTTATTTTTGGTGACCTCTGGTACATCTCTTTCCTTGCCTGCCACTTACACTGTTAAGTCCTTCTGAATTTTTTGAGATCTAGTTAAAAATATCCAAGGTTCTCTTACAAGAAATTTTAATTTCTCACTGGCAGTTTATCTCATCCTTGACTCCCCAAGTCTATAATCTGCAGTAAATCTTTCTGAAAATCTCTGGGTCCTTATTTTCTATTATGTATCGAGCAACTCTCATTATTTTCTTCAGTAATTATTTTAGATTTCTTAATGCAGAGCTCCTATACTCCCATTCCTTGTTCCCTTACACTTCCACCAGATTAATGTTTCTAGATCTCAAATATAATTGGTTGTTCCCTGTATAATCTTACAGTCCTGTCTGCCTCCCCAGGCTCATCTCCAAGATAATACCATGTGTACCGTGTGCTTTACATACCCTTCCCCAAACTCAGCCATGTTTGTTTACCGACACTGATGCCTCCAACCTCATTCATAGTCTTCATGGGCCATCCTCTTCCTCCTGCTGCACAGTTTACTCTCACTGCCCTCCCTGCCTTTGTACATACACACTCCTATGTGTGGCCACATCTACTGTACCTCACTTTAGGATTAACTCCAGTTGATTTCTCTGTGTTGTGTGTATGAACCCATACTTCCTACCAGTACCTCTGCAACAGAAGTGTGTTACTTTTTCGTACATCTATGGTAGGCCTGGTCTGGCCTGCATCATGTTTATTGGCTCAGAGTTCTCTCTGCCCCATTTGACAAGCTCGTGAAGATGAAGAATATGTATGTGCTTGTTTTATTTCTATGTCTTCAGTACTTGCCACTAGTAAATACTAAGTTAACTAGAAAATGAATAACTGAGTGAATGAATGACCAAACTAAAGGCATATAGTCCTGCAATGCAGTAAAAGGAAAATAAAGACAATGAGAAGAAGGCTAAATAGATGGTAGCAGACAGGCAGACAAATATACCTTCATTCACCCAACACAAGACCCAAGAGTGTACATTTGTAAAAACCTGTATTGTTACAAATAATGAAATATTATTTGTGTGTGCTTACTGTGCCCAATACCATGCCTGGGGTAACATCAGATGTTTTAGGAAGCCAAGCAAAATAAAGGTTACAGAAAACTAAGACATCTGGAACAAACAAGTAGGCCCAGGATAAATTGAAATACTTATAGTACCAAGTTTAGCTAGGAGAGGATGGTTTTTAATCTCTCCATCAATGGAGTTTGTCTTTGGAACTGCTTTTTCAGCTCAGATAATTGATTTATATTTACCCAGCTTGTATATTGCCAATTTTGACTTAGCTTTTTCATTATGGATGTGATGTGTATGCAAATTGTCCCAATTTCTTGACCTCATTTATTCTGTGCCCAGAAAAATATAAATCAGTCATCCATTGTGATAATTTCTTCATGTGTCTATATTGGGCACAATTTAAGGCTCTGAATATAATGTAGTTTCTTGAACAGTAGAGTATATAAGATTACTTCATTTGCCTTTCTTTGTAAAAATTATGCGATCCATTTTCATTAAGCTTGGAATTAATAATTTGTACTAATCATATACATTGCACATATTTAAGTAATAAAAGTATAAATATGTTGTTGATATTTAAAAATAACAGTAATTACTCTAACTTTGCCCTATAAAAAACATCAAGAATAAGCATTAGTAATTAGCAATTATTAAGTAATGCTTATTCTTAATGTTTGCTTGGAATGTGACACATTTTTGTCATCATTTTCCTTTGAAGCATAATGTGTGAATTACCTTCTGATAGCATGTGTCCATTCCAGAATTGAAGTAGCTTCATTTCTTACTGTCATTCACCCCATAACGAGCAGTAAGGGTACATGTCCACTTGGTATTGTGAGAGAGTGGCTGACAGATGACAGTAGTCTTGAACTTTCCTGGTCCTCCTTTTACTGTACCTATCCTGTATCGCCAGGTCTTCATCTAAATGTGGTCTCTCCATAGGCATATTTTGGTGGTGAAGCTCGCTGTGATGCTGAGGCGGGACAAGGGGATGATTACGACCCCCGAGAGCTCATCTGCGGAGCCTGTTCGGATGTATCCAGGGCTCAGGTGAACAGAAAAACACACTTTTCCAAAAGTCAAAGTTGTCTTTTTAAAATAATAGTATGACCATGTACCCAGGATTTTCCCTCAATTTTTTTTCTGATATTTGTTAGCACTGTAAAGTCCTCCAAATTGTTTCATATGTTTTATTTCTTTTGGATGATATTTCCATCTTAAAGTTTTTCTTCCATGTAATTATTACTATAGGTAAAGGAATAAAGTTACTTATGTCATTTTCTTAAACCTGCAGTCAAATGTTTAGGTTTTCTCACTTTTAATAAAATCATCACAGTGCATCTATGAGATTGGGAGATGTATAAAATACTGTTAATTTGCAACCCATCAGGCTAGTAAACATTCACAAGGAAATTAAGTAGTTTGGTAAGTCAGGTACATCATACAAGTAAAACTTGAAGCTTTGACCAGATCTTTATTTATTAATTTTTAACCTATATATCATTGGTCTTTTGGTCATCTTTCAGAGCTTCAAATACTCTCAAAATATTAATTACTGAGCTCTACATGTGACTACTTTAAATAGAGTTGAAATCGTTTTCCTCTGATCATGTGCCTTTCTCTTCTTGTGCTGTAGATGTGCCCCAAACATGGAACTGACTTTTTGGAATATAAATGTCGCTACTGCTGTTCAGTGGCTGTCTTTTTCTGCTTTGGAACAACACATTTCTGTAATGCTTGTCATGACGATTTTCAAAGAATGACTAGCATTCCTAAGGAAGAACTCCCACACTGTCCTGCGGGTATGCTTTCGAAATTTTAAATTCATAATTATGACCTGTACAGTATGCATTTTATTTAAAGGATATTTGAGAACTCTTGCTTCTGATGGTAGGAAACCAACTCATGCTAGCCTAAAGTACAGAAAAAATAAATTGCTTCACCATTATCAGTTTACAACCTTTTGAAGGAAGTGGAAAGTTTAGGCCATCATCATGAGTTAGGAACAAGTCTAGCATAAACTAGTAAAGTGGTTGCTACTGAGCACAGAAGTGCCACGTGAGGGTTGTTATTCTAAATTAGTTACAGAAGCTGTGGGAAAGGACATTGTGATTTATTTTGTAAATTGGGAGATTGAATATAGGACCTTACACAGACTACAGAAGTTCTGCACCACTGACTGCCACCCTTTGTGTTTTGTAGTTTTGAGACAAGGTCTCAGTAAGTTGCCTAGGTAAGCGGTAACTCACTCTAGCCCAGGCAGACCTTGAACCTGTGGTCCTCATATTTAGCCTCCCAAATGGCTGGGATTACAAGCCTCCACAACAGGCCCAGCTTGTAAGTTGTTCCTTAAGAAAACTAAGAGCGTCATATGAAGTTGACAGGTGACTTGGTCTGAGTGCCGAATTGGCAGCATAGTGAGCACCGGAAAGCAAAGGGCTTAGAAAGAGCCACTGTGAATATGGGGAGAGGCCTGACTGAGGGGTCTAGTAAGGCGAAGGAGCGTGAAACCCAAGAGCCTGAAAAACTTGAAAGATATCTGGAGGCTCAGAGTCACTTATGAAAATGACCATGTATGGAGATACAGATGTACCTGAGAGGAGAATTTTACATGAGCTGTGCCTGTAAATAGTAAAAATCAAGAACACAACAGATCTATCTGCACCTTTGTGAAAGCTCAGAAGCACGCCTCCCTCCCACAGCTGGCCAGAGAGTGCAAGTAGGCCCTGTGCCGGAGCGCCCGGCAGCAGTGTCGGGTCGGGGCTGTGCTGCTCACACGAGGAAGATGAAAGTCTCTAACTACTGCTGGTACCCAGTAGGGGAATGGCTAATACCACGCACTGTGAAGCATAAAAAAGAAAGAATGGAGTTTTGTCTTTTTGTTTGTTTTTGTTTTATTATTATTATTATTATTATTATCATCATCATTATTATTATATCTCTGAGAGAGAGGCAGACAGAGAGAGGGAATGGACGTGTCAGGGCCTTTCAGTCGCTGTGAACAAACTCCAGATGGTATGCCTACTTGCTTGCATCACTTTCGCGTCTGACTATACGCAGGACCTGGAGATTTGAAAAAGCGTTCTTACACTTCGCAGGCAAGCACCGTAACTGCTAAGCCATCTCTCCAGCCCTGTGTTTTTGTTTTTTAATGATAGCACTAGATCTCTAGGATCATAGTATAAATGAAAAAAATCAAAGTACAAATTAGTATATAAACTACACGACCTTTTTTTTTTTTTTTTGGTTTTTCAAGGTAGGGTCTCAACTCTGGCCCAGGCTGACCTGGAATTAACTATGTAGTCTCAGGGTGGCCTCGAACTCAAGGCATTCCTCCTACCTCTGCCTCCCAAGTGATGGGATTAAAGGTGTACACTACCATGCCCAGCTACACTGCCTTTTAGAAGAAAGGGGATAATGAGACTATATTCTTATTCACTATATTTGCATAAAGAAACATTAGAAAATACACAATAAAATATAAAAAGAATATGAGGGTAAGATAATGATAGGGATGGGAGGGCCAGGAGGTGATTTCTAATTACAAAAAATTCCTTAAAATTTTAAAGTTATGTGGCATATATTGCCATTTTTCCTGTATCAAATAAAAACTTTTATACTGATCCCTCTTAAAAAAAAAATTCAACCACTAAGTAGTGGCAGACTTTTAAAGAAGCAAATTTGGAATGTTGTGAGTGGTAGGCGGATTAGAGACAGGACATGATTCGGAGGCGTAGTGGGCTAAGGTCAACAAATGAAGGGGTCAGACAGCCGGCATTCCTGAAGATGGTCTGAGCTCCAGGGGAAAAGAATATTCAGTGAAAGTTGTAGGTCATGGTCTAGAAGTAAATGGGAAATGGAGAAAGTCTATCTTGCTTCTTGGCCTTATGCCCTGGGAGGAGCTGAGGAAGTTTCAAGACAAGCAATGTCATCAGGGAAAAAACAAATTTTGCTAATGAAAGAAAGTTTCTTCTCCTAAAACAATACCGGAAATGAGGAAGCTAGAAAGAACACAGTGCTGGAATGGTGACTGAGAGAGGGGGTCAGAGGACGACAAGGTGTCTATGTGCATGAATGTCAATGAATCAGACAAAGAGGACCTTGTCCTTTAAATGGTTATGAATCACAGGAGTGAGCCAGCAGAAGAGTTAGGGAGTAGGCAGAAGGAAGGAACTAAATAGTATTCATCCTGGGCATTTTTTCATGAACATTTTCTTATTTAGATTTTGTAACCTCCAAGGCAGAGAGAGTATTATCTCCTTCACAAATGGAAATTGAGGCCTGGAGAAATTGGGACACTGGCCTTGGCTGATCCATTTACAGTGAGATCTGTTCATTAGCGAACTGGAGCAGAACTGTTCTGAAGGCTAGGATGCCTGGTGTCAAAGTATTGACAGACAAGAGTCTGGTGAAGGCCCACTGTGGTTCATAGAGCTTTCCTGCTGTGTCCTCCCATGGGGAAGGTACAAGGGCCTTTCAGGTCGAGTTTTTATTTACAAGGACATCAGTCCACTCTCACGACCTAGTCTCTCCCTAAAGCCCCACCCCCTAACCCATTTCAGTTCATGAATGTTAGGGCCATGAGAATATTCAAGCTGTTACATAATCTGTCCATTTCTATAGTTTATGCTGACCATCTTGGTGCCAGGATGCTTAATCTTCACACCATATTGTCGTGACTATCTTATAGATGAGCAGTCTGAGAATCACAAAAATTAGATTAATTTTGCTTCCATTATTTATCCATTTTGTTGATAACGTTTAGATTTCTGTGATCATTAGAGAATTAAAAAGTTAAAGGGCTGGAAAGATGGATTGGTCAGTAACATGCTTGCCACCTGGGTAGAGAGAGAATGGGCCTCTTGCCACTGCAAGTAACTGCAGACACATGCTCCACTTTGTGCATTTGGCTCTATGTGGGTCCTGGGGAGTTGAACCCAGGCTATCAGGCTTTGCATCCAGGGGCCTTTACCTGCTGAGCCATCTCTGCAGCCCCTAACATGACTAATTTATACTTAAATTTGCTTTTACTTATAGGAAAATGTCATATAAAAGCTGTTTTCCCATGCAGAATATTATTCTACTAAATTGAATTGAGGGATTTTTGCTCATTGGTCTTCTTTAAAATAAGTTATTACTAGAAAAGGACCCATAGCTCCATTGCTATCTAGACAGGATGCTAGATATCTGTTATGTTGATGTTTGCATGGAGAACATTTTTGCTTTTGAAATAAAAAATTATTTAAATTTATGTATCCATAGTCATGTTATTTCTTTGAGCTACTTATCGGTGATTTTATTTAAATGAAGTTTATGCATTTGTTTTAAGGTAATATTCCTTTGCCTTCTTCAAAATGTGCACAGGTCCCAAAGGCAAACAGTTAGAAGGAACTGAATGTCCGCTCCATGTTGTTCATCCACCCACCGGGGAGGAGTTTGCTCTGGGGTGTGGAGTGTGCAGAAATGCTCACACTTTTTAGAACACTCAGATCCTTTGTCTACAGAGGGAAAAGTTGCCTTCATCCAGTAAAAGGATGCAGTAAAGTTTCAACTCTGCTCAGGATACAAATGGGACCATTTGTACATCCATGAAAATGAAGCATCCACGGTGCGGGATGATGCCAAGTACCAGGCGCACCGCCCTGGCTGTGGAATGCCTCCCCATTGTTTTGGTTTATCTTCTTATGAACCAAAACATCACACTTGTGAGGTGTTTGCATGTGGCCGTTACCTTCACTGGCCTGTGAAGCATTGGACATTTATAGATAACTGATATAAAAGAATCACCATACTCATGGACTAAGAATGATGCTGGCTTTCAAGCAAAAAAAGAAAAATAATCATTGTTTATTGTATACTGCCTTTTTGTAATCCTGTACAATTGCATCACGGGTGGGGATAGAAAGGAATATTCTGGTTTATTTCCTAGACTGTTATTTAAAAAAAAATTGTGTTAGGATGGCATATAAATGTAATAAGCATCACATTGTATATAAAGATATCAATGTTTGTCCTGTATAAGAATTACTAAATTACAAATGCAATTTCATTTAAACTTCTAGGTTAAGTTTGAGCCTGAAATTTTAATGAAGTGCAATACTGAGTGTGCCTCATTATCTTGCAGATGTAAACATGTTGGAATGTACATGTCAATAAAGCCACTGTACATTTTTATACAGTGATAAAGCCTAACATTTGTGTGAGGTGATTTTTTTATTTGTGAACAGAAAGAGTGAATATGGACACAGCAAGGCCTGTTGCCACTGCACATGCATGCGCCACTTCGTGCATCTGGCTTTACATGAGTACTAAGGAATCAAACCCAGCCCAGCAGGCTTTGCAAACAAGTGCCTGTAACCACTAAGCCGTCTCCCCAACCCCAATATAAAGTGTTTTTTTAAGAAACAATTTTAAACAGCTTTTAAAGTCTAAAAACCCAATCAAGGTTATTTGGTAATAAATTTACTGGGGACAGAGCCATAATGTTCATTACTGTGGGAAAATAAGAGTAGTGATGAAGTACATTAAACACTAGGTTGAAAATTATGAAAATATATATCCGTAAATACATTTGTCATAAACATACATGCCAAAGACAAGAAAGCCTTCCAGTTGTAGTAAACCTGCTTATTTCTTCTTAACCAAAATCCTTTTGAACTTTTGTAAACTAATGACCTAGGCCTTACTGTCTATAGACTACAGTGTGCTTAGGTAGAGCTTTCCTGTAGTTGTTGTTTGGCTTGTTTTCACTTTTTTCCACTTGAATCATAAAATTACCAAATTGTTGATCTATAATCCATCATCCTAAACCAGATTATAAGTCACTGACTAACTCAATAATATTTTTGTTAAGCAGTTATGAAAAGTTTAAACCAATCTTTGCATTAAAGGGACTTAAAATATATATTTAAAAAAAACTGCACTCAGAACAGATGAGTTGTACAGTGTGTTGCGGACCTGTGTCCTCAGTCCTGGGAAGGATTACCGGCGTGTTTGGGGCCTGTTCTGGGGTGGGTGAGGAAGTGCTTACTTCAGGCATGTTTGGAATCCCATTTGGAGAGGTCCGAACAACTTCTCCAAGGTTGGAGATGACACGTCAGACTGGAATACGTAAACTACCAACACTGTGGCTGCAGCCCTAGGACCACTCTTGGGCTGACTGCACAGCAAGGACCAGCTGTGGGGCAAGCCAGGCATGTACTTTGTATGAACACATCATGTGTTGGTACCATCATTTCCCTCCTCCCTGCCCCCTTCCACTAAGAGCCCTCCTTAATGGGGTTGCTTATATTCCCCATGGGGTTATGGGCTATAAATTGTGACAGCAGCATTCAGCCATTGAGGAGGGGAGGAATGCCTCTGGATATGGTTCTTAGACTCCGGCACCTCTTCCACAAAATTACCTGAGTTCATGGTGGGTGTTTTAAGATTACTTCAGTGAAAAGCTCTTAGGAGCTTCTGGATTTCTGCTTTGAGTATCCTCAGTGTCTGTCTCCTTCACCCTGGCACAGGTTGTGAGTCTTACCATGGAAACAGCACTCTTGCTCATCTCACCAATCCCTCTGTGGTTTCACCTGGGCCTTGGATGAACGGCAAGGGATGGTTTATCTCCTCAGGTCTCCCTACCTTCTAAAAAGTAAGACAGATTCTCCAACAGAGAATGACTTTAGCAAGAGATACACTTCATGAATTACCACCATGCTTGACTTCAAATTATACTACAAAGCCATAGAAATAAAAATAGCAGGGTACTGGCACAAAAACAGACCTATAGATCAGTGTAACAGAATAGAAGATCCAGGCTTTAGTTCAAGTAACTACAGCTACCTGATCTTTAACAAAGGAACCAACATTGTACATTAGAGAAACAACAGCATCTTCAAATGGTGCTAGAGAAATTGGATATGCACATGAAGAAAAATGAAACTAAACCCACTACTTCCACCATGCATAAAAAACAACTCCATATGGATTAAGGACTGAATATAATATAAGAACTGAAACTCTAAAACAAATGCGGTAACATAGGATGAACTTTCCAAGATATAGGAGTGGGGAAAGACTTCCTGAATAGAACCCCAGTAGCTCAGGAAGTTAAACACTCAACCAGTGGGATCTCATGAAGCTCAAAATTTGTACGTACAAGCATACCATAAACAGCCAACAGACAACTCACAGAATGGGAAAAAATCTTCATCAGCTATACTTCCAACTGAGGCCATTAAGACTGGGTCAGCTGACCTGCACTGGGACAACAGGAAGAATGCAGACTCTTTTGAAGGGGCCTGAATGCTGAAAGAGGGTCCTGCTCTTCAAAATAGACTTAATCCCCCCATACATTAACAATTTGGTAGCCCACCTGGTACTATGGAATATGTCAGATACAGGAAAGAGAGGGTCATTGAATTTACAACACAGCTTTGTATTTTGGGAATGGCCATGGGCAATGTGAAGCAGGCTTGTGGGGTTACCTGCCTAAAGACCCAGTGGAGCCATGGGGATGAACCATGGGTTGCAGTGGAGACCCAATAGAGATGCCAGGACTATAGGATGGCTGCCAAGGAGAGCTGCTGGCACCAGATGTATACCTGGGGCTATGAGCACCTGAGCTGGAGGTGAGGAATTGGAGCTCCAGAGATTCATATCTGGTTAGAATTATTGGACTTGGGAGAATTGTCACTGGTCAGAGTTGTAGGACATAGTGCTATAAAGTTTGATGTTTGCCTGTTGTTGGTTTTTTTTTTTTTTTTAATCTGGTATTGGTTGAATATTTCCTTGCTATGCCCAGTGCCATCTTTTGCAATGTGAATATTCTGTACCTTTTTTTGGTGGTGGGGGGGGATTATGGCTCAGTTAAAAGACCTTGGACTATGGGAATGTTTGAACATCAGTAGGGTTGATAAAAACTATAGGGACTTTTTAAAATTAGACAGAATGCATTGTATTTTTACAACATGTATGGTTATTATTTTATGGGGGCCAGGTGTAGAGTGTGGTGGTTTGATTTAGGTGTTCCCCATAAACATTTGTTCTGAATGCTAGATCTCCAGCTGGTGGCAGTTAGGGAATACTGTAGGCAATGTATTGTTGAGTATGGGCTTATGGATGTTATAGCCAGCTTCCCTTGCCAGTATTTGGCTCACTCTCCTGCTGCTATTGTCTACATGATATTGGCCAGCAGGTAATGTCCACCCTCTGCTCATGCCATCTTTTGCCCTGCCATCATGGAGTTTTCTCTGAGTCTTTAAGCTAAAATAAACCCTTTCCTTCTATAAATTGCTCTTGGTCAATTGTTTTCTGCAAGCAACATGAAGCTGACTGCAACAATTCCTGTATTTCATTCTTTAAAAAAAATCGGGGGGGGGGGGAGCTGGAGAGATGGTTTTGCATTTAAGGAGGTTGCCTGCAAAGCCTGAGGACCCAGATTCGCTCCCCAATCACACATAAGCCAGATGCACAAGGTGATGCATGAGCACAAGATGGCACATGTGTCTGGTGGCTAGAGGCCCTGGTGCACCAATTCTTACCCCCCCCCCGTGTTTCACTCTCTCTTACTCTCTAATAAATAAAAAATGAAAATATGTATTTATTTGCAAGAAGAAGCACACACACACACACACACACAGAGTGAATGGGTACACCAAGGTCTGTAGACACTACAAACGAACTCCAGATGTATGTGCCACTTTGTGCATCTGGCTTCCTGTGAGTACTGGGGAATCAAACTGGGGTTGTTGGGCTTTGCAGGCAAGCCCTTAATCACTGAGCCATTTCTCCATCCCCCATAATTTATTTGTATACTTTATCCCCACATAAAGAACAGGAGCTATAATCCCAGGTAGCTACAAAAATGCTTACTTGAAAAAAGACAGCCTTTTAGCCAGGCATAGTGGCACACACCTTTAATCCCAGCACTTGGGAGGCAGAGGTAGGAGGATTGCCATGAGTTCGAGGCCACCCTGAGACTCCATAATGAATTCCAGTTCAGCCTGGGATAGAGTGAGACACTACCTTGAAAAGTTAAAAAAAAAAAAAAAAAGCCTTTTAAACAAATGGTGCTAGGAAAACTGAATATTGAAGAATGAAACTAGATCCTTATCTTCCTCCATGCTCAAGATTGAACTCCAAATTAATCAAAGACCTCAACATAAAAGGGGAAAGCAGGGGGAGGGAGGGTATTACCTGAGGATATTTTTTATAATCATGGAAAATGTTAATAAAAATTGAGAAAAAAAAAAGAAAAATAATCTAAGACTCTGAAACCACTGAGGTAAAAGTAAAGGAAACACTTCAAGAAATGGGCATTAGCTGGGCGCACGTCTTTAATCTCAGCACACAGGAGGCAAAGGTAGGAGGATTGCCATGAGTTCAAGGCCACCCTGAAACTACATAGTGAATTCCAGGTCAGGCTGGACTAGCGTGAGACCCTACCCTGTAAAAACAAAAGCAAACAAAAAAAAGGTTGGAAACAATTTCTAAACAGGACTTCACCCAGGAAATAAGGCCAATAATCAACAAATGAGAGTTCATGAAATTTAAAAGCTTTTGTAAACAAAATAAACTGTTAATTGAGCAAAGAAGCAGTCTACATAACGACTCTACCTCAAAAAAAAAAAAAAATCAAATAACAACAAATGATGGGTAAAGTATGGAGAAAGAACTTTATCCTCTGTTAGTGAGAGTGTAAATTTTTGCAGCCAGCATGAAAATCAGTGTGGTGGTTTCTATAAAAGCTAAAAATAGATACCAATCCAGTTTCCACCCCTTTATTCCTCCAATAAGAATGGAAAGCATTGCCGGGCGTGGTGGCGCATGCCTTTAATCCCAGTACTTGGGAGAAAGAGGTAGGAGGATTGCTGTGAGTTTGAGGCCACCCTGAGACTACAGAGTGAATTCCAGGTCAGCCTGGGATACAGTGAGACCCTACCTCGGAAAACCAAAAAACAGAAGAAGAAGAAGAATGGAAAGTATTAAGAAACCCAGTGGGGGCTGGAGAAATGGCTTAGCAGTTAAGGCACTTGCCTGCAAGGTCAAAGGACCATGATTTGATTCCCCAGGACCCATGTAAGCGAGATGCACAAGGTGGCACATGTATCTGGAGTTCATTTGCAGTGGCTGGAGGTCCTGGTACACCCATTCTTTCATTCTTTCTGTCTCTAGCTCTCAAATAAATAAAAATAAAATATTTTTTAAAAAAGAAAGAAACCCAGTGTTGCAGTCAGGTTTGCATTGCTGGCAGCAAACACCTGACCAAGAACAGGTTGTGGAGAAACAAAAAGGTTTATTTTGGCTTACAAACTTGGGAAGCTCCATGATGGCAGGGGAAAATGATAGCATGAGCAGAGGGTGGGTACCACCTCCGGGCCAACATCAGATAGACAACAGAGGGAGAGTGTGCCAAATACTGGCAAGGGGAAACTGGCTGTAATACCCACATGCCCACCCCCAACAATACACTGCCTCCAGGAGGCGTTAATTCCCAAATCTCCATCAGCTGGGAACCGAGCATTCAGAACCTAAGTTCATGGGGGACAAGTGAATCAAACCACAACACCCAGCTATATCACTTTTTGGTTTATGCCCTAAGGACTCTACACTCTACTACAGAGATATTTTCTCATCCATGTTTAGTCAGAGCTCCCTAGAGGAATGAACCAATAAATGAATATGTATTATAAAAAGATTAGATTACAGGTTATGAGTTGAGCAGTCCAACAATGGCTGTCTCTAGGCTAGAGAGTTGGGGAACCCAGTAGCTGCTCAGTCCATGAGGCTGAATGACTCAGCAGTCCCAGGCTGGCACTGAAGGGATTACTGGAGAGCTGCTGGTCTTCATTCTGCATTGGAAGACTGATGAAGCTTGGTTCCTATATCCACAAAGGATCAGCAACAAGGTAGCCTCACTCACCAGTGAGTGTACAGGCAGCCAGGCAAAGGTCCTGTGTTCTTTTGGAGTTTCCTGTATATAGTCAACCACTGGAAGGGCTGTCCACTCTGAGGGAAGACTTCTTCTTTCCATTAATCCTTCCTGGAAATGCTCTCCAGGCCTACCCAAGTAGTGAGTCTCTTACTTGATTCCTAATCTGATCAAGTTGACATCAAACTTAACAAGTCCACCCCTTACCAACTGGACACCAAACCACATCTTCTGTCATGCTTAGTTTCCAAATAAACATAATAACAAGATCATAAACCTACCTAACATGATATAACTATCCCACATACAAATAGAAACATGATTCTGCCCCCACCCCCCAAAAAATACATAGCAAAGCCCCTTGAGGAATGTTCTAGGTCTTTAATATCCAGTAATTTAAACATAGGTTTAATAACCCTTAAGTGCTGCTTTTATCTCAGTCGATATCTATTACATAATAGAGAAATAGAGGAAGGAAAAACAAAAACATTTCAGTATTTGTGTACATATATACCAATGCTCATAACAAAAAAGGACAGAAACACTCATGGCAATTACAATCCTGATTTCTGTAACAAGACATGTGGCCTTAGCTGGTATATGTAACTACCTTTTCTACTACCCATTCTGTATTGCCTGTACCCTCAGCAAGCACCTAAGAGGTTGTGGTTCTTTACTTAGATAGGAGACTCACAAATTCATTTCTGAAGGGTCTTGCCACTTACCCCCCTGCTTTGATTGAGTTGTTGGAGTTTCCCATTGACCTTGATCACAGGGTAAGATGCGCCATATATATTTTTTAACTTTAGAGCAAGAGAGAGATAATGGATGTGCCAGGGCCTCAGCCACTGCAATCAAACTCCAGATGCTTGTGCCACCTAGTGGGCATATGCAACCTTGTGCTTGCCTCATCTTTTGCACATCTGGCTTACATAGGATCTGGAGACTTGAACATGGTCCTTAGGCTTCACAGGCAAGTGTCTTCACCACTAAACCATCTCTCCAGCCCAAGAGGCACTATAAAAGATCTTCTGCATTCCAGACATTTGCTTCCTTACTTCCCTTGTGGAGAAGCAGTTCAGTTTCTCTAGTAGTCTGGAACAGTCTCCGCTGTGAGCACTGTCCATTCTTTCTTAGCCTGTTGACTCAAGGGTATCAGGAGCTCAAAGTGGCCAGGGAGCAGTCTCAGCAGTTCAGTGGAATGTTTTATGCATCTCCTGACAGAAGCACCCTCCCCTCTGGAATCAAAACTTTTAGGCCAGCAGAGAATAAGACTGCTGAAATAGAAAGCAAGAATGTTGCTAGTGAGTGCCTAAGGGTGATGGTGAGTGGCACCATTCCCATTTCCACCCCTTCATTGGTCAGAATGGCAATTATTAAGGAAACAAATAACAAGTGATGGTAAGGGTGTAGTCATTGAGAGTTGCAGTCAGGTTCACATTGCTGGTAGAAATCACCCATCCAAGAGCAGCTTGTGGGAAAAAGAGGGGAAAGCTCCATCATGGCAGGGAAAACGATGGCATGAGGAAAGGGTGGCCATCACCCACTGGCCAACATAAAGTGGGCAATAACAACAGGAGAGTGTGCCAAACACTGGCAAGATCTTTTAACTGAGCCATAATACCAAAAAAATCCCCTCCCAAAATCCATAATGGCACAGAATAAACATTCACACTGCAAAAGATGGCATTGGGCATAGCAAAGAAATATCCAGTCAATACATGATTTAAACAGGACAAATACCAAACTCTGGAGCTCTAAGCCCAACAACTATATTTAGTGACAAATCTCCCAGTTCAATAACTCTAACCACCAACAAGTCTCTGGACTTCCAATTCCATGCCCCCCCCCCACACACTTCAGGTAGGCTACTCACAGTCCTAGAAAACTTCATCAGAGCCAGCAGCTTTTCTTAACAGCCATCTTGTGGTCCAGGCATCTCCACTGGGTCTCTACTGCAATTCATGGTTCATCCTCATGACTCCATGAGGTCTCCATGAGGGCATCCAACAAACCTGCTTCACACTGCCCATGCCAAGACACAAGACTGTGTTGCAAACTCAATAATCCTCTTTTCAGCATTTCTTATACACCACAATACCAGACATGGTGCCAATTTGTTAATCCGGGGGGGGGGGGTAAAGCAGACTTTGAAGAACAGAACATTTCTTGAGCACTCAGACCCCTTCAAAAGAGTCTACATTCTTCCTGTTGCCCCAGTGCAGATCAGCTGGCCCACTCTCAAAGGTTGTAATCTCCCAATTTCAGCTGAACAGGCAACAGTTCACCCAAAGATTTCATTTTTTCTGTGCCATATCCCTCTGCTCATTCAAGTTCAGTTCTATGCAAAGCAACCCTGCACAACTTCTCAGGACATGGGCATAACAGCAAGCTTCTCACACAAACTGCCTTTAGCCCAGTCCAAGCAAAGCTCTTTCTCACCCACATAAGCCAAACCTCACAGTCCATAGTTCTTACTGCATTCAGATCTTACAACTCTGACCAAAATAGTCCATCAAGCTGTGCTTACAGCACTTCAAGCCATCTCTTAGGCCAAGGCTTCAAATCCCTCCACATTCCTCTTGAAAATCAGCTCCAAAAGGCCAGAGCCACACAGTCAGGTGTCTAGCAGCAATCCCACTCCTCAGTAACACTTTACTGTTGCAGTCAGGTTCGCAATGCTGGTAGAAATCCCCCAAACAAGAGCAGCTTGTGGGGAAAAGGTTTATTTTGACTTATAGGCTCGAGGGGAAGCTCCACGATGGCAGTGAAAACTATGGCATGAGGAGAGGATGGACATCACCCCCTGGCCAACATAAGGTGGACAATAACAACAGGAGAGTGTGCCAAACACTGGCATGGGAAAATTGGCTATAACACCTATAAGCCCGCCCCAACAATACACTCCCTCCAAGAGGCGTTAATTCCCAAATCTCCATCAGCTGGGAACCTAGCATTCAGAATACCTAAGTTTATGGGGGACACCTGAATCAAACCACCACAGTGAGGCACTCCATCCAGTGTTGGTTAGAGTATAAACTGATGCAGCCACTAGAGAAATCACTGTGTAAGTGTCTCAAAATACTAAGAGGATAAATACCACATGGTTCAGCTGTACCACTTCTGGGCATATACCTTAAAGACTACGTTCATGCACAGACATGTGCTCCTGCTTATTGCTGCTCTACTCACAGCTAGGAAACAGAATCAGCCTAGATATCTATGGTAGTTTAAATGTGAATGTGCATCTCCCATAGCTTCATGGATTTTTGATTTAAGGGTCAGCTTCCTTCTTCATTCTCTAGAAGCCTGTTGGAAGAGGTGTCACTGGTGACCAGATCTTGTAGTCCAGCCCTAAGGTGTGTTCAGAGCCAGTTCCAGCTCTGGCTATTCGTGTTTGCTGGCAGTTCAGGTGGGCTGACTTTTCAGAGAGGGAGTGTGGTGGTTTGATTCAGGTGTCCCCCATAAACTTAGGTGTTCTGAATGTTAGGTTCCCAGCTGTTGGAGATTTGTGGATTAACGCCTTTTGGAGGCAGTGTATTGTTGGCTTATGGGTGTTATAGCCAGTGTCTCCTTGCCAGTCTTTGGCACACTCTCCTGTTCCTGTTGTCCACCTGGTGTTGGCCAGGAGGTGATGTCCATCCTCTGTTCAGGCCATCATTTTCCCTGCCATGATGGAGCTTCCCCCTTGAATCTGTAAGCCAAAATAAACCCCTTTTTTTCCCCACAAGCTGCTCTTGGTCGGGTTATTTCTGCCAGCAATGTGAACCTGACTGCAATGGGGAGGATGCTAGAACTGCTCAGAGGGAGGAGTGAGGTTGCTGAGGCAGGGCACCCTGGGAAAGGTTTGGCTCTATTCCATTCTGAAGAAAGACACAAGTCAAGGAACTTTCTACAGGGATTTAGTGAGCTCTTCACTTCCCCTAAATATTCATTATTTTTATTGTCATATTCCTGGTAGTATTTTGCAGAAAAACTCTTAAACAAAGGCCAAGGTCTAAAACAAGTCAATGTACCTGTGAGGCAGAAGACCTTGCAACAACAGAGATATGAATGCTATCATTGGGTAAAGATTAAATACTCTGAGCTCTGCTTATGTCAAGAAGTAAAATGTTAAATAGATTAAAACAAAAAATGCCAGAAACAAAGGAGATAAATAGGTATGATTTCATGTGTATCCAGTTCTACAAACGAGCAAAACCAAATGTATTGATGACCGACCACAGAGTAGTGATTACCCTTGAGGGGACTTAAGTGGGAGCAAGCAGTGGAGTCTGGAATATTTTATATCTCCATCTGAACAGTGCTTACTCATAGCACAAAAAAATCATCCCACTGTTCACTTAACCTTTGCGCACTTCTCTGCTTATAACTTAAACCTCAGTAAAGAGGGAACAAGCAAATAAAAGGGGATGACTCAGTAAACCATGGTTATACATCAGCTTGAATGCCAGGTGTATGAGTTATCCTTTGACCCTGTAAAGAGGGAAGCACTAAATACCTTTGAGAGGACAAAGTCCAGTCAGCATGTCATGAAGATGAGCAAGGAGACCTGACCAGCTCAACCCATCAGCTACATCAGTCACTGCCTTCTCTTAGTTGTTGAAGTGGGAACAAATGACTTGGTATCTGATGACAAATGCAGTTAGTTTCAACTTAAAGACGTTGATTTAACAGAAAAGCGTATAACACAAGAATGCCGAGTGTGGTGACTTGAATGTAAATTGTTCCCCACAGCCTCATGTGTTTGTGGTCAAGCTTCATACTTGATCCCCAGGTGGAGGATTTGGGAGGTAGTTTTGAAGGAGTTGTGTCACTGGGGATGAGCCTCAAGGTTTATAAAAATAACCCCACTGGGTGTCCAGAGCTCAGCTGATTTCTGCTGCATCCTCACAGCTGTTGTGACAAGATCTGATGCTCTGCTATTCTTGCCATGCTTGTCCCAAAATGATGAAACTTCCTCTAAAAACCACATAAACCAAAGTAAACCTTTTCCTTCCATAAGCTGCTTCTGGTCAGGTGTTTTGTCCCAGTAATGAGAAGGTCACTGCTACAGTGAGCTTGATTACTCGTCTATAAAATGAAAATGGTGGTAGTAATAATACCCACCTATGATGAAAACTAAATGAGCTAACCTATGTAAGCAAAAAAGTCAGTGGCAGGCATGGTAACACCCAGTAACTATTAGCTGCAGCATTGTTAATACTACTGGCGCTAACTTCCTAAGGACAGAGGTGACTGTTGCAATGCAATGTTCCCAGAAGGAAGAGCTGTGCAGGTTTCTCTCTTGTGGGCCGAAGGAATAGAACATTTGACCTGAAGGCTCTAATATCAAATGCTCAAATGTTCTTCTTTCTAGAATTTTGGCTTTGTCCAGTGGGGAGAGGAGAAGCAATGACCTATGCAAATGCTAAGACACGTTTGACTCTTGCCTAGGCTTGGTATTCCTTATACAGCACAGCATGCTACCTACGAATGGTTCTCTTTTAGCTTTGCAGATTGCAGAGTCCATATTGCTACCATCTCTCCCCACTTCCACTCTAGGATGTTTCCTATCCATTCATCATTTTAATATAGCACCCCTGACAGATCCATCCACATAGCCCTTATCTCAATAATAATGCTTGCACCTGCTGTGTGGTTATTTCCACTAAACCCTTGGCTGTGTTGAGGTGTTGGGTGTCCATATGCACCTGCTTCACTTACTCTAATGGAGATATACTGCTTCAGGTGGAGTATGTTTTCCAGGAGAGCATTTTTACAGAACACTCTAATAGACCCCAATGACAGTATCTTCTACATTTACATCATATTTCTTTATTTCCTACTCTCTGCTTCCTTGAAAATATTTAGGAATTAAACATTATGCACATTTCCAGTCTTTGTATTCCAACTGCCCCTTCCATCTGCCTGATAGATTTGATTCTTTGAGACAAAATATGGCTTCTAATTGCTGCAGTTTATAGTCCTTGGTTCTTTTCTCACCCACTGCTTGTAACTGTGAGATGTTATTCCTCCTTTTTACAATATCCAAGGCCTATATCTATGCATGCAGTGTCACCCTGAGATTGGACCTGTTTTTGAACCCTTTATAATCTGGGCCTCTGCAATGAAATCTTTTCTTCAGTGCCAGGCCAATGTGGAAACACTCTTTCCAGTCACAGGGAACATATTTCTTCTTTTTCAAGGAACTCAGCATAGCAGTTAACTTCTCATTTCTGGGACTAAACTCCCTAACATAAGCAATTTATGGAAGAAAGAGTTTCTTTCAGCTTGCAACAACAAGGGGGACTTTTTTGCTGGTGGTGAAAGCATGGCGAGAGCAGACAGCCGGGCGTCCTACCTCGTCATCAAGAAGCAAATGAGGATGCAGCAAGAGGGAACTGAGCTCTGAGCACCCATGAGGCTGGACAAAGAAACTGAAGGCCCACCCCTGACATGCCTCCTCCAAAGCTCCACCTCTTAAAGACTCCACTAGTTGGGGATCAAACATGAGGCTTAATGACACACACTTGAGGCTACGGAAGACATTTTTACATTCAAATCACATTTGACCCTGTCCCCAACAGCCTCATGGCCATCTCATGATGCAAAATGCATTCGTCCCAACTTCAGAAGTCCTCATAAGCTTTGCTAGCCTTAACACTGTTCAAGAGTCTAAGGTCTCACCCGAAACTCAAGGCAATCTCACCACTGTTGAGTTCTATAAAGTCAAAACACAAGTTACATACTTCATGTGTATTCCCATTCCAAGAAGGAAGAATGGGAGGCATAGGAAGGAAAGTCAGGACCAGTGCAAGACTGAAAATGAGCAGGACAAACATCAAATCCTGCAGCTTATGTCCCCCACCTGGGACTTGTGATGAAATCCTTTGGGCTCCAAGGGACATGGTCAACTCCATCCCTCTAGCTGTGCTGCTTGCGGCCTTGGCAGAACCTACCTTGAGCCAGTAGCTCTCTTTTTGACAGTGAGGCATGGTCGGGGGAAGCGTATCACCGGGGACATACAGCTGAGAGCTTTACCTGGCCCCTGGTCCCTCCTGTCTGTCTGCTTCCTGTCCACTTGTTCACCTCATGAAGAAGGTATTTTACCACTCCACTCCTACCACCATGATGTTCTGACCAAGCAGCCACAGGCTGAACTCTCTGAAACTGTGAGTCGAAATAAACCTTTCTTCTCTTTAAGTTGTTTATGGCAGGCAATTTGTTACACCAACGAGAAGATCAGATCATATATAATGGTGTTGAAGGAATTATAGTTAAGCTCTTGAAAGCACAGGCTCTACACCCACATCTGCAGATGTATGTAACCAATCACTGATCACAAGTCTTTAAAAATAATGCACCTGTAGTAAAGAAATACAGACATGTTGTCACTCTTTTGTTGTTGTTTTTAAAATTTATTTATTTATATGAGAAAGACAGAAAGAGGCGATGGGTGGGGGGAGGGAGGGAGAATGGGTTTGCCAGGGCTTCCAGCTACTGCAGATAAACTCCAGACACATGCATCACTTTGTGCATATGGCTTATGTGGGTACTGGGGAATGGAACCTGGGGTCAGTAGGTTTTGCAGGAAAGTGCTTAACCACTAAGCCATCTCTCCAGCTCCTGTTGTTGTTTTTTTGAGGTAGGATCTTGATCTAGCTCAGGCTGACCTGGAATTCACTATTCTCAGGCTGGCCTCAAACTCACAGCAATCCTCTTACCTCAGCCACCATTCATGGCTATTTTTAGTGTATTGATAAAGTGACTCTGGCCTTGAACTTGCTGAGTAGCCCAGGCTGGCCTAGAACTCACAATGCCCTTGCCTCAGCCTCCTGAGCACTGGCAAGCACCCCCACGCCTGGCTGCAAAGTGCAACCTTTTTGGGCATGGCTTCAGACCTCAGTTCTCTGTTAGAAGACAAAGAAGGGAGGGTTCCTGGGAATCACTGCTTTCCAATCCCATGCAAGGGAGAGGGTTCAAGGACATTTTGGAATAGAAAGTTATGTTTTCTTTTTTGTTGAGGAAAAGGAAAGAGTGGTGTGTAACTAATGGTATGACTATGCAAATATGGACATTGCAAAATTTAAGAAAAACCAGTGTCCCCAAATCTGGTTTCCTTTTTAATTAAGTTAATTAACTAGATATCAGTTATAAAGACGTCTTGATTTACCAAACGTTTCACCACAGGTTTCCTTTTAATTATCCATCTATTTCTTTACCCATTACTGTAGTGCTTCAAGCAAACTTTTGGCAATTTCAGAAATGATTTCATAAAGTAAATGTGGGTTAAATAAGTATAATAATAATTGACGCCAGAATGGAAATGCAAATGTCTTAAACATAAACCCTCATTGTCGGGTGCTGGTGGAATGGCTTACTGGTTGAGGCACTTGCCTGCGAAGCCTGAGGACCCAGGTTCGATTCCCAAGTACCCACATAAACCAGCTGCACAAAAGTGGGTCAAGCATCTGGAGTTCGTCTGCAGTGGCTGGAGACTCTGGTGCACCCATTCTCTCTTCTTTCTCTCCCTCCCTCTCTCTCTCTGCTCTCTCAAATAAATGAACAAATAAAATATTTTTAAAAACCTCGTTGCAATCCTAACATTAACTCTCACCATGCTGGTTTATTTCCTTCCAGTTTTCCAAACAATCCTATATGTATGCAAAATGTGTACATACAGGAGGTTTATAGCCCGAGGAACCCAACCAGTTTGCAGAAGACGGAAGGCGTGGTCACTCGACCGGCGCCCCTTTCCCCAGGAGGTGTGTCACTGACAGCAGGTGTTTACCGTCTGCCAGGTGGAACCAGCTGTTCCTCCTTTCCCGGGTCGCCGCGGCCCATCCCAACTTTCCAGTTTCGATCTCACTTAATCACTTGGGCGTCTGGTCGGCTCCAGAGCCCGCCCACGCACCGCCCCAAACACAAGATCCACCAGCGGCCAGAAGGCCCCGGGGCGTTCGGGAGGCCGCGAGTCTGGCCCCGCCCCGTAGCGCGCTCCCGCCCCGACCACGCCCCTAGGCCACACCCCCGCGGCCGCGCGCGCGCCCTCCCTCCCTTCCCCGGGCGGTGACGCGCCGGAGCCAGCGCGCGGCCGCGAGCGCCATTTTGGAGTGGGGAATCTGGGCCGCAGCGCGTAAGACCTACGGCGCTGGTGGCCGTCCGTCGTCGAGGTCCCGAGCTCCGTCGAGGACGCAGATTGCGCCGGACCGAGGAGAAGAGCCGCTGCCGGGGGAGAAGAGAGCGGGGCGGCCCAGCCGGAAAGCCGCCAAGGTGGAGCCGCGTCGGCGCTCGCCGAGGGACCAGCGTGTCGGATGCGGGCGGAGCGCGGGGGGCCGCGGCGGCGGGAACGCGAAGCGGGGGCCCCGGGGGGGCTCATGTGAGAGCCGCGGCCGCCGCCGGCCCCGGAGCGCGGGGTGGTGTGTGGGGGAAGCCGCCCCCGGCTGCAGGTACGGCGGGGAGGGGGCCGCTCGGAAACCCCCCCACGACAGGAGGGGGAGGGCAGGGGAGCGGGGGCGCGCACTGGCCGGGGGCGCGCGCGCACTGGGAGGCGTTGCCCCGCGGCGGCGGCTTCTCGACTTGTCAACAAGGCGTGGTGCGTGCGCCGGGGACGGCCACCGCGGAGCTGCCTCGGCCCACGGACGACGGGGCGCTTGGGAGATCCAACCCACGGGCTGGGGTCCCGCCGCGTGGCCGAGGGGAGAAACTTGGTCAACTCAGCGGGCGGGCGCGGGCGTGCGTGCGCGCGCGTGCGTGGGAGCAGCCCTGGGTCAGGGAGGGGCCTGCAATCCCCAGCTAAGAGGTGAGCAGAGTTTTTTTTTTTAATCGCTACCAGTGTCTGATGCAGTGGCCCCGATCTTTGAATTGCACTTGTTTTTTGTTTTGTTTTTTCCTTAGACGACCAAGAATGCTAGTGTTGGTTTATGCCGATCCACTTAGACAAATGCCAGTCATTCCCAGTTATCTGTGTGTGTGTGTGTTGACTAGACTGGTTTTTCTCGCTTTTTGCTGCTGTTTTTGCTTTGTTTTTGGGGGGTAGGATCTCGCTGTAGCCCAGGCTGACCTGGAATTCACTATGTAGTCTCAGGGTCGCCTCGAACTCTCGGTGATCCTCCTACCTCTGCCTCCCGAGTGCTGGGATTAAGGACGTGTGTCCACATACCCGGTTTGAACTGGTTTTTCTCCGTTGTGCTTTCCTACCAGTCGGAGAGTTAAGCTCTTTCCTATTGTTTTATTCCTGCATTTCAGCCAATGATTGCATGTTAATTGACCTTTTAGAGCAAAGCGTTACTAATTGCCCTATTAGGGCCAAGCATAAAAGGAAAGGGAAGGAAATAGTTGCCAAACAGAACTCATCTTTCTTCTTTTTTCTGCTTCCCCCCCCCCCAAAGTAGGGTCTCTTACTTGGAATTCACTATGTAGGGTCAGGTGGCCTCGAACTCACAGCCGTCCTCCTACCATTCCCTCCCCAGTGCTGGGAATAAAGGCGTGCGCCATTACTACAGGCTCAAACAGGACTTTCAGAACTTAGTACAAATGGTGATTTAAAATCGTTATGCATCCTGTGTACATGATAGCCTGACAATAAATATTCTCTTCTGTTTCTTTAGTTGATAATCCAGGGACTCCTGAAAGAGTTAACAGAAATGTTAAATTGGCTTCCCTGATTCTTGGGGCTGCTCAGACTAGGATGTAGGCTTTCTTCCCTAGTTTGCTTTTTGGCCCTTCTGATGCTGTTAGAACCAAAAGCTCTCCACCATGGTACTGTTCTGTTCTTTGGGCCCTGAACACTGCAGCAGTTATACCACTCGAACGTGGGTTTCCAGTTTTGACAAAATCTCATTGCTGTTTATTGTCCAGCTTTGCCATTCCATGTTCTGCCTGTATTTTCCTTTTGGCTAAATTTAGATAAGAGGTATAAAGTCCCTTAATGTTATTTACTTGTATACTAGTAGCAGCTCTGAATAGAATATGTAACTCTCCCTAGCAGAGCTTCATGTGTAAATACAACTAATAGGATATTTTTATACTTAGACCCTGCTGAACTAAGGAATGGTATTGAAATAGACTTCATTTACAACAGGAATGCAGTGTTAGAATTAGCAAGCATTACCTAAAATTATTGTGACTAACGCTGCCATGTTTATCTTTACATTTTAAAGAAAAATGAACCATTCCACTTTTAAGTTAAATAGTTCTGGTTTTCGAAAAATTTTCCAGAAGTGGTCGATTGGTATAAGATTATGGTCTAGAAATTATGAAGGCTGCTTCATTGTTACTTGGATTTTTATATTTTAGAATTCTTGAATATTTTTAGGTAATGTGAAATTTATAAGCTCTAGGTAATAATTTTTTTGTTCATTGACCCAAATTGTAAATGCTAAAATTAAAGTGAACCTCCAGCATAGATTGAAATAGGAAAATAGGTCATAATAATAGCGTTATTTCAAACTCTAGTGGGACATTATTAAAGTTTTGTATATTTACCATAGAGTATTCTGCTTTTGCTCTGAATATATTTTAATTTTTTGTTTATTTATTAGAGATAGAGATAGGGAAAGAGAGAGAGAGAGAATATGAATAGGGGTGCCAGGGGCTCTGGCCACTTCAAATGAACTCCAGACACAGGCACTATCCTTGTACATCTGGCTTACATGAACCTGGATCCTTTGGCTTTGTAGGCAAGTGCCTTCACAGCTAAGCCATCCCTCCAGCCCTTTGAATATAATTTTTAAAAAAAAAATCTATTCTTATATTTACACACATAAGCTTTGGTCTTTCATAAGCCACAGTCTTGGTGTCACGTCTGCTCTGTCGTTCTGTTTCTTTCCTTCTCCCTCTGCTCACTAGTGTGCTGTTTTTGTTAGCAAAGTTAGAAATGGGAGTAGTGAAGAATAGGCAGCTGATTGTTCATGTCATGAAGGACAGTATGCTCTGACATCCTGTCCCACTCTCGAGGCCTTGCCCTCCCAAGCTCTGCTAGCTTCTAGCTTGGGATAGTCTGTAGGGACACACTGTATTGTAACCATGCTTATGCATGTTCATCCCACAGGAGAATCAGAAATTCTTGCAATTCTTGGTTGGTAAGAAGTTGGAGCCACAAGCCATCCTTTTGAAAAGCTATGGTCCAAGCCTAGTTTCAGACTAATACCTCGCCAGAGCTGCTTTCTAGAAACAAAGTATTGTAGGTCCTAAACTAAATAGGAGTACCAGTTAGTCTGAGTTAATTTTCATCTCACTGTAGAAACAGAAGGTCCACTGGGGGAAACAATTCCCCTGTAGCCCCACTCTCCATTGCTAGCCCCTGTCAGAGGCTCATAGGCTAGTGGGTCTTCTTCCAGTGTGGTTGGTCTTACTTGAAAATGAAAATTGGGACATTCTGATGTTCTGGGTGGTAATCTCTCTCTTTGCTGTGTGTGTCGTGTAATGCCTGTCATACTGGATTGCTTTCCAAACCAAAGTGCAACAGTTAGTTCTCTGAAAAGCCCTAATATTTCATCCCTCTCAAAAATTTTGTGTCTTACTATTCGCATTTTTTTTAAGCAAACAGAAGTATAACCAGCCTTATACTTCACTCAAAGCCATACAACCAGTGAGAGGTAAAGCCCAGCACTCAGGCAGCTTGACTCCAGAGATCATAGTGCTGTGCCACCAAGACTGCCTTCAAAGCAGCAGCAAATGAAGAATACAGAGAGAAGGGCAGGGGAGATAGTGCAGCTGGTAAAGTGCTTGCCGTGTCAGCATGAGGGCTTGAGTTCAATCCCCAGAAACCACACAAAAATGTCTGGGTATGATGACACGGGCTTGAAATCTCTGAATCCCTGAGGCTCACTGGCTAGCCATGTATGTAGTCTGCTTAGTGAACTCTAGGTCAGTAAAAAGACCCTGACTGAAAAGGCAGTGGCATTTCTGAGGAATGACATTCAGAGCTGTCCTCCAGCCTCCACACACACACATATGCACACGTGTATACACATACGTAGACAAAACATGAAATAAACATGTAGATGTTGTTCAGAAGCAACACAGGGAAACATAGTTGTAGTAAATAATGTGTTGGCAAAAGAAAGCACATCCCAAGTAAAACAGTGCATAATGGAGTTGTTTCTCCACTCCCTGACCCCCATCCCGCATATTAACCCAGACCAAGAGTGAGGAAGACCATTGCTTTATCACTGGACTACACACCCTCAGCCCTGTTTGCTTACTTGGCACAGAGTTTGGAAACATCTAGCACTAGCGGATGCCACAGGGTATTTAGAGCCAATCTGGTGGCTGTGTATTTCATTTCCTCTGTAGAGGTGCTTGGGCAATGTAGTTATCATTAGATGGTTTTAAAAACATTTTATTTAATATATCAACATACTTTAAGTTGATCATGTTCCCATCCTGTTATCTTCTCTCTTCCTCTTTCTCTTTTTTTTAGTGGTGGTGTTTTGGTTTTTGGAGGTAAGATTTTACTGTAGTCCAGGCTGACCTGGAATTCACTATGTAGTCTCAGGGTGGCCTTAAATTCCTGCGATCCTCCTATCTCTGCCTCCCAAGTGCTGGGATTAAAGGTGTTATGCCCAGTTTTCTTCTGTCTCCTGTCCTGCCTCCATAATCTCTCAGATGGCATCTAAGAAGCCTTCAGTACCTCTACAGTTTCCTTTCAGATGCACTTTAAGTTGCTGACTACCACTTTTTTTTAGAGACACTGGGAAAGAATTGGTATACCAGGGCCTTAGCCACGGAAATCGAACTCCAGATGCTCCTACCATGTAGTGGGCATGTGTGACCTTGCGCTTGCCTCACCTTTGTGCATCTGACTTGTGTGATCTGGAGAGTTGAACATGAGTCCGTAGGTGTCACAGGCAAGCGCCTAAACTGTTTGTTGCTCCATCTCTCCAGCCTGACTTCCACTCTTGATTGAGAAATTGTTGGTTTAGTTTAAATCATAAACAGCATGGTATAAATGTATTTAAAAACACTTGCCAGAATAGAACTTACAGAACTTATTGAACTTACAACCATAATTGGTCTTCATTGGCATTTTACATTGTATTTTTATATAGCTGAATAGCAGCACAGGGTCTTTGTGAATGTTTCTTTTTAAATACACAAACACAAATACACTTCTCAATGTTATAAAAATGAATTTTGATCTTACTTGTATTCAAAAGTAAAGTCAAATGAATTAATAAGAAATGTTTTCTAAACAGGATGAAGCGAGGAGGCGATAGTGACCATGATTCACCTGAAGAAGGTACTGCAGAGAAATCAAAGAGACCTAGGACTGCGCATGAATGTCCTCCTGCTTGTGACTGGGGTAATCTCCTGCAGGACATCATCCTCCAAGTATTTAAATATTTGCCTCTTCTTGACCGGGCTCATGCATCACAAGTTTGCCGCAACTGGAACCAGGTATTTCACATGCCTGACTTGTGGCGGTGTTTTGAATTTGAACTGAATCAGCCAGCTACATCTTACTTGAAAGCTACACACCCAGAGCTGATCAAACAGATCATTAAAAGGCATTCAAACCATCTACAATATGTCAGCTTCAAGGTAATGTTTTAAATCCTTCCGTCCGAAAATAGTGGCCTTAGTGTCCTAGCCAGCAGTTCTTCTTGTGTCTTTCAGTATTTGCCTTTTAAGGGAAAGTAATTGAATTACTACATACCTTAGAAGCTGTCACAAAGATTGTTAAGTACTTGATGGGGCTAAATTACTCCATTATAATTATTAGTAACTTTTTAAAAGAGCAAAGGTACTAAATAAGCATAAGTCACTAACCGATGCCATAAGTTAACTTTAAATTATTGGAAACAAGTTTGAGGAAAGCAAAATATATAATAAAATAATAAAAGTTGGGGTATAATTATTGAGCCGAACTTAGTTGTTTATCTTGAGTGGGAGGTTGTTAACTTACTTTGGTAGATTTTTGTTTGTTTGTTTGTTTTTCAAGGTAGGGTCTCACTCTAGCCCAGGCTGACCTGGAATTCACTATTGAATCTCAGGGTGGCCTTGAACTCATGGCGATCCTCCTACCTCTGCCTCCCGAGTGCTGGGATTAAAGGCGTGCGCCACCACACCTGGCTTATTTTGGTAAATTTTTCACACGAGAACGTCAGATCTAAAGTGGCATGGACACCTGGTTTAAAAGGTTTAATTGCATATGTTAGAGGAAAATAGAATTATTACTTCTTTGTAGTGCTGCAAGAGACATAGAGGAAGTCCTCATATGCAGTGGTGGGAGACGTGAAGACAGGTGGCTTTTTGAGCTATCCAGAATACCCTAAGAATCACTGGTTAGCGTATGTGTATAAAAGACTTGTCAAGCTGGATTTTGACATTGAGTAGAGAGATAGGAATATTTGCTAAGTCTTTTAATACCAATTTTTTTAAGCAAACAAGTGATCATTAATTATTGTTTGGAAGCAACTGTTCCAGACATGGTGGCACTCACCTTCACTCCAGGACTTAGGCAGAAAAATTGACATTTTTGAGGCCAGACTGGGCCACACAGCAACACCCTGTCTCAAATAGACAAAAACAAAAAATACAAAGTACAGCACACAGATGCCTGATTCACCTGGGTGTGCTAGTTGTACATACACGAGAATGCCCTCTTCATCTGTGTGTACTAGTTGGGCATAAACATGAATGCCTGGTTCACCTGTATGACTAGTTGCTAAACAGCCAAGTTACCCAGATAAAGCAGTGGTTCTTCACTTAGAGATCTATATCATAACATGACAGCTCATCGTTTATACAAGATTGGAAGAGAGAGACTTTATAATGGGAATAGTTAGATTGTGGGCTTCTTCCCAGAAGGATGCACAAAAGCACTAGGTCACTAGGGTAGGTCTATCAATTGTAGCCAAAAATTAAAATAGGATGCCTACTGAGGCCAGCCTTGGCTACATAGTGAATTCAAGGCTAGTCAGGTTTACATAAGAAGACCCTATTCCTAGAAGAAATGGGGGGGGGGGACCTAAATATAGGATGTCTAATTAAGTTTGAGTTTCAAAGAATTTATTGATAGTTTTTTAGAGGAGACCTATCCCAGACAATGTTGGGATATAATAAAAGTCCTAAATTTTGTTTGTTTGAAATTCAGATTTAACTGAATGTCTTGTATGTTGCTTGAACACATAAGTGGGGGCATAATGGGCAAACAAATCTAGGATCTGTTCATCCCCTTCCCCCAGGGCAGAAGCTGGAGTGCTTTCCCTGTGCTCTTAACCCTCTTTAAGCTGCCTCACGGGTTCTCATGCCAGTTTCTACAAAAAGCGTAATATTGAAGTTACTTCCATACAGTACAGGGGCTGAGCCATTTATTTCTTTTACAATCTTGATGCATTTCAAATACAACCTTTTATAATCCACATAAAAGCATTTGTGCTATACATTCAACATTTTTGTTAGGGGCTTCTTTTCCTAAGGAAGGAATTTCAAATTTACACATTAGAAAATAGGTACTTCACAAGGATTCTTTTTGTGTTGGTGGTGTTTTTGTTTCTCAAGGTAGGGTCTCACTGTAGCTCAGGCTGACCTGGAATTCACTATGTAGTCTCAGGGTGGCCTCAAACTCACAAAGATGCTCCTACCTCTGCCTCCCGAGGGCTGGGATTCAAGGCATATGCCTCCGCGCCCAGTAGGATTCTTCTTTGCGTCAACATTGACGACAGGCTTGTCACCAGTTATTAGCTTAGAATAACTGTTTCTTAAACTTCATATGTAACATGATTACATAGAAGGCATGTAAAGATAAACATTGCTGGTCCTGATTCAAGTAAGAATTTGCATGTCTTAAGTTCTCAGTTGATTTTCATGCTGCCAGTCCAGGATCCATATTTTCAGAATCATTACAGAATCACTAATCTGAAGAGACAACCAGAGAATACTCATAATAGATAGGAAATTTTAATGTGATTTAGTACATTAATTTAACACCACCTTTTTTTTTTTTTTTTTTTTTTTTTTTTTTTTTTTTTTTTTTTTTGGTTTTTCGAGGTAGGGTCTTCACTCTAGCCCAGGCTGACCTGGAATTCACTGTGTATTCTCAGGATGGCCTTGAACTCACAGTGATCCTCCTACTTCTGCCTCCCTAGTGCTGGGATTAAAGGCGTGCGCCACCGTGCCGGGCAACACCAGCTTTTAAGAACATTTTTGGAATAAAGTAATGCACACAAATCTGGAAATAAAGTTAATGGTATTTTAACTTTTTTAGCCCAGGGAAAACTAATGTCTAACTCCCCTCCCCAAGTAGGATATGTTTGGTCCTATTATCCCCTTCGCTCAGAAATGTCTAGGCAGAAAAATATGACAGCAGTAGCCTTTTTGGTTCAGATTTTTATCATTGATAAATTAGGTACCCTTATTTTTATATTCATCTTTCCATTAAAAATGTTGATGAAGGTTGTAGTTTGAGCATTCTGAATGTATAGTAGTTTCTGGTGTCTTAGAATGTGTACATGTATTATTTGAGTTACCAAGTGAAACTATTTTTCAAAGATTATGACTAGGTTCTATTCACTAGTTTTTACAGTTGGTTTGGAATAAAACAGCTTGATCTTTTTCAGCTTTCAATAATGAAAGCTGTCTTGAAAATCAGATTGAAATAGAGGCAAGTGGATGATTGAAAAACTACCCACCCTTTAAATTATAACTCAGTGAATTCATGACTTTCTTGCTTTTATAAATTATGCTGTGTGCAGAAAGGTCTTTGTGCATGGGTAAGAAGTGTTTTCTTTCCTAAGGTGGACAGCAGCAAAGAATCTGCCGAAGCAGCTTGTGACATACTATCGCAGCTCGTGAACTGCTCCTTAAAAACACTTGGACTTATTTCAACTGCTCGGCCAAGCTTTATGGACTTACCAAAGGTATCTACTGGTTTTGTCTCATCAGCTGTTCTACTGAGATGTGTAGTAAAAGCCTAAACATTGCTGGTGTCAACAGAAAGAATAGAACAAAAGTTGTATATGTAATGGAAAACCAACTAAGAAATAGTCCTTTTAAAAACTACTTTGTTCTTCCTTTGTAAGGTTGACAAGCAAATGAATTTATAGACTACCTAGGAAGTGCTAAAATAAACTAAGTAAATGAAATAAAAAACAAGCATATCAGAAAAAGAGAAGCATAGCTCCTCCTTTCTGAGCTTTTTGAACAGATTGGTGAAATCAGAATCAAAAGTAGAGTGTGCCAGGATTGTGAGTCAGTGTAGCCTGTGAGTGTCCTGTGAAGACCAGCTTTTGAGCTGTTAGAATTAGTGTGGCTTGGATTAGTTTACAGATCTTATTCAAAGAAGCCATTTGTTTTTGTAAAGATTTAATTTAGTATATATGTTCTGACATAGTCCTGTGCATAATTATAGTCTTTACATCATAACTATTCTTTTAAAATAGAAAATTAAGCTGGGTGTGGTGGTGCCATCTTTAATCCCAGCACTTGGGAGTGGGAGTCAGCGGTAGGAAGATCACCATGAGTTCAAGGACAGCTTGAGACTATATAGTGAATTCTAGGTCAGCCTGAGCTAGAGTGAAGCCCTACCTTGAAAAACCAAAATAAATGAATGAATGAATAAATAAAATAGAAAAACAAAAGGGGTGCATTTTAAGAAAGGCAACTGATACAGTTCTCCTGTGTGTTAGCTAATGTTCGGTAGGCTAATGTCTATCAGTGTGTGTGTGTCTGAGGCTCATATCCATAGCCTAGTGCACCACAAGATAAAATAGGGGCATTTTTTTTAAATACACTTCATAGTTTACTTGGGTGATTCAGGAAGGAATATTACTAAGTTGAGCACTACAACTTAGGTGGTTGTTTTAATTACATAGCAATACTAAATGAACATTGGGATTTCAAAGACTAAGTTTTTGTATATTGGCATTTATCACTGGATATGTCGGTATTAATTGCAGAATTATTGATGTACCTAGAACTGGTTCTTCTTTATTAAATGGGAGTTGGATGCTTATAGTGTAGATAAAAATAAGGCAGTCTTGGGCATTACTGATGAGGAATGTGATTGGATAAGGTGTGGTTGAGTTTGAAGTGAAAATATTATGTTGTCAACACTTAAGCTATTTCAGTAGTTAAGCAGTTACTTAGTCACAGTAAGAAAAAAGTAAATTAAGGAAACTGACCAAGAAGGAAGTTATCTTCTACTTTCTTATCTGATGGTCTGGCTTCAACTCTCCCTGCTGTGGAGAATTTACATAGGCACATGAATGATGAGGTTGAATATGTAGGTAGAAGTTTTGGAGCATATATTGACCTTTCCTTCTCAAATTCTTTGGTTAGATTCTGTTCAATACACACTTGGATGTGTATGAGTAATTGAAGGGTTGTCTTTAATGTAGGCATGAATAATAAAGCGTCTTGAAAATATTTTAGGTAACATTTTTGAGGGAATTTTAAGTTTGGAAATTTTGAGGGGCTCAGTGGGAAAGAGTGGTTGCTGTGTAAGCATGAGTTTGGATTTCTGGTACCCACATAAAAAGCCAGGCATAGCTGAACACACCTGTAACCCCAGCACTGAGAGGGGGCAGAGACAGGAGGATTGCTATAGACCCAATGTCCTTCCCTAGCTTCAGTGTTTGGGCACACACATCTACATAAATACACATATTGTGCATGTGCACACACTAAAAATTATGGATTTTATGATTTTAGTTGTTTAAAAATTAGTTTTTACAAGCTTCCATGTTCCAAAAGTGAATCATAGTTTTGATGTGATTGGCTGATTAAAAGCATTATTCATATATGTATGTTTGTGTGAGTACACCAGGGCCTCTTGCCACTGCAAACAATGCCAGATACTTGTACCATTTTGGGGGAGGGGGAATTGAACTTGTCCCCACAGGCTTTGCAGGCAAGCACCTTTAACAAACTCTGAGCCATCTTCCCAGCCCCTATTGACTAATTTTTAGTGGTTGTGCTGTCTTAGCTGGTTATTACTGGTGGGGCTATTCATAGCTTGGGTTCTGGATTCCTCTTTTCCTAGCAGCGGTTACTGGGATTTAGAGACATTCTGCAGCTTGAAATTAAGTTTTCTTCCATGGGTTCACAGGCTCTTCTCAGGTGGAACTCAGTTTCCCTATTTTACTATACTTCATGAACGAGTGTCGACATGCTACCTACCTCTTCAGCAGGTTTAAGATTCATGTCAGATTCAGATGAAGCATACCTGTTATTGTATGGAAACCTTTACATTGTCTTTCTTAAAAGTTGAAACATTTTAATCTTTTTTGCCTTTCAGTCTCACTTTATCTCTGCCCTGACAGTTGTGTTTGTAAACTCCAAATCCCTGTCCTCGCTTAAGATAGATGACACCCCAGTAGATGATCCATCCCTCAAAGTGCTAGTGGCCAACAACAGCGACACGCTCAAGCTGTTAAAAATGAGCAGCTGCCCTCATGTCTCTCCAGCAGGTATGTTGTGCTTTCCTCATTTTATTTGACAGTGATGTTTTCCATATACTAGAAAAAGAAAGAATTGTTTAGTTGTATTTCTATTGCTGGACAAAATACCTGACAGAAACAACTTAAGGAAGGAAGGGTTGGTTCATTTCAGCTTGGAGTTGAAGGTAATATACTTCCTTAGGGCAGAGAAGGCATGGTGTCAGGAGTGGGAAGCAGCTGGTCAGTCACATTGTATCCACAGTCCAGAAGTAGAGAGAGATGGAGTGGACCACTTACGAAACATGAAGGACCACCCCCAGCAACCTTCTAACTCCATCAAGGCTCTACCTCCGGAAGATTTCACAACTAACACACTGTCACTAGCTGGGAACCAAATGTTCAAACATACACCACTGTGGGGAACGTTTCACATTCAGATCACATGGGACAAAATGTGTGCTTGGGGGCTTCTTGAGGTAAGAGAATTTTTGAAACTGGTTGAACAAACAAGTTCTTCTGGTTTGGGGTCAGAACAGCCACACAGTTGCTTCTCTTGTCACTTTGTAGAGGCAGAAGAGTTGTATTAACTATGATTGCTTTACATTTTGCATGATAATACTTTTTCATAAACTGAATTTGGGAAATAGCATTGTAAAGGGTCTATCCAACTACTCCTAGTAAGTATTATTACATTACCAAGTTTGAGATTATTTAAGTTACAAATGATTTGTACTGAAAAGTCTACACATGACGTCGGGCATGATTTGCTGTTTTGTTCCTGACACCTCCCAATCTTGACATCATGCCAGTCTTCAGCTGTGTTAGCAAACTTGTTTTTTTTTTTTTTTTTACTTTACTCTTTTGCCATAATTAGGATGTAGCATTCCATCAAAGAAATGACTCCTTGAATGGCAATCACTTGTTCTCTTAAGTCAGCCACAGGGAGGTCATAGCAACAGGAAAGGCTAGGTCTGCCATGGAATTTTCTTGTCTCTGTACCTCTGGTTTATCATTGTAAGTGTTATAAAACAAGAGTTAGGAGTAGTTATTTCCTCCGTGACCCTGATCACATTGTACTGTCCACTGCATAGACTTGCTACGGGAGTAAGGGCCACACTGCTTCACAGCTTACAAGCTCCTCTGTATCTTGACCTTCACCTGTCTCTTCTTTGTTGTTCACTACATTCATGTGCAGCTTTTATGGGAGCCCATTGAGCTATAATTCTTTGTGGTTCGTATACTGCCGTATGTTGTACAATATATATATTTTTTAATTATTACCTTACTCATGTAGCCAGTGTATCTACCTTTTAAAACGTAGCTCCCATGTTACCTGTTTTGACCATCCCCCGTGTGTTTCTGTAGTGCTCTGAATGTAACAGCTTCTACCCCAGTATGAGAATAAGAACCTTTGGGTCTAAGGTTTCTTGGAGAAACTGTACGCTTGTTACTCTTAATCCTGGTATATCCTATGTCCATTTATTTTATCAAATATTTATATCAGTACTAATCGTACAGTATAAGTTGGCATTGTGCTGTCTAACGGCTTTTGAACTAGTTCATTAAGGAAAAGACCATTTGAAATACTTGTTAATTGAAAAATATAACTAGACATGATTTTAAAGTCTTAATATATTTGTATATATCCTGGGCTGTCTTCTATTCTGCATTTCACTGAACATTTTTATCAAGCTTTTCCATTTTTTTAAGGTTTTTTAAAAATTTTTATTTATTTATTTGAGGGGTGGGGGAGACAGAGAGAATGAATGCCAGGGCCACTAGCCACTGCACATGAACTCTAAGACACGTGCGCCATCTTGTATCTGGCTTTACGTGGGTACTGGGGAATCAAACCTGGGTCCTCTGGCTTTGCAGGTAAGCACCTTAACTGTTAAGCCATCTCTCCAGCTTAAGCTTTTCCATTTCTGTTGTAATTGTCTGTAATGGAACCTAGGTACCAGTTGACACTTGTGGACATTGCTTCTGTGATTGCTCTCCTGTTTAGGCTGTTTCCTTTGAAACTTTTTTTTCTTTACTTTGGTGTTTCACTTAGTTCTGTCAGGACAGGTCACTTTTGTTGCACAGTCAACTTGAGTCATTGTCACTATCTTATGCTTGCTCTGTGCATCAATATCCTCTACGTGCTAAACTGCTGGTGGACTAGTGCTCTAGAGTGTCTCACTAGTACTTCAGGATAAAGAACTTCTCTTCTCCCCTTTACTCTCAGTAAATGGCACCAAACTTACGCTTGCCAGGGACCTCACAATACTCCTTGATTCCTCTAAGCCATGCTTTTCCTACATCTCTTAGGTCACTGAGGTTTGGCCACCAAAATAAGCTTTGAATCTCTGTATTTCTCCCTCCACTGACTGACCCCACTGTCTGCTTTCCTCGTTCACAGATCACTCCTCCGAGTGGTTCTGTGTTGCACCCCAGGACTGTTTTTGCAGTGGAAGTGAGTGTTTCCCTCTGCTTCAGAACTCTGTTGTGTTTTAGATATAATCTGGACTTAACCAGCTTGTGAGGTCTGTGTTGTTTGGTCCTACTTGGTGTCACACTTTGATACTCTCCTATTTACTTACTGTGTTGTGAGTTCCTTGTTCTTATCATGTTTGTGTTCTCTTCCTGGTCTGGGTGAGCACACAGGAAACAACTGTGTTCTTTTTCCTCTTCTCTCCCTTTGCCCTCCCTTCATCCTCATTGTTTAGGTTTCATTCTTTTACTTGGAGGACTCTGATCCCTTCTTGGGATCCCCCAGAGCACTTCCTGTTTGATAGTGGCTGCATCCTGGTAGAAGGATGACACATTCCTGTTGTAGCTTTGCTGTCCCAGTTCTGGTGCTTGACATATAAGACACTTAATTATGAATGGAACTGTGAAGGTTTACTTAGTGTTTTACCATGTTGATAAATTAATTTGCATTTTGTAGCTCTTTTGATTGCACACTTGTTTCTACTTGTGCTTTGATCTTAAAATAACTATTTGGCACAATTTTTTTTTTTTTTTTGAGGTAGGGTCTCACTCGAGCTCAGGCTGATGTGGAATTGTAGTCTTGGGGTGGTCTTGAACTCTCAGCGATACTACTACCTATGCCTCCCCAGTGTTGGGATTAAAGGCATGTGCCACCATGCTCTGCTTTCTGTACAATTTTTAAATGGAAGTAAAGGGTGAGAATCTCTTTATGCTTTTACTATGCTTTTTGCACAATGGCTTTTATGAATTTATTCACATTACCAATGATATTCCAGCCACAGTAATTTTATTGAAAATACCATATAATGCAAAATTTTTTCCTATAAAGGGTACAATTTATTGTCTTTTAGTGTGTTGACAGAGAAATACATAACACCATTATGAATTTCAGAACATTTTCATTATCTCCAAAAGAAACCACATACTACTTAGCTATCACCCCCTGCAGTAGTTTAAATGGATGTCCCCCAGTAGATTGAGGAGTTTTATTCAAGCTTGTAACTTGGGTGGATCCTAGGGTCCAACCCTTAAGGTGTGGGGCCCAGTTTGGACTTCCAGTCTGAAGTTAGAGCAGCTGGAGCTGTGCCTGGGTTCCTGGAGTGTGCTTGCTTATGGTGCTGCTGGTGGGTTTTCTGTCTACGTGGGCTGCTTCTGCCATTATGGAACTTCCCCTGGATCTGTAAGCTTCAGTAAACTCCCTTCTTTCCACAACTTTTGCCTGGTTTGGAAGTTCATCCCGGGAATGTGAGCTGACTGCAGCACCCCTACAACCTCCATCCCAACCAGTCCAAGGCAGCCACTATTTCTCTGTCGCTTGCATGTGCTAAATAGTGACATAAATAAAATCATATAATCCGTGGGGGGGTGCTCATGTAGCAGGTTTTTAGGATTTGGTAAGCGTGTCTTGCACTCATGCAGTGGGATATCTTTTTACTGCCGAGTGGTACTCCTGTGTGGATACAGCACATTTATCTGTTGATCAGTTGGTGGATATTTGGGTTGTTTATACCTTTTGATTATAGTAGTAATGCTTGCATGAATGTTCATATACCAGCTTTTGTGTGGACATAGTACTTAATTTCTCTTTGTACCTAGTAATGAGTGCAGGATGATGCAGTGTCTACCCATTTGTGGAATTATCAGGTTTTCCAAAGCCACTGCACCATTGTAATTCCTTTTTGCATCCTAACATCTGCTATTCATTCATTGTTTGAATTTATGTCCATTTTGGTGGGTACAAACTACTGTCACTGGTTTTGAGATAGGAGGTCTCACTGTTGCCCAGGCTGGCCTCAAGCTCATGGTAGATCTTCTGCATTGGCTTCCTGTGAGCCATCCACCCAAGCCAAATTTCATCTTTACAATTTTCTGTGTGTGTTTTCTTTATAGTAAACATTTTGATAGTGCAGAGAAAAGAAGCCCCTTTTTTGGTAGCCTGTATATTGAGAAAGTGGGGGTGTGTGAAGAATAGCAGCAGACCAGAGAAGTGCCCAGGCTCCCTCCTCATTCCTGTGGGGTCATCACTACTCTGGTGATGCAGCCTAGACTGCCTTAGCAGAGTGGAGTGCATGAACCTAAGGCACTTAGCCTCCTTTATTCTACTGGTGCACCTGTCAGGCAGACAGTTACAGAGGATGAAGCCTCGTGCCTGTGATCACCCTCAACCTTGGTGGCCAGTTGTTAAGTAGCTTTTTGAGCTATGACATGTGGACAGCAAAGTGGATATGCGCTGTCATCAAGCACGTTGCGTGCACATAGCTTGCCAAATTTCTAAGAAAACATACAAAGCTAGATAAATGAGTCAAAGATATCCATCCCATTCACAAATACTCACAAATCCAGAAAACTAGGGTTTATTTCTACTGTGAAGTAGGGTCAACTAGCTGGCACCAGTTAACAGGAACTGAATTCTCAAACACCTTAGCACTACTGGGTGTACTTGTAGCAGCTTATCTTCCTGAAAGGGAAATTAACTACATTGAGCATATGTCTTCTCGAATTCTCAAATCCTTCTTGATCTTTAGGACATATGGACTGGTTTGTTGAGGATCATTTTAGAGAACATTCAGTAATAGAATCTTCCCCCAGATAATGTGTTAGAGGATCTGCAAGTGAATAAGCCGTTTCCTGAACCGAGAGAACATAGTCTGTGACATGGGGAAGGACCACTGCCCCGCTCCTCAGGTTGCAGCTGCAGCTGAGTTTTTTCATACAGTGGTACCTGCGCATGTGGATGATGTCTCATCCTGTGAAGAAAGTCTGAGACTGCAGATGTGAATTTTAAAGAACAAGAATGGAGTTCCAGAAAATGATTGGGTGAAGCTGTTAAAATATGCACATAGGAATTGGGTGTGGTGGCGCATACCTTTAATCCCAGCACTTGGGAGGCAGAGGTAGGAGGATCGCCAAGAGCTCAAGGCCAGCCTGAGACTCCATAGTGAATTCCAGGTCCATCTGAACTAGTGTGAGATCCTACCTCAAAAAACCAAAAAAAAAAAAAAAAAAAAAAAGTGTGCACATAGCACAGAGTACAACTCGCACCTCAAGCAGTATTGAATATACATTAATGTGATTGCTGAGTGAACATCACCAAACACTCCACCATGATGGATTTTAGCTTGCGCCTTAAAGGAGTATGTGGCCAAAGAGCAGAAAAGAAATTTACCCATTTGAGACACAGTTCCTAGTATAATTAAAGATTCAGGCAAATGTATAAAACTGCAAAATGCTTACCATGAAAAGGCAAAGCTAGTGCTACTGTGGGTATGCATGTTGTGAATTGCTGTAGTCAGCGGGCCCAGCACCACAGTCTATTTCAGAGAACTAAGATTGCTGTGTGGCAGGTCTGCAGTTTTTGAGTGGCACGAAGTCAGTATTGACTTGAAGAGTATGGATTGGGTACAGTTAACAAAGATGAAATTATTCCTCATACAAACAGTCTAGACAATGAGATAGTGTTGTACTTGGTCTTAGAGGCCGTTGATATATTTCATGAACAGCATGGTTGATAGATATTCAGGGCTATTGAACTGTCATGTTTGAGAAGATGCAGGGAAGTTGAGCTGTGTCTTACTGTTTCGCAAGGATTATGGTTGGTCATGATGGTTAGAGATGAGTGCATCCATGAGTTTTGCTGACTTTAGCTGCTGAGCCACACTATTGCTGTGTACTTGGGGAGCTGCTCTCAAGAAGTATCAGAGTAATTACCAATTTGTTATTTTATAAGACTCAACATTACAACAGCATGTCCCACACCTGGCAACTTCCCAGTGGGAGATTAAGCAAAACACCCTGTGTGGTCTACTAATGACCCAAACTATAATTGCTTCATATTGTGCTCCAGTCTGTAAACTTTGCTAAGGAAAAGCTATTGAGTTGTTTCCTCAGTAAATACTTACTTGGTTTGGAAAAAGGGGGTAAGCTTATTAAGTACTATTAGTTAAATTCTAATTATTTGATGGAATTCTTTGTAAATAATTGTATTTAGTTTCATATATCTTATTCCTTTATGTTAGGATTAGACTTTGAAATAATGTCTGATCTTTGTCGAAGTTGAGCATGTAATTTGTTTTAAGCTGTAGGTTCAGTGTTAGCACTAGTTAAAACAAAATAGGGCAACTGGCACTGGGGAAGTTGAGGCAAGAGAATTATGAATTCAAGGCCACCTTCCTCTAGGCTACATAGTGGAGTTCCAGGCCTGTAACAAAACAACAAATGAAAAATGACACTAGAGGCTGGAGAGATGACTCAGCCACCAGTAAAAACACTTCCTGCATGAGCATGAGAACCTGAGACCACCTAAGCTTGGTACCCCAGTACCTGCATAAATAGCTGGTCATGGCCACGCCTATAACCCAAAGAATGGCTCTTGAAAATAAGACTGGAATCAGTGAAAGAATCTTTTTAAGGAAACACATATATATAAGTGAGGAAGGGGACACCTGACATTCTTCTGTGGCCTCCATGCTCATGGGGACGCTCGTGCACACAAGTGCTTCTACCACAAACGCTACACTCAGGCACCTAAAAATGACACTGTATATACATTACTAGATCAAGTCTTAAATCATATATTTATTTTTTCAAATATTTACTTATTGGAGATAGAAAGGCAGATAGAGAATGGACACAAGAGGGCTTTTAGCCAGTGAAAACTCCAGACACATGTGACACCTTGTACATTTAGCCTTGAGTGTATACTGGGGAATCAAACTTGGTTAGGTTTTGCAGACAAGCACCTTAACCACTGAGCCACCTCTCCTGCCCATATTTTTACCTTTTTATTTCTTGGTTTTTCAAGGTAAAGGTCTTACTCTAGCCCAGGCTGACCTGTAATTCACTTGGTAGTCTCAGGGTAGCCTTGAACTCAATGTGCTCCTCCTACCTCTGCCTCCCAAGTGCTGGGATTAAAGGCATGTGCCACGATGCCCAGCTACTTTTTTGTTTTTCAGGGGAGAGAGAAAAAGAAAATGGGTACTCCAAGGCCTCCAGCTGCTGCAAATGAACTCCAGATGCATGTGCCACTTGGTGCATCTGGCTTTATGTGGGTACTGGGAGATAGAACGGGGGTCGCTAGGGTATGCATGCCAGTGCCTTAACCTCTGAGCCATCTCTCCAGCCCCTTATGTCATATTCTTAAAATGATAATTACAGTTTTTTGTGACTTGATAAATAAGCTTCATTAGGATACAGAAGTCATTTCATATCATAAGCAAAATGAGTGATTATGTGTGGCTTGTCTTCTACTAATACAGTGTCACAACTGAAATTTAAACTGTAGATTGGTGAATAGGAGAATGTAGTAATATTTTGTGGGATAGACACTTGATTATTATTTTTTTTCAAGGTAGGGTCTCACGTTAGCCCAGGGTGGCCTTGAACTTACAGCAATCCTTCTACTTCAGCCTTCCAAGTGCTGGGATTAAAGGGGGGCACAGCCACACCCAGCTCTGATTCAATTTTTTAAACAGCTAATTTTTTACAAAAACTTTTAAATAATTGGGTTTTTGGTTTGTTTTTCTCCTAAGGTATCCTTTGTGTGGCTGATCAGTGTCATGGCTTACGAGAGCTGGCCCTGAATTACCACCTACTAAGTGATGAGTTGCTCCTGGCTCTGTCTTCTGAAAAACACGTTCGATTAGAACATTTGCGCATTGACGTCGTCAGTGAGAACCCTGGACAGACACACTTCCATACTATTCAGAAAAGCAGCTGGGATGCTTTCATCAAACATTCACCTAAAGTGAACTTAGTAATGTACTTTTTTTTATATGAAGAGGAATTTGACCCATTCTTTCGTTATGAAATACCTGCTACTCATCTTTACTTTGGGAGATCCGTAAGCAAAGATGTGCTTGGCCGTGTGGGAATGACTTGCCCTAGACTGGTTGAGCTGGTAGTGTGTGCTAATGGATTGCGGCCCCTTGATGAAGAGTTAATTCGCATTGCAGAGCGTTGCAAAAATTTGTCAGCTATTGGACTTGGGGAATGTGAAGTCTCATGCAGTGCCTTTGTTGAATTTGTGAAGATGTGTGGTGGCCGACTATCTCAGTTATCCATTATGGAAGAGGTACTAATTCCTGACCAAAAGTATAGTCTGGAGCAGATTCACTGGGAAGTGTCCAAGCATCTTGGCAGAGTATGGTTTCCGGACATGATGCCCACTTGGTAAGGACTGCTTAGCAGTGATGAAAACATGGCACCTTAACTTCAAACAAATGTATTATAATAAATGTTTATTTGCTGTAGTTCTGATATAACTCTGTTTCTGTGGCACACAAAATTTGGTATCTTCAGTGAGTTTAGAGGAACGCTTATTGGAAGACCTATGATTCAATTTTTATTTGAAAAATTCCATTTCATTTCTTTTTAAACCTCATAGCAATCAAATCTGAAAATTTAAAGAAAAAAGGTGGTTACATATTTGAAAATAATGACCAATTCTAAACAGTCAGAAAGAAACAACCTATATATTCTAATATCCAAAATAAGTACTGATAGGTTTTCTGAAATGTTTTGTTCTCTATGCATTTTTTTAAAAATGTAAACTTGACATTTTAGGGTCTTCAGTTATAAATACACCTGTTATAAGGTGTTTAATATAGCTCAGGAAAGTGAGCATTTGTGAGAAAAATGTATGATATATTGTATCTAATGACAAAGATAGGTTGAATATTTTCAAATGTTATGAAGCTGTTTAAAAAAATAAAGACATATATAACTAATTGGAGCATTTAAATACTGATGTCACACAGTGGTTCTTATAGGAGGATAATATAATACATGGAGCCAAGATCAAATTCAAAGACTACAAACGGAATAGAAGGGAGGCAATATTTAGCTTTGTATAAACTTAGGTTTCCTTTATAATATGCTAATCCATGTAAGTTCTTCTCTGTGATCCATCTATGTATGTGGCACTTGAGACATTGTATGTAAAATAAGGAATGCTGTAACAATTTTCCCCGGTTTTGTTGATCTTTGTTTACTTTTTAACTAATAATTGAAATGAAAATCTTACCTTCTTAAAGCCTAATTGAATAATTAAGAGCAGAACTTTATAAATAATGAATTGCTTCCATGAAAGAATATTAGTCTCCAGTGAATTTTAGTGATGCCTCATTTTTTCATTTTAGAATTACAGTCCCATAAGTAGAATTTGAAGTACCACTGTGTACAGTTCAACAGAAACACTAAATTTAAGAGGATATTTATATATAAAGTTCATAGTCATATTTTTGAGTAAGTCTTGCTCAACGAACTGGAACATTTTCATAGAAAAATACCTGCAGTTTTGTGATTAATTTGACTAAAATTGATATTTTATATTATTTAAGTTAGGTAGAATTTTATATTACTTTCATATGAATAATAAATTAAGGTAAGTCCATGAATTGTAGTCTATAAACACTATTAAGTTTTTGGCTATATTTAGGGTTTTTTAAAAAGATACAAGAACTGTAGATTCTGGGTACTAGTCCTGATAGATCTTATTATCCTAAGGGAAATTAGAAGTAATTTACCCCCATGGAATATATAAACACTTTAAGTTGGCTCTTTTGAGTAGTGAGGTGGCTATTCAAAAGTATCTTGGTAGTTAGGGAAGTTAACAGCCTTTAAATAAATGGCCTTCCTAAGAATAAAATAAAACATGGCTTTCTGTGCAAAGTATGCTTTCAGAAGATAGTATTCTACCCTTTAGCCACATAAAATGAGAAAAAAGGCTGACCTGAATTCAGATTAAAAGCAGTTAGAATATTTTCCTTCTTGCTAAGTAGTAAGAGCTTTGATTCACAAAAAATACTTGTATTCGTTGTTGAGGATTTTCCTTCATTTGTGAGCAACGTTGGAAATGGATTTGACAGTAATCAGTTCTGCTAACCAAAGCTTTATTTAAAAATTTACTTTTGTACAAAATGAATTATATAATGCTTGAATACCTTAAAGTCACTTTATAACAAGATGCGTAGCACTTAATTTGTTTATACTGTAAAGTATATGTTAAATGCTTTTATCAACTTGAGAATAAAGATAGTTACTAATGCTGTTGTATTTTTATAACTTGTAAAAACTTAAACCAACTTTCTTGACTTTAAACTTAAAATTGTGTGGGTTTCATTTCAAATCCAAATTTGATGGATATGTAGTTTAAGCACTGTCAGACTAGCTGTTTTCAAGGTATAAAGATATAGGAACATGGAATCTGTTCTTATGCTCTGATGACTATGGAATTTACCATAAAATACAAATTTTTAAAAAAAATTGGGGGGGGGAAAGACCAGAAAATTGTGAAAAATAAGGAATACATTCTTTCTTCAGAATGAGCACATATAAAAATGCTCAGTCTTAAAAGGTCCCATTTTTGGCTTATTTACAAATAGTGTCTTCCTTTAAAATACATACAGGGAAAAGGATTTGGATAAATCATACTAAAAAAAATTACAGGACACCAGGCCAAATTCTGCTAAAATTGAGAGAAATTGTTGATGTCCAAAATTTCAAGACCAACCCAAACAAACCCCGAGAGGGTTAGGATGTGGAGAATGGTCACATGGAAACATCACTTGACCTTCTACCTTGTTACTTTTGTTTCAAAGCCTGCTCAGGGCTAGCCACATGATGTTGTTCCCCCCACCACCACCACCCATGTTTAATCATGCAGTGTCACGAGAGAGGTCGCCTCCATCCAGAGAATACCTTGGGAAAACCATTTCTTCAGAGGAGCTGGGGATTCCTCTGGGAGTAGCATTTTACAATCTGGGAAACACTGTTGAAATCAAGGCACATTTAAGTATTTACTTGAATGAAGAGAAAGAGAATGAGGCATGGCAGGGCCTCTCGCCAACTCTTGATGCATGTGCCACTTTGTGCACCGGCCTTGATGGGGTACTGGGGAATTGAGCCCAGGTCATTAGGCTTTGCATGCAAGCCTTAACCACTGAGCAACCTTTCCCCCCTTTAAAAATATTTTATTTGCATTAAGAGAGACATTTTCTAATAAATGGTTACTTCAATTTAAAGTCGGATTTTATTCCTTTCTCTATATAAGCAAAGCTCCGAGGATCTTTGGTGAAGAATCAAAAATAACAACTTCTTAATCCATAGGCCAAGCCAAAGTTTTCCTTTTTGAATTCACAGACCCTTGTTTTCTTAGTATTCGTCAGGATATGTGAGAGTTGAATAAGGTGGCATTAGGAATACAACAGGAGAGAGAATCATGTGCTTATTCCCGTACAGGTTCAGGGCTTATCGGCCTCAGCAGCCTCAGATCTTGGCAAGAGGTGCTAAATTACAATGACTTTTGACATCTTTGAGCAGTGACGCTGGTTAAATTGCCCATTGTGTAAGGTTTCTATAGGCTGGCTGGCATGACGTGAATTCTGGCTGGATTCCCTGCAGCCTAAGCTTGAAGGCGTCTCGCTCTTTTTTTCCCTCCAAACCTTTGTGCTTCTTGATCATGTGTGGGCTCTAGGATCACCAATGCTGCCATGTCTCCCTGGGGGACTGATCTGCTGGGCTTCTCCATTCCCACTCCACTGGAGCTGCCTTGGACTTCTCCAAGTTCACTTCCTACTGGAGTTCTCCAGGAACCGCTGGAAAACTTACTTCTGGCCAGAGCCATCAGAGGGTGTCCTTTGGGTCAGGGTAGGTCATGATCCTGAGAAAGTTGTGAAAGTCTCTTGGGAAGATAAATAAAAGCAAGAAGCCACTCGGGCATTGCAGGTGAATGTGAGGAAGTGCTGGAGACAAGCTGTGAGCCACTGCTGTTTGGAACGGGGAATAGTTTAACATTTCTCTTTAAGTGAGAATTTTAAAATTTGACAGAATTTAAAAGATGTCAGCTGGGTGTGGTGGTGCGGGCCTACAATCTCAGCTACTAAGATGAAGGCAGAAGGATTATTAAATTCCAGTAGCATGGGCTACAAAGTAAGTGAAAGGCCAACATGGGCAACTTAAGACCCGTCTTGACGTCAGAGGACACTGAGTAGAGCTCTCTGTGGCACTGTTTGCCTGGTGTGCCAGACAACCTAGGTTCAAGTCTTAATACCATAAAAAAATATATACACAGTCTCTCTCTCCCCCCACTTAAAGGAACTGCAACTCCAGATAATTTAATAAATGCCACCAGAGCACACTATGAAACTGTATAAAAATTTGTTGGTTTGTGATATCTCTTATTTTTTCTTCTGGTTTTAAAAGAAGCCAGTATTAATTGAGGTGTCGAGTAGTGATAACAGTTATTTTCATCTTTTGCCTGTTTTCTTTCTGGGACAATATTTACATGACACTGTATAGTTACCTGACTGTGCCAGGTGAGTGGTAGCACGTATTCATTCTCAAGCCCTAATACTCCAATAGTTTCTCTCAGAAAAGACTTTATACATCTATAACTTAAACAGCAATATAAGAAATCATATTTAAGGGAGGCGGGTGACTCATAGGGCAACTTTTAATTGGCAGATTGGGCTGGCCCTTCCTGAGTGAATCTCTTGAACCCACCAGCCAATCAGATCCCTCCCTCATACACCTGAGTCTGATGAGGCACTCATAATTGGATGTTTGAAAATGGCCTGAGCTACATGCATGACCTTGTTCTTGCTCCTCTGACACTCTTGTAAACTCCTGTACCCTTCTTGGCTCTTTCCCCTTGTGAGGGGATCATCTCCATGGTCTTCCTTCCGCCTTCCCAGCCAGGCTTTTTTTTTTTTTTTTTTTTTTTTCTTCGAGGTAGGGCCTCACTCTGGCTCAGGCTGACCTGGAATTAACTATGTAGTTTCAGGGTGGCCTTGAACTCATGGCAGTCCTCCTACCTCTGCCTTCTGAGTACTGGGATTAAAGGCGTGCGCCACCATGCCCAGCTCCAGCCAGGCTTTTTTGTCAAGGTGCTTCCCTGCTTGTCTTTCCCAGGTGGGTGAGCCCCTTCCCCAGGGGCTTCTTCCCAGGAGACATGAGGGACTTCCCCCCAGCCATCTCTATTTCCCAGCCAGGCTGGCAAAGAGGGAGAATTTCTTTTGGCATGTATGTTTCTGCTTTGCTTTCCCTCCTAAAGTAAATCTTACAGTTCTTAACTTCCCTTCTCTGGGCCTGCGTTTTCCAATCTTTTATAACTTGGACAAGGACCAAAGTTGGGTTTACTGGCCTGGGGGTCTCCAATTTTATGGACATTCAGTTCCTCCCAGGACTCCACTCCCGCATCACAAGTACACCTCTGGAGTTTATTTTTTGTTTTTTTTGTTTGAAGTGTTCTTGGGAAACAACATAATGTGAGTTCTAGGCCCTCTGCAATAGCCAGCTGAATCTGTATAGTACTTTCACTGAATTTCACTTACTAATGTTCTCAAGAACAGTGAAATATCTACAATGCTGAACATAATTGTTAGGATCTTGTTGAGTTCCAAGTGAAGTGTCCTCTCGTTTTTTGCTACAAACCAAGTTCTAGGACCTGCACTTGATATAAACTTGGCAAAAAGTCCTCCACTTGTGTAACTCAATGGGGTAGAAGCTGGTGTTACCTGTATGTAGCCACTACAGGGTAGTAATAAGACCCAGTTTTGTTGTGACTGGATCTGAAGATGTTAATGCTCTGCAAAATATGAGTAGTCAGGCTGAAGGGGAAGGTAGAGGGAGACGTTCCCCTTGTGTATGAAACTGTAGAGCGTGCTTCTCTAGCTATCTGTGCTCACTGGGGTTTGTTCGCACGTGTGTGTGTGTGTGTGTGTGTGTGTGTGTGTGTGTGTGTGTGTGATGTGGCATACTGCACGTGTGCCCTTATGGCACCTCATGTGCTCACCTGCAGTGACCAGAGTGGAACCGGGTGTCTCAATGACTCTTCTGCCTGGTCTTCCTTTTGAGCTAGAGTCTCTCTTTTTACTGTTTGCAGGGCATGTGGGACTCCATAGGTTCTTGGGTCGCTGCTCTTCTGCGGGACTGGGGCTTACGGGATCGGTGACCACATTCAGCTGTTTATATGGGATCTGCAGATTTGAACTCGGGCATTTTCAGTCCCCTTCCGGCCTTCATACATGCACAGAAAGTACAGGCACCCTGAGCAAGCTCTCTAGCCTCTCACTGGGGTTGACCTTTTGGTCAAAACAAAAAAAATGAAGTCCTAGACAAATGAAATAATAGCAAACACACGAAGTCCAAGCCCCAGCTTTTTCTTTTAATTAGAACAGAAATAAAATGGTAGACAGACTGGAGACCATGACTTGAGTAGCACTGAAAAACAGCACAGTAAAAACGTTTAGCATAACCTGAGTTCAAACTCTGATTCCATTATTAGTAGTGGGTGGCTTTGGAAAGCTCACTTAACCTGGCTAAGCCCCAGTTTTCTCATTTGGATCATTAAAAACCAATGATTAGACTTCTCATGAGAGCTCAATGACAATGTGCTAACCTCTCAGAAGGCACTCAAATGTTAGATGAAACAGAATGATTGGCACATTTACATATTAAATAGATTTTCTCTGATCTCCACTCCATCATTGTACGCAGCGTTTTCCATGAATAGGAAACAAAAAAGGGCTCACTTGATCTTAAAATACAGGACCTTGAGAGCTTCTTTGATGGCTCTATTGATGTAAGCACAGTGGCTTGAAGGTGCTTGGTAATAAAAATGCATCCACTTCCTGGGCAGTAAGTCTTCCATCCACTGTAATACCTTCGGGGGAGGCAGGGCGTAGAAATGTTTGCTTGTCCAGCCATGCCCACAGCGACACTTCTACGCTCGCCCCAGATACGAACTCTTGAAGCTTTGCACTAGCAGCACAAAGTCAGTGATAACCAAACCCAGAGAAGGTTGGCCTGTAAACCTACATTAAGGAAAATCAAGGGTAACACCTTGTTCTTTATAATAGTCCTGAGACGTTAATGTGCATTCAGTGTGTCTTAAGCAAAACACGCATGACCTCAATCTTCACAATCCTGGCAGCAAGTCATTTTAGAGTAAAGAAACCAAAAGCTAGAGATGTTTGTGGCGTAATGCACTAAAGCTAGGCTGGGAACTTTGCTCTTTACTACTGTAAATGTAGTATGTCTGGAAGCGTGACAATAGCAGTGGTATCCAAACAAGCCTTTTAAAGTTATGTGAATGCAAAAGTTGCGCACGCCTTTAATCCCAGCACTCTGGAGGTAGAGGTAGGAGGATCGCTGTGAGTTCAAGACCACCCTAGACTACATAGTGAATTCCAGGTCAGCGTGGGCTATAGCGAGACCCTACCTCAAAAAGCCAAAACAAAAAAACAAAAAAAAAAAAAACCAAAAAAGTTACACTAGCTGTAAAGTCAGTTAACCTGGGAGCCCTTAAATGAAAAAGTGTAGCCACTCTGTCAGACAAAGCAGCTCCAGGAAAAGGTCTCTGTTGGAACCAAAGCTGACATTTCTGAGATCAGCCCAAATCCTCCATAGTCACCAGGGCTTGCAAAATTGGACTCAAAAGCACTTCGGGTCTTCACTTTGGCCAGTACAGTCATGGTTTCAGCTTCTCTCCAGAAGTCCCGACATGTTAATGCAGCTACTTGACCACGGGGCATGAGGAAAGGCAGAGAGAGACACAAGTGTGAGAGCATCCTGACACACAGGTGCTGGTGGCGGGGAGTGGTAATTGAAAGAAAGGTTTTAAGAACCAGGGCGTGTCTTATGTCTGGCAGGTAAAGGGATTTCTTCGTATGTTATTTTAATAAATGGGAATCTCATAGGTAGAAACCAATATTCAAAATTATAAAACAGGTAGAACTGCCTGTGCATAATCACCGAGTCAAAAATCTGCAAGAGACTCCATAGGAATTGTTTAGTTGACAAATGTGGTTTGAAAGGAGAATAAAATTTTTTTATGGCTAAAGCAAGAGTCTTGTTTCCTTTTGGTCCAAAAATAGATGTTTCATTTCCCAGGTAAGTAGGTTCTCCACTAAAAAGAAATATTCTTGTATAGTTGGTTTCTGTCCTCTTGAATTCTGCTCCAAATTCAGCCAACTTCTCATAGGTCCTTAACACAAATTTTGAACAGTCGTAGGACTCAAACCATGTCTCCACTCCTTTTCCTGGGCCAGCTTGGACAGTCCATGTCTCGTAATAAATCCCTGTCTCGTTGTCCTGTTTCACCCATTGTGCCATTTTGTTAAATGTGTTTCCTAGTTAAACAACAAAAAAGAAAAAAAAAAAACAGGAACAAAAATAAACCACTTTGGTGAACATCAAAGCTAATCACATTAATTTTTTTTTATTTTTTAAGTTTTTATTGTATATTCCAATTTCACACCAAACCCAAAAACAGTTTATCATATATGTTCTATGGGAACTCTTATTTTATTTTTTTTGATTTTTATATAAAATGTTCTGCCCTGATTCACACCATGGACACACATGAATAACAGATTATATTTCCAACCCTGTATCTTACAATAGGAATCCAAGCTAGCTGCCTTCTTCTGTTCTTCAAGGCCTTGCTGAATTATGAATATTAGATTAGACAAAATAGCTGTATAAAGAGAAGTCTTACTAATTTGTCATTTAAGCTGTAGTCAAAAGTGAAATTATAAATTATGTAGAAATTCTCTCTTTACCCTACTTGGCAAATTTCAGAACCAGAGTAAAAGGGCAGCGAAGAAGGAGCGGTGCTGGGGGCGGGGTACATGGCGACCTAATAGCTGATCTTTTCTGCCAAATGTCTTGGATGCACACAGTAGGAACAGTTGCTTGAGGAGCAGCCAGTATTTCTTATACAACAAGAAGCTCCCTGTCCCCCTGAACACTTCCCTGAATCTGCTCTTCTCTTTTCTCCTTGTATTGTGGGTGCTGGGTTGCTACTAATGGACTCTCTCGACCGCCCCTGCCCCACACACAATTTCTTTCAATGAATCAATCACACCAAAAGTCATTTTGGCCAACTTCATTCATTACACAGACTCCCGGATGGCTAACCGTCTCTACCACCATTTTTGTGTCACATCAGAAGAATCTTTCCAAATATTTACAAATTCTGTTACTCTGCACACAGGGATGGCCAAGAGAGGTAGGCCTCCACATTGTACTTTCTTACTATGTTAACCTTTCTTTGGTTACTCACACTTGAGCACACCCAATGAATGCTTCATATCTGGATGCCTTTACTAGTTTTAGGAAAATAAAACTGTGCAGTGATTAAAGCCTGTTTCCCTAGCCTTGAGGGCACTGTTCTTAGGTGAAACTTTGAGAAGCCACCACTGAATGCTGTACCATCAAAAAGAGGTCACCAGGCAGTATTGATCACAAGATGTAGATGTTAATATGCTAAGAACCCACATACTCAAACTATTTTACAGAAAATAGCTTGTTTATATGATTAATTTATGCGAGAAGGACAAACCTTAGATGAGGTGGCACGTGGACAAAGGAGAGAGACAAAGGAGAGATGTAAACTGGCTTGGGGTGAAAGAGAGAAGGTACTTATTTTATTGTTATAGGTGACCTTTCATATTCTCAGGATATTTGGGGCACATAGATTAGAAAAAAGGAGGAAAAATAGAAATTAAGATAAGCATTTTCAATTACAAGACTCTAGATTACATTTAAAGGACTACAATTATACACTTGTCTCTGCTACACCCAGCTCTGTGATCTTGACAGGTCAGTCATGTTGCCTGGCTGAGGCTCCATGTCTTTGTAAAGACAAGGGCTGTCTTTATCCCTCCCACTCACTTATGAGCTGACACACCTTTCACATAATCAGCTATTGACAGAAGTTCTGCTGAACTCGGTCATTAACCAACCACACACATGGAAAATCCCAACTGCATCAACAACTTTCCAAAACAAAAGAACAGAAAATGTCAGAGGTGAAATACTTAAGTTACTTAAGAGGGCTTCAAATATATTAGATCATACATATGTTGGAAGGCAGTATACCAAAGCTGTTGGAGTCCCAGTTACCTAACTGCATAAGTAACATCTCTGTGTCCACTTTCCCCATCTATACAAGGGTGAAAATAACTATGACTCTCAGGAGTTTGTTGTGAGGATACATGTATGTGATATAAGTATAGCACTCAGAATAAGGCTAGGCCCAGATTAGCCTAGCTGCTATTATTATTATTGTTGCTGTTATTTACTTTGATTTTTTGACGTAGGGACTCATGGTAGCCCCGACTGACCTGGAATTTACTATATAGTCTCAGGCTGGCCTTGAACTCACAGTGATCCTCCTACCTCTGCCTCCCATGTGCTGGGATTAAAAGTGTACACCACCATGCCTGGCATAACGTAGTTATATTTTTTAACATAAAAATATCATCATCATTAAAGAGTTTTTTCAGTTACAGTTAACAGGTCTCTTAATTAGGTTATTTTACATATTCTCCTTTTGTAGTTTATTTAGATCCCACTTTGATTGTACCAGGTATTTGTGTTAATTCATTTTTACCGCGGACAAAGCAGGACAAAAGAGACTCGTCCACTAGGTGATGCTCTTCTGAGGACCAGGTGGTCCAGAAGTGCATCCTACAAACGACATCTACAAAGCACAAGACTAAAATGCTGCCATGGAAGTGATTTATTTGCACATTAATGTGATCATCAAATACTGCCTTATTTTTACAACTTACCAGATATGGTCGCTATTGGAACCAATGTCCCATTTTCCTTCCAGTGGATATCATCAATTCCTTCAAAAAAGCAGGCAGCTCCTTGGTTACACCAGAAAGGGGCATCCATCTCAGGCCGAAGGTGGGGAAATGTACAGTTGCCAAGCTGGAAAAGCTCATACCATTCCATCGTGTAGTTCTTGCCAGTTAGTGTACTCCTGAACCCGATGGCATCATGCATAATTTTCTGTATAGAGATAATACACGTGTGAACAGATCTGTGGAGCAACCAGGGGTCCAGGTCACCTAGGGGAGAAAGTGTGGCATTCCACAAGCGCATACCTGCGCCTCTGGGTTACACCGAGTCTCCTCAACCTCCAGGCACCCATCACTATGGTTTCGGTCATTGGGCTTCACCTCAGCAGTAATGTGTGTGGGGTGAAGATGCATGTCCCAGGAAAGATCTCTACCTATGCGGCGGTTTAAATGTAAACTGCGCCGACTGACATGCTAAGCTAGGAAAGAGCCCACTGTGGGGCTTGCAGATCCTGAAAGACATTTGCCTGCTCAGCCTTTCATCCTCTGGAAGCTGGGTACAGGAGTCGGGTTCAGATTCATAATTAGCAAAAGGGATTAAAGTAAACGCAATCACAACTTTATTTGGTTATTTTGTTTATTTATTTGAGGCAGGATTTTACCATTTAGGCCAGACTGAGTTTGAACTGGCAATCCTCCTGCCTCAGCCTTCTCAGTTCTGGGATTAGTATGCACTACCATGGAGCTTGATGGTAACTATTTCTGACTAATAATTTTAAATGTGCTAAGAAGTCTATCAATAAATATCATGTAGAATCAACATAATAACTAAATTACTTAAGCAAGTTTCAAGATCAAGATGCATTCTTACCAAGTTCCCCAGAAGGTCTCCATATTTAAATTCCCAAACGGGGGCTTGCAGTCTTAACACTTCAATGACATCCTTGTCCTTCATAAGTGGGATGGGTGAGCCAGCGGGACAGAAGGTATACTTAGCTTGACAATAAGGATCCGGCTCTGGACGGAAGGAAAAACGTCTAGTAAGGAAGAAAACCACGAACTTAGATTCTAAAGGGAATTTGGCTCTTTCCCACACATTTGAGATTCCAATTTTCATTTTAGGCACAGTAATGTTTTTTACAGAAAACACTTAAAGCTCAGATTATAGTGAATAAATAGGAACGTACATTTTATTTGTTTTCCTATGAACACACTTTCAATAATGTTTTATAAAATAAATCCTACAAGATTTTGTATTTACTTAAAAATTCACATTTATCCATCTAATATTTCCCCAGGATCGAACGTGTGCAGGACTAGGCTGGGAAGGAAGGAAACAAACTTTCTTGTTCACAAGCTGTGGGAAGGAGCTGGGAAGACATTAAACAAGTCAGAAGGAGCACCAGGGTCAACACTAAACTCAGGAGAGAGCAGTCACTTAACTGGTGAGGACAAGTGGGGCTGGGGAGGCAAAAACAAAAGAGACCTAGCCTAGCCGGGAAGTTCTTGAGGGCATGTCTCAGCTCCTCAGCAGCTGCAGCAGGCCAGGCCAGCGCTCAGCTTCATGGAAACAGTGGAGGGGAGAGGTGGGACTAGTCTTCTAGTGGGAACCTTGAGCCCCTGACTGAACTTAAGAGGACTTTAAGACCTGTTAGGACTCACTATTCCAGAAAGTAATCCTTATCTTATGAATGAGAAGAAGAGGAAGAGAGAATGGGGCGGGGGGGGGGGGCAAATTCAGGCTAAAATTAGTCAGGAGGGGAGTCCAATAATGCTCACAGGAAAAACCCCAGAAAGGAGAAGGGGCCACAGCAAATGGACCATAGTGAGGCCATGGCTAGATTCAGCTCCACACACTACCTGGTCACCTTCAATACCCTGCACAAGCTAAAAGGAAGAACCAGAAGACACCTAGGTCCTCCCCCAAAGAGTCCTATGATCCTAAAGGGTCCATCCAGATGTACTTTCTGACAATCCTGACGCACAAACAAAAACGAATTTAGGTGCTAATCTGCTGGTTTAAGCAAACATATAATTATATGTAGGTTTCATTTACCCACAACATCATCTATTTGTTAAAGTTAATTTAAAAAGCATAATATAAATACAAACTTCATAAAAGTAAATTATATTCAACTAATGGGGACATATACTAAATTGTTGCAACTTTTAAGGAAATGTAAGTTATAATCATCCCTTGTGTTAAACCAGATAGTTGTGGATTTATAATTTCTTCCTTTCTGTATTTCATACTCAATTTTCATTTTCTTTTTCTTCTTTGGCTTCTTGAGGTAGGGTCTCATGTTAGCCCAGGCTGACTTGGAACAATGTAGTCTCACAGTAGACTCGAACTCACAGTGATCCACCTACCTCTGCCTCCCAAGTGATGAGATTAAAGGCATTTGCCACCATGCCCATCTTTTTCTTTAAAAGAATTTTTTTTTTGATTTTTAATTGAGAGAGAGAGAGAGAGAGAAAGAGGTAGATACAGAATGGGTATGCCATGGCCTTCAGCGACCGTAAACAAACTCCCGACACATGTGCCCCCTTGTGCAGCTGGCTTACATGGGGCCTGGGGAATTGAACCTGGATCCTTTGGCTTCATAGGCAAATGCCTTAACTGCTAAGTCATCTCTCCAGCCCTGAATTTTCATTTCTTATGAACATTTCATTAACAGTTTCAAGAAAACTAGCTCCACTCCTACACCTGGTTTTTTCATATACATCAAGAGAACACATCCCATGAACAGTATTTGTGAATATTTAGGTTTGACAACAGCTGGTATTTCAGGAGTAGAGCTGATCCTGCCAAAAGCCCTTTGAGTGCGACTGCTATTCCTAGTTTCTGACTCAACAAGACATGTGAGCAGTACAGAGTGCCTTTCCCAGTATCACACAGTAGATGAGCTGGTCCAGCCAGATGCAATCTGCAGGTGGCAGAACCCAGAACTTGCTCCCTACCATGATGTCACCCCACATCCCAACTTAATTTTGTGTGATTATCAAGCTCATTCACAACAGGGCAATCTTTGCACAAGCTAAGCCTGAGGACACAGAAGGCTATGCACCTTGGGTGGAGTGTCTTGAAGGCAGGACCTCACAGCTTCTCCAGAGGTGTCCTGATGAAATGATCATGAACCAAACACCCCCTGAATGTGATCTGAACTGATAAGCATGAGGCAAGCAACTCGTGGTGTATGAGGACATACACAGCCAATCTACTCGTGATTTGTCACACGTTGGTAACTGCAAACATTCTTTCAATTCAACTCTAGCTCCCCAGTTTTCTACTGATGTACCCTAAATAAAGGCTGTGAATAAAGATGAGGTCTCTCTCCGGGGAATCCCTGAACCTCCTTTAAGTCATATTTTGTGTGTCTCTGTTCATTTTGCCTTTATCCAAACACCTCTGGCAGGCGTTAATAATATTGTCCTGCAACAAGGCTGTACATTCGCCCTGCCCAGGGTGCCTATTAGGATTTCTTTCCATTGTTCAGCCATCTCAGGCTGTCAATACAGCGCTAAGTCAAAGGCTCCAAACCGCTCCAAAGGTACTGCATTTAGAATCAATGTCCAAATTGCAGGGTGATGAAAGTGATGGAGGTGATGGTCCCCGAGTTGAGGGAGGAGACTAACCAGATTTGGAATTTTGAGTACTAAAATTACGAAGCCCAGGACAGGGCTAGAGAGTTGGCTTAGTGGTTAAGGCATGAAGTCTAAGAACCGAGGTTCGATTCTCCAGGTCCCACAGCCAGGTGCACAAGGTAGCACATGTGTCTGGAATTTGTTTGCAGTGTTTGAGGGCCCTGATGCACCTATTATTTGTGTCTCTAATAAATAAATAAAGATAAAATTTTTAAAAATTAAAAAAAAAAGAAGTCCATTACAGACCTGGGCAAGCTGGCCCCCCTGTGAATTTTGTCAAGTGTTATGCAGCCACAAGTAATGATACAGTATGAAGTGGGTGACAAACCAATGTTTAAAAAGCGGTTTTCGGGCTGGAGAAATGGCTTAGCGGTTAAGGAGCATGCCTGCGAAGCCTAAGGTCCCAGGTTCGATTCTCCAGATGTACATGGTGGCGCATGCATCTGGAGTTCATGCGCAGTGGCTACAGCCCCTGGCATGCCCATTCTCTCTGTCTCTCCTGTCTATCTCTAATAAATAAAAATAAAATCTTTAAAACGTGGTTTTTTTTTCAAACTATGCCCGGAGAGTTACTGTCATCTCAAAGTCACAAGATAAAAAGAGTAGTGTCACCCCCGTGATCAGGCCCAGTAAGGCGCCAGGGGGAGCCAGGCTTGTTAGCTCGCAACTTGGTCCCCAAACTGCTCGGGAGTGTCGCCGCGCGGCTGGGGGACCCGAACCCCTCCAACACAGACACGCACCCCAACTCTTCCCCAGGTGCGCGCGCAGAGCTCGCGCCCGCGCCATCGCCCCCCCCCCGCCTCGCCGGCCGTGCGCGCGCCCGGGTCCCGCCGCGCTCACTCACTTGTAGGGCACGGGCCAGCGGCGCCGGGAGCGGTCGCCCGAGGCCGGGTGCCAGCCCAGCGTCGTCGTCAGCCACAGCACTGCCAGCACCCAGCGCCGGGACATGGCCCCCGGCTCTGAGCTCCCCGCCGGCGCCATCCGGCGGCTCCGCGAGCTTCCGGGGGCGTCTGCGGAGTTCCCGCCAGCCGAGCGTGCGCGCCGCCGCGGGCGTCCCCTCCGACGTCACGTCGGGCCCAGCGCGCCTCCCTCCGCGGCGGACGGACGCGCGGTCCGTGAGCGCCGGGGCCGCCTGCGGGGGGCGCGTGACGCTCGGCGCCCAGCACCCGGGCTGAAGGCCCGCTTCCTGATTGGCCTACCCGGAAGAAGGAGCTTCATCCGGGCCTGGGACTCCTGTGCCTGATCCGCTCCTGAAATGTACAGTGCGTAAACGTCACCTCCTCTGAGGCCCCCTTTTCGTCCACCGTACTACTGCCGCCGCCACCACCACCAAAACTAAACAAACGAAAACTCTTGCTTCTGGATTTCTTTGGGTTAACCAGCACCGAGCTTTTGACCTGGTCAACGAGCATTGGAATGAATGGAAATCATTTACTTGGGGGTAGTGGGTGCAGTAAGGCTTCAAGAAAGACTAATGACAGTAGGGAGAAATGACTTGTCCTCACCCGTTCTAGCCAGCGCAGTGATCAGCACTAACAATAATGCCATAGTGTGCAGTCCGTACTTTATGGGAAAAGAGAGTTAAATATATATATATATATATATATATATATACATATATATATATATATATATATATACACACACACATACATACATACATATATATATATATATATATATATATATATATATATATATATATATATATAATTTTTATTTGAGGAAAAGGGAGAGAGAGAAAGAGCGGGCGTGCTAGGGCCTCAGGTCGCTGCAAACTCCAGAGGCATGTGCCACCTTGTGCATCTGGCTTACGTGGGTACTGGAGAATAGAACCTGGGTCCTTTGGCTTTGTAGGCAAGTGTCTTAACCGCTGAGCCACCTCTCCAGCACGAGAGTTTTTTTTTTTTTTTTTTTTTTTAACTTTTGTTTTGTTGTGGTTTTTGAGGTAGGGTCTCACTGTTACCCAGGGTAACCTGTAAATTACTATGTAGTCTCAGGCTGGCCTCAAACTTACAGAGATACCTCTGCTTCTGAGTGCTGAGATTAAAGACTTGTGCTACCACTCCCTGCTTTTTAAAACTTTTTACTGACAGCTTCCATAAGTATAGACAACAAAACCATAATAATTTCCTCCCCACCCTTATTATCCTCCTCTCAAATCCACCCTTCATTGAATCCCTTCTTCATTCCAATTAGTCTCTCTTCTATGCTGATGTCATCATCTTTTCCTACCATTACCAAGGTCTTGTGTAGATAGTGTCAGGCATCAAGGTTATGTATATCAAGACCATTTTGTGTCTGGAAGAGTGCATTGTAAACAGTCCTGCACTTCCTTTGGCTTTTACATTCTTTCTGCCACCTTTTCCGTAATGGATCCCTGAGCCTTGAGGGTGTGATAGAGATGTTTCCACTGTTACTTCTCAGCACTGTGGTGACTTTTGAGTCACCCCAGTGGTCACCACCATCTGAAGAGAAGCTTCTCTTAAACAAAAGTGAGAGTAGGGCTGGAGAGATGGCTTAGCATTTAAGGCACTTGCCTGAAAAGCTGAAGGACCCAGGTTCAATTCCCCAGGACCCACATAAAGCCAGATGCACGAGGTAGTGCATATATCTGGAGTTCATTTGCATTGGCTGGAGGCCCCAGTGCACCCATCCGCCCTCTCTAATAAATAGAAATATAACAAAAATAAGTGAGAGTAGCATTAATATGTGGGTATAAACATTAAGAAAAGTGCTTAGAGGACAGCTTGGTGGGCATAATGTATGTGTTCAGCCAGCCAGCAGCAGGCATTACTCCCCTAGGGCTCAGGAACACCTCCATCATAGGCTTTTGACTAGATTTCCAGTACCAAGAATGTATTTCCTCCCATAGAGTGGGGCTTTATTCCCATTAGAGAGCAGCTGGTTTCCCCATAACAGACATGCTACTATTGCACCAGTTGGCACATTTGACCTGCCTGGCCAAGGATTGCATCCTTCTCACTCCTAAAAGGCTGCATGCAGCTTAGCTCTGGGAAAGATGATTCTTAATGACTTTCTCATCTTTAAGCCCTTACCAAGAAAACAGTGCCAAGAATGCATCTGGCCTGCCCTGTGCATGCACACACATGCTTGTAAGTAGTACACTGAAGGCCCTGTCACATAGTGTCTACTCATTCAACAGAACAGCCAGCACAGGTCCTTAGACCAGGCCAAGTCTTTCATGGCCCCCCCACACACATGAAGTAGAACATTCATAAGCACATTAGAATAAACAAGGTGGATCCTGGGGTCAGAGGTGAACACTTTACCCCAATTTGGGTGTAACTTAGGGACAGGGGTGTCACTGCCAGTCCTCCTGAGGGTGCATGGGAATTGGTCTTCTCCTAAACACATATGATTTACATGTATGTGCACACATGATGGACCAGGCTGGGGAGTTGAGATGTTCAGCAGGGCCCAATTTTAAAGCCACTGGTCTAAAACTTTACGTCATGCTCCTAGTTCTCCAAAAACCATCACCCCACCCAAACTGACCCAAGCAGGCCTGGCTGAAAACGACTTGCCCAAAATAAGAGGGGAAAGCACCATAACTATGAAAGTGGTAATGCAGTCCATGATTTGATGAGCACCTGAGGGATTCTGTGTAGGTCACTCTGAGTATGGATTAAAAGCCACTCAAGAGACGCTGTCCTCTGGTGTCATACAGATGACAAAAGCATACACCAGGGTGCTCCCTGGAAGCAGCTCAGCTCTTGCCACAGCTACCAGTTGTCATTGGTCAGTGGGGAGTAACTCATCCTTGGGTCTGCAGCATCCCCTCTGTTCACAGAGCTCTCATGGGGAGAAAGGGTTTCCCCATGTGGGTCCAAACAGCCTTTTAGGAACGCCTACCTGCCCTGATGCGATGTGAGATGGCACGCCAGAGGGATGGTGTGGCATCGCCCTGAGAAAATGAAAAGGTGGCGTTATTACAGGATTTTGCAGAAGGGAGAAGTAGAGGCAAAATTTAAAGAGAAGTCTTTAGGCAGATACAAAGCAACTGTGTGCCAGGAATAAGGTCTAGATTACAAAGTGGACACAGGGTCCTGCTTCCTTGTAAAGTCTAAAGTTAAAACAGAGAAGAAGTTAACGTCCAGAAACTCTCATCAGAAGCTCTGCTGATTCTCTGAGATTTTCCAGGCAAAGGTGGGATGTTTCATTCCTGCTGATTTATACAAATGGGAACATCTCTATAATTTTACATTAGTATTATTATTATTTTTTTGTTTTTCGAGGTAGGGTCTCACTCGAGCCTAGGCTGACCTGGAATTCACTATGCAGACTCAGGGTGGCCTCAAACTTATGGTGATCTTCCTACCTATGCCTCATCTCTCTAATGTTTGAGGACACAATTTCTATAAATAAGAAGGCAGGATGTTATACTACTTTACAATCTACTGAAATTTGAGAGAAATACTGTTTTCTGATCATTCTAAGGCTGGTTTTAGGTGTCTTTTATTCCAGGATTGTGAATAGCTGGACAGACTTAAAACTCAAGCTAAGTTGTACTTTCTCACATATAATTCCATGGGCATTATAAATTATTGTTCTGAGAAGGGTCTTCAAGTTGTGAAAGGGTGTCATGGAATACAGAACCTTTGTCCTCAACACATTTATTTTCCTATCCCTATTCTAATGCAAGAAGCAAGGAAATCTTTATGTTAACCAGAATAAAAAATAAAAATAATCTTTCCAGAAGTTTATGAGGCTTAGATGTAATTAATTGTTTTATATTAGTTTTATGCCCCCCAAATTATACTAGCTATATATAGGCCCTATTTTCAGAATTTTACCAATAATTTAGTTTTCCTGTAGCATAATTTATTATACACAAAAGATAAGTTGAAAAGGATAATCTAAGTGTAATTTTAGTGAAGTTAGTTAGAATTGCAATATTTATATAACTAAGGGATTAAAAAGGGAAGAACACATATTTAAGATATAATATAAAACCTTAAACCTAAGTCAAGTAATTTTGCATATATAATCTTTGACCACTTACATTGAGTCCTTATTTATTGTACTTATTTATTGAATGTATTTACTTTAATTTTGAAGTTTATCAACATTCTCAATAAAATCAGCTTCAGAACAAAAATATCACTTTTTTCATTGTCCAATAAAATGTGTTCAATAAGATGTTCATGGTAGAACATCTGTAATCCCAGTACTGAGCAGGCTGATGCAAGAAGATCTCACATTTGATGTGAGTATTGTCTACACAGCAAGACCTTATCTCAGACAAACAAAACACCACAGTGCTGAGAAGAAATGACAGAGGAGTGCTCAGCACTGCAATATCCCTATCATCACATGGCTCAGGGTCCATTGCAGAAGTGGTGGCGGAAAGAATGTAAGAGCCAAAGGAAGAGTCCTTACAACATGTTCCTCCAGAGACTAAATGGCCTGGATATCCATGACCTCACAGTGCCTGACACTACCTACACAAGACCATCATAATAGGAAGAAAAGATCATGATATCAAAACAAAAGAGACACTGAGAGGGGGAGGGGCTATGATGGAGAGTGGAGTTTCAAAGGGGAAAGTTGGGGGAGGGAGGGAATTACCATGGGATAGTGTTTACAATCATGGAAGTTGTTAATTATGAAAAATAAAAAATTAATTTAATTTAAAAAAACCACAAAGCACCAAAAACAAATAGAATAAAATGTGTTAGAATCCTTTGTTTAGAACTGAATTTCTACATTAGGTTTCGACGGACTAAAACAAAATGGAATCACCTGTGCTAAGCACTGAGTAAACAAAATGAAATTTTAAAGAAATGAGAAAATCCCCCCAAATAGGAGATTCACAGTGACCAATCAAAAAGAGCCCAGTCCAGGTGAGCCATTGTAATAAAGAAGTGTCTAGTGATGCTTAATCTTTATTTGCAACTTGACTTGATTTAGAATCACCATGGAAACAGCCCTCTCAGTGTAAGAGTGTTTCTAGAAAGGATAAACAGGAGGGGAAAATGTGCTCTGAATGGGGACAGCTCTGTTCCACACATGAGGGTCCTGGACCAAATGAAAAGGACAAAGTGAATTCAACATCAATGTTTTTCTCTGCTTTCTGACTGGATGCAGTGTGACCAGCTGGCTCATGCTTCTTCCCTCATGCTTTTCCACCATGAGATGGTACCACCAAACTGTGAGCCAAAAATAAACTCTTCTCTCCTTGAATTGCTTTTGCCAGGCATTTTGTCATAGTAACAGAAAAGTACCTAATACATCCCTTTCCTTGAACCCTTACAAAGTGACCTGATGTTTGTAAATTTTTGTATTCCTGTGTCCTTGATCATACTTAAGATACCTTATAAAAGCCAATCTCAGTGGGGTGGGGGGGGGGGAGAGGGAGTAGAAATTGCTCAGAGGTGTTAGAGGAAGGAATGGTAGATGGATGTTTAACCAAAACTAAAGATTATATGAATAAGCAAGCCATATGAAAACCTACTGTTATAGTTACCTTCTTGTTGCTGGCACAGATCACCTGACCACAATCAGCTTATAGGAGGAAGTGGTTTATTTTGGCTTAAAGTCTCAAGGGGCTACTACATGATGGCAGGGGAAAGCATGGAATGAGCAGAGGCTGGACATCACCTCCTGGCCAATATCAAGTGACCAACAGTAGCAGAAGGGTGTGCCAAACACTGGCAAGAAGAAGCTGGCTCTAACATCCATAAGCTTGTCCCTAACAACGCACCTTCTCCAGGAGGTTTTGGTTCCCAAACTTCCACCAGCAGGGGACCCTGTGATCTGTACAACTAGCCAGGCAGGCTACATAAGCCCACTGGGGAATTAGTGGTGTGACTCTTATGGGGTAAGCAACTGTTCTCTGATTAGATTCGAGATAGATCTCACAGGAGGGAATTCATGCCTGGTACTGAAAATCTAGTCAAAAGCCTATGGCTTGCAAGGCCATAGGCCCTAGTGGGAAAAGCTACCAATGTTGTTTGGCTATGTTGAGTCTTTCAAATTACCCTCTCTAAGTGCTTACGTCTGTACCTGTGTAGTAGAGTGTATGTTGTGATCAGAGAAACTTCTTCTCTCAGTTGGCAGTCACTACTAGGGAGACTGAAAACTGACCTCTGTGCCCAACAGAGTCCTCCGTTTTGGATAGGATACTGCCCAAGTCATGAATTCCTTGCAAACACCAATTTGGTAAACCAAATTTGCATATGTGTGCTTATGTATATTTTGGGGGGAGGAGGGTATGTACTAATAAACTTAGCTTAAAAATAGAATTCCAGGTCTGGAGACATGTTTTAGCAGTTAAGGCACTTCCCTGTGAAGCTTAGGACTGAGGTTTGATTCCCCAGTACTTATGTAAGCCAGATAAACAAGAACACTCATGCATCTGGAATTGATTTTCAGTGGCCAGAAGTCCTGGCATGCCATTCACTCTGTCTTTTTCTCTCTCAAATAAATAAATAAAATATATTTAAAAAATAGAATTCCAGTACACATATTGTTGTTGGGAGCCAATGTTCAATAAGCGCTCTACCTGAGCTATACTCTGCAACTTTGCTTTTCCCAACCACTTACTTCAAGGAACAAAAGAGGTGGCTGAAAGCATGCAGTGGTGGATCCGAAGTGCACCAGTCTTGGCACAGACGACGACATTTGCGATGCTTAATCCTCCAACTAGCCACTTCCTGGTTTCAGACCACGGAATGTAGGCCCAGGGACACTATGCGAATTTCTCCACGTCACACAAAGCAGATGGAGTCAGATCCTCAATGCTCAGACCTAGATTATTCTCCTTCCAGAACTTACTGTTTTTATTCTCCTTGAGCTTAATGATGCCGATGGATCCAAATGTCTTTTCATGCACATGCCCCTAGTTGTCACGCATGTCATGTGTACCTCTTTTTCCCTGTCTGGGCATGGGCCACCGCCAGTATTCAGCCCTGTAAATGTCCTGCCAGGTCAAGGCCTAGAAGCCTTCTCCCACGAGCCCGTGACTATCAGTAAAGGTAGACTTCTCCTCGAACTCCATTTCTGCCCCCCAAAAATGGGGCTAATAATTTAACGATCCAGTAGTGGAAGTGGAGAAATACTTCCTGGAGACTGCAGATTACATCACTTAATAACAAAAGAACCAAATTCCTTAAATATCTGGCAATACAGAAGAAACTTGCAGCATCCTACCAAAAAACAAAAACAAAACCAGCATCATTTCTTTTCTGTGATTGCATAATAAAGCAAGGTTACTACAGGAACCCTGGGCTAGAAACATGCTGCATTTGTGATACACAAAGTATGAAAAGTGGGGCTGGAGAGATGGCTCAGTGGTTAAGGCACTTGCCAAGAGAGCCTAACGATCTGGGTTCGATTCCCCAGTACCCATGTAAAGCCAAATGCAGAAAGTGGCTAGAGGCCCTGTTGTGTCCATCCTCATTCTAGCTCTCCCCCCCCATTCCAAATAAATAAATAAATAATAAATAGAAAAGCAATTGCATCCTAGCTTGGTTTCATCTCCTTTAGACACAGCTCAGCCTCCATCAGGTCACAACCTCTCCGTTTTGAATCCGAAGGCAATGTCTTCCAGTTCTGATGCAGATGAACGAACAGGATGGTCCCTATTCAGTATTATCCGTTAAAAATGCAGGTTCAACCTCCAGCTTTGCAGCTTAAACATTTGTTCTGTAAAATGTTTTAAAACTTGAAAATTAAAACATGATTGTGGCTCACTAGTGACATCCTGTTGAAATAAGTTACTTGAAAGTTACTATCATAGTAGTCCTGCCAAGGATAAAAATCTATTTTTTTCTTGCTCCAAAATTTAATATACTGAAAGTAGTTTATGGCTCCCTGGTGCGCGCTCTCTGCCGAAGAGAAAAGGACAGACTGGACCTGTGCAGGCAGGTTCACCTTCCTCTGGCTTTCCTCCTGCAATCCTTGACATCAATGCTCCTCCCAGGGCTCTGCGCCCGAGCTGCCACAAGGGGGCGCGCGCCTCCCCTCTCTATTGCCAAGGGTGCTGCAACAGCCCTTGCGCCAGCCAGCCTCTTCCGGATGGGTTCAGTGGTTTGTAGAACAGCCAAGGGCGGGTCATGGTCAGCTCTGTGCTGGTACATCTTTGGTGACCCCACTATGACCAGATAGCCGGGAACTGCAGGAGGCAGCGCAGTGCCTTCTGCAGGTCCTCGTATCCCCCCACCTCTCGCAGTTCCTTCGCCCACTCCGTTTGAGAATTGAAACCTACCCACAAAGTGGGCAGGGGCTGGAGAGATTGCTCAGTGCTTAAGGCACTTGCCTGCCAAGCGTAAGGACGCAGGTTCGATTCCCCAGTATCCGCATAGAGCCAGATGCACAAGGTGGCGCATGCATTCGGAGTTCCTTTGCAGTGGCTGGAGGCTCAGGCACGCCCATTCTCTCTGTCTCCTCTCCATCTCTCCCTGTGTTTGCAAATTGTATATATGTATATATATATATATATATATATATATATATATATATATATATATATATATATATATATATATATATATTCAAGTTGGCAGCACTGGTATCCACAGACATCAAAACTGAAAATGGGGCTGGAGAGATGACTTAGCAGTTAAGGCGCTTGTCTGTGAAGCCAAAGGACCCAAGTTCATTCCCCAGAACCCGCATTAAGCATTAGCCAGATGCACATTGTGGCACATGCATCTGGGCTTCCTTTGCAGCAGCTGTGGCATGCCCATTTTCTCTTTATAGCTGCCTCTCCTTCTCTATCTCTCTCTTAAAAAAAAAGAAAGAAAAGAAAAGAAAAAAGGAAGGAAGGAAGGAAGAAAGAAAGAAAAAGAAATAAAGGAAGAAAGAAAAGAAAACCCTAGCTGGGTGTGGTGGCGCATGACTTTAATCCCAGCACTTGGGAGGCTGAGGTAGGAGTATTGCTGTGAGTTCGAGGCTAGCTTGAGACTACTTCCAGGTCAGCTTAGGCAAGACCCTACCTCAGAAAAAGAAAGAAATAAAAAACTCTGAAAATAGGACAGAAGCCAGCCCAGCCCACCTTTCAGTTGCAGCAGCCTATGACGCACTTCACCAACTGACTCCTCTTGGCTGATAACATTTTTTTTTTATTTTTATTTTTTGGTGTGAAATAACTTTCACATACATTTTACCATCTTAATCACTTTTAGTTTACAATTCAGTGATGTTAAGTACATTCAGTTTTTCGCCAGCATTAAGCATCTCCAGAACTTTTCCATCACCCAAAATGAATCTGCATTCATTTAGCACAACTGATGCCCCCTCTCCTGTCATCCCCAGTGACATCGGTTCAACTTGCTGTCTCTGTGAGCTTGTCTATGCAAGGCAATTCATAAGTGGGATCATACAGTACATTTTCTTTTGGGGTGGCCTTTCACTGAGGCTGTGGCCTCAAGGTTGGCTTTAGCATGTGTACAGATCTCCTTGCTCCATAAGGTTGAATGGTATTTCTTTATATGTGGATCCCATGTGGACAAGGCATCTTCACCATTAGGTTGTTGTGAATAATGCCACAGGACGCATGGGTGCATGAATGACTATCTATGCGAGCCTCTGCTGTTTTTTTTCTTTTTTCTTTTTTTTTTTTTTTTTTTGGTTTTTAGCCCAGGCTGACCTGGAATTCACTATGTAGTCTCAGGGTGGCCTTGAACTCATGGCTATACCTCTGCCTCCTGAGTGCTGGAATTAAAAGTGTGTGCCACCATGCCTGGCTTGCTTGCCTGCCTGTCTGCCTGCCTATCTGCCTGCTTGCCTGCATGCCTGCTTGCTTGCTTGCTTTCTCTCTTTCTTTCCTTCTTTCTTTCTTTCTTTCTTTCTTTCTTTCTTTCTTTCTTTCTTTCTTTCTCTCTCTCTTTCTTTCTTTCTCTCGCTCTTTCCTTTCTTTCTTTCTTTCCTTCTTTCTTTCTCTCTCTCTTTCTTTCTCTCTCTCTCTTTCCTTTCTATCTTTCTTCCTTCTTTCCTTCCTTCCTTCCTTCCTCTCTCTCTCTCTCTCTCTCTCTCTTTCTTTCTTTCTTTCTTGATACTGATTTATTTGCAAGCAGAGAGAGATGGAGAGAAGAGAGACAGAGAATGGGCATGCCAGGTCCCCAGCCGCTGCAAATTCCTGACACATGCACCATGTTTTGCATCTGGCTTTATGTGGGTACTGGGAATTGAACCCTGGTTGTTAGGCTTTCTAGGCAAAAGCCTTAACCACTTGACCAACTCTCCATCCTTATCCTCTTTATCTTCTTACTGTTTAATTTTTTTTTATTTATCTGCAAGCAGAGAGGGAGGGGCACACCAGGGCCTTCAGCCACTGCAAACAAACTCCAGATACATGCACCTCTTTGTGCATCTGGCTTTACATGGGTACTGGAGAATCAAGCCCAGGTCATTTGGCTTTGCAGGCAAGCACCTTAGCCACTGAGCCATCTCTCCAGCTTCCTTGCCTCTGCTTTTAACTCTGCTGTGCTCATGCTCAGGATTGCGGGGTAACTGTGTATCAAGCCTTTTGAGAAACCTCTAGGCAGCTGCACCATTCTTTGTAAATAACTCACTCCTTGGTGTTTTCATTTGCTAGATTTGAATTCTATTTGATTTGTTGACAATTTCATGCATATATGTAATGTGCTTTTTAAATTTTTTTGGTTTAGGGCTGGAGAGATGGCTTAGCGGTTAGGCACTTGCCTGTGAAGCCTAAGGACCCCGGTTCGAGGCTCGGTTCCCCAGGAACCACGTTAGCCAGATGCACAAGGGGGCGCACACGTCTGGAGTTCGTTTGCAGAGGCTGGAAGCCCTGGCGCGCCCATTCTCTCTCTCTCTCTCCCTCTATCTGTCTTTCTCTCTGTGTCTGTCGCTCTCAAATAAATAAATAAATAATTAAAAAAATTTATAAAAAAATTCTTTTTGGTTTATTTTCATTTATTTATTTGAGAGCAACAGAGAGAGAGAGAGAGAGAGAGAAAGAGAATGGGTGCACTAGGGCCTCCAGCCACTGAAAACGAATTCCAGATGCATGCACCACCTTGTGCATCTGGCTTACATGGGTCCTGGGGAATTGAGCCTCAAACCGGGGTCCTTAGACTTCACAGAAAAGTGCTTAACCACTAAGCCACCTCTCCAGCCCTGTAATGTGCTTTTATTATGATCCTTTTTCATTACTTTCTCTTATCCATCTCACCCCTTTCCCATACAGCCCCTTCTTCCCAACCAGTCCTTCTCTTTGATGGCTTTTTTCTCGTGTGTGTGTGTGTGTGTGTGTGTGTGTGTGTGTGTGTGTGTGTCTCCATTCTAATGAGTTTAATTAGGATTGCCTGCTTGACCATGGGTGAGGGGGTTATTTACCATGGCACATGCAACTGACTTACCAGTGGTGTAGCCACTGAGGAGTGTCTCCCTTCCCCAGCAACCATTAACTGACAATAACATCTTAGGGAGCAATGGGGGAATCTCATGCCACTCTCCCCCATCCATAATAGAATGTTGACGGGTCCAACATTGTGTGGGTCTTGTGCAAGAAAGGACAGTTGCTGTGAGGTCAGGAATGCACCAGGACTTGAAATCTCCATTCCGTTTTCGGGTTGAGTTTCCCCCAGAGTGGGGGGAAAATGGCTTCTTCCAGGTCATTAGCTATTAGTGACAAAGTCAGTCCTACATGCCAGGCCCTTGTCTCTAAAACTGAGGAAAGGAGATGTCCTGCGAGGGCTGTTACAGTTAATGTGGCTGTTAGTCATTCACCTGTTCCATGGTCAGTGACTTTCTAGCCGTTAAAGGACAAGAGCCTGCATGCCCTGCTCCCCGCGCTAAGGTACAGCGGGAGCACGTGGGCTTATGTGCCCTTGATTAAATGCCGCGGAGCTTGCTAAAGCTTCCCAGGAGCCTGCAAGTGCTAAGGACGTGGTTGATTCCTTGGGCAGGTGGATTCGATTAGCTCCACAAACAACTGAAGGCCAATCTGTTTACTGGGTATTAGTTTAAAATAGAATTCCCGGTTTCTTTGCATCTGTTTTTCTTGCCATTCAAAATGTTTTATCTTCCCAATAATAGAATATATATGAGCTGAGAATTTCAGGTAGAGATAGGAGCAGTTACTCAATTTTATAAAGCTGAAAATATGGTGGAAAGAGGATGCTTAAAATATTAGAATATACTCTATCAAGTTACAAAGATTAGTAACAGGAGGCTGGGTCTCGTGATCTTGTTTTTTAGCCCTAATGTCAACCTCTTAGACAGCCAAACATGCTTGTGTATATTAAGGTAGGTTGACCTACAATTTTTACTATTACTATTGTTGACAACTTCCATAATTATAGACAACAGACCATGATAATTCTCCTTCACAACTCCACTCTCCATCATACTCCTTCCCCTTCTCAATCAGTCTCTTTTTTATTTTGATGTCATCATCTTTTCCTCCTATTTTGGTGGTCTTGTGTAGGTAGTGCCAGTAACTGTGAGGTCATGGATATCCAGACCATTTTGTGTCTGGAAGAGTGCATTGTAAGCAGTCCTACCCTTTCTTTGGCCCTTACATTCTTTCTGCCACCTCTTCCACAATGGACTCTGAGCCTTGGAAGGTGTGATAAAGATGTATCAACGCTGAACTCTCCTCTGTTACTTCTTTTCAGCACTATGGTGCTTTTCGAGTCATCCCAGAGGTCACTGCCATCTGAAAAGAGAAGCTTCTCTAACCAAAAGTGAGAGTAGCATTAATATATGGGCATGAACATCAAGAAAAGTGCTTACCAGGTAGTTTGATGAGCATAATATATACATTTAGCCAGACACTGGAAGACATTATATCTCTAGGGCTCATGACGTCCCCCATCATAGGTTTTCAGTATCAGGCATTTATTCCCTCCTGTGTAGTCAGCCTCTAGTTCAATTAGAGAGCAGTTGGTTTCTCCCATAACAGACATGCCCCTATTACACCCATTGGCTCCTTTGGCCTGGTTGGCCAAACTGAAGGCTTGCAGTGTCCACTGTGGCTTATCTCCACTGCTGACTTATCTCTCCCCCATGGCCTGCATATTTTGAGTTACAGTAGAATATAGGTATGACTCAAAGTCTCCCTGTAATGATTTCAATATGGTTTCTGCATTAAATTCACTTCTTAGAGACCTGACACCCATAATAATATTAACTGGTGGATCCTTTAAGATGCAATTAAGTAGTGGGGGCTCCTGAAGAAATTAGTGTATTTCTCTTGAGTGTGGGCTAGGTTTCTTGAGAGTGGATTGGTACAAGAAGAGTGCCTTCCTCAGCTTGTCTCTTGCCCTGTGATCTCTCTTCCTCGTGTCTCCACCTTGCATGGAGCAGCACATGGCCATCACCAGAAGGCAAACAGATGCAAGTGTCATGCTCTTGGCCTTCCACAACCATAAATGAAAATAAACCTCTTTTTTTTTTTTTTTTCCCACAAGCTGCTCTTGGTTGGGTGATTTCTACCAGCAATGTGAACCTGGCTGTAACATAGGTCCTTTGTAGGTAGCATCAACCACTGTGAGGTCATGAATGTCACAGCCACTTGTTTCTGGAAGGCAGTATTGCAAAGCACTCCTCTCCTTCCTTTGGCTCTTACATTCTTTCTGCCACCTCTTCCCCAATGTTCTCTGAGCCTCGGAGAATATGATAGAGATGTCTCAGTGCTGAACACTCCACTGTCATTTCTTCTTGCCACTTTGGTGAGTTTTCAGTCATCCCATTGATCACTGCTATCTGATAAGAGAAGCCTCTCTATCCAACAGTGAGAATAGCATTAATACATTGGCATGAACATAAGGATGTCAAGGACAGTTTTCAGCCCTGGATTGGTGATGACCACCGCTGAGCCCTCCAGCATTGTGAACTGAGCAGCTGCTGGGCTCTGTGTCTCCACCCTGCAGATGGCCACCGTGAGGCCACCTAGTCCCCAGTGTATAAGAAAATCTCATAAATCCTTTTATAAAATATTTGCACCCTATTGATCCCATTCTTCTAGAAAATATGGCTAGTCACAAATTATCCAAACCAAGAGTGGGTTGTCGTATTAGTGACTCTCTTTTGCCGCTGTGATCAAGTTTCTGAAAGAAACGACACAAGGTGGTGTTATTTGGTCCACTTTTAGAGGGCATGGTCCACGTGGTAGGGAAGGCATGGCGTCTGGGGTGGCAAGCGGCATGACTTCTTGTTATACGGCACTGTCCAGGAAACAGAGAGGCAGAAGTGGGGGTGTTTCAAGGTCCACCCTAGCAGCCTACATAAGGGAGCTAGACCCCGTGTACCAAAGGTTCCTGTGATAGTTAAGGTGTTGTCAACTTGATCTGTTTAGTAATCCACAGGCTGCTTCTAGGAAGGATCAACTAAAGGAGGAGGTCTTTCTCCCAGGGTGAGCCCTTCCCCCAGAGTGGGCGGCCCCGCTCAGAGAGGGACTTGATATAAGGAAGCTCTGGGTAGAAGAGTTCCCTTTTTTCCTTCCTTCCTTCCACTTGGCTGCCGGAGGTGCTCCCTACCTTCTAGCGTGGATTGAAGACCAGTGTGGACTAAAGACCAACATCAACTGAAGACCCACGTGGATCAAAACCCAGCGGCTCCTCAGGAAGCCTCCAGGCTTTCCGGCTCCTCAGGAGGCCTCCAGGTTTTCCGGCACCATCTGCAGTGCCGGTCGGGACTGAGCAGCTACCAGGTTCGGTGATTCTCAGGCCTGCAACTGCTATTGGACTACTGTAAGCTAATCCAATAAATTCCCTTTATAAAATAATTCATTCTAGTAATTCTGTTCCTCTAGAGAACCCTGACTAATACAGTTCCAAAACACCAAAACCCAATGTTATGCTCAGTTCTTGGCGCTCTCAGTGACCACCAAGGAGAACCAAACACGCATGCAAAGGCAAAGAGCTTTATTTTGGGCTTAAGCTCCGACTCTTGACTTCACCAGCACAGTGGATCCTTGCGAGAGCCCCAGGTAGCAGGAGGGCAGGGTTTTTATAGGGATTTGAACAAAGAAGTATGGGGGCGGTTACATGATTGGTTGGTTTAAATAGTAACTGTACTTGTATTCTTTTGACTAGCTGGGGCAGAGAGGCAGAGGGGACAAGTCTTGGGCATGCCTGGACATGCCTAGGGCCTGACTCAGGTCCTCTGCCTAAGCAGGAATTTGAAACTTAGGCCTATCAGGGGCAGTGCCTTACTGAAGCCTGTAGTAAAGCCAGTCTGGTTTCTGGGTCTTTCACCCAAAATAGTACCACCTGCTGGGGACCAAGGGTGCAAACAAATGGGCCTGTGGGATATACTTCAAGTTCAAACCAGACAAACTGCTTATGGAAATTTATACCTATTTACCTAAGTGACCTGCTTACTGCTAGTTTACCTGCATTGTGTTCCAGATACAAATAAATACTGTATAATAAATACCATCAAACTAGGTAGCTTAACAAACCATTTATTCATTTTCTTGGTTTCTGTAAGATCTGGAGTTTGGACCAGGCCGGGTATCTGCCATGGTATCTGGTGAGTAAGTTAGGCTGGTCTGAGGTCCGGCTCTGCAGCCACCGGCTATTCCATATGGGGATCTTGGGCTTCCTGTACTCTGTAGATCTAGGTTGGGAACTTTACATGAGAGTTGGCAAGCCTCAGAACACCCTATCTTCTAATAAGTGTTAGTAGATCGATGAGGGTATATTAACATGCTAATGAGTTTATTTGAGCAGACATTGATTTATGAATTGGGAAGCAATAGCATGTGAGCCACTCAGGGTCCCCTGAAGGAGTACAAGAGCATTCTTGGAAGCAGGTTGAAGACATTTGATTGATTAAAGTGAAAGTTGCTGAATAGAAATTAGTGAGTGGCCTCTGACTGGTTCTCTTTCAGTTAAAAAAAAATTAAAAATATTTTATTTATTTACGAGAGAGAGAGAGAGAGATGAAGAGGCAGAGAGAGAGGGAGAGAAAGAGAGGGAGAGAAAGAATGGGTGTGCCAGGAACTTTGGCCACTGCAAATGAATTCCAGAGGCATGCACCACCTTGTGCATTTGGCTTATGTGGGCTTACTGGAGAATAGGACCTAGGTTCTTAGGCTTTGCAGGCAAGCACCTTAACCTCGGAGCCAACTCTCCAGCCCCATTTCATTTTTGTAGGTTACATCCATTCATTTGGTGGTTTGTTTTCTTGCATTGGGACCCAAGGTGTATCCCTCCGAGGCTAATGACCCTCTATTTTAGTTTTTGTGCATATGTTTTATGATATGCATGCATGCGTGTTCATATGTGGTTGGGAAATGTATGTGTTCTGGTGTGCATGCACATACGTATCCACTGCAGCTGTCTCACTCAATTGCTCTCCACCTTATTCTTTGACACAGGGTCTCTTGCTGAACCTAGAACTCACCAGTTTGGCTAGACTAATTGGTAAGCCCCAGGCCTTCACTGTCTCTCTGCCACAGTGCTGGGATTGCAGGCATGCACCACCTCATCCAGCATCGATGTGGGTTCTGAGGATCTGAACTCAGGCCTTTACGCTTGCACAGCAAGTGCCTTACCCACAGCGCCATCTCTCAGACCACAATTGATTATTTTTCTTGTTTATTTTTATTTATTTATTTGAAAGTGACAGAGAGAAAAGGAGGCAGAGAGAGAGAGAGAGAGAGAGAGAGAGAGAGAGAGAGAGAAAGAATGGGCACATCAGGGCCTCCAGCCACTGCAAACGAACTCCAGACATGAGCGCCCCCTTGTGCATCTGGATAACATGGGTCTTGGGGAATCGAGCCTCGAACCGGGGTCCTTAGGCTTCACAGGCAAGCGCTTAACCGCTAAGCCATCTCTCCAGCCCATGATTGATTATTTTAATACAAAATACCCAGGTTTTCTTCTTACAAGCCAGGAAGGCCCTCAGCATCACTTCAGCTGCACTGGGTGGATCAAATTCAGAGTGGAGTCCAGGGAGCCCGGAAACAAAGGGGCATAGCATAAGCCACCATTGTTAGAGTGTTGCTGCACATGATGAATAAAATCCAAGTTTAAATCTCAACAAAACCCTAGAGAGGAGGGAAGGGACTCCCTCTGAATTATTGGTCTTTTGAGAATTTGACTCTTTTTCCAATGCCAATAGGATTGCTCTGAAATCCTTTGTAAAGGCTGTTGGTTCTGAGGCCCAAGGTTAAAATAAGTGCTTTCACATCAGGTACAGTGTTACTTGTAAATCTCAAAAATTACTGTTGTTTTAAATTTCTTTTATTCTAGCATATAAAGATAGTTTTTTGCTTTTAGAAGATATGACTATCTTAAGTGATTTTCAAGGTTTTGCTTTGTGCCACTGCAATAAATTAGCTTGTGTTAATGCAAAGTAGTTATTATTTTTATTACCATTAGGTTAAAAAATAAGTCTTTTTATGTGCAACCCATTTACTACAAGGATCACATTGAAGATTCACAAAATTCTTTTTTTTTTTGGAAAAGGTAAACTTTTAATAACTGCTTTTATCACCAGGTTACTCATGCAGTTACAAAGTAGTTAGAAATTTCTGAAAGAGTATTATTGTTATTTTAAAAAAGTGCTCATTCTTACATGAATAATATAGAGTACTTCACTGGGACACTACTGTTCAAAAGGCCCTGGCTAATTTGCTTCCCAAACAAAACAGTCAACCCCAGGCAGCTGAGGGAAGAACACAAAACTTCTGAAAGATCAGGACATAGCCAGGTTGAGGCTGGGCCACGGGCAGTGCTCAGAGCCCTCCAGACTCTCAACAGGGAGCCCAAGTATTGCTTTTTGGGGGGACACTCAAATTATGGTTCAATTACTCAATACAACAGATCTTCAGAAAGGAAGAGCAAATAAGTCACATAATAAAAAAAGGTTTACTGTACTCTTTGGCTCATGTCATAATTGTAGTTAACAAATTCCCCAAGTCTCCTTCATTTTGAGGTATGAAGAGTTCTTCATAGGACGTTTTATTCTTGCAGGACAACAATTCATTGACTGATAAGCTATAAATGGTAGTTTACATGGTATAAAAATACTAGCTTTTTTCATTTATTATGTTTACAGGCACTCACTGCTTGAGTCAAAGTTAGGCTTGTTAAGTGATTAAAGGCAATTTTATTACAGCAGCATGTACTTATGTTACTCTGGAAGAATAAAGTGTGTAAGAGACAGCTTGCTTTTATTTGCAACTTATAAAACTGAGTTATTTTGATGTAAAATACTAGTAGCTCACTTGAGGATCCTGCTACCTTCACACCTACTTCTTACACATGTCAAAAAAGATTCACAACACTCCTAATGGTATATCTTATTTATTTATTTGAGAGCAACAGACAGAGAGAGAAAGAGGCAGATAGAGAGAGAAAGGGCACACCAGGGCCTCCAGCAAACAAACTGCAAACAAACTCCAGATGCATGCGCCCCTTGTGCATCTGGCTAATGTGGGTCCTGGGGAATGGAGCCTCGAACCAGGGTCCTTTGGCTTCACAGGCAAGTGCTTAACCGCTAAGCCATCTCTCCAGCCCAATGGTCTATTTTTTTTTTTTTAAGATGCAAAGTACTTTATTTTTAAACGTCTAAAATTTGAAAACAAGATAGCTCAGGTTAAATAATAGTTTTCCAAAGCCGAATGTGCATGTGTGGAGCTCAAATTTTCTGGCTGAAATACAAAAAAAAAAAAAAAAACCAAAAAACATTTGCTAACACCCCTAGGTGGGCATCTACTGTTCTGATGATCTGTGAGTAGATGAACTGATCAAATTCATCTGGTAACATCCCTTGTTTTCCTTGGTAAGGGTTTTAAAAACTTAAGATATTGTTCTGCTCTTACATAGCTTCATTCCAAACGTCTCCTTGGGAGGCATCCACCATGTACAGGAAGCCGTCTTCATCCTTCTCACTCTCATACTGTAGGAAAAAACCCCCACAGGGGGTCCCCACGCTCTGCCCGGATAAGGCGACACCCCAAATCACTCACTCACGAGAAGCGGTCTTGATGCAAACTGCAAGAGGATTTTATTCCAAGCGCGCTGGGGCCCACAGTCGTACACCGCACAGGGGTAGAGGACTGCAGAGCCCCGAATGCAGGAATGGGGTAGTTTTTATAGGGTTTCTAACAAAGCCTGTGCCTTAGACCAATCATTTTCTAATATTAGGAGCCCCGCAGGGTGTTAGCCAGTCAGTTGGTGCCACCCCATAGTTTCTAAGCCAATTAGTTTATGACCTTGGTGGTCAGCGTTTGCGCAGGTCCTTGGGTGGGAGTAGCAGAGTGTGGTATCAGTCTCCTGTGACCTTGGAGGTCAGCACTTGTGCAATTTCTTAGGTGGGGGTAACAGAGTATGGTATCAGCCTCCTATGACCTTGGTGGTCTGAGGCAGGCTGCTACAGCCTATGGTGCGAGTTACTAAGGCTTACAGTGTAGGCTACTAAGGCTTACAGTGTGGGCTACTAAGGCTTACGGTGTGGGCTATTAAGGCTTATGGTGCAGGCTATTTACAGAAACCAAATAAGTGGTTCACTTCATTACTCATTTCCCATCCTTGAGGGCTATCTCATGCCCTTTTACCTAGTTTTATATTAGGAGCGGGCTCTGATACAATGAGAAGAGGGATTCTTTACTTGCTTCTGACAGAGAGTAAAGCCTGGAGTTTGAGGTATGCAGGGGGCCCGCTTAAGCTCCCTTTGGAGCGTGATAGTATTTCTGAGCTTCTGAATTCTTGGGCCTTTCAATACACCTCAGAGATGGGTGTGGACACGCTCACCATGCTGTGCCCGTTCACCGGGAGGAAGAAGGCTTGGTTAGCACTGAGCTGTAGGCGCCTTCTAATTACCTTGATGAGCTCGCTCATGTTGACGTGGTCAGGTACAAGGAACTTGGTTTTATCCAGGACCGGCAGCTGCTTCTCACCCTTGTATCGTTCTCTGATTACCGGGATCTTGGTGGGATGCTGCTCTCGGATAAGCCGGACATCTTCTACTCTCTGTTCGAAGGTACGGCGCTGCTTGAAGGTCTTTTCCGACGGCGTGGTGCGGCAGTCCCCGGCTCGGCGACAGCTGCTGCGGCTCCGGCGAAGGCTACTGCCCTTGGGTCTCCTCAGCCCGCAGCCCGGTCAGGTGACCGACGTCGCGTCACAGGGGGCGTGGCCACGGCGGGCCCGGGCCGCCGCCATGATGGGCGTGGCGGAACCCGCGAGGCCACCCCTATGGTCTATTTTTTCATGTTCATCACCAACTTTTCCTAACAGGATTTCTGCCCAGTTTCAACACTTATATGTTATATGGACTTTTAAAAATACATGGAATGAATTACCGACTCTAGAAGACAGTAAAGAAGTTGTACTTTGTAGTCTTATTATGTTACTGTTTTTTTTTTCCTTTATTTTGTTTTGCAGAGAGAGAGGGGAGGGGAGGGGAAGGGGAGGGGAAGAGGAAGGGAAGGGGAAGGTGAAGGAAGGGAAAGGAAGGGAAAGGAAAGGAAAGGAAAGGAAAGGAAAGGAAAGGAAAGGAAAGGAAAGGGGCACCAGGGCCTCTTGCCACTGCAAATGAACTCCAGATGCATGAACCACTTTGTGCATCTGTTGCAGTCAGGTTTGCATTATTGGCAGAAATCACCCAACCAAGAGCAGCTTGAGGGGAAAAAAAGAGGTTTAATTTGGCTTACAGGCTTGATGGGGAAGCTCCATGATGGCACAGAAAACAATGGCATGAGAACAGGGTGGACATTACCCCCCTGGCCAACATCAGGTGGACAACAGGAACAGGAGAATGTGCCAAATGTAGGGACCCCTCCTAATGGAGGAATTCCAAACCTCGGGAATCCAGCGAGACCCCAAAGACTGACACAGACGCTTCTCGATGCAAAGCAGCAAGAGGTGTTTATTGAAGTTCCGGTGCACCGGGGCTCAACACAGGGTCCTCACGCAGGAGGGGTGAAGAGCCCAGAATAGCAACTTTGCAGGGTTTATATAGGGAAAAACCACAAAGTTGGGGAGGGGGTCGTGTTCAAGGGACTTTCCACATAGAGTGGAGTCCATCTGGTGTTGCTTGCCGAGGCCAGAAGTTGCTTGCCTAGGCTGAAAGTGACCACAGGCAAGACAGTGGCTTCCTGAGTTCCAGTAAACTGAGACAGGATTCAGGAACTAGGCAGTTGAGCAAGGTTTAAGAATAGCAACAAGTCAGTTAGATTGTCAGGGCGGGGGGCTACCCAGAGACTGTCATCTTAAAATGGTTGTTCTTTAGTCAATTTGTGGCAAGCAAGCAAGCACCTTACAAAAGCTAAGAGGGCAGGTTAGCATGGCAATGAGGCTTTTAATTCCTTGACCTTACACCAAACACTGGCAAGGGGTAGCTGGCTGTAACACCCATAAGCTCATCCCCAACAATATACTGCCTCCAAGAGGTGTTAGTTCCCAAATCTTCCATCAGCTGGGAACCTAGTATTCAGAACACCTAAGTTTATGGGGGACACCCGAATCAGAACACCACAGCATCTATTTACATGGGTGCACTGGGGAATTGAATCCTGGCTGTCAGGCTTTAGACAAAAGTCCCTTAACTGCCGGGTCATTTCTCCAGGCCTTATGTTACTACTCTTCTGTACTGTAATTGTTATTATTGTAGTTGTACATATTACTTGGCACAGCATGATGGTCCAATATCTGATGTGTCATGACCAAATCCTATCCCTTCAGTCCTTGCTTGAGCATTCTGTCCAGGTTTCTCTCTTCAGCAGCCTTAATTAGCCCCAGTCCTTCTGTCTTTGCAGGTGGGGTTGGAGTGTCCACAGAAGACATGGATGGGAAGAGCTGCACTCAACAGTCCTGGGAAGGACTCTTCACTCCTTCCTAGGAGCCAGGCCCTTTTTGTTGCTGCTGTGGCTGGATTTCCCCTGGCCTGGCAACTAAGTCCTTCTGGCTTGTGAAGCTGCAGTGGTCAGGATGGTCATGTGGAGGCGCAGAGGATGGAAGGCTTCCTGCCAGGTAAGCAGTTTTCTATGCCCACCAATGTAAATATGACTGCTCTGCAGAGGGCTTGCCAAATTGACTTTGATTAGGGAGCTAGAATATTTGTTAGTTGGCTTTAGGATGGAGGTGAGACGAAGGACTATTAGTTTAGGATGATAAGACTGGATGGCTTTGAGTCTGTGGAAGATATATTCCTTCAGAATACATTGGCTTACTCCGTAAGAGAATGACTCAAAATAGCATTGATTTTTCATTGTGTCATTCAGATGTATGGATCAAATGGTATCTGCTTGAATCCCTTCTAACTGATCCTAGTAAACTTGGCCTTTGTTTCTCCTGTGAACTAGGGATGTGAACGAAGCCCAGGATTGGAACCGATTTCCTTTGTTTTGAAGCTTCTGTTCTGCACAGAGCAGGGCTGAGAAGCCAGGGAGAGTTCATCATCATAACCCTTTCCACAATCGCTGTGTTAGGTGCCTAAGAAACCCTTTCTCCCACTCAGCTTGTTCTCTCTGTATACATTTGTTGTGCATAACAGTCACTGAAGTACAGGGTCCATCTCATGAGAGAACTCAACCAGATGCTTCCCACAAAATGGTACCTACGTGTGCATTTGTGGCAAGGTCCCTCGGCATAATATTCTTGGTGGGATGAGATATGTGATGGGGATGTTTTGCAGCATGTTTATTTTTAAATATTTATTTATTAGAGAGAGAGAGGTAGAGACAGAGAGAGCGCACACCAGGCCCTCTTGCCACTGCAAACAAACTCCTCCAGATAAATATGCCACTTTGTGCATCTAACTTTTTATGGACACTTAAGACTTGAACCTGGATAAGCAGGGTTTGCAAACAAGCATCTCCAACCACTGAACCATCTCCCCAGCCCTATAGCATGTTTAAAATGTGGTACCTTAGTGGTACTAGGAGAAATTGTTCAAATAAAAACATTTTAGCTCTAACCTATTGAACTTCATACTCTTATCACTTGATAGGTACTTCAAATGTGATCTTGATTATAAATGATTAGCTATTATTAAATTATTCAGTACGCATGATAAAATCATCAGGATATTTCGGATTTGATTTTTCAGCTTTTAAGTGAGAAGGAACATTGTCATGCCATGTTTCAAGCAGATAGGTCTTGGGCTATTTCAGACATTTCCCTGAACCACCAGGCTGGCTTTTTCCTAATACACCAACTGTAATTGGATAGTCAACTGTTTGGTGGTTGTTGTTTGTTTGTTAGTTTGTTTTGTTTTTCAAGGTAGGGTCTTGCTGTGTAGCCCAGGCCAACCTGGAATTCACTATGTTGTCTCATGCTGGCTTCAAACTCACAGGGACACTCCTACCTCTGCGTCCTGAGTACTGTGATTAAAGGTGTGAGCCACCATGACCCTCACCATCTTGTTTTTGAAAATCACGACACCAAAAAGCAAGAAGAACAGAAGTGAGATGGTGGTTGTGATAGTTACTTTCATATTGCTACGAACAGATACCTGACAAGAAGAGATTTAAGGAAGAAAAGGGTTTCATTCTAGATTATAGTTTTTTAAATTTTATTTATTTATTTATTGGAGAGAGAGAGAGAGAGAGAGAGAGAATTGGTGCACCAGGGCCTCCAGCCACTGCAAACAAATTCCAGACACATGTGCCATTTTGTGCATCTGGCTTCCGTTGGGTACTGGGGAATTAAACCTGGGTCCTTGGGCTTCGCAGGCAAGCACCATAACTGCTAAACCATCTCTCTGGCCCTATGTTCAGTCATGGCAGGAAGAACAAGACATGCTGACTCCTCACATTGTAGTCAGAGTCAGGAAACAAGGAGGATAAACAGGAAGTGCGTCCTGAGTATAAACTGTGAAGGCCTGTCCTTCCCAGTGAACCAGTTCCTCCAGCAAGGCTCCATCCCCTAAAGGTTCTACCTTCCTAAATAGCACCACTGGCTGGGCACTAAGTGTTCAGACACATGAGCCTATGGGAGCATTCAAATCATAACAGTATTGTTAGAGATGGCTTAGTGGTTAAGGTGCTTGCCTGTGAATCCTAATGACCCAGGTTTGATTCCCCAGTACCCATGTAATCCAGATGCACAAGGTGGCACATGTGTCCAGAGTTTATTTGCAGTAGCTAGAGGCCCTGCTGCACCCATTCTCTCTCTCTTTCTCTCTCGCTCTACTGCTTCTTTCTTGATCTCTCAAAAACAAAAATAAATAAAACATTACAAAAATAAAGTAGACAGCTAAACTAATTTTATTTTGTGTTCTTTATGGTTCTGATAAAGTCATGATATATATATATATATATATATATATATAAACTTATTATTTATTTATTTATTTGCAAGGAGAGAGAGAGAGAATGGGCACTCCAGAGCCTCTTGCCACTGCAAATAAACTCCAGATGTATGTGCCACTTTGTGCATCTGGCTTTATTGGGTACTGGGGAATTAAGCCCTGCCTATCAGGCTTTGCAAACAAGTACCTTAACTGCTGAGCCATGTATTTAAAAAGCCATGTATTATAAAGTTGCTTAGATGTGCTTAACATCAATATACCGCTGTGTGCCCAATATGTAGTGGGCACTGAGTAGGTGCTTGTAAAACATGCACCTGCTTTGAAAATCTGTTGAATTATTACTTTCCTTGACTTATTTCAATGCTATTATTTTTTTAAAATTTATTTTTATGTAGGGTTGCAGAGAAGCAATTTTCAAGTGTCAAAAAATAAAAAGAATCCCACTAACTGAACAGTTTCAGGAGGGTTTCTGTTGGTGGGAAGGGACTGCACACACATGCACACAGCTGCCACACTTGTACACTCACTAGGAGGAAATGTAGTGAACCTTTGCTCCTTATTTGGGTCCCTTCTATCCTTGCTCTGTTAGAATTACAGGGAAGCTACATTTCTAAGGTGTCACAGGTCTTTTATAGCCACAGTTTCTATCACAGCCTGGGAATTACTTTCCATTAAGGGAAAGCTTTACTCTGCAGTCTCCTAGGTCCTGAACTCCACTTAGCCCTCCAGGGCTACTTGTCCTCCTGGGACAGGGACACAGAAAATAGATTTCTCAGCTCAGGTACAAAGGACTTTTCTTGTTCTGTTTCTTGTTTTTCTTACAGCCTCTGTGATTGTTAATCTCAGCTGTCAACAGCTGGCCGTGGGGGCATGAAAGATTCAAGACTGAGGGGTTGTGGAGTCTTGTGTCATGGCTGCACAGAGCCACTGAAAGCAGATAATGTGTGGCAGGATCAGAATCCCTGTAGGAAGATCCTGAGAGGCCATGATGTAAAGCTATGAGGGTGAAGAATAAATTGCAGTGGAGACCCCATGATGTTGGAGATGCCAGCAACCAGAGGATGTTTTCTGAGGGAAGCTGTATGAGCAAAGTGGATCTATCCAAGAGAGAGACTTTGAGCACTCAAGGCAGCAGAGCTGCAGGACTGGGACTATCCAAGCCCTTGAGAGCCTGGGTGATGGAACGTATCCCCTGAAAATGTCAGCCAGAATCAACTGTTTCCTTCCTTAAGCTGTTTCTAGTCAGGTATTTTACTCACAGCAATGAGCAAAATAACTGATTCAGCTTCTTTCCCCACACTAGCAAGCTCATGAGAATGGGATGTTAGGCTTGTTTGGGACATTGTTCTACCATGTACATCCTTTGGAATGTATTAAACCCTCAATATGATGAATGACAATGCATCATTTTCCCATCATCGCTAACGAGGTGCCCCTATATAAACTACCACAGACCTGATGGTGATACCTAGGCCTATCACTGGGTACCTGATTGTGACCACCTCCTTATTTATGTGTATCTGTTTATCTACTTACTTAAAATTTATTTATTTGGAAGCAGAGAGAGAGAAAGAGATTAAAATGGGTACACCAGGGCCTCCAGTGTCTGCAAACAAACTCCAGATGCATGTGCCACTTTGTGCATCTTGCTTTCCATGGTACTGAGGAATTGAACTTGGGTAATTAGGCTTTGCAGGCAAGTGCCTTAACCACTAAGCCATCTCTCCAGCCCCTATTTATTCATTTTTTTTCCCTATTGATATTTATTTATTTATTTTTACAAACATACTTTGCATGGACACATCATGTGTTGGTACCATCTTTTCCCTCTTCCCTGCCCCCATTCTGCTGGTGGCCCTCCTCTGTGGGTTGCTGGTATTGGTTTTTATTTAAAAAAAATTTTTTTTGAAATAGGATCTCATGTAGCACAGGCTGGCATTGAATGTTTTAAATTCCTGATTTTCTTGTCTTTACCTTCCTTGTGCTGGGATTGTGGTACATACCATAATACCCAGCTCATGACCTCTTTTTTTTTTTTTTTTAATGTAGTCTCAGTCTGGCCTCAAACTCATGGCAATCCTCCAACCTCTGCCTCCTAACTTCTGGGATTAAAAGTATGTGTGACCATATCCAGCTAACCTCTTTTTTATTTTATTTTTTTAAGATCAAGCTTTCCAAGCCTGTAATTCTAACACCCAGAAGCCTGAGGCAGGAGGTTCCAGGCTGTTCTGGGCTCGAGGGAGACACTGTTTCAAACATTGTCTATATAATTTATAAAATTCCTTTGTTTTGTGTTTTGGTGTTCATTTGTCAGTGCATGTGGGTGCATGTTTACGTGTGTGATAGGCTATGTATTTGGAGGTCAGAAGACAGCTTTCGAGTAACACTCTCACTTTCCACCTGTTTGAGGCATGGTCTGTCATTCTTGCTTACTGGCTAGCAGGTCTGTGAGCTTCTGGGAAATTCCGTCTCTGCCTCCCTTCTTGCTGTTGGCACACAGGCATTACAGAACCCCACCACAGCTTCTCACAGTTATGCGGGGGCCTGGCGATTCAAACTCAGGAAGGTGGGCTTGGGAAACAAGTGCTTCACCCACTCCCCAGTCCCTGAAACTTGCTTATGAACACACACACTCACACTTGAGCAGCTGGGTTACAATCCCTACAGCTCTTTGGTATGTACTAACTCTAGACCTCCTGTGGCTGTCAGAGTTAGTTAATATTGAGACCACACACACGGCTTGCAGATCAACCGCGTTATGGCGGTTTGAAGAAATCCAATTTGTCTGTAACATTTTTCATCCCACCAAAGCCTCACAAGTAGCAAGTGATGTTTCAGAATGGAAATGTGTGTGCAGGAGGGAACAAAGATGATGGCCCCGGCTGCCGTTTCCCTTCCCCAGGGCCACTTTAAATGGCCAGCCCTTGGCATTCTACCCACTCCTGGACGATAGGCCGTGTGATTTATGCTGGACACCTTTTTTCTTCCTTGAGTTTGGAATTCTGGCTGCTGCTAGGCAGAGGATATCTACAGAGGCAGCTACTAATAAAATTCTGGAGCAAGCAGTCTCCTCTAAGGTAGAAATGTCACCGCACATTACAGGAGTCACTGCAAAGGCACATGCTTGGCATGTCTTCTCAGAGGAGGGAGGAGCTTGGGAATCTGTGGTTGATTTCCAGGGCTTTCTCTCTTGCTGGCTGCCACGTTTCCTTTCACCATAATAAGCCCGAGCCATGAGGACTTCCACGAGCTTATTCCTATGCGTGACTTTTCCTGGAGAGATGAGCAAACATCTGTTCACCACAGACAGGTACGCACAAAGGACAGAAGAAAGAAACAAATTCCACCCAAGTCTAGCTTTGTGAACC